>NC_137211.1:18943486-19543486 GCF_949987685.1 Ammodytes marinus | reverse complement strand
CGTATCACAAACAAGGACAACACCTCCTATTATATCCTCTACTGCTATCCACGAATAAATACATTTGAATGGTTAAAAACGATGTGTGGGAAAGCTAGCCGTAGTTTACACAGTAGACTATCTATGATCTAACATGAGCCACCCAGCAGGCCAGACGAGTCACCGAGCTCACCAGTTGGTCATGTCCAGAAAGAAGGCGCATCCGGCGGGGTTAAGCTGGAACCCGAGCAGCCTCTGAAATTCCGATATAAGGATATCTTTGTCTGTTGTGCCCATGCAGCTGAATTTCTGCATCAGCTCCTGGTCCAGGTCCAGGTCCAGGTCCATGCCCTCCATCGCGAAATCGCCCGTACAGAGACAGGGGGCTTCGCTCCTAATTTAGTCCGAGGCCTCGGCTTGTCATAACAGAAGTCAACAACAGGGCCGAGTCAGTGCGCATGTCACATGACTGGAGTTCAGTGCCTCAACCTATTATGAGCCACACAGGCCTGGTTGGAGAAAAGAAAACACTGGGCTGTGCTTCACTGAAGGCTTCACATATTTTAAACAGGTGTATAGATTATGTAGCCTATTACAGTAATGATAATAAGTAATTAACTTAACCAATGTCATGCACAGTGGTCACTAAAGTGGACATTTAGGCTATTTAAAAGCGTATTTGTTGTAGGCTATGTGGATATGCCATGGAAATATTATAAAAGGAATATGCACATGTTTTGATGATGAAGTTGTATGATCAGATTTCATATTGTTATTTTAATATTGTAGCCTATATTGTATTAGGCTATATAGTTTTAACATAATGTATACTTTTTATTAATCGGGTTGATATACATAAAGTATAACTTAATTAATAAAAAAACCTTAACAGGTTTATTTTGTAATGCATGCATGCATGAAGGGTTTAGATATTATCCGTATTGATTGAATGTACTAAAATGTTGTTGTTAAAGGGACACTGTGTAACATTTTAAGTAATTTATTTGCTAAAATCAATATCCTCATTCATAAATATGTCCTCATTGGTGTAAAATCACCACTGCCAATAATCTGAATTATCCTCCTGAGCGGAGAATTACAAATATGAATATTACATTTTGTGCATTGAGAGGGCAAGTCTTATGGAGGAATCCATGTTTTTGGAATGTCTTCAGGTGCATTGTTTAAAATTTAGAATTGTTCTTGTCCTTGAAGGCCACTGTAGCTTCTGTTATTATTCAAAAGGGGTGGGGTTACCCAGGGAGCGTTGCATTCTAGAACTTTCTAGAACTTTCTTGATGATCTCATATTACACACTGCACCTTTAATTATCTGTGGAATGCGTTGTTGAGCTATTTGTGGATTTTTTTGTCAGTATATTGTTGATTTTATGTTTCTGAAAAGTTATCTATTCTCTTGTCTTTGTTAAGCACAGAATCTGACAATATTTTTTTTATTTTTGCACTGCTTTAATTGTGTTTTGTTAAGTGTTATTCGAATGCTTCTTAATTTATGTTTGTATAGTGCCTTCACGATCAAAAGTAAACTTTTTGGATAACCTTGGAATATTTCTATTTCATTAATGTCAAATAACAAATATAATAAATCAAATAAAACGTCTGTTTCATGTATACATTTGAGAGGCTATATAATATATAATAATAGTGCCAGTCAAATGTTTGTAAATGTTGGTGTGCCTACCTGTCATGCTTTAATTAGGAATTTGATGTATCGTTTTATATGTAGAGTGACAGCATCACAAAACAGTATTATTCAGGCATTGGCCAAGCCTGGGCTCAGCTCTGTCAGGTTCTCATCCTCACTCTGGAGACATTGGAGGGCATCTTTGTATACTGCAAGTGTTGTATGCTGATCTCTTATTTTATTTTTATTTTATTTCTTTTTAATCTGCATGCATTGGTGTGCTTTTTGTTGTTATTTATGTATTGACTCTATTTTTTGTACATTGTACTATGGATCTTCATGTGTCCTGAATAAAATCATATATATATATATATAATATAATACTACGTTTCATATTTTTATTATTATTATATTTTCTCTTATTTTTTATGAATATACCTCGTTATTGTTGTCCACCTGTCGTATCCTAAACGTCCAGCAGAGGGCGTTATTGTACTATGTGTGTGTAAGCTGCTGTGTTTTCTCAGTGTAGTAGGGAATGTGTATGTTTGTGTGTGAGAGAGAGAAAGGGGGTCAGCGGCTGCCCGGCGTCTAGCTAGATAGCAACTAGGCTGTGCTGTGCAAGCAGCGGCTAGAAAGATGCACACAGCTACCAGGGCTGTGGTCACTATAGAGGTGCCCGCGAGCTAGTATCTTTTGTATAATTTAGAGGGGAAACTGATGTTAGTGTACGACACGAACGCTAGCAGAAATGGCCGGACTTATCAAAAAGCAAATTCTGAAACATTTGTCAAGGTAAGTGTCATTTTTTGTCTCTGTTAGCCGGTTAGCCCAGCTGGATGATGGTTTTAACTTGACTGCCGAAGCACGGCAAATCTTCTCGCAAATCTTTTCTATCTGCATGTAGCTACATTGATTTTCATGTTGGTTCAAATCAAATGTAGCCTAATACGCTGTGTTAGAGCAGAGACATGAGAATAACGTTAGGACATTTTTATAGCAGAGGGGCAGTGAACGCAACAAATCACCTGAACCTAATTACGTTGAACACATCACTTTAGTGTGTGCACATGTTAAATAATACTGTTACACGCTACATTCTGCCTCTATATTGCATTGGGTAGCCCATAGGACAGGTGATGGATGCAATAGGCCTAATACCTTAGCTGTGCCCAAACACCACTGCTTACTTTTGAGGTCATGTTGAACGTTGAAGGGTCTGATATATAGCCTACATGACAATAAAAATGTGAAAAAGCATTATATCTATCTATCTATCTATCTATCTATCTATCTATCTATCTATCTATCTATCTATCTATCTATCTATCTATCTATCTATCTAAATAGTTTATAAGAGTTATAGATGAAGTAGGATATTTCAGTTTAACATCTTTATGTCCTGGGAGGATAAATGCTGCCTCAATCTTAGTCTGATAAGCATATATCCCACCACCTACCACTCACTCCGTTACACATATGTAACATTAGGCTGTGTATTTATCTTATTTATGTTCAATTGTATTCCAGTCACCTTCAGCATCCTCTCCACAGCTGCACAGTGATGATGATGCTCAGATCCTGCTATTTTTTCTCATTAAAAAAAAAATGTCATTGTGTCAGAATGTGTTTGTGTTTCATGTTGCAGTCAGTCTGGTACTGCTGACCATTCGTTTATGTAATAGTTTGGGTGGGATTGAGTGAGGTTGCTGTGTCTTAAAAAGGTCCCTCTTGACAGGGTGAATCATCAGACTAGACAATAGGTGTGTGCTTAATCCCAGGCTTTCTATTTGACTGACCTCTCATTCTCCTCCGCCTGTGTTGTTTCTGTCACTGAATGATTAAAAAAAAATGTTTATACCAGATAGGACACAGTGGACACTTGCACTTGCTATGTAGACATGCAAGCACAATAATGTTGTTCTTCCATAGGAAATGGGCTTCATAGTTCTTAGCGTCTCCTCAGTTATGTTGCATCCTGCTGTAACTTTAAACCAAATGGACCCTCGTTCTGTACTTCAAAAAAATGTATACTTCTAGAATATGTATCTGGCTCTGTGTAGCAATGGTCCTATAATATCATAAATCACTGTAATACCAAATTGTATATTCAGTTTTACCTGCCATGTATTCCTGCTACAACAGTTATTCTTTGTGTATATTCTTTTAAGTTCTTTGCCACTGTTTTACTTTGCTGCAAACGCACCAACGGAGCCTAAAACTAACTTCTTTAATCACCGAGGGGTTTCTGAATTCTGTGGGAATTCCTGTGTTTTGATCTTCTGAGAATGATCTTACTATTGCTTTATTTCAACACCAACCAAACACTGGGGCTTTTGCCAAAGATTGTACAATGACTTCATTCTTGCCTTTGATAAGCTCTGCGATTTCTGTTCTCCTAAAACCATGCTAATCTTAGTAATTAACCTTAAATTCTTTTTTAACCTTTGCTCTACTGCTAGACTGATAATGAATACCAGCAAACACCTTCTTAACATTCTGCCACTCCAAAAGGAAACTGTATTTAAGTGCACAATTTTGTACTGTGTTGAGTCATAGCTGTATTGTACTTTCGGACACGTGAACCGGCGCTACACCTCAAGCTTGACTCATTCAAGGCCCTTGAAAGGATGTGGGAGTTGCATTGACTGTTTATTTCATAACAATTTCTAACAATAGCTAATTTGAGGAAAACAATGCCCTAGGTTTTTTCCCACAATGGAAGGAGTGTTGAGCAGTTATTTTGTGGCTCAGTGTCAAAGTGAAGCTCGAGCATTGACTGGCCTATTATGCTGATCAGGTGCAGCGTGGCATTAGGCCTAACCATGTTAAATGCTTTAATAAACTGGACCAAATCCACAAGTCATCTCATTAGTATAATTAACATCATTAAACAAACTGTGAGTGTCACTCTGTAGCTGTCTTGCTTGACATTTAGTGAGCTGCTTTATAAACATCGTATCTTTAGGTCGATGTCTAAAATGTCATGGGGGTTTCTCAGAACGGTTTTCAGTCATGTGGTGTGTGTGTGTGTGTATGTGAAATTAAATTAGTCAACAAATTGATTTTCTTCAAACATTTCTGTATTCACCGTGCGTCTGGTTGTTGCTTATTCTTGGCTCAGCGGCCTTGGAGAAGAGGTTAACATATTGTGAGTACAGCTGTGTGAATACATTAAGGAGAGACTGCTACTGTTTTTCAAGGATGACTCATTCAGCTGCACTACTTCTTCACAAACATCTTATCAGAGCTGCATAATTAATCATCATCAATCATCAGTGACGTATGCTGATGATGTCAGGTGTCTACCTGATAAAAGTTATATGAACCTCCTCCAGATTTAGACCGTGAAGTCTGTTTTCTTCGGTTAACCAATCTGTCAACCGTAAAATGTTTTGTGTTATTTTTGTATTTTATTTATTTATTTTTAACTTTTTTTCTTTTTAATGTGGTTTCTTTTCTTAGGTTCACCAAGAATCTATCCCCGGACAAGATCAATCTGAGTACGTTGAAGGGCGAGGGGCAGCTGTCCAACCTGGAGCTAGATGAAGAGGTCCTGCAGAACATGCTGGACCTGCCCACCTGGCTGGCGGTCACCCGGGTCTACTGCAACAAAGCCGCCATCAGGGTATGCTATTTATTGACTAGTCAAACCTGATTGTGTAGCCCGTCTGACAGGTGCGGTTGTCCCCCCTTTTCCGAGGAAGACTATTGAAACACGAAGCCTGTACAATAAAAGGAATTGTCTCACAGTTTATTTTTCTCAATGCAAACAAAGCTTTTTCTGTTCGCTAATACCAGATAGCTTGCCTTTGAGTGCACCGATATCGTAGAGGAAATGAGCAGAAGCCGAACCACAGAGATAAGCTCTGCTGGAGGCCCTGATGACAAACGTTATGATCATTCAGACCAGAACTCGGTTGTTTATAATAGAGAGGCTAGTCGTAATTCACTGGGACACAAAATGCCAGAGGCTACACTGATCCGGAGATATACTGTCTCAGCATAGCCCTGTGTCCTCAAAAAATCCTAATAAAATCTAAAAAAAGTTTAAAATCTAAAGCCAGTCATAATATTAGTTTTGTTGTTGCTGTAGTGTAGTTACATATAATTTGATGTACTTGTGTTATGTGTACAGCTGTACTGTATGATTCTTCGTCACTGTTGACTCTCAGTAAGAACTTCTCATTTGCAAATTTTTTTGCCGGAATTCACCTGTTCTGTTATATCATAATTGTCTTTCTATAATCATACATGGCTCGTGCTAACCTCCCTAACTGTTACATTTGTCTATACAAACTCTGAGATAGTTGCTGTTTATAACATGATATTTTGTTGGGCTCACCACCACAGTGATATGATTGAGTAAAAACAGCAGCATGACTCCAAATATGACAGCATGGTAGTTATTGTTGTAGCACAGAGTCACGGATGGTGGAGGAGTTTGATGTTCACTGTGCCCTACTGCCCTGTGCATAATAAACAGTGCAGATAAACTGTTTGTGGCTGACTCTGTGGACTCTTGCTGTCTTGTCTGTTTAGATTCAATGGACCAAGTTGAAAACAAGCCCCATCTGCCTGGTAAGAGTCTCCATCCTCCTACTGAGTTCTTGCACGTTTCTGCAGTTCTAAGCTTCTCCTTTTGTTTACATCCGACTCAGGCATGACTGAGTATGCAGTGCCCCACATACTCTAGTTACTTTACTCTTTTGTCATACTGCTCCATAGGTTGTGCTATCTATCCTGTTATCATCAATACATCTTGGGCTATTTCTCCTCCTTTCTCAATTGTATACTGACTGAGTATTATTGTTTTTTAATAACTTTTTCTGTGCAGTTCTTGGATAAGGTAGAGGTAGAAATGAGGACATGTGAGGAGCCGCGACCACCTAATGGCCCCTCTCCTATCGCTATTACAGCAGGCCAGAGGTAAGCCTACATGAATCTCATGTTAACCTCACTGATGTTGAATACTCAGCTCAGCATCCTTTGTCATGTATATGGTCGTCATATCCATTGCTCATGTTTCCATTGTGTGGTTACAGCGAGTACGGCTTTGCAGAGAAAGTGGTGGAGGGCATGTCTGTTAGGATCAACTCCATCACCATCAAAGTGCAGGCCCGTGCCTTCCACGCGTCCTTTGAGCTCTGGCAGCTACAAGGAAACAGCCTCGACCCAAAATGGCAGCGCAGCGACCTCCGCTACACCCGCGTCACCGACCCCAAAAGAGGAGAGGTACAGTTTCATCTCCCTCCTTACTCAACCCTCTGTCTAGAAGTTGTATTTATTTATGTTTTTGGAAACAGTGTATGCTTATTTTGGCCTGCTTTTTAAGATTTTAATAAGCTGCTGGGACTTTTAATGAGAGGACCAACCTCTCAAAATTGTAAATTTATTGTAGTCCAAATAAAGAAATGTGTGTGTTGCCTGTTCTTGCTCTGTCCAAACATTTCAGGCCCAATGCTATTCTCTAGCTTCCCCTTTCTTACAGAGAAAATGTTGGCTTGCCAAGCAGATTCCAGTCATTCCATATATGCGGCAGGACATGGTGTATTTTATGTCTCATAGTTTTTGTATTTGATCATAGCTGGATGATTTGACTTATTGTTTCAGGTGTTGACCTTCAAAGAAATCAACTGGCAGAGTCTGCGAATCGAGGCGGATGCGATTGAGAGCGACGAACAGGACCTCGGTAGCACGCCATTACGGCTCATCACCAACCAGGGCCGCATCCGCATCGCACTAAAACGCAGAGTGAGACATCCAGCTAATATTCTGTAACTGAACTAGTTAAAATCCCAAACTTTGCGTAATCTTACTTATTTGTTAATTGATGTTCTTTTCCAGATAAAGGACTGCAACGTGCTGGCATCCAAGCTGCTTTTCATTCTGGACGACTTGTTGTGGGTTCTGACTGACTCCCAGCTCAAAGCCATCATCCATTACGCCAAATCCCTGAGCGAGGCCATGGAGAAGTCTGCCCAGCAGAGGAAGAGCACGACTGCTCAATCCATGCAGGTCCTGCATCCTTCCTGCTCATGGATTCTTTGGAGTAAAAGAAAAATGAAAAATATTATGTTTGAAGGGGTTTTACCTTCAGACTTCATAATAGGTTTTAAATCAATATTTTGGGCATTGCCAACTTGGAAAAATATAAGCCTCATTAATCTAAAGTCATGTCTCTCAAGATTTGTTTCACAAGTTTGCTTTTTTCCCCCCATGATAATTTAGTTGCAAAAAAATCCATATCACTTTGTTAAAATCAATGTTTTACCTTTTTTCTTCTAGACGGCGCCTCCATCCCCTGGCCTCCACAGCCTTTGGACCGAGCCCCCACCCACTACCACTACAGGCACCCCCAGCAACATGAGCCAATACTTTGATCAATATGATGTCAAGGAGTCCTCCTACCACACCTTCATATCCCGCTTAGACTTACACATATGCAACGACAGCTCTTCAATGGACGAAGGTAAGTCGAAAATAATAACTCACAATGTGCCATAAAAGAAAATAAAAACACTGTCTTTATCGTCTTGCTATTCAGGTATATTATTGGTGTTTTACTTCAGCATGAAGACAAGATGGTTTCCTGAAAGTAATCTGTATAATTTAAGGATTTGTAAAGCTTTTTGAAAAATGATCACAGTGGAGCCGAATTTTAACGAGCGTCATGTGACATTGCATTAGATGAGCCTCCCCCACCGGGCTTGCAGGGCGCCATGCAGCTGACATTCAGGAAGCTGGGTTTTGACTACTATCCCGTCCACAGACCTGGTAAGTGTGATGACTGGTCCTTTCTCTGAAATATAACTTGAATGCAGTTTTTACCCAGAGGCTCTGTCCTGTTCCCACTCTACAGCATTCATTCAGGACTAGCTGTTGCAGGCGGATTACTATTGAAGCAGGCTAATGGCCTGGGAGAGTGTGGGCCTGCGCTATTCATTCTTTGTGCAAGTCATCAACTGTAGAATGTGGAGCAGCACAGACGCCTCTGGAGCTGCTCATGCTCAATTAAACAAACTTCTGTTTTTGCTATTGTGTTTAATGAAGAAGAAGTAGTATGCTCTTTGAAGGGAATTACAACAGAAGGAAGATATAGCTTTATACATAGCAGGTGTGTGTAAATATAACCAAACATAGTGTGTGCACAAATACAAGCTTGGAAAAGTGGCCTCGGTTGTTGACACACGCAAGGAATTTGACTTCTCAGTAGTTCGCATTTAAATTACACAGTGCACAAGACAGATTTACAGACACTGTCATACAGCTGAATAAATAGAAACAAACGTAAACATATACGTAGCTTTTAAATACAGAAAAGAGCTGGACAACCAACTATTGGTATACAGGCCGTATTGTACTCTTCTATTTTCGATCTTAGAGTTGTGCCATGTTTATCAGAGGTCTTTAGCTTTGAGTTGAGAATGTTATCTGATGATTGATTATAACTGCCTTTTTGCCGCTGCTCATGTACAGCTGATGGATGTCGACACTGGGAGCGCCACAGTGGAGCCATGGAGGCTCAGGCCCAGTGGGCTGGGAAACTGCTGCAGGAGTTCCAGAGGAGAGCAGAGGCTTCTGGCTTCCCTGGGCCAAATGCAGAGGTGCCCCAGCCAGCCAACTCGGACTCCCACGCAAAGACAGGTCAAGGTACGATCGCAGAATTATCGTAAAAGTTTTTAGTTTTTTTTGTATGACAGCGAAACACTGATAGATGCTCAGATGTCATCAAAATAGCTATGAAACAAAACCTGTGAAAAAGTGTGTAGTAAAATAAAACAAATACTTTGTTTGCCTTCATCACACCACAAATGACTACATAGTAACTACAATGAAACTATGACCCCATCCCCCATACAAATTAGCATATGGCTCAGTCATTTTAATGATAAGAAAGACATGAATTCTAGTCTGTGTAAATATTTCTGAACATCAAAGTCGTGATCTCACTAGGAAGCTGACTTGACTTTTCTGTGTGAGTGAGTCATTTCTGCCTCTCACAAAGCTTTTTCTCTCCCATGCACGCACTGTAGATGGACAGTCCAGTCCCAATAAGGCCACCCCCCCCGGCCCCAGCAGGACCTCTGTCACGGCTCCCTCAGGCTCGTCACTGAAGAGGCTGCGCTCCAGCTGCGTGGTGGTCAGGATGGATGACGTGGACATTCACCAGGCAAGCTTTAACCATCAGCTGATCTGATTAACCTGCTCTAACAGAAGCCCTGACTTCATTAAATGGGCCTAAGGACTTGTGTTTCTCTGTGGAAGATGTGGGCTAGAGGTCGCCTTGCATTCAGAACATTTTAGCAGTGAAAAGGCATCACATGTTTTGTGACGCATTTTTGACAATTTTAGAATAGGCACATATAGTGTTAATATTATGGTTTATTAAAGTAAAATCCCTAAATGTAACAAATCAACCTCCTGTCTTCAATCAATCATACAACCGGGACAAATATCTCCAACTATTATCTTTTTATCTTAAAGAAATGTCATATTCTCAGACATAACCACCAGCTTCCTGCTGTGGATTGCATTCATGAAATACATTACATTGGTAACCATGGCAATGATAAGTATAAACAGTGTTTGTGTGTGTGAAGCATGGTTTTGATAGCTAGTGACTGAGGTGACTTTACATCAACAGATTTAGACATCAGTGATTACTTTTAAGAATAAAATGTTGATTTTATTGCCAATATGTTATATTGGTTTGAGGGTATTTAAAATTGCCCTTCTGGGTAACTGTAACATACATGTGTGTTTAATAAGTGCTGTATTAATAACAACAGGCTTGTAATCAGTTTTTTTTTTATGTCAAGGAAATATCATTACTAAGGAATAGGATTTATCAGAAACCTATTTATGTTTCTTCATTTGACTGCTCCAGTGTCTTTCCCCTGAGGTTGAGAATTACACTCTCAGACTGCTTCTGCAATTTCACTTGGACAATTTCAGACTATTCATCATCAAAGGACGTTATAGTTACAGAGTTATTTTAGGTTTAAGACACTTGTAGTTCCCTATTTGATAGAACAAACGAGACCCGGGGGAAATTCTGTACACGACCAGGTCTCCCCCTTTTTAACAGGAAGTCACTGATAATTCATGCTGCGATGCTTTTAGTCCTGTTCTGTGTTCAGGACAGGACAGCATTCTGTTGAGTAATTTGAGTAATTTTTTCTTTGTTATCTTTTCTAGCTTGAAGTAGATAAATGAAAATCAGAACTTGTATTTATTGATTTTTCCATGGCTGTCCTGACCTCTGCACCTCAACACTCAGGTGTCTACAAGAGGCCGTCAACACAAGAAGACCCAGTCTTTACTATCCTGCAACCGCAAAACTCTGCGTTTGCCAGACAACGTGCCAGCAGTTCACCTGCAGTTTACCGAGTACTACTTTCCCGACAACCCCAGTTTATCAGGTATCATGATATGTTTTTAACCACCATTTCAAGTTTTAGATTAGTTTGGGCAATGCTTTCGTGACACACAGTATTATGCTCTAAAATGTTTTTAGAAGTATTTTTCCTTAAAGCACAAGGAGCTCCATTTTTAAATGAAGTATAGACTCATATCTATAGACTTGTGTGCACTTTTTTTTGTTACATTTACATGACAGAAACTACATGACAGAAATACGTTTAAAATAATAAAATATTCGTTTTCGGGGCAATTTCACAAAGTTCCCAGAAGTAACAGAAACACTAAACTTTATTTCTTAATATCTTGTTAATATTCAGATTGTGTGTGTGTGTTTAATGCCTTCATTACAAATGATTACATTATGAGCGTCCTGTATCAGCTTCTCTGGCCTTCTTTTCCCCCTTCTTCCAGTGCCCATCTCAAACCTGTATGCCCAGCTCAACGGCCTCCAGCTGTGTGTCGACCCAGCCAGCGTGCTGTGGATCAATCTGTTCTCCAGGGGCCTTCTGCACACACTGGACCAGGTCAAAGCTTTCTACCATTTGCAAGACAGCACCAAGGCTGAGGAGCACGTAGACATCCGCATGGACGCAACTCAGCTCAAGGTCAACACACAAATGATTTTACATAATAGTGTCTTTCTTTAGATTTCAAATAATTTTTTTCTCTTGCTGGAATGCTTTTTATACAAACTGTTTGTAAATTGCTGGTTTATATATTTTTTTCTTCCTTTTCCACAGCTGATAATCCCCTTGGATTCTTCCATATTGGACCATCCAGAGCGTCCACAGTCCCTCTCTGTCACCGTGCCTCAGATGGTTCTCAGCAACACTCGCCTCTGCCCCCACAGCTCCAGAGCTGACCTGGGCAGCACCTATGAGCACTTCTCCGGCTGCTCTTTCTTCCAGCCCAGCCCTCCCTGGCCTTACCCCAGAGACAGGAGTGCCTTCCACCCCGTCCCCTCCACCTTCCTGCAGCACTGTCAGGAGACGGAGCCCCGACCCCTTGACAGAAAGCAGTTACGATGCCAGGACGTCTGGTCCCTCAGTCTGTCCCGCGTCACCCTGGGCTTCGACGGAGCTCGGCGATTCCCCAAAGGCAGAACCCAACCTTTCGTGGAGCCCTTTGCCGTGTCTGTGTGGATGTGTCAGCCCTCTGGCTTTAGAAACGCTTCGCCGTCTTCCTCCTCCAGTCCAAACGGAGCACAGCAGGAAGACTCCTCACTCGCGTCTGTCCACTTCTTAGCCCACGTCATCACTCCGGTGAAGATGTGGCTCAACCACTACCAGTACGTTGCCTTGCTGAGGATGAAGGACTCCATGGCTGGCTTGGGGGCGGAGTTAGGCCGGGATCTACGGGACGTTAAGCAGGCTCACGGCAAGAAGACAAAACCTACTACTGTATGTCTGGCCCTCCTGGTAGACTCTGCAGAACTGGGCCTCCTGTTACCACCGGTCTCCTCAGAGCCAGAAGAAGAGGTCCCCCACACCCCAGAGACAGACAGCCCCAGCATGACAGACTCTGACATGTCCCCCACTCATCAAAATGCAGACCTGGTTAGGGAGGACAGCGGGTTAGAAAATGGCATGTCCTCCATGAATACAGCCAGTGCGTTTGATCAGGATGAGCCAGATGAAGTGGTGGAGGAGGCTTGTGAGGCTGTGGAGGAAGGGTTGGATGGTTTGACAACACAAGAGGACGCCAACGTTCTCTCGCCTCCCCTCACACCTGGACACTCCCCCGCCATCTCCCGCGAGCCCTCCACCTTCAGCCTGGAGGGGGAGCTGTCCAGTGCCATTAATGTCACCAAGGACGCCACCAAAGATGCCTTCAGTGCCTCTATGGACCTGACCAAAGGGGCGTTTTCAATCACAAAAGACGCCTTTAGCATGCTGAGTCGTGGCTCAGGAATGGGCAAATTTTTCAGTCCGCAGACAAAGTAAGTGCAAGTGCTCCCCTGCTGGGCTGTTGGCAGCATACTACGTAGTGTTTGTGTGACTGGAACTCATACTGAGTGCACCAAATGCTTTTACTAGCTATCCCTCTGTAGTGACTCACTGTG
The DNA here is from genome assembly GCF_949987685.1 of Ammodytes marinus. Classification (NCBI taxonomy): domain Eukaryota; kingdom Metazoa; phylum Chordata; class Actinopteri; order Uranoscopiformes; family Ammodytidae; genus Ammodytes; species Ammodytes marinus. The sequence continues at coordinate 19,530,375 of NC_137211.1, read as the reverse complement.
TGTGTGTGTGTGTGTGTGTGTGTGTGTGTGTGTGTGTGTGTGTGTGTGTGTGTGTGTGTGTGTGTGTGTGTGTGTGTGTGTGTGTGTGTGTGTGTGTGTGTGTGTGTGTGTGTGTGTGTGTGTGTGTGTGTGTGTGTGTGTGTGTGTGTGTGTGTGTGTGTGTGTGTGTGTGTGTGTGTGTGTTATTAGGGAACAGGTCCAGCGTACAGAGGAGTCATCTCCCTCTCTGGCTACCAGCCTGCGCCACCAGTCCATGAAGCAGTCGCCTTCCCAGCATTCCTTTGATAGCGCTATCTTGGAGGGAAGCCTGCCTGACGAAAATCTCTCTGTGAATAGTGATGCCAGTGACAATTTTGTTGTTCTCATGGACTCAGGTAAGAAACTACAGAGTAACCAACCGCAATTCCTCTGTACAACACAGGTGACATTTTCTTAAAGTGTGTGTATCCTGTCTCTATCGAGTCAGGTATGGAGTCCACACGTCCAAACGGCAGCCCAGCGCCAGGGACAGCGGGAGGATCATCAAATGACCTCAGCAGCTCTTTATCCCAAAGTATAGAGGACGTTTCTCAGGATATGGTGAGTTACCGTGCTAATTTCTCAAATGTCATTGATAGATTAAAGTTTCGTAATGGATTTAATAAACAATTCTGATTAATTGTGCTTTACAATGAGGTCACAGTAATGTAAACGCAACTGAATGAGACCAAATGAGTTTATCTTCCCCCTCTCCCTTTCACTATGTAAATAGTTGAGTTATATGTTTATATAGACATTGCTTTTGGTACATTTATTATTTAACTTTTTTTAATGGCTTTGTACAGCTCTTAAGTTTATCATTGTATATTCATTTGAACTGTCAGTGGATGTGGTATTATTTGGATTTCCTACTAAACAAGACACTTGTGTATAAATGAATTTCATGTGCTGTTGTTTCAGTCTTCCGTGTTGTTGCTGGTCCTGAGTAGAACTGCCTGTACGATGGAAGTAAAGGGAGAAGACCAAGTTGTGGCTCTAGAAGCCCAGAACCTGAGCACCATGCAGATGGGCACAGTCAAAGTATCTGACCTGCTGGCTGGCCTCATTCAAGGTAACCTGGATTATGCTGGCTGTTTCTTATGAATTTGCATCATATTTGCATCATCTCTTATGTTGTATAAAGGCCTCTTAATCATGATATTGTTTCTACATAGAACCACATAGTCTTAAAAACAATCTGATCAAGTGCCAGGATGGAAATCATGCTGGAACGTGTTTCACCAATGTAACTTCCTCTTTCTACCTTGGGAAGCTCCGGACAGACCGGTCCAGAAGCCTGGTAGTAGGGGATCTCCAGCAGTTTGCGTGAGAGCAGAAATGGGTCCGTCTGCTGCCCGACACTCGGCTCTGTCTGAGTCTATGGGCTTCCTGGACATTAGACTGCAAGACTTCAAGGCAGAGCTGTTGTCCTCCACAGTGGCTAACATCGGCCCTTTTCTGGAAGATGAATTCGGTGCTGATGGTCAGCCGGTGAAGTTACACATGAGCAACATCACCATCACTATGAAGGTGGGTGTTTGATACAACATTTTGATATCAACTGTTAAGAGTAAAAGTTAAACAATACTGGCTAGCCAGTGTTGAAGTATGTGGTTAATGCTGAGGGTGCCTTTTTTTCTTTTAGGATGATAGCCCTAAAATCTACCCCACAGCCCCTCAAGCTGTCCCAGCCTCATTCATTGTAGATCAGCTGCTCCTACAACGTGGTGAAGACGGCATGATGAGGCTCAGAGGTGAGCAAGAAAATTCTTAATTTTTTTACTTAAAGTTTTTGCTCTTTGATCCGTGACACCACACATAATTCATCACAACACATCTGCTGTAACAATATCTTTTCAGAAAGATGAACAGAAAGTGATATTCACCATTTCCTCTTTGTGTGCAGCTGAAGGTGTAGACCCTAAAGCCTCAGCAGGTGTTCCTGTGGCTGGCCCGGACAACCCAAACAGTTCCTGTTCGGTTCAGCAGCACAGCGAGGTAGGGGAAATCAAGCGGTATTATACACTGCATAGCCTTAGCTTATTGTCTCTGGGAATAGGAAATCATTTATTTATCTATTTATTTTTGGCCTGGTTGGTCAAACCAATGGCAAAGTTATACTATTAATATTTTCTATACAAAATGAAAGCAAAGAAAATATGACAATATTTAAAAAACTAAATTTGGCATCTTTGACTTTATGCACAAAAACATTGGTTATATAAAGCAATACAGGTATACCTCAAAAAATAAAATAAACTTAACGTGAGGCTTCAACTGGAAAATGAAATGTAATATGTTCCACTAATCTTTATCCTCGGTCTAGACCCAAATTCCCCCTTGTTTATTGTAACAGGTTTAAGAAACATCCCCAGCCTACGGAGTACGTAACTTCGTTGGTATCTTTGTGTCTGAATGGCACTCACAGTTTAGGGATCCAACAAACAAAGGGTCTTCTTTGTTTAGTATTGTAATGTGTATGAATGAATATCACCACTGTACCAACCATGAGGCTGTATACTGTAACTCTGTATTGGGATACTTTCACAGGGCTCCTTGATTCTTTCATTCTTTGTATTGGTCAAGATATTTAAACCTCTTCACAGGTTCTACTCGGGTTTAATTCAACAGTAACCGTCTCTGTTTGTCTTGAACACAGCTGTAATACTGGTGTCCTGACACTGGCCAGCTCTAAGTAAGGAAAGCAGAGACATGTAGCCAAGATTGTTTAATGGTCTTGTAATTACGCCTGTTGCTGTCCGTCAGAATCTGATAGCCGCCCACTTGGCATACAGCACCTAGCCAAAGTGTGCACTGGCCGTAGCAGATACTAACCAATGCAACTGTCCTGCCATTACAGAGACAAACCCTCTTGAACACCCAGGCTGCTCTCACCCAGGCCCTCAGTGACAGAGAACGCCTCCTGCTGGAAGTCAAGAAGTATGACCCAACGTTCACTATCTGAGCCTCTCTCTCTCTCTGTCGCTCTCTGAACCTGTACTGGAAAAATAAATGGGAAGAACCAGCCAAACTCATTCATAGCATGCCCGGACAGTGGACATGAAGATTAATCCAAGCTGTGAATTTTGATCACACACTATTTATGAGATTACTAAAGATCCCCTATAACAATTACTAAAAAGGGGAACCTTGTGAGATAACTTATGCTAAAGGTACATTAATGGTACTACTTTTTATCTGGAAGTCTAGATATTCCTCACTACTGTACTAAAAACACAAATTATTCCAGTTATTTCTCATCCAAATCAGTGTCGAAGTGAACTCAATCGTGTGGTTTCAGTGTTGGTCACACAGCATGCAAGGGTAAACAAAATCATCAAAGCTTTAATTCTTTCCGGATAATTTTTGTGTTACGGAAATGTAAAGTCAAGCACATGCCAAAACCTCTTCCTTTTCCATTCACTGACACTGCCAGCCAGCTGCTAGTCCATCAGGCGCTCCCTCTCCATATACACAACTTACTGTCAAGCATGCTTTGTGAACAGTGCTAATATACATGTAGCACAATTAGAGGTAGACTGTCATGAAGGTAAACATACTTAGTAATGAAGAGTACTTACAATAAGTGCGTGATCTTTTTCATTTAAGTATTCGCTGGTGCATATTGAAAATGTGTTGTTGGAGGTAGAAAAAAAACAATGCACATTTTTTTTTCTTTAAAAAAAAGAAGGCTGGACTACACTAACTTCAAGGAGAAAAGGGTGCAATGCCATGAGTTTCCTCTGTTGCTTTATCGCCATTTTGAATGATCACACACTCATTCTACACAAGTGTTATTTTTCTTTATGTTGTGAAATGTTGATGATGCTTATTTTGTACTGTGAAACAATGTGCTCTGTGGTTGAATGTCCACTCTTAAGACTGCACGCCTTTTTTCGTTTACTCCCTCGACTGTGGAAAGCACAGTTGTTTTTTTAGGTTTGCACTGTAGTTTCAGTATTATAACCGGGTTAGTCTTTCCACTCTTAACTCTCTGGTTTAGAGGTTTAGGATTATACAAGCTACGAGAATTATAATTCTAGACGTCTTTAAAACTAGTTGTGTAGCTTGCCAGGAAACAACTCTATTTTAACAGACTGCTAGTGTTATTACCTCTGCACACATTCATCACATATACAGTATATAGTAGTTTAGTGGTCAGACATTATGAACTAAAAGCTCATTCTGGATTTTGATTTACTTGTATATTTATATAGATTTTGTTAAAGCATGTTTTTGATACACCAGAGTTACTTTACAGTGTATTAAAGCCATATAAATCAAATAATTTTTTTTTAAAGTTGTGGTACTGACAATGACCAAATTCAATACAAAAACTGATATTTTTCAGTATGTTTAATCCTGATCTGCTACAGATCTATAAGGCCAGTTGCTTTTTAAATGTGTGACTTTCTTTGCCTATGCATACTTTCTTTTTCTGCATGCATTCAAACAATGATGGATTTGTTCATAAAAAAGACTCATTAACAAATGTAACATTCATTTTATGAATGTTTTCATGAAAATACTTGTCAGCTACTTTTATGCACAGATGCTCTATTGTTGAATCAGTGGTTTGGCGTTCTGCCGTTGGCGGTACAGCTTGCTATCTTAATGTTTGCAAATCTGTTCAATCTACCTTTCACTTCCATTCATCATTTTTTCACTGTGTGCTTGGGCGCCCTCTGCTGGCTGTGACTTTCCAGAGCACACCACGTTCAATACACCTTATCTTTTCTTTCTTTTTTTACTTTGGTTGCCTTGCAAGCTATGAATGACAGATTTTCGTTCTTATAGAGGAATGTGAAATATCAAAGCAATAGACTGACGGCTCAACTTCTCCAAAAAGATGACTAAGAACGTAACAGTACACATTCTTATGTGGAAATCTTACATTATTACATTGACTAGTATCAAAGAAAAATTATTTAGCTGTGTGTATCTATTAACGTCAACTGCACGTGTCCCCAACATCTTCACTCCATCAGTGTAACAAAGCAGAGATACTGCTCTTTAACCTCCAGTATCACTCATTGTTGTGATCTTCTCAGCTTTTGATGTTTATTTTTTCTGCATGGCCTTATTGGACAAAAAATACAGTGGTACCAAACTGAACTTCCCATGCTGGATGCAACATGTAGCTGTAAAGTTAATCCAGTTTCCCTCTCCTCAGTGTTTGGTAGCGTCCCGGTTCTGCTGACTAATTGGTGCTGAGTTCCACTTGTTCACAACCATGCAAAAAGGTGGACAGAGAGCAAAGCAAGATGAGCTTTCTCTTTACTCATATGACTGACATGGCACAATGTATGCCACTGGAAAGCAGATGCATGTTCAAAAGTGACGTATAGTTTTTGCCTTGTGAATATATTCACTGGAAATTGCACTTGTTTTAATGTAAATCACATTCAAAGGATTGCAGGAGTCCTTGTGAAATCTTCCTAAGTGACGCAAATGTTGGAGACCCTGTGGTCGGTGTTTTTGTCAGTTGTGTAGAGTGACTTTGAATTTTGTATTGTATGTATCACTTTGAGACTAATATAAGATTGGTTCTGTGAACCAAGGCTAGTATGTGTAAAATATTTTAAAAGTGAAAGAATAAATGATTAATTGCCGAACACATTTCAGTTGTGCTTTTAACTTATTAGAAATGCTTGTTTCTGTTTTACAAAGGTATATATTGCATCCACTTTTGTTTCCATTTGTCATAATATACGCAGGGAATTGTACATTTGAGTCTCAATACTTATTTAATTGTTGAGATCCATAGTTTTATCAGCTTAAGTCTTTATACAATGTCTACAGATTTCCAAATAAAATTTGAAACAGTTCTTTATTTTAAGATTAGAAGACATGTCCTGAAAGAATGAGTTATTTTTTTCCTGTAACAGTGTTCCTGTCAATCTAGAAAAGGTTTACATATTACAACCTAGCTAACCCGATTCCCAAATCACCCTCATAAAGCAAGGGATGGGATTCAGTCAAAACTCACACTTGAATATAAAGAATAAATAAAAGCCAAAAGCAACTGCTTTGAAAAAATGTAGGTACAATAACAAAACATTTTATTTAAAGTATACAATTCACATCCATAATACATGAGAATAATTTTACACCATTTGTACTGTGTGTTGCCTCAAGATATCACCTTGACAAATAGAAGTGAATGGCAGGTCAGAGTATTGAACCTTGTCAAACATTTGTCAATATTACAGTCACTGATCTGGACTCTTGTTAGCTCAGAGAGGATAATCAGCATTTAGCTGGATGCACTAACTACAGAAGCTCCGTGAACAGTTCTATGGCAACGCTGTTTCTCGCAGGCATCTATCCATGGTCTCCGTACCATGTAAAGAACAGCCGCCTTAGTGAAAGAGAATTTGCTTGTGCTTGGAGTTGGGAATCTGATCTCGACTCTTCAACCTCCTCACCGCTTCCCTCATGTGCTTGGGCTGAAGCGGTGGCGTTTCCCCCCATTTCTCACACACGTCCAAAGCTGCAAGGACAAACCCAAACCATTCAACTACATATGTACAATTCAACATGACATAAATAAGAATGATCTACCTATGTCTCGGTGTATTTGTTCTGTATGTTCACTGTTTTCTATGTGTGACACTCACCTTCCTCAACTATTTCCCCAGCGAAAACCTTGGAAATACCAGACATGGCAATCACCACATTCTGAGACACCGATGATCCGGTTATAGACTGGATCAACTAGGAATAAAGAAAACATACATTATAAAAAGATGTTAAGTCAATAAAGTAGATGAAGAGATTTAAATACACAGTCAGCTTTGAGAAAAGCATACCCTCTTAATAGCCGCCTTGGGGAAGGCAGAACGTCTGTACATCTCATAGCGATTCAGTTGCTCTTCAGAGAAGGACGACACCAAAACCCTGTAGGACACAAGAAGAAGAAGAGCGTGGCGGCCGTGTCGTTATCGGGGTGAGACTTCAACGACCGTTGTTTTTTTGTTGTTATTTTTTATTAGAATGATGCTCTGTTAGAAATCTCCGGTCTTACTGCATCTTTTGTATTTCATCCTCGTCCACTTTCTGACGTTTCTCCTTTTTCTTCTCTGGTTCTACCTTCAGTCGTTTGGAACCCGGTTCACCAGACGTTCCTTCTTCCTCCTCTTCTCCAGCTGCCATTTCCTTCACAGTGGAAGAAAAAGACTTGTTATAGAGCCACCCAGAAGCCCTTTGTAAAACTTTTACTGAAATATTCACATCTGATCGAATTTTTTATTTTATTTTTTGAGCCACACTCCCTCATCTGATAGGAAAATGAAGACCCAGAACTCACAGATTTCTCCTCCTGCTTGATCTGATCTTGCGAGGATGCCTCTTTGTTTTCGTCTGTAGGTTTTGCCGAGGCGGTAACATCTTCCGTTTCCTCTGATTTAGGATTCTCCTCGCTGGCAGACGCTGCTCTCTCGGGCAGAACTTCAGGTTTGATCCGTGCGGGGTCGGCCATAATCACTCAGTCCCTATTGACGCCGGCCGACAGCTTCAGATTCTGAAATATCAACAGAGTGGATATTGATTAGTTATCATTGTAGCTGGAGTCTCTCTCCCTCATCCCTATGTTCCCCAGCTCTATATTATGTATCTTCCCAATTGTGTTTTAAGGACTGTGGGTCCCTTATTTACTACTTTTTCGTCACTGCTTGGTGAAATTCGGCCCCTGCTCACCATTTTGAACAGTTTAGTCACTTTACTGTGCGGACCAAACACTGGGTAGCCTACTTCAAAAGACCATTGTCTGTAGAATTTGAAAAGTTCACTTCTATCATTAGCAGTCAGAAGACAGAAGCAAAGACAGTAGGCTACTGCCAGGAGCAACAGGGGAGAGATTTTAGTGGCAGAGTATGTCTGAATAGGCTACTATATACAGTGTTGTTCAACAAAAGTAATTTGTTTTAACGGAATATTGAACTGTGGAACACAAGTAAACTTTGTGTTATCACGTTTAGATTACAAAAAATGGATGTAAATGAAAACAAACTTGCACCTACCTTTTCTGCAGCCAGGCGACACAACACAACAGTAGTAATATGCAACGCAAACGGTGGAACTAAGCTAACGTTAGTTTAGCAATTGACGATAACTAGCAAGGCAGCTAAGTTAGCTTGCTGAGCTAACACAGGACGATAAGATAACTTAGCATTTTTTTTTATTAATTTTTAACAAATATCCTTCTTCTGTTTTGGAGGAATGCTAGCACCAAAATGCTAGTTTTTCACAGCACTTCGATAGCACCGGACTTGAATTTCCGTTTCCGCTTTTGAACGAACTTTATAGACACTGCTACCACGGTGTTAACAGAGCTACACCTCAGTATAAAACATTTTATCATAAGACAATTACGCTCATTCTATATGTTCTGCTATAACTGTTGGAAACAACGTTTTATTTAAATACAATGCTAATAATTTCACCCTTGCTGGACATGTTTAAAGGTATGTTACAAAAAGCCAGTTCATTAAGAGGTTATCATTCATAGGCCTACTATACCATCACCCATTGACTGCCTATGATGTCGCAAGTCACAATTATGACATACAAAGATAGGCTATTATTTCAAATTAAAAAGTCGCAAAATATGACATGGCAAGCAGGAGATAAAAAGCTCATACTTACCACTTTTTATTTCATAATTTTATCTTATAATAGTGCTTCCTTAATTGTTATTGTCCTATGTTAAATGTGGTCAATGTAGGATAGGCTAGGCTAGTTAATGATAGAGTAAGTTTATGATGTAGCCTGTAGCCGAGCATGTCGACACCTAACAAAGTAGACAATTAACTGTCTGATGAGAGTAAATAATTAAAGGGTATTTTGGATATTCACTATGTGTGACAGAATAATAGATATTTAAAACCACTGGATGGGTAGAATCCTCAAACAATCCATTCCGGCCCCATCTTGCTTATGCCTATCCACCTCCTCTGTGAAGCTGCTAGGGCGGGTGGCGCGAGGGGGGGTGGTGAGGGTTAGTGTGGCGTGTGTGGGTCTGAAGAGTTTCAGATTGGAGATGCAGAAATAAAGGGCCATTTCGAGGAAGTGACGGACGAGGCTCGGGGGACTGGCCAGAGGAAGTTTGCTCGCTGCTGGTACCACCGTGCTGCTGCTGAACGTAACGAAACTTTTACCCCCAGCTTGAACGCGAGCGGCGGCACCGTGGATCGGGACGGACGGATCCAGCGGCGTTGGGGGCTTTTGTTTCCCTCGCCACACACTAGCAGCAGCACCGAGGAAATATAACTTCAGGTCGGGAGGGGGGAGAGAGAGAGAAGAGGGGGAATCGCAGAGGAATTTCACTCTCCCGCAAACCAAGCCCCCCCTTTTTCCTTCTTCTCTTACCCCGCGCCTCCTACAATTGTTGTCTTTGCTGGGATCCGCGATGGGGAAGGAGCAGGAACTTCTTGAGGCGGCTCGGACGGGGAACCTGGCCGCAGTGGAGAAGCTTTTATCCGGGAAGCGACAGTCCGCTGGCACCGGCGGTGGATCGTCTGGGACCGGGGGAAGCGGCAACAGCAGCGGACACGGCGCCTCTCATCCGCTCTCCAGTCTGCTCAGGTAGGGAATACGGAGGCGGATATAGGCTAAATGGGAGACAGCCAGGAGTGTTGTCCCTGTCAAACTGCCCCTGATCATGTAGCCTACTAATATAGGCTATCTTTACAGTCTGGTAGGCCTATTATAAATATTATTGGATAGTCACACAGTAGCTAATGCTTTTGTTGGTATTGCCAAACAAACACAACCTAAACCAGTGCAGCGCAGCAGTGGCATGCCTCTTTGTTTGCTCCAAGCTTTGTGTCTCTTCCAGTGTTACTGTAATGTGCATACACGGCCTGGACGCCTGGTAGGTAATGTGCAACTGAACTGCAAGAATCTGCAGCAAACCAGCCCATGGTCTCATTAAGTAGGCTATGTATTATTAATTGGTGCTTACACACAGTCTAGACCTGAACACTCACTGGTGAAGGTGGAGTAGAAAGCCATGTTGTCAGTCTCATTTTTAAGCCACATTTTGTTACTGATTTGATAGGATATATATATTTTTTAACAGCCCTGGATTTCAAACCCCCCCTTACTTTCTTCAGCATATATGTGTAAGCTTGGCTGATTTTATTTAAATCAGTGGTCACGGGGAAAACCCTTGGTGAGGTTATCATTTGATGTGGGTTGTTTCACATCAATGAAATATCCACCATGCAAGGTTAAAAAGGTGTAGCAGCTCTGTTGAGGTTTTTCATTGTCACCATCTCTTTTTTTGTCCTGTTCATTTTATCTCTAGATCAGAACTCACAACTTGTAGCCTAGTCGATATATAGGATCTGTCATCCTTTACCCACAAGCCACCTGTGTGCACACACTGTAATTGTAGTAGGTAGATGCTCAGATTAAAATGACGTAATTAAAACTGATCACTGGTCCACAGAAAAGCACACACTTACCTGAAATGGTAGACACTGGTTAAGACTTTAGTAACTAACATAGTGACTGGTTTGATAAAGCAAGATTGCATCAAATTCCTCACTGTGGTTTGAACAAGCAGCTCTGCCGGGGCATTCTTCTAAAGAACCATCCCTTTTAACTTTGTGCAGACGAGGGCTTCTGGGTAATAATAAATAAAAGAATAGTCTATTATAGATCTGATAAGTTATCAATTTCATTTTTGTGTTGAAGATGTTATCTGAGTTATAATAGGCTTATCACAACAGGATTGTTGAATTTCCCTGGGCTAAAGCATTCCTTATTGAGACAGCAATTTTGCTGTTTGCAATATTAGATCCCACCAAGAAAGAAAAGAACAGCCATGTTGTTGAGAAGAGACCACTGAAGTCTACAAAGGCTTCTTTATTATGCCCTATAAATAAATGTGAAATATAGCTTCTAGTGTTAAGATAAAACATATTGCCAGGCTAAGTGCATGTCATAAGCCCACACATGGCTTTTCTCTCTGCACCCTTATTTTAATGCTGAGCACATGCAGGTGAAGGTCTCAATCACAATGTAATATTACTCCCCTGGGAGCCCGGTGCCAGCCATCTTCATTGGAGGGACAAGTGTTCCGGCGAACCTTGAGGTGATGCATCGCTGTGTTACTTAGTGCAGACTGCACAGAGAGTACTCAGGGTAATTACATTAAAACCTCCTAATCGGAAATCCAATTCAGAGATGTCATGCAGTCAAGGCTGGCTCTGTCTCTCCTGCACAGATGTGTGGGGGCGGACCCAGGAGATACATTGTGTCATCTATACCGACTTGAGAAATCAATGTTTGGCAATGATGGCTCAGGGAAATGATTGGCTAGACTTTGCAGGAAATGAATTGACTAGTGGCGTACAAACTTAAAGAGCCTGTTGCCTCCGGACACCTTGAGCTTATAGGAAAGGCTCACAAAATGTTGTTGTACACTGTCACTGTGCGATGATAGACAATAAAATGATTCTATTCTAAGCGGTAACAACAGTGGCCACAGGAAAGCCTTCAGGATTGTCCCTATTGTCAATGACATTTGATTTAGTTTGCATAATCAAAATGTCAATACGTTGAAGGAAATCACAGTAAATTACTATTGCGGTAAAGACTTGTGGTTTGGTGCCATGGTGCGTGTGTTTGATTTATTAATTTATTTTTCCTGTCCCAGAATTGCTTTGTAATTTATTCTCAATCTATTGTTGGAGAAGTATATAGGCCTGTAATCCTGTCACAGACGATTTGGTCTTTAGGATCTGTGTCTTTAGCAGAATTGAGCCTGTGCTGGTTGTAATGTGTGATTCACACTCCTGCTGCATTCCACTTTATTACAAGCATGTTGACTTCCACTTGTTTACAAAAACATCTGTGTAATGTTTAGTTGGACTGTAGCCTTAAACGTCATTTACTTAGACTTGTTGTGTCTCCTGTTGTAATACAATGATATTAGACCTTAGGGGACAGAATATACTCATTAACAGCTACCTGTTTGTTATATACTGTAGATTGAATCACAGGCTAGGACTTCACCTCATCGACTTTATCAATGTCCTCCTGAAGGTGTGTGTTGTGTGTATGTGTGTGTTTCCACTAGATTTTTGGCGTTCTTCCTCTGGAATGGGGCGCATGTCAGAACTTGTGGGGCATGTTTTCGTAACCAGGCAGTTTGTGCAGCTCTGCTCTTCGGAATGTCTGCTTTTCCCAGGAGGCTGCATCCCAGCGGTTGCCATGGGATAGACACTGACCCCTGCGTGTTTAACACCGCCGCCCCAAAAACATTTGTTCCGCGGTGCTCCATTAACACCAGAATGAGCTGGGCAGGGCTTCCTCTGGTAGGAAGGTCATAGCGGGGTAACCTCTGTAGCGTCGTCACCCTGTTAAAGTGGTCACAGTCTGGTTGATGCAGAAGAAAAGCTTGATGAGTTGATATAGTGTTTGTTGGAATTATATACAGCAGTGATTCTCAACTGGTGGGTCGGGACTCGGGACCGAATAGTGGGTCGCGTGGCCATTTTGAGTGGGTCGCAGATGTATGTGTGGAAAAAACATTTGATAAAATATCCTACAAAACATTTCTGTTGCTGCGCTCTTATTTTTAAGGACATACGTTTCCCAGTATACAGTGCACATGCGGAAAAGTAACTTGAGCATTTTGCTTAACATGTTTTAAAAAGCATGTTGTACCTAAATTAAGTTGGATATCTAAAAAATGTCAGAAATGTAGGTCACACAACTCAATGTCTAAGGCAAATTGTGGGTCTTGATGCTTGACCACTGATTTAGGCCACACCAATGTCTTTTTTTTTAGGGCATGCTGTTGCTGTGATTTCCCCCATACCGTAAATTTTGTAAGAGTCCCATGATCCATTTTGATCCCAAAGGTTTTACATGGAAGAGCTATTCACCAGCACTATCTTGGCCAGGGTTTTCCAAACACAAGGCAGCTGCTGCGGTCAGACCGGAGGTAAGACAAGTCCCCGTAGCAGGGAGAGAGTGACTGCCTGCCCACTGAGGGGAAATTATCAGAGGAATGCATGGAGTTCTGGACGGACACTCTGAGAGCTTAGCCAGATGAGGGGTCGTCTCCCCCAGCTTCACAGCCATGTCCTTTGTCCCACTGACAAAGCGTAGAATGATGGCTTTTCATATTCATATTACTCCTTAAAGACCGTTCCTAGGCTTTTTTTGTGTTATTTTTTTCTCGTATTACTAACACAATTGAGCTGTAATTTGGGTGGACAGGGACCACCTATTTAGAGAGTCCTACTGATTTAAAAAAATAAATAAAAATCCACCTTCACAAAATTCTCTTGAAATATAGTTTCTCTGTAACATATTCCCTATATGCCAGAGAGGAAAACATATCTATCAGTGTTATCAGTTGGCATACAAGAAGTCTTGGGCACAACTCCAGCTGATTCAATCACATTATTACATCCACAATTTCTGGCTCATCCCAGGCAGAGCCACTCGCGTTAGCCCAGAAGATATCCGCTGCATAAAAATCAGGATATTCTGCTCTGCTCTTTTCTTTTTTTTCTTTTTTTAAAAGAAACATTTCCTCATTGCTTTCTGTTATTAAGATATTTGCGCATGTAGAAATTCACTGAGTGTGAAGGTGCACTGTAGGACTGTGGATGGTGTGTCTGGAGTTGACAGCCTCACAGCGGGAATCTGACACTCTCATTCCTTAGCTGGATTCCATAGTAGCTGTGTGCTGTTGGTGCAGGCAGTGGGTGTTAACAAGGCAGTTTTTCTACTTTTACATCACTGGCAAGAGCCTCGGATCGGTCCCAGGTAGCTAACACGCTATATGCAAACAGCGGCTCTGGCTGTCACATATTTCATCAATTGTTGACCCCTGAACTGAAAGAAACTGTAGCTCGTACATATCCCAAAGAGGGAGTGGTGGTGGCTGGGAAATCCAACACCGCCATGTTAGCATTCCAGGAGCATCCGAGTTGGGGATGCTCTGCGCGTTATGTTTACGGCTCATGTTAGTGTGTAGTCTGAGAAGGCAGGCAGAAAGGCACTTACCAGCACTGATGAATTCCACATATGTGTGTGTTTGTGTTGGAGGGGGTGGAAACGGACATTATAAGGTGTCCTTCCCATGTATTGTAGCCGCCTTTACTTAAACGACTAGGATAGGAATAGCTTTCATCCAAGTGGGTCGTTTTTTTTAATTAGTTTGTGTGGGAATGGTTTCCAAGTAGCTGAATTAGAAAATGTATCTTGTAAGGTTGCCAAACAATGATAATAACAGTGATTTTCGGAGCACTTTTTCACAAAATCAACAAGTGCTCAACAAATAAGACACAATTGTGTCTCTTTGTGTGTCTGCATTCTATGAAAAAAATTTCATCTACTGTTTCCTACTCTGTGTACTTCCTGTATTAAAGAAACAGAAAGTTGCAAATGTGTGACCATGCAGGGCCACAACACTAAAATTGACTTAGATCTTTTTTGTGTTGTATGTTTACGTAAACTCCATTTCACCCCACTCACGGAAAACCCCTTACAATAACAAATGGTAAAGATGAGGCTGCCTAGGTCGAGGTGTATCTCTTGTGTGACTCAGGCGTTGTTTTTAGAACCCATTTGTATTACGAGGTACCACCACCAGTGATGTTATTAGGCCCCCCTCGATCTATGCAGGCGGCTTATATGTAAGCAACCCCAGACCCAGACATTTTGGTCCGTCTGGCCTGGCGTCTCCCTCTCTCTCCCCACTCTGTAGCTCTCAGCAGCCCTCCCTAGCCACCTGCTGGGCCCACGCCAGCCTCCACTCCACCTCCAGACTTCAAACATGTTTTACTTGGAGCCGGTGTAAATGGCACTGACTGCCCTCAATATGTCCACACAGGAAACAAATTAGCTTTAGATCTCCCGTTTTGAACTGTACAATGCTGTTTTGGCTTTGATGTGTGTGCAAAGTAACCACATTAAAACAAATAAAGCATTCTGGGCTGGATTAGCCTCAGCATGACTATACAAACTTGCAACAGACAAATTGTGAAACACACCTACTCTAAGACTCGTGCAAGATATGACGGATATGGTGTGATAAGTGTGACAAAGATGAGTCTGATGATGACACGGACTTGACTGCGCTGAAGTTAAAGAATGACTCGGTGCGAGGATTAATTTTGTGAATAAGTTGAGCAGTTTTTGACAAAATCTTCAACTACAAGGGGAACAGACAGAAGTTGTGTGCTATTACAAGAAGCGGGTGGTCAGCGAAACTAAAAAAATAACTGCCCATTCATCCATTCGGCAAGGTTTGAGTTGAAACTGAACATGAGCTTGCTTTTTCAATCCAAATGTTCATGGGGATGCTGTTGTGTGAAACAGAGTGAGATGGGTTTATGTGTGAAGCGACTGTGAAGTCAGTGTGGGAAATGTCATATAGCTGGAAGCAGGCTGTTTTCCTTCTTTTCTTCTCACCCCATCTGACAAGATTTTCCTCTCCACCCCTCCTATCTCTATTCTTCTTTTCCTCTACATTCATCCCATCTTTTCAGCCTGCCACTAGGAGTTTTTATTCATTCTGCTGTAGCCCATTGAACGGCCCTGATCATAGTCTTTGTTTATTCACACCGCCCGCCGCAGCACAGTTGCTCACTGCGGTGTGTTTATGAGCCATGAAGACTCAATCAGGCTTCGCTAAGGCCGTGTGCTACAGCTGAATTGGCAAATTGGCCGCCACATCGTTGTCCCCATTTCAATACTTTCTGTTCCCTCAACGACCAGAGCCAGCGCTTACAGAGCACAAACACAAGGTTATTATGTTTCAGTGGCCCTGTCACAATGTTCTTTGACACACACCTTTTTGTCCTGGAATGGCTGAGGGCGGCAATTTCATTATTTGTTCAATTTTCTAGGACTGTTTAACCTTAAACATTCAGCAATAACTTTGTTTTAAGGCACCTTTTAAGCCACACTAGCAGCTTTGCTCTATGGCTGTCCATTTCAGTCAGCCCGCCACTTTTTTAGACTGAAATATCTCACCAACTACAAGGAATGTCCATGGTTAACCTGTTAACCATTAAGAAGATCTTTAACCGGTTAATACTAAAGGTTAACAATAAATAAAAAATAAAATCATCTTAATTTCTCTCAGATCTAGGGATGGGGATCGTTAATTTTTATTATCGAGTCTCTTTTTCTATTATTGTTGAAATAGAACTTAAATCTGGTTTGTATCAACCTTCATTTAGAGTGTGCACTACTTTATTATAGCTGTAGTGTTTTGGTCCCAACATGGTATCTTGACATAGAGTTTTTAGCTCATCTTGTAATTGAGTGTATACTGCAGCAGGCCTGGCAGGTACTTCAGTCTCTTTCTGTTGGGGAGAAGATGTTCTGGTTTGGCCGTTTGTCTGCGGGGCATCTGGTTTCAGCGCCCGCCAGCAGTACGCATAATTAAGCCCAATTTCTCAGTCGGTGGCTGACATGCGCCAGTCACTGCTGGGCTCGGTGCCCAGGGCTAGGCTAATCCCTGGCAGTGTGTGGTCACACCGCTAATAGGCTGCAGGACAAATCCGTTTTATTTGACACCAGGTTCACACTCACCTGGGTTCTTATTTGCTTAAACCCAAGACTGGATTTGGCTGTGCCTATTTCCCCCCAGGGCCCCTTAAATAAACATAAACATGCAATCGTATATCATGGCTTTTTGTACAGCGGGAAATACCTGTTCGTCCTGATTATCGAGTAGTATTTTAATCATTACATATCATTTACTTATATGATCCTTCCCTGCTTTTGTCTACCTGCTTACATGTAGAAACATGATTGAATAAGGATTAGAATACATCCTCTCAAACCTGATTTAATGGAACATGACAGGTACATTCAGACGTATTAATTAACTTTATTGTTGAGTTGATTGTTTAGGAAAATCAAGGCTGAAAATCAAACTCCACTGTCTTCTGTTCTCGCATTTAATCACTATGCTCCATGACATTAGGACTTAAACACAGTGGAGAAGATATATGCGCATGCATTTTGGAAATGACTGTTTTTTTTCTCCAAAATGCCTCTTCAGTATGTGTGACTAACTTGAGCAGACTAATGCGTAGAACACATAAAATAAAGGAAATGTTATTATCTGTCCTCCTGTCATAGCGCCCTGGCTTTGTGCGACACAGAATTACAGCCCCCCGGAATCTTTTTCAAACTCCCGGCTTCATCCCACTGATATTCCCTCAGGGAAATTAAGGATTAGCTCAGCCATTCAAACAGGAATTCCTCAGTCACTTTGCATGACTGTGCCCCCCCCCCCACCCCCTCATCCCAAACCAAATCAACTCTCTGTTTTGCCCATTGCCCCTGCTATAGGCCTAAGCCCCCCCGTCCCCTCGGTTAGGTTGGTTGTGAGCTGTAGTAAGAGGATGAAGTGGATTGTCGAGAACCCACTCTGACTCATGCCCTTCAGCGCTGCACTGCCAAAACGCTCCGGGGACGTAACACTTGGACTGCACTTAAAGCTGTTACTACGGCCAGCTCTGCTCGTAGAGAGTTTAAATGCTGTGATGACACAGTGACATCTTCATTTCCTGCAGAGGCTTTTTGGACGGCCTTAAGTAACCCCCACGCTCTTGAATAAATCTGGAATATTAAGGAAATAGACACAAGAGTCAAATCATAATGTGCTTTGTGCGTGCGTTATTAAAAAAAAAATGACAAGACGTGTGCATTTCTAATCGGCATTTTTAGAACTCCTTTAATGACACACCAGAGTCATGACTGTGGAAGAGGACCAACGTGACAACGTTAAAGGGAAATCTTGCAATACGTCTCATGATGATACATCTGAATTGATACAATTTCTTTTCCAAGTTCAGATCGAAAAAATTTGGATATTTTGGATTTACATGTTACACCAGATAGGTTATAATAACATCTCTCTTGCGATGTTTTTAAAGGCCACACGACATATTATAATGTTCACTTTGCATGGCCTCGACATGACAATGAATCATTGTCAATTGGCATCACAAAGCCATATTGTTATTCATGTACCCAAACCCACTGAGTGCCTTAGTGCCGTTACTGCCCTATGTGTGCCTGAATTTGTTCAACTCTGCATTCGTAGTATGAGGCTGCTCTGTTCATGTTTATGTTAATTTTTTTTACGGGGTATTTTGCCGTAAGCCGTTGCATAACTCTTTATCTAGGACAGCGACTAGAGGCCTGTTTCTGTCTCACTTCTTCTGCCCTTTTGATGTGTTCAGCAGCTTCCATGCACAAGAAGACCTGGCTGGTTGCTTTACTCTTGCCTACACATTTGGTGGCTGGTTCTGGAGGGAAGGAGGTTGAGCATGTGTGTGATGATGATGATGCCTTAAAGAGCTGACATAATCTTACCTCTTACAGAAATGTATCAATTCCCAGCATTTCCCACACCACATTTTTTTTTCTCCCCACACGAGTATTTCCTCCCTTGTGCACCATTGCTTTTGATGTCCCATGTCTTCACGGCCTTCTGACTTGATGATGTGAGACCCCCGAAAGGCCTGCTTTGGGAAATAAATGGCTAACGCTATTATTATGACTGGTACATTGGTGCATCTCTGCGAGTCTGTGCTACAGTCAGGCCCCGCATTGTTCTCTTGGCTAATTGCAGGCTGCTCTGAGTGAGTGCTATTGTGGGCGATGTATTTTAGGGGTGCAAAACAGCCATTACTGCGACAAAAACAAGCAGTGTGTGTGTGTGTGTGTGTGTGCTTATGTGTGCGTGTGAAGGAGAGTAGCACAGTATAACTGAGGCTGATCCGAGGAGGCTGAGCATCCTGCTGCCACACTGATTCCGTCATGGATCAATTCATATTGTGTGTGTGTGTGTGTGTACTCTTGGAGCTATTTTTCACAGCGTAAAGATTTGCACATAGCCTCAGTTTTATTCCCATAAATTACTCTCTTGCATCGGAATTCTAGACAGTCGTAATAAATGAAGCTGTATCCTACTGTCTGTCCGATCAGCACTTTGAATTGCTTTTGAGACCCTTTTCTATAATATATCAAAAGTAAGTTAAGTTATCTTTTTTCGCTCCCATCCATGATTGATTCTCTGTGAGGACCCAATGCTTTTTGGTCCCATACTCTTTTCAGGCTCTGCTCTCTCTCTCTGATATTTGGTGCACTAGTTCTGGGATTTCCGCTCATGATGTCACATGATTTATTTAGGATGTGTTACGGCCTTTTTTAGAGAGCCTCACGTCCCCAGTCCTGGCACTCCCAACATCTCACCAGGCAGACAGACATCCTTCTTTTGGCTTCTTAAGTTACTCCATCCATCTCTCTCTCTCTTTTTTTTTTACCGCCCCCTCCTCATTCATCAATCTCTGTCCTCCTCACCACAGCGCTCTTTGTGAATTGAAGAGACACAAACCGATTCCGAGCTGACAGCTGAGTATAGCTTCAGTGAATGAGAGTGCTCGGTTAAAATTTGCTGGCCCACCTCACAGTGTACTCTCTTTGCTGGTGCTTTTTGGCTCCACGCATATGCTTTGTATGTTGTTTGCTTACACTGCTTAAATCAGGGCTTGGCCAAGATTAATCAGGCTGAGGTTGCATGAAGTTACTGTAAACGAGCCATAATGAGCTCTTGTTAGCTGCCAGTCATTGGTCATGATAGTGTTTTCTTTCCTTCCTTGTTTTATTAATTTGAAGCTGCTGCTGCTGCATCTGGCCTGCACGTCTACATTCCTGTCTTATCACATGATTCTTGAGAGACAGACAGACAGACAGACAGACAGACAGACAGACAGACAGAACGCACGCCCCCCGCCTGTGTTGCAGGGTTGGCCTGTCATTTGAACTGGCTTGCTGTGACAGACTGTGGCCCTGAGATAGCAATCAGAACGGAGTCGGTCACACCCTAAAGTTCGGGACTTTACAGAGGGATAGGCGGTTTGTTTGTTTGGTGTGCTTGTGTTGTGTTATGTGCCTATAACAACACTCCTTTTCTTTCTGCTCTCACCAGTATCTGGAGAGGCCCCAATGTGAATTGTGTGGACAGCACTGGATACTCCCCTCTCCACCACGCCGCCCTCAACGGACACAGGTATGCTATGCACTGCAGTGAAGTAATGATGAATAACTCTGGGTATTGGGGGACCAAAAAGCCTGCGTTGGCAATTGTCCCTCTGGGATAGATAAATCTATTGACTGGCTTTTTGTGAGGCCCTGTACTGTGTGTGTGTGTGTATTTATCAGTTTGGTTAACACTCTTGGCATTCTACTGACCTGCCCTGTCCCCTTTCCTGCGTGTTTAGTGAGGTGGTGGAGGCGCTGCTACGAAACGAGGCCTTGACCAACATCGCCGACAACAAGGGCTGCTACCCGCTCCACCTGGCTGCGTGGAAGGGAGACGAACACATTGTCAAACTGCTCATTCACCAAGGACCTTCACACCCCAAGCTCAACGAGCAGGTCTGCCGCTGCATTCACTGTTCTGTGTGTGTGTGTGTGTGTGTGTGTGTGTGTGTGTGTGTGTGTGTGTGTGTGTGTGTGTGTGTGTGTGTGTGTGTGTGTGTGTGTGTGTGTGTGTGTGTGTGTGTGTGTGTGTGTGTGTGTGTGTGTGTGTGTGTGTGTGTGTGTGTGTGTGTGTGTGTGTGTGTGTGTGTGTGTGTGTGTGTGTGTGTGTGTGTGTGTGTGTGTGTGCGCGCGTGTCTGTGTGTGCGCGCGCGCGTGTCTGTGTGTGTGTGTGCGCGCGCGCGTGTCTGTGTGTGTGTGTGCGCGCGCGCGTGTCTGTGTGTGTGTGTGCGCGCGTGTCTGTGTGTAGTTGTGCGTAGCTGTGAGTGTGTGCACGACTGTATTTTTGGTCCATCTGTTGTACTTTTAAGGCTCCGGTTTTCAAACACATTTACCATGTTCATAGCATCATTAGTTATTTCAGAGTATGTGTCTGCAGAATTGTTTGCAGTATCTTTTTTTCAGTCCCCATGTAACATAATGTTTTAGGAAGTAACCCCTGAACACTATGCTTTCCCGCACATTGCTTGACCTCGTAGCACTTTCATAATTACAATTCTAATGGTTAAGTCAGCAGCCAGAAAGTCCATGATGACTTTTCCACTCAGTAAGGAGGCCTTTTTTGTAGCAACTAAAAATGCCTATTGAAGATATTTCTAATTCTACTTCAGCATGGCATGCTCTGTACTGTATGTGAGCAAACTGAATGTCAGAAAGAGATTGTGACCAAAGTTCTATATATAACCCTCAGTGCATCATGAGTCTTGACTTCTGTACTGTGTCGACGCTGAGCTAGTGTGAGAAAGTGCTTGTTTGCCCCTAACCACTTTTTGTTTTCATATCTAGTTTTTGTTGCTTCCTGCACACAGACAACTTCCAGACCAGCTCCATCTCTGGCCTGGCCTGTTTTGGGATGAGGAGAAATGACCCATTATGAGCTCCGAATTTTTTTTTAGTCTGAGCCGATAAAATTGCTATCAAACAAGCTACTGGAATATATAGTGACTACTACTAGAGGATTTGTCTCATTTTGTGTCATTTCTCCCTGTCTGTTCATGACCTGTGATTGTTCATTAACGCAACCATAATCTGCTTTTTTTTTAATTTGGTTGTTTGTGATCATCAGTCATTTGTTCATTGCTTGTCTAAACCAAAACCATCAGCCTTTTTTTTTCTTTTCTTCCTCCCTCCCAGAGTTCTGTAGACCATAAAGAGTTCAAACGCTGTGGGCCCTTTGACCCCTATATTAATGCCAAGGTGTGTACACAGTGCTGCTGAAAAACAACATTCCTTTTGAAGTGCTTCTTTGCTGTGCTGCTGTGTTGTCTTGCTTGGAGTTTGGTTTGCTGCTGCTGCTGCTGCTGCTTCTTGCGGGGCCAATCTGCTGCAGAGATATGGGGAGGCTTTTCATTTCCCTCACTATGTATCGGCAGATCCCTATCCTCTGGCTTTTCCACTCATGTTTGCAAGTGATCGCTAACTTTATTAAGGAGTTATGTTTCTCCACCACAGAAGATAAGCTATTTTGCTTAGGCCAGCTTTTTTTTGGTCAGGGTCAGGAATAAACGAGGCAATATAGAAAAATTACCCAGAAACTTATTTAAATGCCCATGATTTGTGGGTCTGGTTGATAAAAAAAAATAAAAAAATGTCTTAAGGTGTTAAAAAAAATCTAGCAAATTTGATATGAAAACTTGATGAATAATGCTGCCTGGAGCAGTACAGTTGTTGGCACCACATAGGGGAAAGCATCGACTGAACTAATGTCACTATTTGTTAAAACTACAACAACAAAAAATAATCTGACCAAGGGGGCAAAAATGTCTTCGGAAAGTATGTTACATTTCTCAGTTCTGACGAAACCAGAATAAACCCCTTACTTACTAACGGTGGACGGACCAGGGCACTGATGGATCCAACTTTGACTCTTTAGGTCTCATTCATGTCATTTATCTGGAGCACATACTGCACATACATTATTCTATCGGGCCTCTTTTTTATATTTCCGTTTGAGCACCACCCTCAATGCATTAAGCCCCAATCACAGTCTGCCTGCACGAGGACCATGGATGCCTAGCAAAAACTCTGCAGAGCTGACAGAGCCTCCGATGATGTCGCTCCCTCGCAGTTGGAGCTGTGTGAACATTTGAGTCGTTTTCTATTGTTGCAATTTCAGCTGGCAGAGCTAAAAAAACCCACCCAAGGCCTGTGGATAAAGCTGCTGTGCACTATTTTTTGAACATTGTCACATTTCCCCTGGACTAATCTTCTTAGTGTTTGGATGGGAGCTTGGTTCCTTTAATACTGCTACAGTATATATTGCAGTGTGAATTCTCTTGCAGAGGCTATCTTAGTTTATTTTCCCATTTAGTTTCTTCCCCCCTTTTTGATGGTTTTAACTTTGAGTCATGCGGTCTGCTGATATTGTGAATGATGTTCCTGTGTTAACACTTCTGGCGTAGTTTGAGGGGGGCCACTACCTGGTCACAAGCCTGAATAATTGAAGCCTTGTTATGAATAAATCACAAACATGGAGGCAGTGTTGTGGTTGTGGTCAGGGTTGATGGCATCATGTGACTGAGTGGGCGGCATGATGCGTCTTGCTTCACACTCACAGCACCAGAGAGTCCATCTCATGAGGAAGAAGAGGAGGAGGAGGAGGATGGGAGGTTTTCACTGTACCAGTCTATTTGCATCAGCATCAAAGGCAGATTGCCTGGCCATGCTCTTCTGTGTGAGTGTGTGTGTGTGTGTGTGTGTGTGTGTGTGTGTAAATGGCTGGATTATTCCCCCCTCCCCTCCTCCTCTCTCTCCCCACCTCCTGGTTTGTGCTTTGGAGCTGAGGAGAGGAAGAGGTGGGACGTTGTCATAGTAACCGTGTCACTGGCGTATTGGTGGGTTACAGTGGGTGTGAGTGACCCAGTAGTGGAGAGATGGGGAGTGAGCGAGCCAGACATGAAAGATGTGTGATGAGGTTTTGAGGGAGGGGGGGGGGCGGGGGCGATTGGGCTTCAGTGGTCCCCTGTAGGCACACTGGAGGACTCAGACCTGGACCGGGACCAAACTCTCTCTCTGTCATTCTGGTCCAAGAAGCCAAGCCAGCCAGACCCATGTTTATTCATTCTACTGTATCTCTGTGCTCTCCAATACTGATGAACCCCTGGGTTGTTTTGGCCACTTTGATGTTTCCAATGCCTCAGTAGGCGAGAGCTAACCCCCTAGCCACAGGACCCTGACCTGGGCTGACCCACACCATCTGATTGTTGTGCTGATGACACAGGCTCAGTGCACATTATTTCCAAAATCTACTGAAAAACTAGTTCTCGACTAGAGCTAAAATGGTCACTTCGTCAACCAATGACTTGAAAAAGCAAATTTGAATATCAATTTGGAAGCAACTAATGACTTATTTTCATGATCCTTGAACCTTGATAATGTTCTTCTTTTTTGTTTGCTTGAAAATGATCTTTAACTATTAAACATCAAAATATTTAATTGAGTAGTCGTTACAACTGTAAATAATATTCATCATATTACCATAGCACTATCGTCAGTCCAAATATTCTCTGGTTCCAGCTCGACAGGGAATGTCCTGCATTTCTGTGTTTTCCCATCACTGTTAATTCAATATATTTGTGTGATAAACAAGACATTTTAAGACAATGAATATATTAATTGCATGAGCTAATCTCAACTGAGGGCAAAAGGTTTATCTCGAATAGGCAGGAAATTGGACGTTCAGCATATCACCTTTTATATAAAACGTAAATAAATAAATTGTGTAGTAACCGTGGTTTCAGCATGGACCATTTCAATGTATATACTCACTGACCCCTTTTTTCTCCATATTAATTACCATTACCTTCTGTGAATAAGTCTGTAATGAGTCATATCACGCTATACCTCATGGCCCGGGCTACATCTTCCTATATAGGTCACATGTCTAATACAATTTATGTTTAGATGAGTTCCTCTGACCCAGGCTCAGATATCCGGCTGCTGTGACATTAACATGAACTCCATCACATGCTGAACACATATTACCCCAGACTTATACAAACAGAATCAAGTTGATGCCTGAGAGATGTCAAATAAATGACATTACAGAAAAAAAATGCAAAATATCTTGGCGTTGAAGATACAGTATATGTTCACATTCAGGTTTGAAATGAATCCTATGTCTATCTGTTAGCCTCAGTGTGTGCACTGTACATTATCTCAGAGGGTCTGCTGACATATGTATTTCCTTGCTTTTTTTATATATATATATTGTAGCTATGGACTTACTTCTGTCTGACATAAAGAAATTATTATTATAGGAAAAGTTTCTTGACGGCAGCCGCAGAAGTAGTTTTTCTTCTAGGACTCGGCCACCTCATTATCAGTGGTGCAGAGTTTCCCCTCCTTCCTCCAGGCAAAACGCTCGCAGTCTGCCAGCGCGCTCACTCTGTCTGTCACTTCAGTGTCCAGCAGCACTTCCTTTAACTAGCTATCATCCCTTCCCACCCCTCCCATCCCATCCCATCCCAATACCTTCTGCTCTCTGCTGGTCCTCAAGGACTTGCTCTTGTCTCTGTCATGCCAAGAAACAGTTGGAGCACACTTGAGTCCCTGAGGGTGCGTGTTGTTATTTAACACAAGGATCGGAGTTTTTCCATTGTCATGCATTCACATTTGCACATTTTTAGGGGGTGTGCTGCGTTGTTTTGTCTGTGGCAGTTGTTACGGCCATTTGTTTCCAGAGGGGGGAGAGTTTCATTGCAGAGATGTTATCTAAGATGCTGAAGGCTTTTTAGTCTAGTTCTGTTTGGAAAGTGTGTCCTATTTAATCAAGTTGAATTTGTCTGTGCGTGTGTGGGGAGTGGGGGTGGGACTAATATTTTCAGTAAAAGTCCAGAGAATTACAATCTTTGACAGGAAGCCAGTTAGACATCTCATTATAGGACTGAGATGCTTGTTTACTCTGGAGGGGCGACAGTGTCCAAAAAAAATTGAGTCAGCCTTCCTATTTACTGGAAATAATTCATATGAGTGTTTACATGCCTTTACGGTTGCAGCTTACTATTATTTTCATTATTTATTTTATGCTCAGTAAAATATCCCCAAAAATTTTTCCCCAATGCAATTTACTAGAGCACTGATTGCTTGTTTTGTCCCAACAACAGCCATCACCACAAAGATATTCATTTTAGAATAAAAAAAACAGCTAAATTTAACATTGGGAAGCTGGAATCGACAAATATTCTGAAACAAATAACGTGAATTTTGAATTGTTATTAATTTTGTCGAATTAAAGTTGACTCATTGATGAATACTAAAAGATACATTAAAATTGGTATTTGCTCAATTTCGTATTGGTGTTATATGAACAATTATTTAGCTATTAGTTATGTAGTTGTGAGCTGATGCTATGGCACTCATTGGAGCAGTATTGAATGTTGGGAGATACTGTACTTTAATAAACACTTAAAATAATTCCTTATATTTCCTTGTTGCTTTATTATACAGTGTGTTATAACCCATTTATTAGATGTTGATATAGTGCTTATGGATGGAAAATAGGCCAGTGTTGTTGGCATAAATATTAAAGAAATTCAGGGTTGTGCAATTGATAGTTGAACTATTTAAAAAAAAAATCAACAACACTATTAAAAATTGTGATGAGTAAAGACAACCTCCCGTGCGCATGTGTGACTGAGATCCATGATTTGTGTGAATGTGTCGAAAACGGTTGGTTACAGTGGACACACACAGTAGGCATTCTGCGAGCATGGGCAGCCCTTTGGCACACTGGCTTCAACAGCTGCTCTGCCCAACCCTCCTCCACCACTCACAACTCACCACCACACCACCACTACTACTACCACTACCAGGGGCCAGGGTGACGTAACCGTTTGCCTCGCTCTGTTGCCAGCCAACACGTGTCACGTGACAGAGGTCGCTAGTCAAACTGTGTTACCGTCTTCCAGCCCCCACGTTGTGAGAATCATAACATCCTCTGTTCTCACTGTGACTGTGTGTGCCTCTCTCTCTATCACAATATTGCGCGACACGAAAACACAATAGTGTGTGTAATCTCCAGATGTTCCCTGGTCAGGACTGTGTGTTCATCAGTGAGTAGCGGACAGACACCATTTGGGATCTTAATCTCTTCTTGATTGACACGCACAAGGTCTAAATCAGGATGGGGTTTTTTACGCTATCTGTAGTAGCACAGTGAAGATGGGATTTTTCATAAAAATGTGTACTGTCCAGGAAGTCTTGGTCTGCCTGTGCCATAATGAATTGTAATCTCATTTATCTGCAAAGCTGCAAATCACTGTTCCATTTTGTGTAATAGCCTTCCCTCAGAGTTCTGTCTTGTTAGCACATGATTGTTGTTGGACTGATCACGTGGGCTGCTGTGGTGGTACAGTGGCGATAAGGCTGATCCTGTTCTTTCATAGAGTGAGATTTCATGCTGGAACTCACCGATTACTTCTCATACAAGAATGTAAAAGTGTCTCACTGCGTATGATTGTTTTTTCATGGTGTTCGATGAGTAAATCGTCCCTAATGTTTCTGAAATCTGAGTACTGCAAGCGCTACACAGTCTGACTATTGGCTCTGACTTGGTAGATAATGCAAATTAGCATGAATTTAAAAAGTAAAATCAAAAGACAGTCAAAACACGGGTGGTGGTAGTGGTTTTGGGGGTTTGTTTGCGAGACCCTGTTTAGGCAATACAGTAGAAGGTCCTATGGTGATGAATAACATATAGCATAGCAAGACAAGGCTCAATGTCCCACTGCTGCTTGTTTCTTATCAGTAAGTCAGAGAACTGGTCAGCCGTGTTTAATGCGATCAGATGCTGGCTGACACATAGCTATAGAGCATTGACACTTGATCTTTACATTTTTGATTGATTAAACTTTATTTCAGACATATCAAAAAAAAAAAGAAAAACTAAAAGCATGAAAACACAACACAAAGAATATGTTCAAATGATTTCACAAATAAAAATAAACAAAATAAACAAAAAATAAACATAACATTGAATTGATATGCCTGAAAAGGAGTAGGAAGAAGTATAAACTTATTTAATCCTACCCCTTTTCCACAGCTCAATAACTTTATAATAATTTTTTATATATATATATATTTTTTTATATTTATACAATCCATATATCCATATATACTCGACGCCATTGCAAATGAGGGACACCCCTGAATTGGTCTCCCGAGGATAAACAAAAGTCAAACGAAAAATGAAATGAAATATCCACTACATACATCCATACAAAAATACATCCACCGTATGCATCAACACAATTCATACGTCCATATCTCCATATTTGTACAACTCACATATCCATATCCACACATACATATACTTTCCGTCTTAAATCTCTCCCTCATCCCTGTACCTGTTAAAAATCATTGCTTTGAATTTTTTTTTGAACTGAATCATGTTTGTACATTGCTTTAACTCCGTGCTCATACCATTCCACAGTTTCACACCACCAATTGAAATGCAATGACATTTTAAAGTCATGCGTGCAGCCAGTGTCTTAAAGTTTAACTGTTCCCTCAAATTATAACCACCCTCTCTGTCAAAAAAAAGTTTTTGAATGTTACCTGGTAGCAGTTTGTTTCTAGCTTTGAACATGATTTGTGCAACTTGATATTCAACCAGGTCATTGAACTTTATGATACGGGAATGTAAAAAGAGGAGGTTGGTGTGATCATAATATCCAGCTTTATTGATTATTCTTATGGCTCGTTTTTGAAGTGTGACTAGTGGTAGCAGTGAGCTTTTGTAAGTGGTCCCCCAGACCTCCACACAGTAAATTAAATAAGGTAAGATCATTGAGCAGTAAAGAATATGCAATGATTTGTGATCCAATATATGCTTTGCTTTACCCAGGACTGAGATGCTTCGTGACAGTTTAGATTTAACATGATTTATGTGAGGTTTCCAGCATAGCTTGTGGTCTATTGTCACACCCAAGAATTTATTTACATACACTCTTTCAATATTAACACCATCTATCTTGACATTTATATCACTATTTAAATTACAATTTCCAAACAACATGATTTTTGTTTTGCTTAAATTCAATGATAATTTATTATTGTCAAACCACCTTTTTAATTTGCTCATTTCAGAAGTAATTGACTCCAGAAGCTGCTGCAAGTCCTCTCCCGTACAAAAAATATTTGTGTCATCTGCAAATAACACAAATTGTAAAATATTTGATGTTTTACATATGTCATTTATGTAGAGAATAAAAAGAATTGGCCCTAACACTGACCCCTGGGGGACCCCACAAGCAATGTCCAAACAAGCTGACACGTATTCACCCATCTTCACAAACTGTTGCCTGTTCTGTAGATAGCTCCTCAGCCAGTTTAATACAACCCCCCTGATACCATACCGTTCTAATTTATTAATTAATATATCATGATTTATGGTATCAAATGCTTTTTTGAGATCAATAAAAACACCAGCTGCATATTTCTTTTGGTCCAGGGAATTTGTAATCTTTTCAATTAGCTCAATGACTGCTAATGAAGTGGATCGGTTGGGTCTGAATCCGTATTGGCTGTCAGTTAGTAAATTGTGTTTATTGATGAATTTATTAAGTCTAGCAGCAAATACTTTTTCTAAGATTTTTGAGAATTGAGGAAGCAGTGATCATAAGCGCTAAGTTAAAGGTACAAGTCCAATAGGTGTCTCTTTTTGCACTCCTGTTTCATGTTTGAATTATTTAAACATTTACAAAATTGCCATCGGTCAGTTGCTTTAGATGCGTTGTACAAATCAATATATGCTAGAGCTACTCTGATTACTATTGAAGAAGCAAACTTCGCTTATTTGCAGGAGTGAGTCATGCTGATGTAATCTCAGTGTTTATTTTTGGCGGCTGAAGTCATCTCAATACTCAGTGTAAATCTCTCTAAAACGCCGTGTCAAACGCACAGTCATGCGTCACAAATGAAAGAGGGCATTTCTCTGTAAGCGTGCCGTGCATACAAGTGTGTTTTTGTTTTCAGACTAAACCACAGAAAGGAGGAAAAGAGTGAACCAATCCCAAATCCATCTAATGAAACCACCCAGGCAGTTAAAACGCTTACATATCTGTAGAGAGGCTGTCTTTAAACCCTTTTGTTTTCATTGCCTCAGCCTCCATGACCCCTCCTTTGATAGGCAGGTGTCGTTTTTGTTTTCTCTTAACTCCGCCTTCTGTCTCTCTCTCTCTCTCTCTCTCTCTCTCTCTCTCTCTCTCTCTCTCTCTCTCTCTCTCTCTCTCTCTCTCTCTCTCTCTCTCTCTCTCTCTCTCTCTCTCTCTCTCTCTCTCTCTCTCTCTCTCTCTCTCTCTCTCTCTCTCTCTCTCTCTCTCTCTCTCTCTCTCTCTCTCTCTCTCTCTCTCTCTCTCTCTCTCTCTCTCTCAACTCAAGCTGTGACCTGCTTTGCCACTCAAGTACAATACTGTCTTTCTCCTAACAATGAAAGAGATACCTGCTGGTCGCATATGGCTCCAGGTCTTTGTGATCTCACTTGAAAAGGGCGACTGACACCTGTCTAAGACTCAAACTGCACTGTCGACCCCTCCCCCCCCCCCCCCCACACACACACTGCCCTATGCCCTGTCTTCAGTGGCACAGCTGGCACGTTCCGCTGGGAGTCCCCCCAAACTGGCATCCTACATGTCCATGTGCTGCCTTCTCATGCCAGCTGCCAGCCTCTTTTGTAGGTGGTTCTGCTTGTCTGGAATGACTGACTCTCGGACCATGTGCGCTTCCATAATAGCAGGCATTATCTGACACACACACACCCATATATGCACAATATGTGAATAGAGCCTAAAGAGCTGTAGGGTTAAACAGGTTGCAATTCTGTCACACCTTGCAGGATTGAGAGCGGTCATTGGAATGTTCTTTCCCTCTCTATGCCTCTCTTGTTATTTCCTGCCACCGATAGGATGGTGTTTTTAATGCTTTTTTTCTGATCTACTGTTCCTCTATTTTTAACAACGTCCCAGCAGTGAAGTTATGGCTATCTTTGGTCATTTGTGTGTTAGTTGTTTGAATTGGTCAAAAAGAGAAAGTATTCCCATCATTCTCAGTGTATTGCATGGTTTGCCCCCTGCTGGCCGTTCACAATAGAGCTCATCCACAGTGCTGTAGTCCCCCAGCTCTATTAAACATTGATCTTTTGTGCTGCCTGTGTGAGTCATTAGATCCTATAAGCACCACTTACTGAGTTAACGTTTTAATTACTGCTTTTAATTTGGGCTCGTCCGTGTTTGTTGATCTACAAGTTAAATGAAAACACAAGGCCAAATTTAAGTCTGCAGAGATTAGATGAGTTTTACCACTCACAGACTTAATGACCCTAATGGTTGTTGGTAGGATTTTTTTATTCTTATGCTCACAGCATTTTTTTCCTATTTTCTCTCAACTCCAGTGAGTCAGTGATGTTGTTGTATGTAATACAACACATATTGAGTAAGCTTTACTGTCAGGTATAGTAACCCAGGCCACCAAGTATTACATTAGCATACCTGTTGTAGTTGTGTAATGTTGTGCTAAAACAATTAGTTAATTCATTGGTTTGATGACCAACAGAAAAATAAATCGGCAGCTATTAACAGCTTTGACTTGTCAAGTCATTTTTTCAAGAAGAAATCCTTAATGTTCTCTGGTTTTAGCTTCTCCACAATGAGTATTTTCAGCTTTTATTTGTTTTATAATACAGACTGAATATATTTGGGTTTTAGACCATTGTCAGAAGAAAAGAAAGATATCTAAAGATGTCAGAAAGCGCCGATGGGAATTTTCTGTGGGTATTTTTCACCATTCTAATGGTAAACTAGAAAATAGTCTTCGTATTGATAGTGTCCTATAGTGTTATCATAAATGTCACACGAGACAGAGAAGTATGAAAATACAGTTTGGGGTTTCCTCACTATCATAGAGTTCCTCTGTCTCAGTTAGCCTATAGAAACACAACAATGAAGTTCATGGGAAAAAAGCAGCACACATGTCACCTTTATTATCTAGGTATATAAACTCCTATGATTGTGGCCTTTCTGTGTGCTCTGATGTGTGAGCAGAAATAATGGTGATACATAGATAGATGTGAGTCATGTGACAGACCATCTGTGCAGGACTGAAGGGACAATTTTAACTTGTTAAAAAAAAACAATGGCAGTGACATCCTAACCTATCGTCCAAGTGACCCAAGTCTCTGCTAGTAATTCCCCACTTGTCTCAATGCCTCTCCCCTGTCTACCAACACCTGTCCTCATTAGTGTGTCTCCCAGTCCTCCAGCCAGGCCAGCCTCCTCCCCACTCACTATATGCTTCATCAGGGTGCTCTTTCACAACCTGTTAATGGGATTCTTTCTTATAATCTGTTAATGTGGTGGGCTCTGATTGGTTTTCAACATCCCTATGACTCCACGGAGTCATCTATTCTTACTCATTAACAAGCATTATTCAGCCCATGTCTTCTCCCTTTTGATCTCCTTGATTAAAGGTATAGTCAGCGATTCTGGAGACCACTTGTTTTTTAAAAAAATCACTTTTTTTTTTAAATTACTGAATGTCTCCTCACGATCAACTAGCTGTCTGTACTGTGTGTGCGCTGATAACAAAAAACAAAAAAAATCTGGTGTTAATACACAGTCTAGGCTCTGTAAACGGGCATGTAAACAACAGATATGTAAACAAAGGGGGCCCACCTTTGCTAGAAACATACCAGTTTACAGAGGACAGGCTGTGTATTAACATTAACACTGGCATTTTTCTTTGTACACACAGTTATATATGTACAGGCAGCGTATAGTGAGGAGATATCTACTGATTTGAACCACAATCATTCTCCAGAATGGCCGATTCCAAATTTTTTAAGTATTTTTGTCACTTTGTTCCCTATGTGTGTCTTTGCCTTTTTCCTGTGCTGCTTCTCACCCTTTCATCCCCCCCTCCCCCCTCCAACAACAGAACAATGACAACGAGACGCCGCTGCACTGTGCGGCGCAGTACGGCCACACGCGAGTGGTGCGTCTGCTGCTGGAGGAGCTGACCGACCCCACCATGAGGAACAACAAGTTTGAGACGCCCCTGGACCTGGCCGCGCTGTACGGCAGACTGGAGGTGGTCAAGCTCCTGCTCAGCGCACACCCAAACCTACTCAGCTGTAACACCAAGAAACACACACCGCTGCATCTGGCCTCTCGCAACGGCCACTTGTCTGTAGTGGAAGTTCTGTTGGACGCCGGCATGGACATCAACTATGAGGTGTGTGTGTGTGTGTGTGTGTGTGTGTGTGTGTGTGTGTGTGTGTGTGAACTTGAAAATGTCACTTGTGAAAATGTTTATAAATGTGCCGTCAAATGATGTTAGGCAACTTAATCTGTTCTCGCAGCACTTCCTCTCTGGCCGCTTCCTGCTAAAGCTATGCGATTTAAATGTAAAACTCTTAAGCTCTCAGTTTGTAAACTAGAACTGCTGCAATATCAAAGCCGGGCCCGACCTTGCTCCCCCTGGTGGGCCCCGTGGCTGTGTGACTCTCTCAACCCAAACTGTGCTACCCATCTGTTTTGGAGAGATTTTTCCTCCTTTTAATCTGTCCTCCTTTTTTCCTCTGAATGGAGAGTGGGGTGGGGGGGGGGGGGGAGAGAGTCTGTGCGGTGCCCTTCAGGCCTAGCATCCTGCAGGTTTCAATTACCAGCTGGAAAAGGATCTGCTTTGATTTCCTCAACCACATAATTCTCAGTAGGGGAAGTGGACCGGGTGGTGGGCATACACCCGTATAGTCGCCATACACTGTTTATCTTCCAAAATAAGGAAAGGAATAAACACAAGCTTTAATTTTTCAGACTAATGCAATTTGGGTCACACATGGGTGGTTGTCCTCTCCTTGTCTTAACTCTCTCTTTGCCTCTGGCTCTTCATGCTTTGTGATTTTTTTTTTTTTCTTTTTTTTCAGACTGAGAAAGGCAGCGCCCTCCACGAAGCAGCTTTGTACGGGAAGACGGACGTGGTACAGAGACTACTCGGTGCAGGTCAGAACTCAACGTTTGAACCACGTGCTGTTCTTAATCGATTAAAAAGCTTCTATGTAATAAACAAATGACACTTTTTTTTTGGCTGTTTGACTGCCGCCCTTCGTCAGATGTCTGTGTCAACATTGTGGACCAGAAGGGCCTGACAGCGCTGGACACTGTCAAAGACATGCCCTCACAGAAGAGCAGAGAGATAGCGGCTCTCATCATAGGTGAGCAGATCTGAATGGGAAAAACGGAGAACTGCGGTGGGAAGTGTCCTCTTGATTTTACATTTTACCACATGTGATACAATCTCCCTGTTTGTTTGGTTGCAGGTCACATGGCGGGTAAACCCCCTGACATTGACCTCCCCCCGCCACCAATCCCTCCGCCTCAGGAGAGTCCCAGCCCACGGAGAAAGGGTAACAAGTCGTACCAGATGTTTGAAAAAGTCTAAACAGGAAACACAAAAAGAGCGCGAAACAAAGAGATAGGGGATTTATATTTCATTTGCGCAGAGTTTAACCATCATAACCATTCAATATTTTGTTCATGAAGAGTTTTTTTTTTTTAAATGTTTATACATTTGGACCTGTGTTTCAGGTGATATGGAGAGGGTGAGTGAGTTGATCTCTGGGCTGGCTCCGGGGCCCGAGGAGGAGAGCCCGTACGAGGCTCTGTTTGAAGCCACGTCCTGCCACTCTCTGGACAGCCTCACCAGCGGCAAGTCCTCCGACAGGGACTCTGGAAGGCCCGATAGTGAAGCCGGAAAGGTCAGCAGTCGTTTAACTTTAAACCTCACACACACAGGGAAACTCACCACTGAGGAAAATGCAGAACTCCCACTAGAGGGTGATAGTGATCCTTTATCCACATGACTGGGCCTCATACGCCTCTAGCATTACAACCTTGTGCTACAGAGTGGGTAATGCAATGCATTTCTTAATTTAGGTCTCGCAATAAAATAATGATAGATTGATTAGCCACTGTGTATTAATAACATCTTATCTAACCTGATGATTCACAGAAGGATCGCCTGGTCCACTCCTCACATCCCGGCGCTGGTCCTGAAGAAGAGGTGAAATCAATTGATGAAGTTTTATATTGTGCTGAAAAACTTTCTAGTTTTTCCATTTCACCCGCCTAAAGGATTCTTAAGAATAACATGCAATAGGTGAATGCTTCATAGCTAGTTATTCCAGGTGGTCTGTGCATTGCATTCTATTCTATTTCATCTTGTTTTTGGAGCAGGCCCTATACACTAACAGCAGTATAGATGAGAGGGGAGAGCCGTTGGAGGAAGAGGAGGAGGAGGAAGATCACACGTACGAGTTGTTGCTGACTGCACAGACCAAAGGCCAACCACCCAGCCAGGAGTCTCACTCCAGTAAAGGTAATACGCTACTTTAACCTCCTAACCCTAACCCTGTTAAGTAGACAACTATGCCGTGTACACAACTGCTCTATTTTTATTTTATTGATAGTGTAAAGACAGAGTTGAAATGGGGCAGAGAGGGGAGTGACATACAGAGAACGACCACGGGCTGGAATCAAACCTGTGTCCACTGCTGGCCGCAACTGCTCTGTTTAAGTGAATACTGGTGTGACATATCTTTCGAAATCTGAGATCGATGCAAACCATTTAAAGATTCCATCCGCAAAACTAGGTACAATCAAGGCCTCTAACTTCAGGTTATAGCTCCACACCCTCTTTAACATAGCCCCCCAAGCTCATTTGACAGGAATGATAAGAAGTTGAGTATAAGCCATATGGAGACATTCATTCTGTGAAAAATGTTGATGTTTTCACAATGGCATATTTAATGTTTTTGAGAGATGTTACAGGGTAAACTACACCCCCTAACTTTAGCATGTTGCTATAATCCTGCCTGTAATTATATGCAGAGTTGTTGAAGTGCCGGGGTAGTTTTCCAAACTAATTCTTAAAACTTCACCGATGCGGTCTGAACACAACAGAACCTGAACACACATACACACACACGCACAAACGCAGGGTCAACCTCTGACCATGACTGTGTGCCCGTATGAGCAGACCCTCCGTAGTTGTGCCTGCTGAATGGCACCGCATGTAATTGGATTAAACTGGATTAAATTGGGAGGCCATTTGGATCGCTAGCCGTTGATGTAGATGTTTTTAAAACCATCCCCTCAGTCCTTCCAGCTTATTCAGCTTCACCAGCATCATTAGAAAAACGTCACTTGAGTTGAGTGGTTGGGGTTTAAGCGCTGATGTCATTGTGCCTCCCTCCAATGTGGATAATCGATGGTGTGAAAGAATATGAAGGATTCTTTTCTGTTTGGCTTCCCCTGCTCTCGAGTAAGACATAAAACATTTAAACAATTCGATTTCCATCCGCTTCCAAACTGCTTCATCATGGCCTTATACCCGGCGCAGTTTAAATGGCAGGGAGATGAATGTAAAAGTCTGACTCGAAAGGCCGATTTGTCGCCATGCATAATACATGCTTTTATTATACATCACTTCCACTTTCTCTTAGCATAATGTCTGTCAGTGTGAACTGGCAATACATTGTCTGTACTTGTCTAATCATTTGTCATCTGCCATTTGTCATCTCTCCTTAGATGAGAACACCACTACACAGTCTTCTGTCCTACCTCAGGTAAATATAACGTTCTTTACCCTTACATCGAGGCAATAAAGGTTTCGTAACATCTATGCAAGGGAAATTTCACAAAAACCCCTTGGATAGGGTTGTGACATTCAAAGAAACGCTGCCCTTTGCTTAGCATATCTGGAGCATGAGCATATGACCATAGCAGGTGATATAATGAAGATGAAGGTCCCTTCACACAGGCAGAGATTGAGTCATACCACGTCTGTCAGCACAAGGCAAAAAGATGTCCTTAACTGGCCTCCTGTGACTGCCTGCTTTATTTATTGTCCCATCATGTCTTAAATTTTATTACGCCTTTTCACTTTATCATTCACTTAGCAACGTTTATTATGGCCGCCACCTACCAACAACCCCACCTGCTGCCATCAATATCGGCTGGCATCTTTCATTTCAAGCTCCCATCAGATTAGCTGGGCTCCTCAGCTGCCTCATCATAATAAACCAGCAGCACAGAGTTCTCTCTGCTCCAATCTACAGCCTCATGTGAGCTGAGGCACAGCACGGCCGATGTGGGCAAAACCCGTCTTAGTGTTGTATTTAGCTTGTGTTATGTATTGTTTAAGTGCAGATGTAAATATCAATATCTAGCAACGCAGAAGGTGTTTTGGTGGCGAGTGATTTGA
Organism: Ammodytes marinus; assembly: GCF_949987685.1. Lineage (NCBI taxonomy): Eukaryota > Metazoa > Chordata > Actinopteri > Uranoscopiformes > Ammodytidae > Ammodytes > Ammodytes marinus. The sequence continues at coordinate 19,493,565 of NC_137211.1, read as the reverse complement.
TTGACAGGTACTAAGTGGAGTCTTTTTCTCTCTTTTTTTTCCCCCTGTCCCTCTTCAGCGTAAACCCACTGCCCTGAACGACCTCAGAGCCCCGGGCAAGGCGAAAGACACCCTGCACCCTCCTGGGCGGGCTGTCCCACGGGCGCCGGGAGGTGAGTGTGACCACTGCCCTTTTACATTTCTAGTAACCTAATAAAAAACAACAACTGCTGTGTTGTTAGCAATGTTGTGAGGTGAGGAAAAAAATGGATTGGACACCTCACTCTTGAAACGTACACGAGCGTAGTATGTCAACAAAGTGGGTGGAATGCATTGAGTTTGCAGGGTGAGATGGGCCGGCTTGGATTAGCGCTGCCAGGGAATGCATGACTGGCATTCCCGAGGCAGCAGAGCGGCTTTGGCTTGTAGGCTAGTCGGCTGATTGACGTTCCCTGGCAAGCGGGGCAGAGGCTCATTTCAATGCCAATATGAAACAGAATTCTTGATCAGATTGTGAAATTCTCATCTCGGATTCCACGTCCAGCTCGTAGTTGGATAAATTACGTCATCCAGTTGAGAATGAAGGAGAGGTAAGGAACGCGATACACACGCAGAGATATTTTATTGAATTAAATACTTTTGGAATGTGATTTGCAAAAGGAGCTGCAGACAGAAGAACAGTTGGCAGGATGATTTGACGCTGCTGTTTTACAAGAGGGTATGGCTGTTTTTTCCTAGTGTTGGGTGCTTGTTCAAGTATCTCCTTACTGGGGTTGTGTTTTGTGGTACTATTTGAATAGTTCAAACTAAGAGGACACGTTTTTACCATAGATATTTCCACATGTAGTGTTGTTACAGTGTCATGGCACCCTTTTTGTGCTATTACCCTCTTCATGGAATTAAACCTTCTACCTAATGTGATGTTAAAACATTCAAATGGATATTCGAAAACAAGCAGCAATTGTATTTGTGGAACATGTTGTTGCCATATGACTCAAGAATAAGTGAGTCACTGACAACTTTCATTTCCTTTTCCCTTTTATATTGTTTCAAGTTGCAGTCTCCCTTTCCCATTTTTAAAGCCACAAAAACCACACGTTTGGTTTGGAATACAATTTTTGTGATTTTTCTCTTTTTTTATATTTTCACATCAGCTAGTTGTGGTTTTACATAAACCGAGACTGCTGGTTGAGCTTTCATTTTTTCTTCTGCTCGTGCTGATATTGTTTTCATTGTGACTGAGTCGGTCTGAGGTGCGATTTTTTTTTTTTTGTTTCCCCTGTGTGGACACTCGGGGACCAGACCTCAGCACTCTGAGGCAGGTGGGGAAGATAAATGTATGGCCAGTGATATCATCTGTCACAAACACATTGCTGTTCTCAGCAGGAATATTGTTTTTACACAACAGATTTCTGACTCTGTGTGGGGGTTTATCGGGGCTCCATGTGTGTAGTAGGTAACATCTTAAGATTCAACACAGATAATAGTAAACTTGCGAGTAAAGGAGCAATTTTATGTACCTTTTTGAGTACCTTTTTTAAAATGGCCAAGTGTATCCTTATCAACTCTTGCGGCTCATTGAGTTTTACAGTCATCCATTATTTTCTTCACACTGGATGTGCTCCTTTTAGTTCCCGCTCACTCCGGAAAGAACTCCTCTGTTCATCCAAAGCTTTGCTTCAGAAATGTTCAGTAGTTTGTGTTGTGGCTGTGAACAGCAGTGCCACAGATGGACATACCGAGGCTGAAGATGGAAAGCACCTGTGTGACTACAAAAGCATCTACAAAAGCCTACATATTACATGAGCAGTGAGCATAAAATCGATACCAGATTTCAGAATCACTGCTTTAACCAGATGTCAGTTTAAGGACCTTAGTTTGCATGTTCGGTGCCTTTTTACTCAATGTTCTCTTCTGTCCTATCATTTGTAAACCGTCTGATACGATAACAGGGAACTGTCAATCTAAGTACTGTATATGTTTTACTTGCTTCACTATGAATGTGGCCTTCAGTTCCAGACCTTCTACAGCACACGACTGTGTAAAGTCAAAATCCACAATCTTCTTAAAAACGAATCTACAATAAAAAAAGAGCCGAGTTTCCACAGGCAGGCGTGTGAATTGATTTTGGAACCATGGCGATGGTGGAGTGACAGCCTGCAGCGGCACTGCAGTTTGCAAAACAAACACATGACATTACCAGCAAGATATGGAGCTGTCGTTGCCAAATGAAAATGCACGTCCCACCTCTGTGTTGAGTGGTGACCTCACCCATCTGTAAGAGCTGCAGTAACATCAGGTTGTGTCTGGTTCTGCAATAGAGTAGCATGGGACAGGGGGGGTTGCAGAGGCCTCGGTAAGGGTTAACACCTTGACAGATTGTTGCAACCACATTGATGTGCTCATAGGGCGTTCACACTCCCCTAGCTGCCAAGTAGAGGGTGGGTGTCTGGCTGTGGTCCTGACATGTGCACGCAGTACACTCTCCCCCCACTTATAAACACACACAAACACTTCTCCTCCATGCTACAGTGTTTTGAAACTTGTGAACAGAGGGGGAATTCAGGGCGTTGTTTGGCACATTCCCTCGCCGCAAATTGCCCCTGAAACTTGGTAATGGGGGAGATTGTTGAGTTTTTAAGTGTCAAACAGTTGTGCGGATCACTTCCAACGTGTAGATATGGCTCCTTCGCAGCTAAACCCTTTTGATGTCGTCTGTCTTTGAAGTACATGTTGAGAGATGGATAGAGATAGCGGAGATAGCCGGCAGCAACTGGTTAGCGGCACGTTTTACCGAGACGCTTACGTGAAGGACGAAACAAAGTGTTGCAACAGGTCACTGCTTTCCCCTGTGGTGTCCCTGCCCCAGTTTCCCTGTCACCAAACACCCCGACCTTGTCACCCTGCTGGCAGAGATGGACCCCACACACACACACACACACACACACACACACACACACACACACACACACACACACACACACACACACACACACACACACTGCATACACACTCTTTCAACCATGTGTCACAGGGCTAATTATCAAGAGACTGGCTGCAGGAGGATAGAGGGCGATTCAAATTTCCATTCCTGAGCCACCATTAGGGTCTAGAATTAGAAGCTGGAAAACACAGGGGACTCACTGCTGGTCACATGGCAGACAACAACACGCATCGCTACAGGGCAAGAGAAGACGAGGAGAAAACAGCACGCCATGGACTGGTGATTTTTTCTAAAGTACTGTAGATGGGAAACGGGCTCTGTTGGGCTGATTTGATTTGTGGAAAAGAGGCTTAGGTGGCAGTAATTCCTCAGGGAGAGGGAGGAGGAAAATCTAATTGTTTTTAATTGCTCTTGCCATTAAGGAGTTGTTTTCTTTGGAGAAGGCAGCCGATGTAAGTTTCACCCCTCTCAGTAATAGCCTTCATGTTTGTCTTTTTTTCGTTTTTGTATATTGTTGTGTGTTTGTTGTGTCGTAATGCAAGTGTTCAGCTTCTGCAATAAGTATTTCTTCAGTGTTGTGTCAGCTTTTGAAAAGTGAACCTAACAGACAAGTGGGTCTCTGTGAGGGGAGGCCAGTCACAAAGATGACTTGTTTCAACAAAAAACAAGCTGTCAGGCACCAGCGGATACTCGTCATACGTCTGCAAAGCTGGGTTTGGAATTCTGTTATTTCTCCGGCCAACAAAAAGCCTTCTCCTCCTCCGTGCTCTTTCTCTCTCTGTCTACTCTCTCCTCCTTTTTCTCTCTCCGTCACTCCCGGTAGGAAACAATTACAGATCTGTTTTCTGGGGCCTGTGTGGGCGGTTTTCGTATTAGCCTTGCTCGAAGGGATCTGCCCCTCAGACAGAAGTTCTCTCTCAAGCAGTCGCAAACTCGCCTCTCTTTTCTTCACTGACTTTGTCCATCCCTCTTTCTCTCTAGACACCTCTGAGGATCAGGGAGCAGGTGTGCCGGAGCAGTTCACGGGCCTCCTTCACGGATCCTCCCCCGTATTCGACTGCCGTGAGGAACCCTTCAGGCTTCCAGGTGTTCCCCCATCCGGTCAGGGACAAGCGGAAACGAAAAAACCTGCCAAAGCAAAGGAGGAAGTAGCAGCAGCAGCAGTAGTAGCACCTGCGACACCACCACCTAGTCGTCCAAATATGGCCGCCATCCTGACAGACTGTGATCCCAAAGCCATTTACGCAACTGTGAACAAGGAGGCCAGGGACTCGAGCGGGTCCGTTAGAATGCGACCTCCAGGGGACCTGAAGCTGGCACGCAGCCTCTCCAAGTCTGACTCAGATTTGCTGGTGTCCCCTCCCAGCGAGGAGGAAGGAGGACTGGGAAACCGTAGCGAGTCGGTCTCGAACTGTAGCACTGGCAAGAAGAGGCTGGAGAAGTCTCCCTCGTTCACGTCAGAATGGGACGAGGTAAGTGTTTGGTCTCACACTACTACTTTGGACGTGAAGATCTGTTGATGCGTCTGTGTGTGCCCTTTGCTTATACTGTACAAACAAAGCAATACTGTTGAAACAACATGTCAATATTGACTAACGTGGTTTTTAAAGGTGTTTTGATATTTCCAAACGCAAAAGTTTCTTCAATAATTCAACTAAAAGATGTTTCACTAAAATACAGAAAAACTATTTTACTTATTTTCTTTAAAAAAAACAACTAAGAACAAAGTAAGAACATGAAAATGCACAAAACAAATGTAAAGTTATTGAAACGTAATTCAGTGCGAGTTATAGTTCAATATGAGGTCCTGCTACTATAATCCACATATTCATGGACACGCTCACGTTCCCACATAGGAATGTTAAGTCTCTTGTTTTCAGAAGCAGAGTTAAGGCACACATCCAAACACACAGCACAATCTATATGAGCAGATTGTTGTGCTGCAGCCACAAGACCATTGCCCACGACAAAATAAAATTGATTGAATAAAAAAAAACGCAGTACTATTGATGACTTGAGTAAACTTCCACAAAGACGCTTTGTCCTCGTTCCGTCTACTCAAAGCCCACCTGTTGTCCTGGGCGGGACGCTGTGCACTCTGCCATGTTTTGAATACAAACCTTTAGTGATACACAATGTCTGAGATGGAAATAGTTTTTACATAGCAACAGTGAACTAATTCAGATTAGTACAGTTCATTCCTTAATACATTTATTTTTGATGCTTACCAAAGGCTTCTATATTGAAAAATGTTCTTGGTCTTTAAACAGGTGTATTTTTTTTCTTCTCAACCCTCTCTTGTGTTTGTTATGGCGCTGGATATTCATTACTTATTTTGTCTGGGACGTAGATAAAGAGCTGAGTCGAGCGTCGGGGTGGGGGGGAGAGATTAGAGGAGACGAGAAGATGGGGGGGCTAAAAACAGGCTGAGGAGCGCGGGGAGTGAGACAGGAGACCGAGGGTTTGGAAACTTAGATTCAGAGAGAACTTACAAGCTGCAGTCAGATCTGTTCACTTCAGCGCCATCTCTTTCAAAAGGCTTCAGAAAGCAGCCGGGGTCGCTGTGGAGAAGACGCAATGCATCATCCAAACACAACATGCGAAGACATACCGCTGAACAAGTATAGGATTATTCCTATGCGAGGGGGGGGGGGGGAAAGGTTCTTAAAAATCCACTTTTTCCTGGTTCATTAGACTCTACTTGCCTCTCATAAGTAGTTTGCCATATTTTTTTTCTACACTATATTAATATTCATATACTGTGAGATTAGAGCGTTATGACGAAGACCGAGCAGAGGTATGTACAGTCACACAAGCCTGAGCAATTAACATGCTTTCCTCTTTATCCTCTTTCTCTTATTTTTTTTTCTACAACTATCCTCTTATTGTGAGCAGGATTAATGATACGTTCCAATAAGCCATTCACCAGTGGCTCGGTCGCTTCCCCTGGCATCGTCAATGATCTGCTCCTTTGCAGAACATGAGTCTCGTCTCACAACTTTCTTACCCCAGCGTATAGTCCACGAGAGAAGACTTGCACGTTGCAGTTCTGATGCCAGATGGAGCTAATCGCGAGGCTCAGATAGTGCTGCTTAATGCTTTGGTCTCCACAGCGCGGAGATCGTATTGCTGCCTAGTGTTCCTTGTACGTGACCCTCTCTCAGAACGGCCGCGGTTAGCTAAGATAACAGCGGCTCAGAAGGTCAATATCTTGGCTGCGATGGGCAGTCGCACTTTTTAGCTCACCTCACTTACCCCTGGACGAAGGAGGCATGAGAAATCTCGGCAAAGCTCTGACAGATTTTACTTCTTTTTATTAGTACCCAATAAATACGTTTTCTTACTGTGGTGAGCTGAGATTTAGTTTTTTTTGGACCAAAAGCTGAATTATGCGTTATGTTAGATTCATTTTATGTTGCAGACACATATAATGTTTATGACTTCATCACTAGACCTGGTCGAACGTTCATTTTCTCGAATTGGCTCACAAAGTTCAAAGCACTTTTCTAGCCTGAAGGCAAAGCACAGCACCTTTTTTCAGAATGGCTCCTTCTTTCTTGTGTACAGTTGGTGTAACCTTGTCTCGGGGAGGGGGAGGGGGGGGGGGGCATTTTATAGCTGTGCATACTACAAAGAAGGTATTTGCCTTGATGTGCCTTGATGTGCTTCAGCATTGGCCAGACGTTGGCGAGCATCGGCAGCATTACTTTAGTTTATGGTTTTGTCAGAGTGTGCCAAGGAGACACTTACTGAAAATTGAATAGTAGTATTTGACTAAAGTCGCTAACAAAATCTGACCTTCAGCACTCCTGTGACTGCATGCAGTGCATTCTATCATAGTGTGCGATACAAAGAAACACTTGTTTGACTTGCTCATTCTGCTGGTGTCTTGGGATTTCTGCTATTCTCGTATCATCATTACATTCATGGATACTGTAGTAACTAAAGGCCAACTGATAAAACAGTGTCACTATTTTATAGTTCCTTGAGAAGGGATATTTTTCAGCTGTTAAATGTCCTGCCTAGTAGGCCTACATGTTTTAGTCACAACTGTTAATCTACATATATTAATAGTTAATTATAGTAATTAAAGAGTATAGTAGTAGTGTACTGCTCCAAACAATTCATTATTATGTTTGTGTAACACATTTAAGGCTGCAAGTACATATTCTGTACATGCATGCATACAATTAATTAGTGATTTAGCCATTCATATTTTATTTTGACACTAATTATTTAGTCAATCAACGTCACAAATTACTGCACAACAACTTCTGGATACTACTGCTATTGATCTTGGGGAGCTCAAAATCATTTGGCAACCTATCGTCCAATAGTAAATATTATATTGCACAACAATTAACAAAGGATTTGGAATTTTTAAAATCTATTTTTAAACTTTTCCCAGACCCATACTAAGGTCTTTTTTTTTACAATTTAAAAAATCAGCGTTTGAGTGCTCTCTGGTGGACAAACTGCGTTACCTAAAACATTTAGGGATGTTTCTGTAAACACCAGCTCTCTCAAAAATAATAACCAATACCACATCCTTATGTTATCATAATTAATTACCTATTGCTTATTTAAATGCAGAATATCCAAACTTATTAATGATGGTATAGAGACATAGAGGAAAGTTACCACACAGCTCATGAGACATTTTGTGATCGCTCTGCAGAACATTGAAGTCCACTTGGGTAGTAATAAGGTCAATGAAAGGCCAACATTCTTAAGTGCTTGAATCTTCACGGTCAGGCAAGTGTACAGTCTTAATTATCCAGTTTAACGAACACCTCAAAGCCTTACGCTGCATCTGAGGGATGTGGCCCGGGAGAGAGGGTGACAGGATTATGGCAGGCATGACATTACTTGGTTCTTGGTGATTGCTGCTCTTCCCCCCCCAGCGGTGCCTTCAGAAGCAAGTTATAATCCTGCATAGCTCTTGCGTTGTCTTGTACCGGTGCCTCCAGTCTGCAGAGATGAACTGAGGTGACCGAGCTTGAGAATTGATCTTGTTATGAAAGAACTCAAGGCTGTAGAGGAGGAGGTACTACAAGTGTGCCCTCCCATGCGGCACTAAGGAACAGGTTGTATCATTGGCCCCTAAACCAAAAAGAGAATGTATCACCTAAAGAATATACCCCTTAGGCAATGGCCTCATTGTGTGTGTGTGTGTGTGTGTGTGTGTGTGTGTGTGTGTGTGTGTGTGTGTGTGTGTGTGTGTGTGTGTGTGTGTGTGTGTGTGTGTGTGTGTGTGTGTGTGTGTGTGTGTGTGTGTGTGTGTGTGTGTGTGTGTGTGTGTGTGTGTGTGTGTGTGTGTGTGTGTGTGTGTGTGTGTGTGTGTGTGTGTGTGTGTGTGCGTGCGGTGAACTGGCCAACTTCTTTAAAATCTTAAAGTAGGCTGCTGGCAACGAGCATCACAAATCAGCCTTTAATTATTCACTCATCATGGGAGTTCATTTTAGCCACACAATGACATTGCTTTGGGAGAACACTAACAATGCATCTGACCTTGAGAATGTATGATTTTGCTCAGTTGTCAGCATAGAATAAAAATGCCTTTCTCCTCCAGAGGCGTCCGCTAAGAAGTGCAGGTTCCTTGTCAATCTCCCTGTCAGAGTCTGTGTGTGTGTGTGTGTGTGTGTGTGTGTGTGTGTGTGTGTGTGTATATTTGAGCGTGAAGCCGCCTGTCAGATATCCCAATAGATCTCTCATTCACCCACAGCAGCTAGAATGAATTTGTAATGTACAAACCCTTAAGCCGCAGTGTACAAAATGTAAGCCCTCTACTGCAGGCGGCAGATTCCAGTGGTAACTTTACATTTTCCAATGGCAGTGATTGCATGATTTAGCATTCTCTGACTGACACCTTTTCCCAAATGAGATCATGTGTGTGTTTTTTTTATTCAGTTGATATAGTATTGATATGTTGTTTTATAAGAAGCCTTGGTTTCGGCGACCTGTTCTTGCAGTACCTTTTTAAATGAAATGTATTTTGTTTTACTTAGGAACCGTTGTTAATGTTAATGACCTCTCAGGCTTATTTTATCTTCTCACTCAAATACAAATTCAGACGCCTGGGAGTTTGGATGGAGGGAGACACTTCTTCTCCTTCCCCCTTTAAGGGAATAGGCCTGAATTTGCTCGGAGTGGAAATACTCACATTGCCGGTGTTAAGTGCATCGCAAATGAGCGCCGAGTGTGCGGGAACGGCTTTAAAGTTTGATTGGGCGTAACCCGGCCTGCACTCTCTTTAATGATGCCGGGAGCGTTCGCTGAAAATGAACAAACTCCCCATCTCTCTCTTCACCCTCTCTCTGCCCTATGTCACTCCATCTATAGTCTTTCCTTTGCTGTTCCTCTCTCTCTCTCTCTCTGAGATGCTGTGGCAGCAGCAGCCATCTTGCTGGTCACGACTGGCTGCTCTGGACTACTCTACTACTGAGCTGTGTGACAGCGTTTTGGCAAGGGGGGTCCCAGGACATTACCAAAGCCACCCTCTGATGCATTCACACACCCCTTTTTTTAAAACACCTTACTCCTTTTAAATCTGGTTTGCAAAATATAACTATTTTCGCACCCTCCTTCCTTTTCTCTTTCTATATCTGTCCCAATCTTTCAGCCCCCTCCTTTTCTCCACATGAGCAACACACACACAAACCATTGGATACACTGCCTCTGGTTTTTTAAGACAAGGAGATTTGACTTGCATGAGGTCTTGGCCTTTGCATCTCTCCATTTAAGGAGCTCCGTGTGTGTGTGTGTGTGTGTGTGTGTGTGTGTGTGTGTGTGTGTGTGTGTGTGTGTGTGTGTGTGTGTGTGTGTGTGTGTGTGTGTGTGTGTGTGTGTGTGTGTGTGTGTGTGTGTGTGTGTGTGTGTGTGTGTGTGTGTGTGTGTGTGTGTGTGTGTGTGTGTGTGTGTGTGTGTGTGTGTGTGTGTGTGTGTGTTTTTGTGCGCGCTGGTGTGTAAAGCTCATATGCAAATGCGGGTCGTTTTTGGTCCTTGGGATCAGACTGAAGATGACAATCCAGGGGGCACATTGTGTGGGCCAGCAGCAGACTGAGCTATACGCAGATGGGAGGAGAGACATAGACGTAGACAGACGGGAGAGGGGGCCGCCATCCTCCAGCCCCGTTTCTCTCTTAACTTCATTCGTCCATTGGCACTCCACAGATCCAGTAGCCACTATGAAACCAGCTTTTGTGAGTATTGATTCGGCTGCACCGGAGGCTCGTTAATCTTGTCTACCTGCTGTTAATGAATTGAATGGGGAAATAATTGGTGCTTGCTAGCATTCCTTTGAATATTATATTTCTTGTAAAGACTTTTAGCGTGCGCCGATTTGACCTATGTTGCTTTTATTTGTTGAATACAGCGCAATAGTTTACGGTGTGTGTGTTTTTTTTTGTGTTTGTGGCAAAGGCTCTCCCTCTCTTCTACTTTTTAAGTGTTTTCTTTTAGAAAGTTAATCCTCTGTCGCATTTCAAACTTTACTAAGGGCAATCCATGCCTCACTCCTGTCTCTTTTTTTCTTTTTTTTGCCTTCTTGTATTGCAATGTTTATGAACAGGAGATTTTGGCATGGCTTTTTAGTTCCTGTAAGGAGAAGAGTGGCGTCGCAGCTGGTAACTGAGAACCTGCTGAGATCAAACCTAACCGTGGGTGTGTGTGTCACGGCCCGGAGAGCCACAGGGGGGGGGGGGGGGGCTGAGACATGCTGCCACTTCTTTATTCTTCTTGTCTTTAGTCATTGGAGAGAAGAGCTGCCCCTTTCTGTTCTCACTTCTACAAAGGAATTCAGATGTGTTTTATTTATATTTCTACAAACTTTCTGTGGATAAGTTGGCAACGTTTTGAAGTTGTCTGGAATGGACGTTGTTCCTTAAAACACAAGTGGTGACATTGGGCTATTTCAGAAAGATGATGATGGGTCTGTGCTGACAGCGCTTTGTCCCACTGTGTGTGTGTGTGTGTGTGTGTGTGTGTGTGTGTGTGTGTGTGTGTGTGTGTGTGTGTGTGTGTGTGTGTGTGTGTGTGTGTGTGTGTGTGTGTGTGTGTGTGTGTGTGTGTGTGTGTGTGTGTGTGTGTGTGTGTGTGTGTGTGTGTGTGTGTGTGTGTGTGTGTGTGTGTGTGTGTGTGTGTGTGTGTGTGTGTGCGCGTGTGTGTTTGTGTGGCATTGAAGTGTTGGCACCTGCTCAAGACGATGGTGGTGTGCTATAGCTTCCCGTTGATGCCATTCACTAGTCAATAGTTCTCATCCAGCCCTTGTTAGAGTGTCAGCCAGCAGGCCAATTTCTTTAAGGACGGTGGTCCGGGCACACTCTCGCTGCACAAACCTTTTGTTTCACCAGGCGTCCTATAGCTCCCCCCCCCACCACCACCACCACCACCACCACCACCTCCGCCCCCTCACTCTGAGCCTTAGCAGAGTATTGTTCCAGATTCTCGAGGTTGATTATGAAAGAAGACTTTCGGTAAAAAAACAGCAGCAGTAGTGGTAGTCAGGTTATTCCAGAGCAGCGGTCCTGCAGTGAGAAGTAGTATGATGATAAATGTGTTTAATCCCACTCTGACCGTCTCTCATCGCGGCTAGCTCTTCAGCTGTTGACCCTGGAACCTCACCGCTGACTTCTGACCCTCCACATTGTCTCTCCTCCCTCATAGCCAGTCCCTCTCACAATGGACGCCTCTCCATTTCAGGTCTCTGTATTGATTTGAAAACTCCACATTTCTCTCTCTCTCTCTCTCTCCCTCTCTCTCTCTCTCTCTCTCTCTCTCCCCCCCCTCTTATTTATTTGCATGGCGCCGAGCTTCTTATTCCTCCGAGATGAAATTCAGAGGCCTTTTCTTGTTGTGAATGTGTTTTTACCTGGGCCGTGTGTTTGTCCCCTGATAAGGAGGATATATTTACCCAGCTCCAACACTTTATCACACCTGCTGCCTGCCACGGTACCTGCTTCTAAAATCTCTTTGGCCCAGATAGTATTCCCTTTTCTCATTATACTTGACAAGGGAAGCAGATACACCAAGACGGCATTGCAGCTGTGTGTGTGTTTTTGCATTCTTGCAATTCATTTGTTTGAATGAAAATGGTTGGACGCTGACCTTACCTATAGTCTGAGGGTGTTTTCAAATCAAACCCTGTCTGGATCTTTTTCTTTCTTCTTATACACACTGGTAGCCTGAGGCTGCTACAGATGCCGCAATGGGTTGTGCTGAACTTTAGAACCTCTGTTTCGATAGTTAAAAGTACACAGGCACGTCTTCTTTTTGCCTCCCTGCGAGCTCAAGATATAACTTGGCAGTCGAATTGCACGTCGAAGCGAGATCACAGCGCCGTATTGTCCCCCTTCTGCTAGTTGGCGAGGAGCGAGGCCACTGACAGCAGCTTTGTCCTCCCTTCAGCACATACAGACCTCAGGCCTGTTTTTGAGACGAGAGCAAATGAGCCCGTTCTCATTATCACAGGAACTACAGCAAGGTCTGTGCGCCTCTTACTTTACATATTGAATCCTTGATTAATACCAGTCCTGCTTTGTCCTGCTGAAACATAATAATTTAGCTCATGAGAGAAATATAAATTGAGATTTTGTAATGAATTAAAAACAGAAGAAAGAGACGCCTAGCTGAACACACTTGTAGTAGCCCATCGCCGCTGGAAAGGTATAAATTGTTTAGACATTGGAAACACAAATTATTAAATCAATATTTTCGATTGATTGGGACCACAATGTGGCAATATGAAATGGGTTCCTAGCAGTGAGGCAACTGGAGAGATTTGAGCTATACGATTCACTGGATTGTGTTACTGTTGTGGTCCCTCTCTTATTTGTTTTTACATTTGGACAGAGCTATTCTACCTTTTTTTTCCTATTTTCAGGCTTTGTGCTAAGCTACGTTACGTTACCCAGCTAGGGTTTTTACTGGGAGTTTTTTCTCAGCCGAGCTAAGGGTCTAAGGGCAGGGTGTCATACTGTATGGAATGTAAAGCCCACTGAGGTAAATGTCTATTTGTGATATTGAGCAATACAAATAAAACTGATTTGATTTTGATTCCATTCAATTTTATTTCTGTGCTACTACCAGCTGTAGTTTGGTCTGGCTGTGCGAGACTAGTGCGAACAGATGTGCAACTGATATTTATATTTTATTATATTTTTTCTCATTTAACTCCAGTTGAAGTACAGTTAGTGTATAAGTCTGGCTAAGGCAGAAACTGCAGGAAATGCAATTACTTGCAATTTTTTGTTGACCACTTCCTCAAAAGTAAGAGTCTTTTCGATTTGTTTACATCCGGTTTCATCATCATCTCCCTAAGACACTCTCGTATAAACAGTAGCCATATATTTTCTGCTGACTCATCTGGGTCTTTGCTCAGGTAGGAGGAAAGCCTGCCAATTACCCATCAATGTTTCCAGTTTAATGGCTGCCGTAGTGAACATGTGGTGCTGATGGATGGAGGTTATTTGTCGAGCTTGTGTGACTAATCCGCCATCTGGCCAATATGCAGTTTTCTAATCAACATTATGGAGAAAGTTGCATTGGTGCATATGTATTACTGAAATAATGGGATCCTGAGTCTGGCCTTTATCTCGCCACTCTTCTTACTTGCTAGAAATGCAGTGTTTTTCCCCTCAGGTGCTTAGGACAAATGTTCAACATAAAATAACATAGAAGTCAGTGTTAAACAGCATTATGTTTCTAGCACAGATACTGCAGCGATCAGGTTCCTTCATGGCTTGTGGATTCTTCATCCTCATCACTCACACTGATTCTTTAATGATTTATTCATTACAAACCCATTGCTTATGCACCAGACATAAACAGTTTTCCATTTGAAATTGTGCCTCATTTACATTCAGTTCAATATTTCCTGTATACCAACTGTGTAGGGGATCCTTGCACAAAGCGGGGTGATTCAAATCCTCTTGCCAGAGAATAGCTGGCACGTCCTATGTTGTTGCAAGGAAGGACGGAAAAAAACAAACCCCTAATTTTTCTCTTAGCAGAAACCACGGATCTCTCACGCCGCAAAACAACGAAGATCTAATTCCTTTGACAGCGTAAGACGTCCACCTTTAAATGAAATATCTCCTGGTTCCTATTTTGGGGGTTTGGCTCTGTCCTCTTCCGGGGCATTCTTTTCAAAAGTAGATGGGGATCCTTTCGCTTTTCATTTATTTCTTTATTTTAATGATATAATCTTGATGGTCATTCATTACTTCTTCTAAGCAAGTCTGGAAGCTTTAGTTCACTATTGAGTATACAGTCTGACAGGAGCAAACTTAAATATATTCAAAGTTAGATTGTCTGCCTCTGCCCCTCTAAACCACATTTCTCTTCCACTTATGTACCATTTTACTGCTAAATATCCACATACAGATTAATGATGAGAACCTTTAAAAATGTAGACTTTAGTCTCCTGATGGTACTTTATTGCCTCATAAAATGATACCAATGAGGACATATAACTTGTCTGGGGGCTTTTAAAGCAGCAGCAGCAGCTAGGACTTGTGCCCTGTATAGCCAGCACGGACAGGGCAGTCGCTTTCAGATAAAATATTTCCCCAAAAGGCACTATAAAGAAAACTACCTGACAGGTGTGACAGCAGCCACTGTCAGCCTCTACTTTTTCATTTTCTGCGCTGCCAGTGTCCATGCATACTTGGTCGGTTGGTTGAAAGGCAAAGCCGTATTTCTCTACTGCCGTGATAGGTGTAATATTGCAGCTTGATGGCCCTCTGCTACATACTTCAGTGCCCCTATATATATATATATATATATATGAATGCATTTGAAAGGAAATGACAGTATTCTGATTGTGCAAGTCCACAAGTGTATAACACGTGGACTTTGCTTGTAGACAGCTTCTTGGTAATGTCTGCATGCATTATTTTGGAGATGCATGAAATGAATGCACGAAAGAAAGAAAAAACATGGGAATCTGCTGGGTGTGTGTTTACCATTTCTTCCCAGGCTCTCAGTGTACTGAACTCCTTCTGTGCTTTGTATTAAGAGCCTCAGTTGACCCCCCCCCTCAAAAAAAAACCAAAACAACAACAGGTCATTGTTACCAGTGCTATTTGAGCAAACATGACACAGATAGTTCAATTTGCTACATAATATTTTATCTTGGACCTTTTTTTTTTATATTAATATAAATATGTGAAAAGCATGAATCACCTGACATTGTTTCTGTATCTTTTTTTCCTCTTATCTTGACTGCCTGGGCAAAACTTTTCCCTCCCGTTTTAGATGAGATTGTCTGTGTAAATCAGTATTGTTTTGGCTGCAGGCTAGCAGATCAGACGCAGCCACCTGCAGCCACGAGCCAATAGAAATGACTGTAATGCTGTGGCCATAAATGAGATATACAAAGGCAACCATCCATGCCCTTCAAACTCTTTATTTATGTGTTGTGATAAAAACCACAGTGACAGAATTTCCTCAATGCTAAAAGGTTGCCCTTAATGCTCTCATTTGCTTGTGTGGGGTGACTGTTACGTTTGGTGGTTTATTGTCTAAGGCATGGGGGGGTTCTCTGTATTTTTTGGTGGTGAGAGGTGGAGGTGAAACTGCTTTGGCTCTTCCAGGTTCTTATCTCTCTCTCTCTCCCTCTCTCCTCTGTTCCTTTCCCCAGATTGAGAAGATCATGACACTGATTGGCGCCGGCATTGATTTTTCCAGAGATCAGCAATATGCCACACCAGGTAGAGTACCATCATTACTGCCTTGTCACGCTGCTAGACTTTAATAAGAGTTCAACGGCAAGGAATCCAATGTGTTGTTATTCAAATTGAAAAGTGAGATATCGACGGCAGCTGAAAGTTTTGAGGGTAAACAACGGGCAAATTTGGTCATTTCTCTTTAGCTCTCGTTGCTGATTTATATCTGTTTTTACTCACCTGTGTAATTGATGTCACCACTGCTGCATTAATAATGCCTGAGATTTCAGTGGGCTGATTTAGAATGTGTTGGGTGCGATCATGTATATGGGTTTTATTGACACTGGAACCTCTGACAAATGTTGTCATGTTTTGGACACCGTACCTCATGCTTTGTACTCTAAAGTGCATACCTGCTTGGTTTATCTTTGCAATAATCGTTCAAATTATTCGATCTGTATCAGCGCCCTCAAGGGAAATCAAAAGGTGCTGCTTTAGCAGACATGAATGTCAATGTCAATGATGGAGGCAGGTCTGTTTTTAAATGAACGGAGAGGAATTGACATTGGCAGCTGCAAAGATAGAGAGTGGAAAGTCATTGGAATCATTTTGCTAGTCCTTATTTTAGGACAGTGATTGGCCAGACCAGGGCCTCTAAACCTACCTTAGAAGGTATGTAGAAGACACTCATTTAATAATTGCTGATAACGTAATAGCTGCCAATAATGTATTACATTTATGTAAAATAATGTACAGTAACACATTGTTTAATGTAACACAATAATGTATTTCATTATTGACAAAAAGTTGTTACCTTATTGGTTTCAATATGTTATCACATTATAGGCAAGTTACACAATTGGCTTCTTCAAAGAGTATTTCTAAGACCAAATTTCCTGAGATATGCTAGATGTAGCTTTTCGCTCTGTACTGTAATGTCTTTGAGTTCAGGCTTCTGTACCCGCTCTGCTGTTATTCTTAAGGCTTTTCAAAAGCCTGTCGTCAGGCTTGATAGATTATTCTATGGAGGATTGGGGGGGGGGGGACTGTCGCCGTAAACCCCGAACCATCGACTCGTTGCCTTCAGCTCTCACATTATTCACCTCCAGTTTACATGTTGCCAAAGCTGCATGCTAATATATTGAAGCAATGCAGCAGCACATCCACTGTGACTCTACAAAAAGTTTTTCTATCCTCCTATTTATTTTCCCTCTTGTTTGTTTGTTGCGCCCTGCACTGGAGGAGTGCACTGTTTAAATATTAACCAGTACGCATGTCAGGAGGGGATGAGCTCATTTGGCTTTGTGGACTTGAGGAAAGCTGAGACCACTGCAGTGAAGTATAGGCAGCGCCCCATCACGCCCTGGTCTTGAACATGATCGTGGTCCCTAGAAGGAATAGTTCTGCTCCAATCTTACAGCCGCCATGCCCGCTACTCTGTCTCAATGAAGCCGCTGTCAGCAAGACGTCAACAAGGGACTTCGCTGGAGAGATGTGACAAGCCCCTCCCCACTCTCTGGTTCAGTCCAGCAATTGCCTTTTACTCTGAGTGTGTTGACTGGAGAGCAATGACGTCTCCTGCTGATTGGCTCTGTGCCCGAGCGACCTCTTCTGCTTTTTATCCCCTTTTACTGAGCCACTCCTGCATTCGGGTGACGAAACTCCCAATAGAAAGTGCAAGTACCAAGAGGGGTGTGAGGTCCCATGGTCCGTTTATGAATCGGTAGTTCCTGCATACAAAAAGCGCATCCACCTGCAGTGTTTCAGAGAGAGAGAGAGAGGGAGAGTGGGGTAAACAGGGAGGGAGGGGCTGAGTGAAATGAGTGCAGAGAGTGTGAGAGAGAGAGAGGGGGTAAGGCACGAGAGAGGACTTGCAGGCAGCAGAATTATGAACAGCCAGGACAATAGCACGACTCCATCTCGGCATCTCAGTGGACTGAAGAGGACTGAAGAGGTTTTTTCTTCTTCCCCTCCCTCGGTTAGAAGTGACTGCTGCTGGAGGGACAGCTTTACCACAGCCGTGTCTGCAGAAGAGTTCATTCTGAGGACCAGCTATTACCAAAGTGCTCTTTGAAGTAGTTGATTGGATCCTAGACTGAGTGGATTTGTTCCCCCCTTTACACATTTCCAAGCTTCTGGAGGGACCGAACATGACGGATTATTGATGTGGGAATCTCGTCTAAAACAGGATTGGTTAGGACACGCGGTTGAGTGATGTGATGAGGTCATTAAGCAGTGGAAAATATGCTTTAAAATATGCATTTTAATGTTTAGGTTTTGATTTGCGTTTACTATTGTAAGTAACCAGCTTTCTTTATGTGTTTTAACTGTGGTTGAGATGCAGTAATCAAACTAAGAGTTCAAGGATAACTGCACCTATTATATGTGTCTGATAACTTTGCTTTGAAAGTTAGTTCAAATGAAACCACCCTATGTTCACATGAGTAGAGGCAGTCATTTGTCCTTGGCTCCTCGCGGTTCAGGCTGCTGACAGCTGTCAGTGTGGCTTTTATTCTCAATCAATCTCAGCTGGTGTCGGCAGTTTCACAGGACTATATGCTGAGTAGGTTGGGTCTGCGCATCAGGGATGAGCCTGTTTGGTAATTAACAGTCTCCTGCTTCATGACTTCAAGTTTCCAAAGAACTTTCCAAACTGCTGAATCACATTACCCTTTATGGAAAGAATTCCATCACTGATATGACCCCCTCCGAGTTTCTCCTCAACGCAAAACTGGGGATGTGACCAAATCAGCTGCAAGCTTTTGTTTTTGGACAGAACTGTTTTTCAAGTTGGATGTGTTTAATGAGGCAGGATCTAGTCAATGATAAATGTATTTTTGCCCATGTCCCTCGCTGACTATCATAGCTAGGACATTCACTGGATAATAGCTGGTATCTCCCACCAGCTTTCCCCCAACACTTCCATCCCCTCCTCCGCCCCTGAGACGAGGGGTTCTTTAACACCATCTTGTCTGACTGTGGTTCGGCCCCCGCTGCCCGGCGGGAGCTGACGGCCCGTCCACAGAGGACACTGTCTCCGCCGGCCTCCTGCTGCTGGTGCGCTCGGCTGTGCTGGCCCAGAATGATGTGGCAATGTCACGTCTCGTCCTCCTCGTGTCGCTGCTACCGCCTCAAAGGTTTCTCCCTGCTCAAGCGTTTCCCCCTGTCGGCAGGTGCTGCGGAGCGGCTGCTGGACCAGCCCGTGGGAGACTGGCTGGAGCATGTGGGGATGCCGCAGTACGAGAGCAAACTACTCCTCAACGGCTTTGACGACCTGCACTACATGGTGAGTACTTGACTTCTCTTTTTGAAAGGTGCCCTATCCAGCTTCAGGGGGGAGGGGGAGTTTGTTTACATTTGCGAGGCCTGCAGTAAGTTTATGAAACATACAGTATTTACTTGACGTGTATTAAATAATTCTACCATCATAAATCCAAAGTTTTCGGGTAGCTTTTGTAACTTCAAACAGTATTCCAATGATCCATTTTTTTCTGTGAGGAAAGTTTTTTTTTATTCAGTTATGAGAATATATCTGAGAAAATGACCACTTCTATAACACGCCCAAAGTTTACTCGACGTCATTGTAAAAGAGGGTCACCCCTCAATTGATCTTTCGAGGTTAAATAAAGGTTACAAACAAACAAACACAGTGTACCTTTAAGTTATGTCCTAATTGACCTTAGTGGATCATAATGCTCTTGACTTTTGTGTCCACTTTCTTGTGTTGTGTCTTTCACCACTGACTCCCACTTAACTCCAGCGTTTGTCTCTTTGAGCATTAATCCAATTGGTGCCAACCTCCATTAGCAGTGAGCTGATCCCATTAGCTTGGTCTGAGGTTCAATTAGCTGAAAATTCTGCAACAACCGCCACCCACTTTATCATGACTCTGACTTATTGCATTGTTATTATAGGAAGCGTTCATTCAGGGTGGATTCAGCACATTATTTGGTAAAACACATCACATCAAATGCCTCATGAAATTCACAATATGCACTTATTGTTACAATGACAGTCTCATTCTTGTAATAGGCTATTAGGTAGAGCATTTATTTTAGGTTTCCAAGCCCATTCAACTAGACAATATGTACTTTGATACGTGCTGTCAAACATTTTGTGTACACAGCAACCTTGATATCTTTCCACCTGGTTGCGTGTTGGATCAGGTGTGTGCTGCACTCTCAGGCTCTCAGTCTCCAGCTTAGGAGGCCGCTGTCTAACCTCTCACTTTTAGTTAGGGGTTAAGGCCGCCTGCCCGAGAAACAGCTGCCGCCCCAGCCAGAACGGAGCGGGGTCTCACTGAGTAATGGGAGGTTGTTGCCAAGCCGACAAGTTTTATAGAGCCCACAGCGTGTGACGCCACTAAGAGTTGGCTCCGTTGCTTTTTTTTGCCAGTGATGACGACTGGCTGGAGGAGAGAATGAGGCAACCCAGCTGGTATTTTGGAAATGAGACAGCCATCGTATGCGCTGAGACAAAAAACTCTTTCCTTCTCCAATTCAATGCACACCAGATTATTTCCTGGGTTTTGTTGAGCCATTTAGTAAAAAAGTTTTCCATTTCAAACACATAAGCACCAATGTTATAACTATTAAAAAAATATATATTTTGAGCCACAATTTCTGTTGCAGACTCAATACTGAATAGGAACAACTACATTTTACAACGGCAGGGTGACCCCTCTGAGGACAGGCATAGAGTTTGTGAAGGGGACAAATAGGACGACACATGCTGAATTAGATTGCCTGTGCCAGACATCACATGTTTGACAAATCTGCGGATTGCGTGTTACTTTGCCACCTGCTAGTTTGAGTAATTGTAGCTGCAAATGAACATAACGTTAAGCCACCTGTGTTGAAATCCTGCCAATGGCATTTTCATTTACAAAGCAATAGCATATTTATGCCCTTAGCACTTACTAAGTCATAGTGTTCCCCATGCAAGATATTTTCTTTCTTTTTGTTACCTTTTATCCAGCAGCAGGTTGTACCTTCAAATGAGTTTTCATGATCCAGCAGATGTTCTTCTCTTGCCTAAAAGGAGGACAATTTTGCCCGCGGATAAAGCGCAAGATCTCCAGAGCCTGAACAGGCTGAAGAAATTAATAAACTTAAGGGCAACTACCTCAAAGAAATACATAACAGCATTTGCAAGCTGAACACAACCCTTCAGTATTCAGTGATACCTGCATGAATAATCTATAATCTACTTTACATAACCTGAGAATAGAGGATTACTTCTTTTCACCCAGTGTCGTCAACGTCAATGTTAAATTCTGCGTTTGAAGTCTGTGAAGTTACTCTCGAGGTTTAATCCTCCTACTGTCTTTGAGTCTTTCACACTCTCCTTCGTCAGCCCCGAATTCTCTTCTTTTTTTTCGAAGCGGAAGGCTCTGAAGTTTTCTATCTTTCAACACGGCTTACAGATCGCTTGGTTTCCTGCAATCACTAGAGGGTTAAGGACAAAAGCTGTGATCTTTTTTAAATAGGATGTCCCCTCCCCTCAATGAATGGTGACCTTTCTTTTTTTTCAGATTCATAATTTGGTCTCAAATGGAAAAGAGACTTACCCTTACTTAATGTGCTCTAAAGCATAGAGGTATGGTAGTACAGGAACAAGCTGTTTCACTGTTGGCCTTATTACCAGATAGATATTTTTTCTTTTACTGTATTGCTTAGCCTTGAGGCATGGATTTATGGAGGCACAACATTTTAATAAATAAATTAGGAAGAATATGTTGATCTAGTTTGTCAGATCTTATGATCACAAACCCACACAAATATGCACCATTGCAAGGGAATCAATACAGCCATGGTACATCCTCCATAGTTTAGCTGTTACAATAATAGACAGTCAACAAGTAAAATGTGTGTGGATAAAAAAAAAGGCTTATCTCTGCCACCTTCAAATGGAAAAACGAGGGGTTGAGAACACAGCCTGTCAGTTGTAGTCAACATGCAGTGAGATCACCAATTAAACAGTTTTTTTTTCTGCCAGTCAGACTGCTGTGTGTGGTCTCTGTCTACCCTGCAGGCCTCGAGCTAGAATTGGATCAATAACAGCAGTGATTGTATTGTGGCGACACACCGAAGCAGAAGCAAAGCCTCTTCTGAAAGCAATTAGATGCTCTTTATCGATTGGCGGAGCAAATGTCCCGATGAGACGGGCCATTCACTTCTCCAGCCTGAGCCTGGCACTGACGAGTGGTAACACTTGTCCAAAACCAAACGTCGTAGTTTTTCTCTCATATCTACTTCAGAGCACGGCTTGTGCTGGCTGTACCGTCAGGTGGGACCGGGTCAGAAGTGCTGAGTTAGTTTGTATTCAAAGCGGTCACTGATGCGCTTATGCAGGGACACAACGTTTCTCTGAAGCTTGCAGTCGCAGAGCCAGCGAGAGAACAACACATTAACTTTAGGTTTCAAGTCAG
The DNA here is from genome assembly GCF_949987685.1 of Ammodytes marinus. Lineage (NCBI taxonomy): Eukaryota > Metazoa > Chordata > Actinopteri > Uranoscopiformes > Ammodytidae > Ammodytes > Ammodytes marinus. The sequence goes on along the minus strand of NC_137211.1, from coordinate 19,471,547 downwards.
TGGGAAAGGATAGATAGATAGATAGATAGATAGATAGATAGATAGATAGATAGATAGATAGATAGATAGATAGATAGATAGATAGATAGATAGATAGATAGATAGATAGATAGATAAATAAACAAAGTTTGTTTCCATCCAAAAGTTGCACCAAGGTGAGATAAAGATCTGCGATGCATATGTGCAGTCTCCATTCAACTGTTTCCTTTCTTCTAAATCTCCCCTTTTATCTGTCCTCCATTGTTACTTTCTGCCAGTAAATAAATGCAAATTGGTTAGGTTGGAAAGAGTCGATGCAACTAAAGCCTGCAGACAAATTGGATATTCAGTAATGGCTTGGTGCATTAGCGGCTAAAGGATTGGGAATGGATTAATAGATTTTTCCGTTGGGGGGGAATGTTGGTGATGTACTGTACATTTAGCAGCTTGAAAAACATTTGTTCGGGAACTACATGGGATAGACGGTTCATTAAAAACATGGTTGTATCACTTTTGCACCCATACTTTCCCAGTCTCCTCCTAGGCATATTTTAACAGGCCGTTCTGGTCTTGCGACAGCCTGTTTGAGAGAACAAACTATGAAATTGAACAAAGACTGTATCTTCAGCCTATATTGGTCCTATATATACCTCCTCCCAAAGAGCCGCCTATCACTGTATCTCCAGTGGGACAGTAATACAATGATCCATGCGCTGTGAAAGAGTTATTATCCACCCAGCTCTCCAAATAGTTTCAATCCTCCGCTGGAGAGGCAGTGAAGGAGCGGCGTGTTGCTGCTCAGAGATAATGGGCTTTGAGTTGTCGGTTTAGTGCGAGGCATTAAGAAAGGGAAAAGAGTTTTGTGCGTCATGATGTTTTTAGCTCAATATGAGCTGTAACGAGGCCTGCGCTTCACCTAGAGAGCACTCACTTTTCCCTTCACTTTTATTTTTACCTTCTTTCTTACCTTGTTTGTCTAACAAGGAGAATATACTTTATGTTCCTAATCCAATCTTACTCTGACAACTGTCACTTTCCCCCGGTTTTGGATACTAGACTACTTGATTGGTCTAGTGGGGAACGACCGTTTGCAATAGTCTTTCTTTATTTCTTTCCGTATCTTTTTCAAAATTCCCAAACTGCTTGTGTTAGCTTGCTCACCATGAATGTCCTATCATTGTTAGAACCGTACATCAGTGGCTTAATCAGCAGAACCGGGATGAACATTGTGATTCTACAAGCATTATTACGCGGATAACTCTGCAGTTTTTACCCTCGCTTGCGAGCCCACTCCTCCCCTCTGCTGCTCCTTTCCACACCTTGTTTGCATCCGAAGTGTCTGCATGTAAAACAGACAAATTTGTGAAATGTTACCTGCAGACAGCCGCTCTTCTATCCCCATTACTGCTGTGTGCGTGTGTGTGTTAGCACCATAGGGTTAACTTGACGTTCATATTATTGAGGAGTCATCTACGTGTGCCCTGGTTACAGTTTTCTTCCGAGGCAGCATCATAATACATTCGCGCATGAGATTCACTGCTAATAGTTGATGTGCAAGGTGGGGTTTTACACATTGGGTTGTTTTGATTTGATTTTCTGCTGCAGCCATCAGTTACAGTCAGCTATCGATGCGCTGGTATTCTACCCCCCCATCTCATATTGCTGACCACTATGCAGTTCTGACATTGATTGATTTCTCCATTATCCATTACCTGCCACACGGTCCCAAGGATCGTACTGTGTGTAACCAAAGACGTGGTTTAACCATTATTCACACACATCCCCGTCAGTCCCCTCCCCCCCACACACCAATATCTCATTTACAGGTTAATGGACAGGGCCCTCCTGAATACAGTCAGTAGGTCGGGTCCCAGGGAGGCCTTTCTAGATCTCCCTTAAGAGTCATTGACCTTTTTTTCACAATGGTAGCATTACTTAAGATCAATACTCAACCTGCCGCATAGACTCTTTTCATGGGAGACTTGTAGTAGCTGGCACCTTGGTTACAAAACAGTCTGTTTTTATTCATGGGACTCTTTAAAGCTCTGATGCAAACATGTTTTGCCTCAAATTAATCCCTCAATTTTTCTTCTCTTGTACATTGCAATTATGAGCATTGACTACAATATTGTTGCCAGTTATTGCCTTTAGAAAAGCTAATGTTTATTTTTGTTCTACAGGGGAACAATGTCATGGAGGACCAGGACTTGAGGGAGATCGGGATCCAGGACCCAAGCCACAGAAAGAAGATCCTGCACGCAGCGCGTTCGTTACCCAAGGTGACAAATCATTGATTACTACTTCAGCACTTATGTCAGCACAGTAGGACCTGATGTTAGAACACAAGGTGCTAATCTCATTTTAACACGAAGGTAGGAGTGCAGTGTTGGAAAGGAACCAACTAAATGTACCCTAAGTACCACACTCAAGTACAATTCTGAGGTGCTTGTACTTGTGTATGTGTACTATATAATGATAAATCAGTCATGGGGGCCATCTCTCGGCAGAATGAGTACTTTAACTTTTAGTGCTTTAAGTACAGCTTATATATATTTTTGTTGATTTAGCTGATAAGACTGACACTTACACTTTTGAATGCAACGTTTGTAAAATGTAACTTGTAATGGAGTTTTGTAACCTGTAATTGAATGTAACATTTAGTCTGTCAGCTCCTCCCTGTCATGTACGAATACATACCGTATATATATGGACTTAGTGTAACAAGTTATTTCAGAAAGTCAAACTTAGTCCCATTGGTTGTCCCGGGGGCCCTTAAAGCATCAGCGAATGATAATAAACCTCTTCCTCAGCTGAAAGCGCTTGGCTGTGACGGCAGCAGCTCCCTGTCCTCTTGGCTGGAGAACCTGGGCCTGAACGAATACCTGCACAACTTCCTGGCCAGCGGCTACCGCTCCCTGGACTGTGTCAAGAACCTGTGGGAGCTGGAGATTGTCAATGTGAGTCACGGTGGTGTACGGGGAATACTCGGAGGGTGTCGGAGGGTGAAATGAGTTTCTACAATGTGTCAAAAGAAAGTTCAGGGGCATTTCAGAGACGGGGAGAAAGGAACACAGAGTTCTAGGGTGAATACTCAGAGCTTTGCTGTTGAATTTGGGCAAGATGTTGCTAAAGCTTCAGTGGGTTAAATGATTAAATGTCAGATAACAAACCTGTAATATTTAGGTTGATTTTAACCTAGAGTAAATTCCTTGGTCATAGGCTAGCAGACTGTCTGATGTTCCTTGGTATACCTCTGACTTTCATGTTCAAAAGATGATTTCCTCTTTCCTCCAGGTGCTAAAGATCTCCCTACTCGGTCACAGGAAACGCATCATTGCTTCGTTAGCGGAGCGACCCTATGAGGAGCCTCCAGTCAAGCCTCCTCGTTTGTCTCAGATCAGGGTGAGGACTTATAGTTTACGCTCACCTGCTGTTTTCTTCACGTACTATGAAACGACAATTACCATGTGAAGGGATGAATGAGAGAGCTTGATGTCAAAATCACTAAAAAAAAAAACAGTGAATATCTCCTCCGCTACCTGTCCATATTGAATGTGCGCTGAAAGAAAATCATGGTGTGAATTCACAGCCTAGGCTCTCTAAATTGGTATGTTAACAAGGGGAATATCAACAAAAGGCGCCCACAGTAGCTATCATATGTATATGTGTATATATATATATATATATATATATATATATATATATATATATAGGGGATATTCACTGATTTTGAACCACTGACTCCACCTTTTAAGAACCATCACTGTTTGGCTTGAACACGGTTGATGACTAACTAACTGTGTCCGTCTCTCTCTCTCTCTCTCTCTCTCTCTCTCTCTCGCTCGCTCGCTCGCTCTCTCTCTCTTTCTATCTTTCTTTCTCTCTCTCTCTCTCTCTCTCTCGCGCGCGCTCTCTTTCTTTCTTTCTTTCTTTCTTTCTTTCTTTCTTTCTTTCTTTCTTTCTTTCTTTCTTTCTTTCTTTCTTTCTTTCTTTCTTTCTTTCTTTCTTTCTTCAGTGCCAAGACCTGCCTGGCTCGCAGACCTCATCTCCCCTTAGTCACATGGACTCCTACACAGGCCGCTCCATGGACCCTCTGCTGCCAGTAGCGGAGGCCGGGAGGAAAAAAGGGCCCGAAAGCGATTATGACGTTGCCTATGACGTTACCCAAAGACATCGCAGTGAACGGCACAGATCACACGTACGTTTTTAGATTCATCTGCGCCAGTGAATTATATCCCAAGGGTGAATTTATGTGATCTGGAGATTACCTTGGGCCTCTGCCAGCTTCATAATAATAAATAACACTTTTTTTTTTCTTCTTCCAGGAACGGCATGAAGAACGGCATCGAGAGCCCCGTCTGACCCTCCGGCCGCCCAGCCTGGCAGCACCGTACGCTCCGGTCCAGAACTGGCAACATCAACCGGAGAAACTCATCTTCGAATGCTGCGCCTATGAAGCCAGTGTATGGCCATGCTTTTTTCTCTTTCATATGTGATGTGCCCTTCAATTGAACATGTACATAGACACTAACACTGAGTTCCTCTCTCTCTCTCCTGTTCCGTTGTAGTACCTTGGGTCCATGCTTATTAAGGATCTGCGGGGTACAGAATCCACGCAGGACGCATGTGCCAAAATGCGGGTATGCAAACCAGTTTCATCTCTAAATACATTATGTTCATAATGTGTCATGTTTTCACATGACATCAACATCCCAGGGACAGCTGTCATGGTCTGGAATACTGGTTGTGTTTTTGTATTTGTCTATGCTCATCTGCTCTTGTTTTGTGCTAATGTGTTGGAAAATGGCTGTAGGGTTAAATCTGGCACATTAAAAAAATGTCCTCTTGGTGTTTATGTTAGTTAATGTGCATATTGCCTTTAAAAAAAAGATTAAACATAATTGTAGTATAAATGAACCATAATTCCCCTTAACGTCCTATCAGTCTACCTTTTGTTTTTTCCAGAGGTCAACGGAACAAATGAGAAAAGTCCCCACCATCATCCTCTCCATCACCTACAAGGGTGTGAAGTTCATTGACGCAGCCAATAAGGTGAGCCGCACGCACGCACACACACGCACGTACACAGCCGTGTTTGGTGTAAAAGTTCACTGATCAACCCTGCTGCTCTTTTGACTCATGTTTCAGTGTCAAACAACAGTACTATTATTTTGTCCTGCTATTTGGAGACGGTGTGCGTGATATTTTTTTTTTTACCAGACCCAACATTTTAATTTCATGCCTAAGCATGTTAGATTTCTTCATGTTATTATTTCCCTTAGAGGCAGCAAGTCTGCCCGTATTGACATTTATTTGATAAAAAATTATTTGAAAGGTTGCCTTTGAAGGTCAGCATGGCATTGCTTGGTATCGATGCACTTCACTGCGATGGCTATGAAACACAATTCATGCCCCAATGTCTCACCTCTTTTACTGCCTGTCTCTTATCACTTATATAAATCAGGTTTTTCATTTGCACCACTCCCTAGTATTAAACTTCTGTGTGACATAGGTTGACATTGTGTTTTTTTGATAACACCAACACATCAGAACCTTTTTACAGAGGGGTTATTTATAGTCTGGATCTCCCCATATAGTGAACCTTGTGCCACCTTCTGTTTATCTGTGCAGAACATCATCGCGGAGCACGAGATCCGCAACATCTCATGTGCGGCCCAGGACCCGGAGGACTTGTGCACGTTCGCCTACATCACCAAGGACCTGCAGACCAGCCACCACTACTGCCATGTGTTCAGCACAGTAGACGTGGTAGGCATGATCAGTGTTCAACTGAAAAACTAGAAGGAAAACTTCAAGCATTGAAAACTTTTCTCAAATTGTCAATTTTTTTTAATTCCTCCAACATCAACCCCTCGTTATTTACACTGAGGGTATGTGAGAGGTCAGGTCAGCATTATTATTTCTAGACTTGCCCTTCTCTTTTAAGATGTCACACTTCAGTTGATGGCACAGTGCCTCTCCGGCCTCGATAACTAGCCATTACACACTCTGTCTCCCTTTCGATATCTGATCATAATCCCGCAGTCCTGCAAGTCATAAAGCAGCTGGGGTCATTCCAGGCTAAAGTCAGCCTAATAAGGCTCGGCTTCAAGTCAAGTACATTTTATTTCTTAAGCCTAATGTCAAAAATAACAATCTTCCTCATGGGGCTCAACAATTTTTTTTTGTTGAGGAAACACTCCCTCCAGAAAAAACGTTGTGGGACTTAAGCTGTTAGATAACCACCAAAGGCCCTAGCAGTCATGAGATGTCATCCGTTATTCTGAAGCACATTTACCGTACTGCTGCTATCAGCCTCCACCATCCTCAGCACCACACAAAGAGGGAACATTGCGCACATAGGGTCAGGCAACATTCACATTGTGGAGTTCATTATAGCAGACGACCTACAGTACACGCATAGTGCACATTCCTCATCGATGTAGGTACGGATGATTTCAGAACTTGGTGTCGGTTTACCGTCGTCATATGTTAACTTTTTCAGCCTCCCGAGGCGTGTAGTGTGAAGCTCTACTCCTCTGGTCTTTATTCTGAGGTGCTGCTTTCGTCTTTGTAGGCAGTCAATAGAACAATAGAGTGCAGCAGCAGCAGTAGTATCCAGTTCAGCTACTGAGGGGAGCTGCTTGTTGCTGCAAAATACTCCAGAGAATACCGCGCTACATTTCTTCTTGCTATTCCATTTGTTTTTGAAGAAGTTTCGGGGAAAAATAAAACTTTGTTCGGATAGATATTTTTTGCCGTCTCACTGCAAGCTATCACCACAGTGTTGTGTTATTTTGTTATTCTGTACAGTGTTTGTTCTCTCCGTGCGCGGAGACTTGGTGGTCCAGAATACTAAAAAATGGCTGCCTGTTCTGCCTCTTTTCTTTTTCCTATTAAAATCCAGAACCTGACCTATGAGATCATCCTGACGCTGGGCCAGGCATTTGAGGTAGCCTATCAGCTGGCTCTGCAGGCCCAGAGGACCAAACAGCACCAGAACCTCCCAGTGGGGCCCGGTTCAGACGTGATCGAGACCAAGTCCAGCAGACCTGTACCCAGACCAAGAGGCAGTGTACGGAAATCAGGGGTTAGTTGGACGCCAAACACATTGTAATGCCATATCGAGTACTGCTTCATATGGACGTATGAACACCTAACACTTTAATGGAGGCACAAGCACTAAGTATAAGTTCTGCTACTGAAGTTAAAGGGTCTTTTCCTGACACTTAAAATGCACTTTGCCATTTAGCAGCATGCTTGTGCTCTGAATTGCACACATGGGACAGGTTAAGGCTGGTGGTATAAAAACAACAGGAAGCTAGTAATTGCAGTCTGGCCCACTGATTTTGAACTCACAGCCATTATGGATGTATTTTATATTCAGAAAGACTTATACTTCCTAAGGACATGATTATCTCCCGATGTAAGCATTCAAAAGTCTGATTATCATGGAGAAAAGATGCATCTTTTAACTCCTAAATTTTCCCGAGAATCGTAGCTTTTTTTTATTTTTATTATTTAAGTAATTCTGGGATAGTTGTATTTACATCCGAGAGAACTTTGCAAACGGGAACTGCCAGTAGCAATGTTAGCATGTTCTTTAAGGCACAGATTTAGCATTATTCAAACAAATATATGCTAAAGAAAGTAGGCTTAGGTTGTAGCCCACGGACCCTGATAAATGCCACAAGCTGAAACACGTTGTCTTCGCAAACTTTCGACAAAAGTTTTTCTTTATAGTACTACTACTTGTCGGTGAAGTTTGGACCTCTTCAGACTTCTTGTCCACTTGTCCACGCACCTTTTGAACAAAGGTGGGAGTCGTGCCAGAAGCCCCCATTCTATGTTAAACCATCATACATCACTGCGTCATCCTTTCATCCTGTGAAATGATGCCACATCTGCAGAAACCTAAGTTGAGCTGTTTGGACTCAAACACTCAGAACGCTTTGGATCTTATTAAATCTTTGGATCATTTTGTATCACTCTGCAGTCTCCTCAGTTGTGATTAGACTGTGCTGATGTTCATCTGGCCATTAGCCTTAAATCATTAAGAATCAAGCTGGTGCTGAATGTGAATGAGGAAACAACACTCCAGTGACCATTCACACATCTCTGAAGTGAGCTGGACATTACCCTGCTGTGAGAATGTGATGTTTAATGTCTCTCTCTGTCTGTGTTCGTCTGCCTGCGTTTCCCTCACCTTTTTGTATTTTGATATCGACATGTCCAACCTTTTTATTAAATCAACACTCTTCTTCGAGAAGGCCCTGCCTCACATTTTCCACAACTCTCACACACCCACAAGCTGCCCAGTGTAACCCCACAGTCTCATCAGACTCCTCCCGTCTCATGCTACGCAAATCTGTATCCATTTCTCTCCCTGTCGTGCACCCTTTTCTTTATTCTTTGTCTTATTATTTCTCCTCTTTTGTTCTCACTGTCTTATTCTTCTTCTCTCGCTCTCTCTCTCCTACTGGCGGTGTCATACTCTCCCAGGACTCTCCTCCTCTTGACAGTCGCTGTTGTTACTGTTACACCTGCACCACCCACCACCCCTCCCTCCTACCACTGCGCTCCCAGAGCCCTGCTGCCCAGGTGCTGCCTCTTTCCATCCTTGTCTCATTCTGTCCGTTCATAGCCTTTCTTCCTTCTTCCCTCCTTTATTAAATAATGTCTTCCTCTCACTGCACTAAGATCCCCGTAATCCCCCATTTGTGTCTTTATTATTTCTTTGTGAGTTTTCTAGCTTTCATTGTATGTTTTTATATTGTTTGTGGAAAAATACACAACTACGCTAAGCTACATGTGGACTTATCAATGCTTTGAATATTGCTTTTGATTAGGGCGCCCTCTAGTGATGTTTTGGTATACATACAGGCAATGTTTAGTCAGTGCATGGTTTATAACAGTGGAGAATATGTACAATGTCCTAAATGTCCATAAATCAAGGTGATATTTTTCACCACACACACACACACACACACACACACACACACACACACACACACACACACACACACACACACACACACACGTAGAAATTGTTAAGTGTAGAAAATGTTTAACTTTCAAGCCAACATGGACGAGAAGTCTTCAAAGTGAGAGCGGTAGAAATATATGATATAGTTGAAAGCTCCAGGATAGGCATACTGAAAGATTGTCAATTATAGAGTTCACATTTTATGAACGGGAAAATGTTTGGATGTGACTTGTATTACTTTGAAAGACAGAATTGACAGAGTTCAAACTAGATTTAATGTTTAAAAAAATATAAAGTAAAGTCTATGACTAGATTAAAATAATTTAATAGTTTGTTAATGGCGCAGTATATTTTAGTTGAACAACAGTTATGAGGAGTAAGTGTTCTGTACAATGTCTTATGTACAGTATTATAAAAAATATTCCCCTATGGTGAACATAACTATATTTGACTGTATTTTTAATTACCATCTAAACCAGCTGCATCATATGGGTTTGCCCTCCTGTTTTTTTGTTTACAGGGGGATTTGGTGGAACAGGAGGGGGATTCCCAGTCCCAGGGCAGCGCCACGTGGCTGGTGGACCCCAAGGAATCCAAGCGCACGATCAGCACTAAGTACGAGACCACCATATTCTGAGTGGACCCCTCTTCCTCCTCCTGACCTCTGACCTGTGGATCTGGTCTCACACCTTTCTTCCTTCCCTTCCACTCCTTCTGTGTGCCTTTCACTGTAACTCCACCCCCCCTCTCTCCCTCTCCCCCCTTGCTGCCCTCCCCCGTTTCACCTTAAGACATCACTTGTCTCCGCATCCTGAATTTTTAGTTTTTAACAAGAGTGCTTTGCTCGTCCCTCGTGCTAAACCACCACCACTTCTACACTTGTTAGTAGACTAGTAGTGCAATGCTTCCACTGTATGGACCCTCTTCTTCCTGCTGGTATCACTCACACATACCGGCCTGCCACTCACCTTCACTGTTACTCTCCTCTCCTCTCCGTTTACCTTGAATGCTTCCTGAACTCTCTGTACAATACTTCCCTTATTCCTCTTCCTCAACATCCCACCATTGACTTTAAGCTCTTCTTTTTCTTGGTGCTTTCCCCTGCTCTACTAGGCGACGGCCACTCTGAGGCTTTTTCACTCTGATCTTACGACCATGTGACTTATCCCGAGCAATCTCTGAGAAAAATCCCATTCAACGCAGCCCAAAGAGGACACCACTGCTACACATCCTGTAACCTGAATGGACAATGTTCTCAGGAAACTGAGGCACAAAATGGTTCCGTGATTCAGTACGTCAGTCGGACTTTGGCAGAACAGTTTCTGTTCGGTGGGACTTAGGGAGGTTGAGGTTATACAGGATTAAATGAGAGAGGATATTTTTCCCTGTCAGCACAGTCTGTGCTGAGCCAAAGGAGGCTATGATCCTAGCACTGTGATAAGGTCCTTTTTTGGAGCAAATTAAGTAAGCATTTTGGGGGCTTATTTTTAGTTGGGTGGGTTGGTAGAAAGTCCAACAGGATAGGGCGCAGGGGCTATTATGGACCTGCATGTTAGTGGTCCAGAATAGACAGGCCAAAACCTTCTTATTGCTGGCATGCCCTTCCGCTGTCTATCAATCAGAGCACCAGGATTTAGCCCTGATCCTTCTTCTGGAGTGAACTAACGTTTAACTAACTAAGCACTTTTACCAAATCCCTGAGCTATAAGAATAAGCGTACCTTCCTCTGCCCCTTCTGTCTTTGTTCTTTCCTTTCACAACAAATGCCTTCTATGTTTTTATCTTGTCAGCATTGCCTTTTGTTTGCTGGTGGAAAAAAGTTAATCATTGTGTTGGTTGTGGGAATGTGTGTGTGGAGGGGGAGGGGGGGGGGTGATCCATGTCCATTAGTCCAGTGTTGTTGTTTTGTTTTTTGTTTTTTACATTTATTTTAACCTCATTGCTTTGTGTGCGTGTGTCTGTGTCCCTTCCCTATAGCTGAACACTGGCCACTCCCAGACAGTAAGAAAGAAGGAATGAGCCCCGCTGCATTGTGGGTAGGGTGTTTTGTTGGGGGGGAAGTGACCCACTTCTCATGCAGCAAGATCACAACGCCGGTTGGATGGTGCTCACCACACTGAGGTCATTTGACTTCACTGCACGTGCGCCAACACACACACACACACACACACACACACACACACACACACACACACACACACACACAGGCACCTCCATTGAGCTTCCCATCTGTCATAAAAGTTACGGTTGTCCCAGTCAGTTGAGTGAGTTGTGCTTCATGGAAATTCCTGAGCAATGAAATGTTTGCCTACCAACATCTATAGGGCCAGCCCCCAGAGAGAGTTAGTGTTTCCTCTTTGAGGAAATTCACACACTATGTTTGAAAGCAGAACTAGTAGTTAAAGGGGGAAGTTAGTGGCCCGAGATAAGGAACAATAATGTTTTTGTCGCGCTACAAAAGGTAAAAAACTATCAGACAGAGACCTCACACTGTAGGTACACACACTCCCACCTGGGTTATTCGTCCTGTATGTGCACATTGTAGCGTCTCCTCATGACCATCAACTTCTCATCCGCAAAATACGCATATAACTGTGATAGACAATGTAACCTTGCACGGGAGGAACTCTCAAACCAAACCCAAAGGGCAGAGGAATTGACACTACAAAGACTGTTTTATATCGATAATAATATTAATAATATAACAGGGGGTGGCTTTTATTTGATTTGAAAGTGTTCTCTCTCTTTTTTGGTATGTTTTTATTGTTTTATTGGACAATTACGTGTCCGAATGCTGGAACTGGATCAGGCGCTCACTCTCTCCTTCCCTGCTCCTTTTGTTCAGTTCGTCTAGACAAAATTATTCACCAAACCTGCCATGCAGGCTGGTATGTCTGTAGATTTTAGCTGCAGAACAGAACAATGGGCAAGAGCATGTCCTTTCTGTCCATTTGACTGTTAATGGTACTTTTTGGTCGGCCGATGTGTAAATGGGTACATGGTCAGGTGGATCTGATTTAACTGTTGTAAATGTGGTTCGATGTCGGGCCAGTACGATAACTCTACGGTACACTGTCTTCAGCTCGCTCCAGCCATTAGCCTGGTCCCTCTCTGCTTTTGCACACTGCTATGGATCGGGAGAGATAATATCAGGACTACAGTAATGTGACGACGACAACAATGATGAGATGATATTGTACATGAATCAAGCGGTCTGTATTTTGATACTTGAATGACTTGTGCTTTTATAGATATCTATATATATAGATATGTCTATATGTATATGTATGTATGTATGTATGTAATTTTTGACGTTTGTCATAAGACAGAAAAGGACTATGTCTTATAAAGTTAAACATATCGTGAATAAATACCCTGTGATTTAAGAAAATAAAGGCTGAGAAAACAGTGACTCAGAAGAGGGACCTCACTTCAGAAGAAAAAAAAAGATTGTAAATAATCTTGGGCTTCCAGTCTTTTTTATGATTATTTTTCATAATTGTACAACTAATAAATGACGCAAATAGAAAAGCTGTTCGTGTTGACTCTTTTATTTGTCTGTACACTAATGTGACAAGGGAGATTTTTGCATTCTTTTTCCACAAAACTAGCAGAATTTTCTGTCACAACCATCAGCTCCTCTTCAGTCATTACAGCTGAAGTGACACTTGTATTGATGCCTTCGAGGGCGTCTCAGTACAGGCTCTGTACAGGCTGCAGGGACATTAGGAGTCCAAAAATAATTTTATCAGGACAAGTGTTTTATATGTATATTATAGGCACATACTTAGATTATGACTGTGTGTACAGTATGTCAACACATACTTAACCCATGAAACTGTTTATAATACTGGATTTAGAAGACAAATTCTAACTCGGTTGCAGCACATAGTTAAGAAAATTGCTTAGAAAATGAAAAGCCTAACTCATCTGATTCATAACCATCTTCTGATAGTTATGAAGTCATGGCTGATGGCCATAAGGGGTTATTGTCTGTGACAGTACTGTTTGTTTTGAAAAACAGGAAATTGTTATTATGCAGCTTTTGTAGCGTACAGACTTTTCTATGAAACTAGATCAGTGTATTGTATTAGGCTACAAATGACTGGTGAAAGTGAAGATGTTGCATAATGTGTACCATTTTAAAAATCCCTATAGTTCTGTAAATGGTTTGCTTGTTGGAGAGTAGAATGTGACCTATAGCCCAAAAATGTCATGTGCACATACCTTTAAGTCACCTGCACTGAAGCTGCCCCATATCTCTGATACAAGGATGTGTCTGCTGGTGTAGAAAAAAAAGTTTACTTTTTTTTAATATGACATCCTTTTGAAACCAACAACAGATGGGATGATAGGAATATACATTTTTCCATTTGCTCATTTTCATACACATGCAGCAGCTGTCAGATGTCTGCTGCTGTTCCTGGAAAACTGACCGGCTTGTTGCTGATTGTCAAGGCTGATGACTACACAGAGGCCTGCTTTGTTCACAAGCTGACACAACCTCACAGCTTCCAGCCTGTAAACAATGAAAATATTCATTCCAACAAGCCATGTGCTATTTGTGTTTTAGGATACATGAGTATAAACAGGGTGAGATTGTATGATACCAAGTTATAAAGTATGGAGAAATGACCTAATAAACTGCAGTATTTACAGGTTGGTTTTTAAGCAATAAATAAGAGCACGTTTGGGTTATACGTTTGTGAAAAAACTCCCATGTTAGTGCCCAGTCGACCTGTTCGGTTATAAATGTAATCTTATTGTAATACATACTGTACTTCTGGGTGTTTATTAGTTTCTAACCATGGTTTCTAATAAGACAAGTCCCCACTTTAATTAATAATTATCTAATCATTGAATTATTAAAGGGTAATCCATCCACACTGCAATTGTAAATGTTAATAACTTGTAAATAATATAGTCCATGGGAGGGGCCTGAAAACCCAGTGTTATTCTGTTGTGATTAATGAATAACAACTCATATTTAAAGCATGAATTTAATATTTTTAAATTATTCATCAACATTTAATTCAATTCAATGTAATAACCATTTATTTAGGTTGCCTCATTAGAAATTGCTATACCAATGCAACAAAAATAAAATAAAAAATGTATTCCATCTTGGTCGCGTTCATTTGCCTGCTGTTATTCCATTGGCTCTTCCTTGGGAACGTCTCCATCAGACGTTCGCTGATTGGCTACGCAGCAACCTGTCCGGAAGTTACCTGGCTACAGTAAATCCCCACCTGTACAGTCGGTGACTTCTCCGTGAAGTTCTATTACCAAGAAGAGCAGTGCAGAAGCTCTGGGGAGGGAGTGAGCAGCGCCGACGCTATGGACGTGGACTGATCTGAAAACCAATTTGTGAACGCACAAGGCATACTCTGTTCTACATCTCCGGTAAGTTATCAGGAAACCACTGTTCTCGGAGTGCGTGCGATATCTATTTTGATACAGAGGAGTTCCAGTAATGAGGAAAAAAGTTAAAATATTTTGAAAAGCCATCAGTGCTTTGGTGAAAATGTCATCCCCTTGTTTTATTTAGAATGTGTGAGCCATTGGTTGAGAACAAACCATGACCTCTAGTTATATATATATTTTTAAATACATTAAGCTCTTATTCGATTCTTACTGTAGGGTACGAGCGTTTCACGGATGTGAATGACCCCATTTGCACAGATAAGATGTCCAAACTGTGGAAATTGGGTCACTCATATTCCCACACATGATCAGCCGTTATAATCTTTACTATTCATCCTCTATGAAAGCCCCCATATCTTATCAAATATAGCATACATATTTTTTTTATCATGGTGGCTTATTATAAGAGGTTGTGTCACAGGGCATGTACAAACATTGGCACATTAATGTGTCAATAATAGTCATTTCAGTTGGGAGAAGGTGCCAAGCTAAACATTGATGAAATATTTCTGTTCGCTCCAGCAGGTTGTTAGTTGCACAACCGGGTGATTCGCCTTGAACGTTTGTTTACTGTTAATCATTCAACCAGTTCTGTGGCTGCCCTTCAGCCCCCACTTTCACTCTCTTTTGTTTTATTTGGTTTTCCTAGCACACCCACTATAATTTGTCATCAAAGACTGTAAATGATGATGATTTATTGGATTGTAAGTCTGGCTCACAAACTGCGCAGCTGTTCTCACAGGCAACATACACCAAAATACCTGGAACTGGTCCTCCTTTTTTTTTTTTAAATAGTTGAGAGCAGTTTTTTTTGCCAAGTGTTAATTCAAGTGCTACGCCCAGTCCCATCAGAGCCCTCAATTGGATTTAAAGCGTTGTCTTAAGGACATGGAGGCAAGCAAAGTGACATTCCATTCACAATTAAATCCTGACTCAGCAGTGGGTGTAGTTGTTCCCCTACTGGTTTGTTGCCTGTTCAGTTTTTGAGGGGTGTTGGCTGCTCAAGCTTGGCCACTTGTTTCTTGCTCTGCTGATCCGAATGAGCGAATGCAAAGAAGGATGGTTCAACTAGCTCTTGTTGCCAGTAAACATGAGTGTATGTGGGTGTTGGTGATCAGGTTTTTTCCCACACCAGCTGTCCCTGGCTGTGTCTGCAATGCATGTCATCGAGACAAGAATTGTATAGGCCTCTGCCATTGCTCTGGATAAGTGGGATATACCCCAATACAAGATGTATCTGAGCAGCCAAAAGATCAATCCAAAATAGTAATTGTTTTTCTTGTAACTTGAATCTTTAAACTTTTAAATCAATTCGTAAAACTTTGTAAAGTATTTTATAAATGTAAGTTGTATTTTAATTTGTTGTATTGCACACTGCAGTGCACCTGCAACTGTTTCACTTAGATACTTTTTTTTGTAGGACTTAATTATGGAAATAAATTACTTCACAAGATGGAGATTTTTCATATTGACAATCAACAAGATTGAATATTGTACTGATGGATAGACATGTTATTAATGGTGTATGAGCCTGTCTCTGCCTGGGTCGTCCTCCTAGTAACCCCATGCCTCAGTAACTACTATGTGTTGTCTGGCTGTGCGAGACTCCTAATAATATGAATTCCCAGCCTTCATGTCATAGTATCACTATAAGTGACAAACGGTGACAGCGACTCATGAAGAGGAACTTTAATTACGTTGCTCATATAGGTACAGTCAAATGTTCCCCGAGATAAGAGAACAATAAGGTTATAGCTTTGCTCTGCTACCACGAACACACCTGAACCTGATTGTACAGCTGTGGTTAAGTGACGAATGAGCCATATAACAGGTTGGAAAGCTTTTGTCTTGGCGATGCAGTACAATGAATTTGTGTGACCTATTTAGCCAAAATGCACTATGGAGTGTTAACCTGGAGTGGATCAAATATTATCCATTTGTGCCTCAAACATTGTTAAGTGCCGGTGGTATTCGCTTCGGGCGCTTACTAATGGCCTTTAAGCACTTAAAAGGAAAATGTACTGCCCATTCTTTTTCTAAGCAGGCTTCTATGAGGGCGTTTTTGAAAATCTCCCTCCTCCGGCAGATTATGAACCATTAATAATTCTAAGTTTTTGACGGGCATGTATTTTATTGATGCCTGACAGTTCAGTATCAATGAACAATATACAGAATAATAGGCAGGAAACTCAAGCAAGCAGCGTGGTGCTGCAACATGACACGCCACATCAAATTTCTTTACACAGATGTAAAACTGCTCAAAGTTTGGCTCTGTGACGAATCGAATCAGCTGTTAGTGTTACCATTCAACTTATATAAATTTAGATCTACTATGTACAGTTTTACCCATTAAAGTGAGACTGTGTTATTTTGTGGCCAGTAGTGACAAAGACAGGACAATGCTAAAACGTAGTATGATAGTGTAATATAAAGTAGAGAAAAGGTCAAACTCAGTGTACTGACTCAGTAGTTTTTGTTTAACAGCAGCATACAGTACCTAGAGTTGGCTTAAGTTAGCGACCATTAGCCACCATAAGCGAGTCGACTGTACCAGACCAAGAAGCTGTAGCATCAGAATAACTGTGTTTAATTCTATCAACTGTGGCACATTTGTGATGTGTTTTCATGAAAGAAGATCTAAAATAATTAAATGAATGTTTACCTTCACGTAACAAAGCCTAATAATCTATGAACAACTTGTCACCACAAAACAAGTCTGTCAAAAGAGTAATCAGGTGCCCATAAGAACATTAAACAGGTTTTTATATCATACTTGACTTGATCATACTCTCTGTTAGCACAACTAAATCCACAGTCTATTTTGTAAATTATATCTTAAGCTGATATGAGGCTTCAGCAGAATGGATTTGACAATTAAAGTAGATGTCCTCCACAGAGTTGCAGCTTTGTTAGTACACTATTCCCTCTTTTTTGGCTACTATCCTAAGGCTGTTGTTACTATAAAAGATATATAAATGTGACGCTATCCTTTTACATAAGAAAACTGCAATAAATGATGGGCCTCATATTCATCCTGGCCACGTCTAATGTGTCAGTGAAATTTTCATTTTCTTCAATTCGTCCACTTATTTATACAAAGAACTCATTTGCATAACCGCTTATGTTCCATATATCACAGTGAACGTGGCAGCACATTTGACATCTTAATTAGTAGAGCTATTACATCATGAGGAATCATTTGGCTATCGGCTATGATTCATGGCATTCATATATCACACTAATGGAAAAAATTTGACATTAAAGCTGTTGTTTACAAACTATTTTTAATCTTGCACTAATGCTTGATGTCATGTTTCCCCGTTGAACAAGATCATTCTTTGTGTATGATAAATTGTACATTAAGTGAAATAATTTTGTGAATGGTGGAGATAGATAGTGGAGCGCTTATTTCTCAGTTTGGTTGTTTTGTCCCTTTCTTACATTTTCTCCTCGACATTTCCAGATTATTCCTCAGACTTGATTCTTGGTGAAATTGACCCAATCAAAACAAAGAGGTGACGGTGGAGCCCAGGTCCCGCCCTCATCCTCTTCCCTGTGCGATGCCGAAGAGTGACACGTGGCCAGGCGGTGTTGCCATGGAATCCTTGAGCAATACGGACAGTGCCGGGAGCTGGGACAGCGTAATCAGCACAAACTCTGGCTCTGTGAGTGCTGCTGTAGTCTTCTGACCCACTGACTGACTGTTGCTTAACTCTTTGTTGTATAACACACAACATATGGTGTAACATTTGACTAGTGTATGGGTTTCCTCTGGTCCGTCGTCTTTCCTTTATTGGAATGGGGAAGTAAAGAACAGAGATGTTGTGCATCAGGTGGTAATAATGTCTGCACGGACATTTACAGTCAAAACGAGAAGGTCAAATGAGAGTTGACAAGGGGAAGTGAATGTGTTTGTTTTTGGTGAAATATAATCATGTTTGTTCAGGCAGAAGCCCCGAAGGGGTTTCAGTGACAGTTCTCTTTAAAGACAATTTCAAGCTGTTCAGTTACCACCTGATATAAATCATTCTGACAGGACGGTATGGAACCAAAGATAGCCAATAATAGGAAAAAGGTGTTGTAATTAGTCATTTCTTTGCAGACTATTTGAAACTTCAAACAACTTCGTTCCTGTCCTGTCAGTGCCGGCTCATATTTGTAATGCTTTTCACAGTCTCTTATATTGTGTGCAGAGTGACGACAGTATGGAGCACTTAACAGCAGAGGAGCGGGCGTGTCTCATGTATCTGGAGGAAACCATCGAAGCCCTGGAGGTGCAGGAGGACAGCGGCTTTTCCAATGACGAACTTGATGTTGGGTTACAGACAGACAGGATGGGAGTAAATGGTACGATTATGTCACGAAATATTCAGTTTTGCACGTTTTTCTTTGTTGGTTACCTATACATGTCTTTCTGTAACTGCATTGCTAACTACTGTCATTGTGCTTTTCCTTCTTAGACATTTCCAGTTTGAAGTCACATGAGTCCGGAAGCGACCAGAAATCCGACAGAGTTGACCTTCACACTCTAAATCAAACTTCAGAACCACAGTCCTCTCCTGCGGCAAACGCCGTTGGCAAAGTTCACCCAACGGCTTCTCAGACTGGGGTGTTGTGTGTAGCCAAGGATGAGGATGGTAAACTTAAGATCGTCTCGAGTGCCAGCCTTTGCTCCCCTGGTCTGTCCACTAAGGCCCCTGAGGTGGACCTGGGTGTGATGCTCCCTCCTCCATCAGACTTCATGGATGAGCCAGCCCATCCTCCACAGCCGGAGATACCAAAACACCTTCCACCATCTGTACCGATATCCAGGAACAAGCCAGGAGCAACTGTTGACTTGGAGATGCTACGCCAGAGAGCCTCAGTCAAGAAAACTCCAGCGATCTCCTCTCCTCCAGTGACCCACGATCCTCCAAACAAGCCCCCAGAACTGATCCTGTCTACCGAGAGCCCTGGTCCCCTGATGATTCCTATTCCTGAGGCTGCTGAGCTCAGAAGTCCACCTGCTGTAGCCCCTAAGCCCAAGAGGCTTCCGTCCAACATCATTCTGAAGTCACACAAGGCGTGTGATGGTCCCTCATCCCCTAGCACTGAGCGGGGGCTGTCGGACCGCGAGAGGATCCACATGGAGGCCCTCCGGAAGCTCGGCCTTCTTAAAATGGACCAGGCAGATTCAGACTCCTCCCTGAGCCCTAGACATTCTCCCCAGACTAGAAGGTCATGGGCAGCTCCTCCTTCTCCATTACCCACACCGCCCTCCACGCCATCTTACAACCGACGTGTCAACAGCCCATCTCCAGTCCCAGTCCCTCCCCAGTCTCCTGTCGCAGTGGTGTCAGCATCAGGTGCTTCTGCAACTCCCGCATGCCAGTCTCCTGATATTCTACCGGCACCTGCTGCGTTCAGTGACCCAGGCGGACATCTGCTGTCAGATGAAGAACTGTCTGAAGGTGGTTCAGAGGCCACCCTCAATACACCATTGAACACCCCCCCTCTCACCCCTCCCGTCCTGGTCAAGCAGCTAACCCCACCCAAGTTCATGGGTGTCAAATCGGCCACTCTGGAGCGCTCTGGCCTGGGCCTGAGCAGCTACATGGATAGTCAAACTTCCAATATGGACGTCAGCGGAAAGCAGAGAAGCAGCACCAGTCAGCTGCGTAACAATCGTCCGCGCCCCGCCTCTCTGGGGAGTAGGAAAGAGTTTTCTGGCGCCCAGGCAGAGAGTTCCCAGATGGGCCTTGTTGCCACCCACAAGGAACCGGACTTACGGAGGTCCCTGCCTGTCTTTCAGCACACCGGCGGAGAATCGCAAAAGCTGCCTCGATCGCATGGTATCAGCGTGCTAATCTGCCCTCGCTCAGAGAACGTAGGGGACCGCAGAGACGCCCTGAAGAGACTGGGACTGCTCAGGGACTAAGGCATCAATGCCAAATGTCACTACCACAGGCTTTCTTTCAGACACTATATATTTAAAGGAACATGCCAGAGATTGATACAATGATTGATGAAGACGTTACAGAACTTTTCGGGACGCAGCTTCACTAACCACATATTTCTACATTTCTACTGCATTAAGCTTTTATACCCAAACGTGGCCTTACATGACTTGAATACATTAACTGTCATGCACATACCTGCATCTACTTTTTACTCATATTGTACAGCCATATGTTCAGTTTTTACTCATAAAACTGGCAATCAAGATATTTTTGGTTGTTCACTGACTCTCACTGTAGCTTTGATTTTGGTAAATTAAAAAATTACTTTTAAGAGGCTTTGATTTATTTATTTCGTCTTTTTTAAATATGGTTCTTGGCATCTACAGTTATGAACATTTTGCGTATCACTGCTTGCTTTTAGAGGTTTTTCGTTGTCACAGTGACACAACAGTGAGGCTGGTTCCTCTCCTAGTTCTCCTAAAATTCAATGGTCAAGCTGCTATAAATACTTTCACTTCCTAAAATCTGTTTTTTTGGTTTTGTATGGCTGCATTGACTTTTGTGAGCAAGCACTGGCTAATATCAACATTTTTGTATATTTTATTTTATTTTTATTTTATTTTATTTTATTTTATTTTATTTTATTTTATTTTATTTTATTTTATTTTATTTTATTTTATTTTATTTTATTTTATTTTATTTTATTTTATTTTATTTTATTTTATTTTATTTTATTTTATTTTATTTTTATTTTATTTTATTTTATTTTATTTTATTTTTATTTTATTCCAGACACAGAGAGAAAACGGTCCATAATACAATACAAAAACAGTAAAAAGACAAACAACAATAAAAAAGACTAAAAAAGACTCAAGCTGTCAGTTCCACACTACACAAAGAGTGTTCAGATATTAGCATATAGGCTAAAGCGCCAATGGTTCCATAATGTGGAAGTGAACCTAACCGCACTCATTGTAGGGTTCACTAGAGTTGTGATTATGCCGTTACATGACTCCGATAGTCTACACATACATCTGTACATAAGATTCCTGATCACAGCAGGACAGGTGGGCACATTAACACTGACAAACATTTGGCTTGCACTGCTCCAACGTGGCATATGAAGCAGCAGCCTCATGCCATCATTATATGCTACATTGAGTTTCTGCATACTGCTTTTCTTATAGCGCCGCCACAAGTGGGCAGTATACATTGGGGTGCAAAAAGCTTTAAAAAGAGTGGTCTTCACAGACAATGAACACATACTAAATGTGCGCTTCAACATATTAGCTTGTGCATACATCATACAGTACTGTCTGCGGATGTCCCTGTCGTCAGACAGGTCAGCAGTTATAAAGTGCCCTAAGTATTTGACCTCCTCACACACTTTAAGGACAGCACCGGACAGAAGAAAATCAGGAACCAACAGTTTATTGTCCTCCCTGCTTCTAGCGATGATGATATTGCTCTTTTTGAAGTTGTACTTAATATCAAAGTCTGCACCATATTGGGAGCAGACCCTTAGCAGCTGTTGGAGGCCAGCACTGTATGGACAAAGAATCACCAGATCATCTGCGTACATCAGGTGGTTGATAATGGTGTTCCCGATCATACAGCCTGATCCACAGTTATTTAGCAGCTTTGAAAGATCATCCAAATAAATATTAAAAAGAAAGGGAGATAAAATGCTTCCCTGCCTAACTCCGTTACTTACATTGAATGGGGCAGACATAGAGTTACCCCATTTCACATACATAGACTGATGAGCATACCAAAAAGCCAAGATTCTAACTAAATATTTGGGAACCCCTCGGTTGTGCAGTTTGAAAAATAGCTTCTCATGATTCACACGATCAAAGGCTTTTGAAGCATCAATAAAACACATAAAAATTGTGGAATTTTGCCCGTTATACACATCAAGTACCTCATTTAAGGCAAAAATACACATATCTGGCACAGATATGTGTATATCTGGCACAGATATACACATATCACACAGTATACTTAACATGAACCACATTAAACCAATTATCAGCTCAGTCAGTGCAGACTGTCAAAGCAGTCCTAAATAGAGAAAGTATGCACTCCATTGCTAGAAAATACCACCTTACTATAACTTGAAGCACACAGTGAGTGGCCATTAGGTAATAGGAATTTGAAACATCTGGTTTGCTTTGTTGCATTGTGACGCACTTTTCAAAACGCATAAGCTTTTTACACAGCCGCTATGAGTAGTGTCACTGTGGGTCTGTCAGTTCTGATTAAGCTGATTCAACATCTTTAATCACAAGCATTTTTATCATTTTTTAACACACACGTGTCCCTTTGGATTTTGAACACGGCACGTGTTTTCCTTGTGTCATGTCAGATAATAAATTGCAGCACAGGTTTTTTCTAGTTCAGCTTCAGCACCTTTATCTGATGTGATGGGGAGAAAACTGGTGCAACCTGTTCTTCTCACCTCCTGGTTTGGCCTTTGTGCAACACCTTTGCCGCACATTCACGAACAGACGGTCTGAAATAAACTAAAGCATTTTATCACCGCTGCAGCCTGTCAGAGACAAATAGGTCTGCTCTCTCCTGCAATTAACAGATAAAGTCACATACTCCTGTAAAGTTAAAGCTCAATTTAAAAAGCATGATTTTCAATGCTAGAAGCTCGCCACATCCAAAAGTTACCAGTGTTTTATAGCTTGAGCAGTGTTGAGTGAAATGAAATGGTTATCCTTTACAGTGCTATTAGTTCTACATATAGGCGTGCTGTATTTGAATGACTGTATCTGTGCCAAGGGCACACTTTTTTTCCCTTCAGACTTGTTTTCTTTATCACACCCAGGAATTCTTCTCAGCATGTGTTTATTACATAATTTAGTTTGCATTGTGTATTAACCAAATGTTTTCATAAGTTTACATATATATTTGTAACACATCTTTCCAAAGGAAGTAAACCACTGATCACTATCAAACAGAGGATCATTTTAACCAAACCAAGTCAAGTGTGAGGGGATTTGAATATTGCTTTGAATATTTTGGTTTAAAGATAAAATTGCATGTCATGAAGATGCATTAGACAGTAGACACCGTTCATTATACTTTAAAAACACCAAAAAGAATGTAATGGGTAAATTATTATCGGTGTGTTGCATTATTATACGTTTGGCTTGTAACTAACGCCCTCTTTGTCTGTTAATCCAAAAGATGAGGAAGTGTTGAACTCACACAGGTGGCTTTGTGCTGTTCTGTGGCATGTTGGTATGCAAGCTATCTTTCTTTTCCACCTGCTCTGCTCTGTTGTCCCGCTGCCAGCAGACCTGACTGACAGGGCAGGGCCTCTGAGACAGTCCTGTCACTTTCCCCTCATAGGCACATCAATGATCAAATGCTAGAAATTACTTATCGCATCAGTCTGCACACGTTCCCCAAGTATTCTGCATTCTCAGTGTGACGAAGTACAAAGACATGAGATTGGACCTGTATGACTTTTAAGCTTGATCATAATCAGAACAAAACGGTATCATATAATAGCAATGCGGTTACATCATTAAGATAAAACAGGTTTAATAATTAGAGTAGAAATGTCATGTTCATAGCTTTCAAAACATTGTAGATGGTCTTACAGTAAGTGTGAATTAATTAATTAAATATTTTTATTTTCATGTCTGGCCTTTTACATGACCCACCCCTGGGATTATTCAGACCCAATGACAAACCTAAACATGTTGGTGTATTAAACCCTTATTATTTAATAATAGCACTATATCAACATCCGATTATACATATAAACATAAGCATCGTCCGAACATAAATAATGCTCAAGGATATATCACACACACACACACACACACAGAGTCTCACACACACACACACACACACACACACACACACACTCACACACACACACACACACACACACACACACACACACACACACACACACACACACACACACACACACACCTTTATACACAGATCCCAATGAGACAAAAATAGATAAAGTCTGGGTAATTGTCTCCTGCTATCCAATGCTTTAAAGAAGTAATTAGGAAAAACTAAGTGTAGGCTATATACACATTTTATTTAATTAAATTAAAGCTCCCTTTTCATATCTATCAAATGTAAATCAGCATGTGGACACTGACCTCTGCTGTTAGTGTTTTCACTATGCAGCTTTTTTTAAATAATTATTTTGTATTTAACTTTGAGGTGAGTTGATGCAAATATAGGCTACTGCAGGTGAGAAGAAGTGGACAGTTGCATGTCGTTGTCGGGTAAGCGTCTGTTTGTTTGTTACTTCCCTGACCTTAACATGCTCCTAACCGTATAGGCTACCTAACCCCAGCCAGCAGCTGTCTCTGACATGCCTTACAGTAACCCTTACCAAGGCCTAACCCGACCCGCCGGAGGGGAGCGCTACCTCAAGGAGCCGATGAAGCAGCAGCAGTGGAACGGAGTGGAAGTGACACAGCTAATAGAGACAATTAAGGTAGGCTACAATTAAAGTAGGCTATTTTAAAAACCTTTAGCGGGAATATGTTAGTCTTTCTTGGAGTCACAACAATTCAGTTATATCTACACACTCGACATGATAAACATATTTAGGCTACATTCGGTGTGACTTTCCAAAGATAGCATTAGCCTAATGGGCAAAAGAACTGAAAATTAGATGCTGCTTTTAACTCCAGAACTATCCTGAAAATCATTAGGTATTTAACCCAGTCTTAGTTTTCCATAGGATATACACCAGGACACTGCAAACATGAACTGATCATTGATGATAAGGCATATTTTTATTTCTGCGAATGAACAAATAGGCCTATTGGGTTAAATAAATAAGAGATAAAGAATGGGGCCGAAGTTGTAGCCCGCAGTTTACTCCATGGGAGTCTCGCAAAGCTAGACCAAACTACAGCAAGAAGTAACTCCATGGCAACAGTAGGCTAAATGGGCCTACTTCCTGTTTGCATCCCCCACATTTTGGGAAATTTAGTGTCCAAACTTTGAAACTATTATTCCCCCGAACTGAAGCAAGAAAACGTAGTAGAGACTAATAGCCTTGGTTAATAGAAAAAAAAAACATTATGAACTTGTTAGCAGTAGGCCTATTTTTCTTTGACAATACTAGGCTACTACCACTAAGACTCAGACTGTCGTTTAGACATGATTCTTAGGCTATGGTCATCATGGAAAACGCACACACTTTATCCATTCATATTCGGATATTTGTATTGAATAAACCTGTGGGAAAAACCTTTGAAACCCCGTGATCTAAAGAAACAGTAGCCACTAGAGGGCAGTCTATATTCATGTGTGTCTACTACAACCACTGATGTTGTCACTAGGCTTTATCACTGTTGTTGGGGGGCTCATATTATTTATTTGGGCTGCATATTTAATATTTTTATGTTGTACTTTTTCACATCATGCTGATAAAGACTCCGCAATTATATTCAACTCTTTACATAGAGCAAAATGATAAATTCAATTGTTCAAAGTTTTACTTCTGGCACATCACAGTTTCCATGGATCTAAAAATAGTGGAAATGGTGCATGACACATTATGTCAACAGATGTCTTTTTTGGTTTTGCATACTTTTATATTTTCTTGATGTGTCCTAGTCTTTTAAAGGTGATTCATTGTGAAACTTGCAATGTTTTTCTTTTTATTAGGCTGCAGTCATTTTATCATCCTGCTAGGACATAACAGCAGTTAGATGTTAAAGAACACTCAAAATGATTACACTTAAGGATTAGACTAGCCTACATTTTAAGATTTTGTGAAGTTTTACATTCATTCATTTATTATACAATATATATATATCAATATAGGCCTATGTAATAATTAAATTGCCAACCACTAACTTTACTGAAAATCTTGGAAATGGTAACAAGTCAACTTTCCCTTTTAAATAAGTTTACATCAACACTTCACTGCAAAAAAACTCAGATCGATAACTTTAACTCATGAAACTTTAATTTAGTTTGCCTGCATATGTCCAAATCTGCTGAGTCATTCAAATTGTGGAAAGATTTTGAGATTACAGCCTGTGCAATAATGAAATTGGTTCACTGCTTAATTAAAATGAATTTGTTTCAGCTTTCGATCTATGAAGTGTCTCATAAAACTGAATTTTTTTTCAGGGAAAACTGGACTTATTGTATTGTAATTTTTTGTTCAGTAAGGGGAAATAAGTCATTTATTTACAGTTTCTTTTTCTCCACTGTTTGTGAGCTCAGACAAGGCCAGACTGCAGCTTGTATCTTTCCAAACAAAATTGCTTTGTCTTGTTCCTTTCAGGGGAAATGATTCAGGTCGGTCGGAGTATTAGCAAATAATGTTTAGAAGTGAATGTGGGGGCGAATTTTACTGGAAGGATTTACTCATCAAAGTGTCTCAGTGATCCCTGAACATATTCATCACTTGTCCTGAGCTTAAAGTGCCTACCATGCTCTGAATGGGATCTGAAGTTTGGTTCTTCACAGAGTAGAGGAATTAAATAAGGCCAGAATCTTGAAGGTTTAATATCTCTTGGTATTTTAAGACACACACACAGGAGCTGAACCTGCACAATGCTACTACAAAGCCTCCTTGGAGACACTCCCTGGTGTACGTATAGTTGGAGCAGGTAGGCGTAGCTGCCGCACTATCAGGCTAGACAGTGAGCTCATGGGACTTCCCCACCATTGTGGTCCTGTTCTGTACTTACCTACTTACTGTACATAGTGTCTGTCTGAAAAAGGCCTCCAAGATAAGCCTCGCCTCCCCTTTCTCCGCATATGAGTTGATCATGGAGGATTAGTGGAACACAAAGTGGCACAGAGCCACTTGCTGAGTGTGCCGGGGTTCAAGCATGCCCGGCCCAGTTCTACTCAAAAGAGTTTACTAATAATACACGGGTATTATCTCTGTCCTCCGTGTGTATACATTCAGAGAGGCAGTCAGTACTGATATACAATTCAGTTGTATGATGATCTTTGATACTTTGAATCATACTGTCTAATTTTTTATTTTATTTTTTTGAGTACACTTGATTACAGGTGTACACACACACACACACACACACACACACACACACACACACACATGTACACACCATATGCAGTACGCACACAGGCCCGTATCCCCTCTAGCACCCGCATATACTCACTCACGCAGCTAACAAGCCTTTCCGTATCTTTTCTACCTCCCTGCTGCAGCAGCATTAATGTGGCTGTCAGTGACACCATTTCTTCTGACTTGATAACTCTACTTCCATTCCAGCCCCCCCCCCCCACCTCCCCCCCTCTCTTGCTCCCTGTTAATGCCAGTGACCGGAGGCTGTGGTCAGGAAGCATTCCTAGGGCAAGCCCACAGCGTTCGCCTGGATGCCTGTACTAAAGTGTGGAACTCAGCAAGCCACTGGGCTCCCCTGTGGTGCCTGCATGGTGAGTACCAAGAGATCCTGCTGGGCCTGCGGTGGTGTTGGTAACCTCGCATGTGGAGCCCCCGCAGAGAGGAAAGAGAAGGGAAGAAAGAGGGAAAAAAAAGTTCTTAACTCTGGCCCAAGCAGTTTTCTTTCTGCATTTTCACACATAAATCTTTCAGACAATTGGGGAGCATAAATGTCCAACTGGAGGAAAGTAAATGAGGAGCTGAAGTGATGTGTCCCCGCGTATGACCATCTGGAAGAGAACATTAGGCTCTCTGCAGGGAGGCTAACTCCTCGGCTCATTAGCATGCAGTAGAGTACAGTGGTGGCTCTCGCAGACGCCTCCCAACATGCATCCATCTCGCATTTATCTCACGCCGGCAGCTGTTGGAGCATTGACTTAGATATTTCACAGTCAAAATAAAAATTAGGCTCTAACAACTTGCCACTTATATATATTTTTTTCCTTCCTTTGGCTGAAAAGCGGTAAAGTTTCCGAATAACTGCTGTCAATGGTGGAACCATTTAAATGTGGTACATCTTTGACAATCATGCATTTTTAATATAGATCCAAATCGTGCAGCTCTTCTTAAGAAAAAGTTACAAGCCCATGTTGCCTTCAAATTCAGTCAAATCTAAAAAGAAAACAGTGCCACACACACTATGCAGAAACAAGTTCCGGCAGGTTGCGGTCAGTTTTTCTCTGCAGCAAATCCCGATGAAAGTGTTGCATGAAAAATGTGTTCTCTGAAAGAAAGGGCTTGTAATACAGCTTAACTCGACTTCTCATCCATGAATGATGCTCGCTCCTCCGTCGTCACCTCCCACACTCCTCCTTTTACCCAGCGTGTAGCTCAAGTCCTTTTCATGACACAAGTGTCATAAATTAAACATTGCCACGGCTTCCCTTGTGTGTCTGTGTTGGTTTAAAAATAGCCTTGTTTGGTGCACAGTGTGATGTCTACCCGTGTGGGTGTGTGTGTGTGTGTGTGTGTGTGTGTGTGTGTAGCCCCCTATGTCTTTTAATGAAGTGTTGCCTTGAAAAAGTGTACTGATCCTCCAGTGTGCGACTTGCACTCGGGCTCTGTGGCAAACCATGTTCTGACTTTCTCAAACTCCCCGAGTGACTCTGAGCTCATTTGGTTATACAAGTGCTCACAATTACCCAGAGAGTTGGACACAGGGACGTGGGATATTTCCATATCCCTGACGGATGTTATTTTAATTACGCTGAACTGCTTGACTTGGTGCAGTGGATTTACATGTTTTTTCTCTTTCTCTGTGGATGAGAAGAGGGATTCCTCGGAAGGTTACTCGGTTGTTCTGAATCTCTTATTTATTGAGGCCCTTAGTCTTCGTCAGAAACCCGGGGCTGGAAGTCTGGGAAAAGGAATTAAACGACATTGTTTATGAAACATCAGTCTCCCAAACTAAGGAAGTTATACTTTGACACATAATATTTCAAAGTAAAGGTAATGAGACAATTCTAATAAGATTCAAGATAATGAATAATAATCTTCTCTTCCCTTTCTGACTCCAGCCATAACTCTATTTTCAGCTTGTGCGCTTCAATTCGTCTGCGTTGTCTGAAGACAGTAGAGTTGTTATCTCCAATCAGCCTCATTGTGAGTCCCTAATTATATTTGATTGAGAGAGAAAAAAACACGCATGGGAGCAAGCGTGATAATTACAGTGTAGAATTTGTCAATAGCCCGAAATGCAAACAAAAATTAATCAACACAGCTGATGAATTTAGGTGATAATGCAGAGAGGTAGCAGGTGTGTGTGTGTGTGTGTGTGTGTGTGTGTGTGTGTGTGTGTGTGTGTGTGTGTCTGTGTGTGTGTGTGTGTGTGTGTGTGTGTGTGTGTGTCTGTCTGGGGGGATACAGGTGCTTCCTGAAAACCAAATGCTTCATATGTCATTGCCGGTGAAATGTAGCACATTGGTAATACGAGAGAGGCCTGGTTTTGATTCATGTTACTCCTCAAGCCCCATTCCTCAGGTCTAAGGGGGTAATGGTGTGCATACAGGACCTCTTGAATAGCGATTTGCACGGACAGCTGATGGTGACGGGTTGAATCGCAAACTCTCTTCAACCCATTCAAATTCAATTATTAACAAAATATTTGGTTTAAGGAAATTTAACTTTGAACTTTTTTTTAACACCAGCGTCACACAGCCATACTTCACTGAGTCTCCATGCTCCATTATGCTGATTTCTCACACCAGGCATGGCTTTACTTATTTCAAAAGCCAGGGGCAAAAATCACTGAGTGAAAATGTGGCAGTTCTGCTGAATCACTCGCATGGAAGAACTCAATAATCAATACAGACGAGCGGATAATATGGTGTTGGTTAAATGGTTTTGGAATCAGATGAACCATTTTTTTTTCTTTTGGTCACCACACCAGATGATTATCATAATGCTTTCATCAACCTTCCTGTGAACAATTACTGATTGTTTGTTATCATACACGACGGGGACCTGATTCATTTTAAACATGCATTTTGAGCAGCTGGTGTAGTTCATTCAACGTAATAACTTAATGTCAACAGGGCTTTTTATTTATTTTTTAAATGCCTTTCTGTGCATATTTTTACAAGTTTTATAAGTAACACGTTCACTTGGATTTCAGTTCTTCATGCGGGTCCAGCTGCAGCTTTAACAGGGATATGAAATTGCTTGGGGCCCCAATTGACCTTGGGATGAGGATGATGTGAAGGCAAATCAGTCGAGGTATGAAATAAATAAAAAATAGCAGGTTTTCATTTTCCAATTTCAAATACGCAATTTAGGGCTTAACTCCGTCAGGTGAACTTTTAACTCCAACTCCATTCAAGAAGCTGGTACTGAGAGTTAAGATTTTTCTGGAAGAAATCTTATTCTTTCCCCCGAATCAAACTATTTAGAGAAGATTGTTTTTAAAATGCCTGATATTTTTGAAAGTGTCAGCATTCGTTTTTGTTGACAAACTACTTTAATGAGAAAATGAATCTTCAATCAGTGAGATTGCAAACCTCATCTCATCAATGCTGCATCCACACGGGACAATGAAAATGGGCGCTTATTGGCTTGGAGTGTAGCCTCACATAGGCTGCTGGGCTAAGAACAGAATGCAATCTCTAGGCTATTACTTTTCCCATCCGACTCATTTATAAATCCTTCCACCCTTTCCCCCTTTGCAAACTATTGTTTCTATCACGCCGACGTTACAGTCCACTATTTCTTTCCCTTTCAGTTTTTTTCCTCCTCCTCCTCTTTTTTTTATTTTATTTTGCGCAGGTGGCACCGGCCAGGTAAACGCACGAGCCCGACCCACCGTGCGTGCACGTGGTAGCTCATATCCACCGTCAGCCGAACCGAACCAACACGTGTGTTAATCCCCGCAGAACTTTTTTTGTAATAGAAGGAATAGAAAAGAAAAAAAGAAAACCTTGAGGGCCAGTCAGAGCAGAGAAGGAGCAGCAGACGAGTCCGGAGCGCAGCACGGACGCTTCTTCTCTCCTCCCCCTTCAGACCCCGCCGCTCCACTCCATCTCTCTCTCTCTCTCTCTCTCTCTCTCTCTCTCTCTCTCTCTCTCTCTCTCTCTCACACACACACACACACACACACACTCACACTCACACTCACCCCCTTTCTTAAATTGACATTGGTCTGGCTCGAGACATGATAACAGAAAATCCGTCCTCCGCTGCTCGTTGTCGGGCTGTCCTCCTCAAACCCGATCACTTGAAACTCACATAAGCAGCGTACAGAGGAAAAGACGGGTTGATCGGCACAGTATCCTATCAGCGCGTGCTCAGAGCCTAGGGAATAACAAGAGACCTTCATACCGCACACGCACCCTTTGTATATGTGCTCTTGCGCATCGCAGATTTTAGAAAGTGCTCGTTTTCAACTATACCGTAAAAAGTTAACATGTATATGCACGCTTTGATACGCGCGAGCCTTGGATTTGTAGGTTTCTGCTTGGTCGCCTTTGTCCAACAGTCAGCTTCAGGAAGTAAACCCACTCAAGGTAAGTTTTCACGTTAAAGATTATAATTTTACTGCTGATTGCTGAGAATTTTTAATTTAATTTAATGCCAGACTGCTTGGTGCCTAATGAATTGATGTGTGAGATGCGTTTTGGAAACCTGTTAATGATGACACTTCTGTAAAAATTAGACTTTAATTTATGGTCTGATATTTAGAGTGTAAAAGTGAAGTTATTGGTTACTTTGATCCATCAATTAGGCCTACTCCCAGTTCAGTACAAGCAGACGACATCTGTTGACTCACTGACAAATTTTTGCATTCATATGAATGATTTTTATGTGTGTCACTGTGCTCTGTAGCATTATATGTAAGCAGACGTGCCAAGGCAGAGCAGAATGCAAACACAATGAGGCTTAAATTAAGTTTCACTGAGTTCCTTGTCGTTGGAAATAACAGCTCTCTTTAATTCTTCAAACAGCACCGGCCGTGTGAACAGTTATGTTTCATAGCTAGTCCTGCAGGTAATTGTAGTGAGACTACTATAGGAGGTATGTGTCACAGACCAGACAAGTATTTGACACCGGCCTGTAACACACACACACACACAGAGGGAGTCTCCATCCGTCAGACACTGCAGCTACAGTGCCGGCCTGTCCAGCTGGCCGCCCTCTTGCTTTCTTGTCCTGTGAGAAATGATTCAGACCAGACAAGCGCAGCCTGAATCAAAGCTCTTGGCACCTTACAGGAGGGAGAAAGACACGCTGGTACACACTCCCTTTCTGATCCACTCAGTCTGTCTTCTCCCCTCCCTCTCTAGGTTTTCATCACTTAATTTTCCCACAATACAAATGCCAAGACGAGAGCTGCCAGAAGTATTTGCATGCAAAGACACATCATGGTTTCTGTGTGAGTGTTGGTTGTGGTCGGTGATGTTTCGCACACACAAAAAGACATCTCTCGGGCGGTCGACAAGGCAAAAAGAGAAAGGGGGTGGGTGACTATTTTGCATCCTGGGTGGTCTGCCCCCACTTGTGGGAAAACTCAATATTTACATTTTGCAATTAGAACTACTTTTTTTCTCACTTTATTTTCGATTTCCACACTTCCTTGTAGCGTGGAATGCTGCCGTGTGAGTGTCAGTAGTCTGTAATGGCATGCACCTGTTTGTTGGTCGCCATCGAAACCCCTTGATAGTCTTATACTGTTCTGGTTCCTGTTTATCAGCAGCTCTGCAGTGACATATTATCTGTTTGCCTCTGAAGTTATTTGTGAGCATATTTTGTGTCCTGGACTGAAAATAAATATAGTGTTATGATATTGGTGGCAACTCCGTGGCACTGGCAAGTTGGCTATGTTGAAAACTGCAAAAAAGAAATGCAGGGATGAACAGTGACTTAAAAAAAAATGCACAATTTGTCAGCTCAATATTTATTCTACGCAGATGTTGCCCAACAAGAGTGTTCGTCTTTCATCAATGTCAGTCTAATCATGGCACTGTGTTTCAGGCATCAGTCATTACTCCGGGAAGAAAGAAAAAAAAGGCGAAAGAGCAGTGGAATGAGGGAGGGAAAGATTTGAGGATGTGGCGGAGAGAATGACAAAGAAGGGAAAAATGAGAGCGGGGGAAACAGGAGAGATTAAGGGTGCAGAAAGAGACGGTGAGAGACGGAGCGTTCTCAGCGAGAAGGAAAGGAAAGAGGGGAGCTGCAGACGTCATGGCAAATCACTTTTCCCCTTCGAACAGTGTCTGGAGCTCTTTCGTTAATGCGGCGGCACCAAGGCAACGGTTGGTGTGGGGCTGACATGCTGCCGTGGCTGTGGCTATGTTGGTGTAACCTCTGCTCCGGGGCCTGGGGGTCTAAGGCAGCATTTGCCTGAGCGAAGGGGAGGAAGGCCAGATCCATCCAGGCCCCCCGGACACACTGTGGGAACCGAGCAAGCCTTGGCAATATGAGGCCCACGCAAGTGACGTGGAGGCTTATACCTAGAGAAGCTGCCCTGGTCTCTGCTTCAAGCGAGATGGGAAAAGGAAGAAGAAGAAGAAGAAGAAGAAATCCCCCCCACCCACCCACCCCCAACACTCACTCGCCCCTTTCCTTTTTCTTTTTCACCCAACTCTCGCTTTGTTTGCTTTGTCTTCGCTTCCTTTCCTTTGCACTTAATGAAGTAGCCGTCCTTCTTTTTTTGCTTCTCCGTCAGCCATAAGCAACGACTGTGTTATACCCGCCATGTCAGAATGCTCGCTGTCAGCCCCATGAGCTATTTATATTTTTCGCAGCAAAAAAAAAGAAAGGATGTGCACAAGCTCCCCTCTGGTTCCCTGCACAGCTTTCTCCAGCCCTTGTC
This sequence comes from Ammodytes marinus, assembly GCF_949987685.1. Classification (NCBI taxonomy): domain Eukaryota; kingdom Metazoa; phylum Chordata; class Actinopteri; order Uranoscopiformes; family Ammodytidae; genus Ammodytes; species Ammodytes marinus. The sequence goes on along the minus strand of NC_137211.1, from coordinate 19,437,486 downwards.
CAGCCCACTGTTGTGACTTGATGGACATCTGGATCTGTTGCACTTCTGTGAAAGGCTTTGCAAGTGTTGGCATCTGATGTGTGCATACATACGTCTAATTGGGACAGTGAGAGAGTGTGTATATGGGCTGTGTCTGTGTTCATTTGGACACTACTTTCAAACTGGATGTGAAGCCACATACATTGGGCTTCAGTTTCTGCCTGCCTTTGGCCTTGAACTTCTCTGAACGTTTGCTGTTCAGCAGAAAGAATGAATGGATGTGGGGACAGACAGGTGGGCAGAGACGATGGCACCATCTTCTATGAAAACCAGTTACATTTTGCTTTAACATTTTGAGTCGGCTTTGGCCCTTTTCATCGCCAGAGCTCTCGTTTCTCTGTTTGCCTGTGTGGTTTCTGCGCTGTCCCTGAAGTCCTGACGCGCTCCAGCAGTGCTATTTGTTGAGCTGCTACACTTATTCCCCTCTGAGACTGGTCCTGCTCTAAAACAAGCAGACACAAAAGTCCTTACTTGTCTGCCAAGTTACCGGAGCACACTCTTTGGCAAAGTCATTTTTTTTATAGCCGGCGACTGGAAGATGTATTCAGGTCAGCCAAGAAAGAAAAATGTCTTCTCCCGACCTCAACGGGATTCTAGATGCTCTACGACTTTGAGAAGATAAGGACGTTGCGGACGAGGACATTGCGGTTTAAATGTCTCATTGACTAAAGTGATATGTCACCCCTTTCATTTGAATTAAAGCAGATGAGCTCCAAACCTGTTAACGCCCCCTTTTCCTCAAAACTCAAAGTACTCTTTCGTGGTGACAAAACCCAAGCTTGTCTCAGTTTGTCTTTCTCTCTCTCTCTTTCTCTCTGCAGCAGGCATGCAGTGTCAGAGAGTTATGTTCTCATTATGATTAGAGTGTGCAAAGGCAGGTTGAGCCTTAGGGCAGCCCTCGGTCACTCGCTGATGAGTGGGTGGAAGGGGATCAAAACAGCTTCACGATACCACTCGGCAGACACTCTAAGAAAGCATCGGCCTGACAAGTGGTGCTCCACTACCACTGTACAAGTTGTTACAGAGCAGTCGAGAGAGCACAGAGATTATTATCTTGGCATTACTTGAGTGGTGAAAACACTAGATAACAATTCTGTCCAAGAGCAATGCGGTATGAATCACGGAACCGGCTTTGATGTTTGGGGTGTGTTGCAAGGACAAGTGAATGCGTATAACTGCGATGAGTGATTTTCAACTGGATATTAATGATTGCACTTAGCAAAATGAGACTCCATTATAGAGGGAAAATCTTTTTAGAAACAGAGAATGTTTTAGGTTTATTGTGCTTTTTTCCAACACATCACCCTCCACCAAAAAGTGTTGAAATATTATAACACAGTATAATATAAATAATAACTAATTACGTTGTTACTATTAGAGATGCTGGTTGGTGGTTTTTGTAAGCATCAGACAGAGCCAAGCATGAAGTGTTCCCGTGTTTCCAATTAAAGATGAGCTAACTCTAACTTTTTAATGGAGAGATATTACAGTTGTGTTGAATTTCTCATTTAACTCTGATGATGATCATTTCTGCCCCTTCTTCAGTTTGTATACCATTTTTTGGGCCGGGATATTTGCACATCCAGGTAATTTTGTAGCAGGTGCGTTGGATAAGTATACACTTGTATTACAAGAGCAGAGTACGAGATCTACTTTCACCCTCAGAGTAATTATACATTTTATTTGTTGGTGCCTTTCAAGACACCCAAGGACATCTTACAAAACATGAATTAAAACACAACAAATTAGAAAAATTAAAATCACTAGTGAAAACCCTCTCCCTCTCTTATCTGCAATCTTTTACTGAAGTTGAGCCACTGTGTTTTACTCATTTTGTATGCGCCACGAATGATGTGAGGTTACAGCCAAACAAAACCCCAACATTTGGACTCTTTGTCGCTCCCCAGGGGAACCCATCAGCTGCTGAGATCCCTCTGCGTTGTTACCTCCTTTCCCCAAGCAGAAAATAACTTTAGCAGCCGCTAGCCAAGGACCTTGCCACTACAATTTGTCACCTCATTTATGAATTGTTTCGGGGCTGATGATGCTGTAGATTTGATGTGCAACAGAGGGAGAGCAAACACATCAAGTTTAAATCACCCAAACTTTCCACAGAACATCAGGAAAACTGCTTTTGTATGCAACACCAGAGTCCTGAGGTAAAAAAAAAAAAACTAAACAAAACATGTGAACCCTTGCACTCTCTAGAAAAAGGACTCCAGAGCTTGTTTGAAGCTTGTTTATTTATCATGGCTTTAATCTGAACAATATGCTCCAAATGAGGCCTGTGATGCCTCTCTCTCAACTGCGGCATTGTGGTTAAAATGAGCAGAACTCTCTCCTGCTTCCCTCTCCCTTTCCCTCCCTGTCAGTGGCCTTTGTTCTCTGTGCAGATGCGGCACTGTGCTGACAACATCCCCGCTGGTGTCGGGGGAGGATGGAGTCAGTGTTGACGGCACTCTGAACCCCCCCAGTCTTAAACTCACCTCTAGAGCCCCCTTCACAAGCGCTGATGGCTCGCTGAGGACGTCCCTCGGCCAGCTGCACTGGCTCTCAGATCATTAATCCTCTACCCCCCATCACCACCACCACAAAGCCCACATGTTTCTTTCTTCTATAAAGCACTGATTAGCGATACTGTGAGTCGGGAGATCAGGTCATATCAGTGGGACCGGCATCTCAGTATCTGTACTTCATTTATGATGCTACACCATCCTTCCTCCTCTATTCTCGCCCTCTTCCCCACTCCCTCCTGTGACCTCTGGGCTCAATAATGGGGCTGCGTCTCTCTTTGAGAGTTTTGGGCGCAGTATGGAGTGGGGGGTCATCGAGGGACGTCATTAGGCCGGTCTGCAGTGGTCAGCGTTGTCAGAGGGGGGTTGGGGGTCAGAGAGAGCCTTGTTTACAGACTGTGTGTGTTTACATTCCTGATGGTGAGCGCCAGCTTTAGGGACTGCTGGAAGTGAAAGGAAATGCTCTTATTCTGCTTAGTAATGGAAAAATCCAACCCAATACATCAAGTAATCCAGATGAGAAAAAAAAGAAGCCAAGTTATTTATTTGGTGGGTTCTGGGCCAATGCATACTGCGCAGAAAGAGGGATGACTTCACTGATGAATTTGAGACTTCCTCAATGGACAGAGGCATGGGAACAACCGTATGACCCTCTGCAGTATTTAATCACCCCTGTTGAACTCCGTATACGTATATTTATTGCGGACTGTAATAGCTTATACTGACGATTGATGGCAAGTACCAGCTGTTCATGGCTTTTTGTTTTATGTTATTACACCATCCATCATACTGACATATAGGGCTGCAACTAAGGATTGTTTGTATTATGGATTAATCTATGGATAATTTTCTTACCTGATTAATGAATCATTTGGTGATTTAAATGTCAGCAAAACATGCCAAAAACAGGTCCCCAGAGCCAAAGAAGAATAGAAAAACAACACATTGAAATTTGCAAAGCTGGAATATCAATTAATTTTGAATTTATTCTGTAAAATTGCTTATCAAAATATTTGCAGGTAACATTTCTGTTGATCAACTAATAAATCAATTAACGAGTAATTGCAACTCTATGGGCAATCAGTCCTTTTTGCAATGATCACATAATGTGATATACAGAAGTATTATGAAGTTCATATTCAAGTAAACATCAGGTGCAGTACTTGGCTGTTGGCCAGGTGTCTGAAATATTGTAAAAAAAATAAGAATGTATGTCCAAAAATAACAGACGCCATTCATATGTTTAAAGTTTGTTCTTTTTTTGGTGTGTGTCGTTTGGAATGGAATTTCAAATGTATTTGCATCCACAACATTACATACAGTCCTTGGTGTGAATAGACATTGATGTTGGAATGAGCCCTTTGACTTTTCGATTATAATAAAACGCATGTCAACACAGTTATGTGTTTATAATTATATAAGCCTACTTAAACTTGCCTAACATGATCTGAAGCAATTAAGTACAGTACATGGTGCAGTTTGAATTTAGCTAATAATTCATATGATGATTCACAAGTATGCAGAAGGAAAACAATTCAAGGCCTGAATATGATAAAATATATCCAACAACTGTCGGGATTATAACTGATTCACTTGTCATTATGACTCACATTGTTTTGAATACATTTTTTTAGGCCTATATATTATTATATAATTCATGAGTTGAATCCAGGCCCCCTGACAAACCATCTAATTTTTTTTTTCTAATTAGTTCATTACATTTTTAAAGACAAACGAACAAACAAAAAAACAATAAACTGAAAATAATGCTACATGACTGGCCCGTATTGTATCTCATTTCTGATTGGATGCTTTTCTGTTTTTTCAGTGGTTTTGCTCGTACATTATTGCCTCTTAATAATAAGGCAAAAGCCTTTCTGATGTAATATTTTCGGTTTGACGCTCCCTTACTGATTGCAATACAGGAGCAGCAGTTATTAAGAGGGGCCAAAAAAATCTTGATGTGTCTTGTATGAGTGAATTCTTAGCATGAAGTGATTGTGCAGTAGCCTATAACCAGCCAGCCTGCTGAACTTCCCATTTCTGAGCTTTAGTAGTTAATGCCTGCCTCATGGCTCAAACAGAGAACCATTCACTTTAAACCTCCGTTTGACAGGAAACAACTAAAAATATCACACTTGTGCTGTAATTGCTATGTTGCCATCTTTATAGTTGGTACTGTATCTGGTCAAAGCAACCGCCAATGAATGTAATTGCTGTGTGCAGAGGGGAGAGTGTCATGTCAGTTAGCTCTGGTTGTATAAATATAAGGTAAACAGCTGGACTAAGTGCCGCCCTTCCCGTGTAAAATATGCTGCATGAGGCCAAGAAGTCATTAACGGTTGTGGGGACATGCATGAAAAATGCCTTGAAAGGTACAAATGAATTTCTTGTCACTCTGGCTACTAATGGGAAATGGTTACAAGTTGTGCCCAATCATTTAGTGTGGTATGTATTAGACCTCCAACATTTACAGTGTGTTAAGTCAGCCTCTTTCTGCACTTCTTAGTATTGGTCCATGATTCATCTAATTACTGTAATAAGTGTTTTTCTTCTAGAGGTGGTCCGGAGGTCTCTGAGTCATAGTCTATTAACGCCACACATGCTAAAGGAAGGGCAGAGCACCAGATGCTTGGTCTATGATCAGAAACTCAGAGAACGTCCGCTTTTTATTCAGAGAATTTGAGCCTGAGAAATGTTTAAGAAATTACGCAAGGTGCTCTTCACTCTGCAGCCTCCAGGCCGATCATCAAACGAAGTGATGGATGAATTAAAAAATTAAACGATAGGAAATGTTTTTGTTTGCACAGAATGAGCAAATATGGGGGCGCTCTTAGCTCAGTTGGTGGGGTGCCCCCCCCCCCCCGGGCCGGGCCCAGCAGCAGACCTGGGTTCGATTCCCTCCTGCGGTCGTTCTCTGCATGTCACTCCCCTCTCTGCCCCATTTCACCTCTGTCTCTTAAACACTATCAATAAAGCATGAAAAATGCCAAAAAATATATTAAAAAAAAAGAATGAGCAAATATAAATTAGAGCTGCACTAATCAGTCATTTTTAAGAAAATTAAGACTTTCTAGTTTTCAAGTGTGAGGAATTGCAGTTTTTTTTAGAGTTAGAGTATACATAATAAAGTCGAATACATTAAATGTTGTTATCTAATGTTTTATAGACAAAAATGTATGGATAAAATAACCAGCAGATTCTTCAATTATGAGTGTCAGTTGCAGCACCAATTTAAATTAAAGGGGCACCCCAGCCAATTAGTGTTGCACTTGGGACTCACAATAAACTTAAAGAATGTACAAAATATTTGCAGCAGTTGTCCAGATATCCTGACTTTATGGCTCACTTCAAAAATACAAAATCCTTCAAATCCCAGAATGCAACTCTACTTTTTTCCTTTTCTCTAAAAAAAAACTCCCTCCAGGCGGTATATGGAATGGTGTTCACAGGCTGCAGAAGTATACTCCCTCGTCAATGAACTGGACTTGCTAAGTGTGTAAGAGACTGAGTGCTCCTTTTTATGGAATACAGGAATCAAGGTTTAGTCATTACTGTCACTGTCTTATGCACCTAGCCACCTAGACATAAATAATAAAAGGAAAACAGCTCAAGATTACATAATGTGAACATAATATTTCACTTCTTAAAATCCCCTCGCATGTCCCTGTTCGTTTTCCTTTTGCCCTCAGACTAATCTGAGGCTTCATGCTTGGTGGACATAAGCAGGGAGGGACCCGGTGTTTTGAAGTTGTGATCACAGTTTCTGAAAGCACAGGATCAGTCAGTGGTCATGATTCCTAAACATTTAGAGTGTGTGAAGGATGAGTGTAAATATCCCGAATGGAAGCAGTTGATATTTTTATTCACAACTTTTTGGAGGTTTGCTGGACAGCCAACAGTGTGTCCCTTCATTAGCTGAAGGGGATCGAGGCAAGAGGGGGGAGTGATGCAAAATTTAGTTTGAATGTTGACGTCTGCATTTCATCAAAACCAGTTTGGGGGGGAGGGGGAGGGGCGGACTGCTGCCATGCACAACTTGAATATCCGTGACATTTATATCAAAGTGTGCTGTGATAAATTATGCAAAACCCGGCCATAGTTCCTGTCCTTTCCATAACCTGGTCCTTTCTGCCACCCAGGCAACCAGCCTAAAGACAAAGAAACACATCAAGTAGAAAGACGTGGCTGTCTGTAAAGCCCTTTTCACAAGTGTACTGTAACTTAAAAAATATCTATTGTTCATCCGTGCTGTGAGCTGTAAGTTTTAACACAAATGTCCCAGTTATTTGCTGTGGACGTTACACAGACTTTAACCGGGTCGCACCATAGTCCGAAGTCGAGAGCTGGAGTTGTGCAAATTTTAATTGTTGTTTTGTGGCACCAGAAGGATGTTTTCACTGTCATCTGTCAACGTTGGAACTTTCCCTGTGCTCGCCTTCACTCAAATCGGGAAAATACTTTTCTTGCTGTAGTTCCGTCCAAAATCAATACAGGGTAAAAGAGCCACTTCTTCAAACCTGTAGTTGTCTGAGAGTTCAACATAATGTCATCATATGGGTCATTTACGTTATATTGATACAAGAGGTGTTACCGTCTGTTTTTTGCACAGGAGAGCCATTTAGACTCCCTGCTGCTGTGTATGTGAAGTAATTATCCTGACCTTAACCCCATCCTGCTCAACCACAACCCTAAGTATAGTGTAAGTGTGGTTCTAAGATGGATAATTACAATACTTGTTCCTTTGTAATTATACACAGTTTGAAGAAAAACTGTGATCCCAGGAACACCTTTTTATGGAATTGAACCCAGCACCCTTTCTCTTCTGCCGCAAGGAACGTGTGAAAATAAAGGATTTTCTCTGAAAAATGTCTTTCTCAATTCATGTTTTGTCTCAAATGTCTAACAGTGACTGTTCAAATGTTGCACCAAATTATTTTGTCAGGAAAACTCAGCCGAATACTTTATTGGCCCACATATTTGACTATTATTCTGAGGTTGGCTGTAGGCGCAGCAGCACGAGTAAAGTTACACCTAAGGGTGTCCCAGCTCCACTCAAGTCTATTTCTGTATCTGAAGGAAAGGTGATGGGTTGGAGGGGGGCAAGTTTGGGGCAAAGCAAACAGCGAGGGTCTCAACACTCAAAGTAAACATTACCCTATGTTTGAACTGCACACCTTCGGCCCTACAGTTCTCCCACACACTCGCGCTCTCCCTCTCTGAGCCTTATTCCTGCTCACACCCCCTTGAGCCGGGCCCGGCTAAATGCACTGCTTATCCCAGGACCTTCTCATAAATCAGGGAGGCAAAAGCGCCTCCGACAAGGTCTCACCTCCTCGGCCAGCAGCCCTTAGCAGACTTATATGTGGGGACTACTTCAGGAATAAATGGAATAATGGCTTTTCACACTAACTTTCCTAATAGCCACCTCTAAGGACATTAGCATGTTTTATCCAGCAAATGTTATACAATTATAATAAATCCAATGTAAATGCCTTCTAACCCTGCCCTCCAAAAATGAAAAGTCTGCTTTTGCTCAGTCAAGAGAATAGTCAATGTATTAGGGGATTTAGATGTTTGACACAGGGCAACGTTTGAAGTTTTATTGAGCATACAATAGAGCATGAAGTGAATCGATTTGAGGGGAAAGAAAACATGCCCCACTATTGTATGACTTGGTTTCGTCCACGAAAATCATTGAATTCAATAGTATTAGAATGTCAGTGGGTTTACACAAAGACTACAGCTATTTGTGGCTTTAATGCTCAAGTGCATTAACCAGAGGAGAGTTACAACAGCAGCCACATTCAAAATGACACATTCCCCTGAGGAAACGTTTTAAACATCTGAGCATTGCCCAACATCTCTTTCTTCTCCGGTTTAGTTGTTTTGACTCTGTTTATTCATCCTTGTCTCGAAACGCCGGCTCCATCCTCCGCTGCCATAACTTGTTCCCAACAACTGTGATCCCTCAACACAAAAGAATGAAAGAGAATCCCAATGAAAAACAATCTTTTCATCTTGGGCATGAGTCAATTACCAGGGCAGCATTACAGAACACTGTGCATATTTTTTCTTCTTGAGCTTTCAGGGTATCGTCTTCTGGACTGAACCGAAGGATGTATTGATTGTGACATGTTTATTTCCATGGCAAAGACTTGTTGGCTTTCCAAAGAGACCAGTACATTTTGCTTTGTTGTCCAATGTGTCTTTTGGAACACTCCCAGTGACTTTTATTGGTGGAATTTATTTTTGAGTTTGTAATTATTTAATTTAATTTGTGCAGCTCACACCAAAGGGCTTAAGAATGTGGAAGTGTTATGTGCTCATTTCACATTGGTATTTGATCATCTCAAATTACTTGCCTCATTGTGTCCCAGTCAATGTTGAGGTCTTGGTAAATGGGTTTTATCTAACAGTTTTAACAGGCTGTTAAATTATTTTTGGATTTTTTTATATTCATCGTTAGCTGGTTCCATAACTGCACTACAGTTAGAAAATACAAGAAATATTTGCACAAAGATGTAGTTGCAGTGCAGATCTGCCAAACCTTATAAATCAGAGGAACATACATGAGGAGGGAGTTTAGCTTTTCCACAGTTGGTAACAGAATTTCACCTGTGTAGGTGGTTTTACCAAACATGCAGGCTGTTCTGTTTGTATAGAACCCTAAATGCATAGCAGGCATGCTCTGTCATCATTTACCGTTTTCCATGAAGTTGTTAGGTTTCATAACATGGCAGTTACATAACATTAGAGATACTTATAGCCCAATATCCGGCTCCAATCTTTTGCATCCACCCTGAAGCAAAAACATCATCTAACAGTTCTGGTTGCAAATTTGACTTGAAAACAAAGCAGTTATGGTAAACATTACTGTTTAATATACTGTATATAATTGCAATTTCCTTCTGTACCATTTGTATCAATATCTTTTGATTTCTTCTTTTTAAAAACAGATCACAGCTATGCAAGTTATGCTGATGTGTAAACTTGTCAATCTCTGTCTCATAATTGCAGTTTCCTACCTCAGGCGTGTTTAAAAAAAAAAAGTGTCTGTGTGCGTGTGTATTTGTGTTTGCCTTAGAGTGTGTGATTGTGTGTGTCCCAAAATAAAAGATTGGGAGCCGGCAACCTTGCAAGATGAAGTGAACTGATTCCCCAGATGGGAACATTAATAACTAAATGAAACAAGGGATTTGTTGAGTTTTGTCATGATGAATATGAATTACTCCAGAGATTTGGCACCAAGAAACCTGACAATAAGACAGATATTCTGTTGTGATTAATGCCTCCTCTAACTGTACAGCACTTTCTCACACGGCTTCTCCTGCTCTTGAAGACGTTGTGTTAGGAGTAAGGCTGCTCCTCTGTAGAATGTACATTGTTCTCACATAATATAAATCAATACAGGGTTTGGGGAGCTCCTTCATCACTAAATGGCTTTGTGGAAGCCTAGCAAAAGAAGAGCCATGATGACACCAGGTGCTATATACCTGACTGAATGTTGCACACAAACACCTGAGCTTGTATCCTAATATTGATGCTAAAACGATGTGTTCACTGTTTTTATACCTTTGACCCTGAATCAAACATGTAATAGCATTTGGAAAAGCATTGCTATAGGGAGGGTAATGTTGGTCTTTTGGGCAGTCCATTGCTGTGGTCCAGATGGAATTATTCCATAGATGACATTGACATTTTGTTCGGACATTGATGGCCCCAAGACGATGAACACTACTGAATTTTGTGATCCATTTAATTTTCCTTTTTGGCTCTTTGTGTAATGTTTTCAACAAATATGAGACGGATTGCAGTGAATAGCTGATCCCTTTACCTTTCATCTAGTACAATCGTCAGGTCAAAATGTAAGCAGCAGAATGTTGGTATGCTAGCGTATACTGGCGCCATGCCATAAGTCCAACAAGGCATTATTCCGACAGCTCAATAGTCCGACGTATTTCCCATTGGACCAAAAGGCGGTAAAGTTAGTTTGAAGTTGGATATAAGACAGACATTCATCAGCGACTAACTCTGTTTTTTCGTTAACTAGACAGTATTCAATTGACGTCCCTAAATCAGAATGACGGTAACTTAAGTGTGAGTGCTGGTTGATATGCTAACCGTCCTCCTGCTGCCTACTGCAAGTGAAACTAAGTAAGAAGTCAACGCTGATGAATGTCTGTCGAAAATCCTACTTAAAACTAATTTCAACGCCTTTCAAAGCAATGGGAAATATTTTGGACTATTGAGCTGTCAGAATAATGGGACGTCGGCCTGCCTCACAGAGCAGCTGCCAGCTGTACAGTCTTTTTTTATCTAACATTGATTCAGACACCTAATGCAAGCTTTCTATGCAAGCATCAAGTATCACTGGAACCTCATGTCAAATACATGTCATAGCAGGATTAGTATTAGTATATACCAGACCCTCCAACTTTAAGTTTGACCTGGAAGCATTGGGTTCTTTCTGGTGCATTGATGATCTGTTATTGTGTTGTTTCCGCTATGTTTGCCTATAGGTGTTCAGAACTCTTGTAATTGGTACATAAATTCCCAGTTTTGTGGCCCAGATTTGCCACAAAGTTTGGGGCAGTCTGCATTGGCACTGGCCTCCTTTCCGCAGCAGGTTTCATGTCCTCCAGGAATAGGCAGATATAGCCAATATGCTAAACTCAGGGGTTTGGGTTGCAGGTCATTTCCCAGTGGGATCAGTCAGCTCCTGCAGAGGGCTTGTGATAAGAGTGGATACTGGAAGCTATGTAAACCTTGTTAAGCTGCCCTTCCCCTGTGTGCAGGGGGGTAATCCTAAACACCTGGGCTAGTTAACTGGGATTTGGTGGGATTAGGGGCTCCATAAAGCAAACCTGATCATGCTTCTGGTTAAATCCATTTCCATTCTTATCTTTTCACATTCGGTCTTTTTAATATTTCAAACTCAATCCCGCGGTTACACAACAGTTACCTTATTATTATTACTTTATCTCTCCCCATATCTGTTGTTCAGAGCTATGAGAACTAGTCAAGCAGAAATGTCATTCATTGGTCACGAGGCTGCTTGTTTTGTTATTCGTCGTTTAAGATTGTATTGGTTTGTTTTTAGCCATGCTAGCATGCGTGGATTGAGGGATGGCAATGTTGGTCAATCAATTTGGTCCAAACTGAAATATGTCAAGAACTTTTGGGGTAGGCCTATATTATATGTATAACCTGCATATATCCATAGCCGGACTGGGGCTCCCCCATTAATCTTTTTCCGCCCAGTTGTTATTCAGGCTCTTCTTAGATTATTCTTTTCACTAAATTTGATCAATTCTTTCATAGATGAATGTCCATTTGACCAGTTACAGATCACTGCGACACAAACAATGAGTGGGATTTATTTTGAATGACTTGTAATTAAATAAACACTTTTAACAAATGTTTAAATTCACCATTATGGCAACATGATTTATTTTGATTGTCGCTGTTCTTTTTTCCATCTTTCTGTTTGGAATCTTACTATTGAGTGGTCAAACGTAGCCCGTTCGAGTACACATTGTGAAAGTCTGTGTTTTCTGCTGTAGCTTTGACACAGTCATCAAGAACGTTTCAGCTTCATGGACTCACTAACCCCTCCGCCTTTCCTCCTTCCCAGATGTGGACGAGTGTGCAGAGGGGCTTGACAACTGCAGCATCGATGCCATCTGTCAGAACACCCTAAAGTCATACAAATGCATCTGCAAGTCGGGCTACAAAGGCGATGGCAAACATTGTGAAGGTAAAAGTTTTTCTGGATTGATGCACTTATTTTCACCTGTGGTTAATTGCACACACTCAACACCTGTCTGCGAGCACAGGAGTTGACTTTTACACTTAACTGAAGTAAAATTTGCATTTCTTATTTTGATTTTGTTTTTGCCTTAACTCCCTAAATGTAAGACCAGTCCAGTGATGGGCTGGATAAGAGCTTCTGTCTCACTCGACATAACTCATTAGTTTCAAGACTCTCCTGAAGAGGTGAGGGAGAGAGCCAGGTGCAGAGTGCTCCCTTTGTGACAAGATGAAATGAAGCAGTAAATGTCCTACACATGTTAGAGGAGAGAATTAAGATAGCGGCTGAAACAGCAGGCAGAGGCCCTGCCAAGCAGTCGGGGATATTTCCACAGCCAAAGGCAGACCTCGTAGACCGTCAGACACAAGTCTGTTTTTTCTGGGCTTTTTCAATGTGCCCAAAGCCTCTGGATCATTATATCCCACACTTTTTATTAGTATTATTACAAAACCATATTTCACAATGTCATTTTTTTTCCTAACTACTATTATTCTTTCATTTACTTGACCGAGTTGTTTTTCATGGCCTTCTGCCTGTAGGTCATAAAAGTTTGCTTTATTGAATCTATTGTAAAATATGTGCAAGTCTAGGTTTCCATTGAACTGAAGGCTTGCCGGTGGCCGCTCAAGGCTGATGTACTGGTAAAATTCTAAATTCAAAAGCAACATTCATAAAATAAGAAAAAACAAACAGAGGGCTTTTAGTGGATGGCGGTAAGATACTGGGAACATGCCGTCAGACTGCGTGTTTAATGGAGCCTTGGACAAAAGGCTCTGAGTGTACTTCTGCACTTACAGTATTTGTGTTAAAAGAGGGCAACAGAAAGACAATGAAAGAAGAAATGCATTCTCATGTTTCCATACGATTGGCTTAATCATCATAAACACAAAAACAACTCCTGCACTCTGCTTGTCTTTATTGCTTGTGCAGATTGGATTTTTTGCGATCTACAGGTTCAATACTAGATTCAATTTAACCAATAACAATAGAGTGAGAGTTCATATGAGCTGAAGCACAAGCTCTTTCTTCAGATAACTGTCCTGATGTGTCCACCAACATCAGAGGAAAGGTTCACAGTTTTGGAAGTCGGTCCTATAATAGTAAGACGGCAATTTGCACATTCAAACAGGCTTTTGCTTAATTTCTCCTGTTTATACTCGACTGCAGTGGAGGGATAGTAACAAAAGGGAGAATTATTATTATTTTTTGAGTTCTCTGTAATCAGTTTTTCTCAGGCGCTTCAACTGGCAAAATATGGCAATGAACCCTGAACCCTGACACACAGAGGTTTTGAAGGTCATCTGGTTTAAAAAGGAAAACTTTTTTCACTCTAATAAATGTATTTGATGATTTGATTAGTTTATTGTCTGTTAAACATTTACTGTCTTTTTATGATTTAGAATTTCTTATTAATGTAATTTTAATTTTTAATGTTTTACTTCTACTACTTAACCAGAAAATACTGAAAGCTGTTTTTTATGATTAAAGGTGCTGTAAGCGGAATGGTTCTTTTAGTTAACTTCCTGTCAGTTACTGCAGTTAGCAGTCCCCTCGCTCGTCCCTACGTCACCACATTAATGCACTGTGGTCTTCAAGCAGCAGGTTATCTAGCATCATCTCAGACCCATAAGTGTGATAAAACATGATACAAACCATCAAAACAGACATTGGGAAGGATTTTTACCTGCTCCACCATTGTAGGCGCATAAACATTCACCCATCTGTCGCTCTGGCGTGCACCGGCAGTGAGACCATGAGTGAGATGGGTGTCGGTTTGTAGCGTTCTCTCTTGTGATTGGACATAAATTTCGGGATCCTCCAATAATATTTGCTGATTACATGCAGAGCAGCTGACTGAGAGATCGGCTTTACACATTATGTAAGTGATCACTGTATGAATAAAGAGCGATTTAACACTTATATTAACATAAATAAACCGCTTACTTCACCTTTAAGGTAATTGGACTGTGCAAACACCAGAAACAATAATGTAAATAATCCCAGGTCTTTCTGTCATTGAAAAAGTCTGAGATATTGGAGGTGCTACGAGGAACTTTTAAATATTTCCTGAACAGTCTCATTTTACCTCTTATGATCATAAACGACATGTAACAGCAAACGAAACCATCAGTACAAAGAATGCTATTTTAATATAGTTTTTCTTAATGCCTTTGTCATGTGTTTTTTCTGGGTACACTCACCCAGGAACTACAGCTTGCATAGTTAAAGAACTACAGCTTTGTAATCACCTGGTCATTGATCAAATTCCTTCGTGATTTTCTCTACTTATGACATCTATTGCAGTATGTCCGTCCTGGGAGAGGGATCCCTTACTCTGTCGACTCTCCCTGAGATTTCTTCAATTTTTTTTTTTTTATTCCCGGTAAAGGGTTTTTACTGGGAGTTTTTTCTCAGCCGAGCTAAGGGTGTAAGGGCAGGGTGTCATATTGTATCATATTGTATCATATTGTATCATATATCATATTGTATGAAATGTAAAGTCCACCGAGACAAATTTATTTGTAATTTTGGGCTATATAAATAAAACTGATTTGATTTGAGCTTTTCTACAAAGGAGGTGCAACAATTAACACAAACTGAAAGTTCCTCAGAGCACCTTTAATATATATTACAATATTGTCTACAAACAAACAATTATTCTTATTACATACATTACAGTTCAGCCTCATCATTGAATTCATGATTTTCTTTTCTATATTTGGATTTGACTTAAGAGGATGTGAAAACCATAGATTAAAAGACATATTCAAAAGCTATTACAGGAAAAACATTGCTGTGTTAACATGCGGTGCGTGTTTCAGGTTTAGAGAGGAGCCGAAAAGTGATTGCTTGCTGAGATGGCGCATTGACCGAGATGTGTAGGAAGTGGAGAAGCAGAGAGCAGGACACAGTTTCTTTGTTTCAGTCGCATCCCTCGGCTGTCGAGTCCAATTAAGCCTTGTATGAGACAGCCTCAAAGACCAAGATCATCGGCCCACGGTGGGCCAGTAAGTGCTGAGTGGAAGTGCGTTGTGTTCTCAGTCCACCTTATCTGGTACTCATCAGTATAGGCCCCTATACCATCATCATAACCACAACAGACAACTACACTCAGGCTGTCAAAGCAATCTGCAGCCTCTCTTTATCTTCCTGCCTCTGCTCTCACATTTATGTCTAACATTTTATTCTGGTTTAGTCACTAAGACTGATGAAGGTCAGATCGATTTTGATTGATTGGTCTGATGGTCAATGGTTGCCTTTAATTCAGTATTTGCCACAAGTCAGCATGTAGTGTTAATTAGGTCAATGCTAATTTAATGGAGACATGACAATGCTTCTTTTGTACCTTTGTAATAAATAAACATTTACGTACTTATAGCTGCAAATGTCACAACTGACTTCATTCATTGGATCTCAGTGGAAAGCTTTGAGAACCCCATACTGGACAAAAATGCTGTTTCAGAGGCTTTAACATCCGGCTAACAATACAATTCCAAAGGGAAAAAGCAATGTTATGGCATGAAACTGGTCCAATTTTAAGATGTCAAATATGGCATGAAATCTTGAAAGGAATGGAGCTTTTTGTTATAGAAAACCTGTCCGCTAACTGTTTTCAAGGTTTGGAAAGCTACCTGACAGAGACATTTCTAAATGGAGGATATTGGTATTCACTTCTGCTTCTCTCACCAACATTCATTTCATTGTAAATCTTTGCATCACTCTTGGTCAATTCCTTATTCATGAGATGAGATGCCTCAAGAAATAATAAACCTAGTCAGGGAAATTTTCTATCAGATATTACATTTACTTCGACAAGGTAAAAAAAAACAAAAAAACTTTTTAGATATGTCAGTTACTTTTGTCTTCTGATTTTTCTCATGATATTGTTATGACTATCTATTTATAAAAAAACAAGACCAAACCAAAAAGAAAATATTTTTACACTTTTGTTTAGATTAAACAAATCAGATATTAATTATAAGTGTTAAGGACCTTTTAGAGGAGCTGGTACAACAATATTATTTTTTTCTCGTTTCCTCCTGTTTGAAGTCTTCATGCTAGGCCTGCTGGCTGCTGCCTGTAGCTTCATATTTAGAAGACAGATGTGAAGCGGGTATTTATCTTCTCATCTAACCTGCTAATGAAGAGAATTAAAGGTTATCAAAGTGTCTGAACTATTCCTTTTAAGGTTGCTATACTGCATTCTAACTGGATCTTGATTGCTTCACGTTTTGAAGGACCTGCTCCCACCTCACACATGTTATCTTTCTCTCTGTAGATGTCGACGAGTGCGCGACTGAATACAACGGTGGCTGTGTCCATGAGTGCATCAACATCCCAGGGAATTACAGGTGCACATGCTATGATGGCTTCCGCTTGGCACATGATGGGCACAATTGTCTAGGTGAGTGTGTGAAGTTTGCCTGCATGCGTGTTCCCTTAACACAGTGTGTGTGTGTGTGTGTGTGTGTGTGTGTGTGTGTGTGTGTGTGTGTGTGTGTGTGTGTGTGTGTGTGTGTGTGCGTGTGTGTCAAAACCCTTTTATTTTTTTTTCTACATTTTCCGCCGCTGAGTTAATTATGCTGGAAACGGTGTTATATATAGAGGGCTTTTGTCAGGAGTACGTGTACATTAAAACCACCATGTGTCACATTTCAAACTCAGCCTGACATAACCCATGTGGTTGCATACATTCTTGGCTCTGCATGCCTAATGACACATCATGGATGGTAATATATGTTTCAGGGCTGAATTGACCTCTCATTAGACGTTCAGGGAGAAATTTTTTTCCTCCCTTTAGTTTAGACCTGACAAAGTAGGGGTGAATTTATGAAGAGCTTGACCCCGTAGCTGGGAGCTCTGAGTGAGCTGTCAGCCAACCGTACTTTCCCATGGTTTAATATTTCACCAGTGTGCCATTCATGTTAACCTCACGGAGAATGTATTAGGCTTAAAAGGTTACAAAATGAAGGTAAAAAAAACACTTCTGCTCTCCTTCACCCTCCCATCCTGTCTGTCTCTCTCTCTTGCTCCCTTCTTCCCCATTCACCCATCCTACATTCCTTTGTTTTGTTTTGAAACCCCCAAGTCAGACCGTGCTGCTCCTCAAAAATCATCTCCCTATTAGTTACAGTCTCAGCATGGTGCATTTCACTTGATATTGGAAGCCAACAAACCCTCTCTATGCTGTGAGTTTGTCTTAGAGGAAAGTAACCGCCAACTTGCTACAGCAGATACACATTCAGGAGTGATGACAGACAAACACATTGGCACCTAAAGATGGAGTCAGTGATTCTGGATAAGGCTTGTTGTCAAAATGAATTTTGTTTGTCAAACTCAGTGAACATCTCCTCACAATCCGCTACCTGTCCATACCATGTGCAATTTAAAAGAAATCCGGTGTAATTACACAGCCTAGGCTCTGTAAACTGGCATGTTGCTAGCTACGGTAGGCCCAATTTTTTTCCCATACCCGTTTACAGAGCTAAGGCCATTTATGCATTGTGCTTCTGCCTGCTCCCCCTTTTTTGTTCTTTGATATAATTGGATACTTTATCTATGTTTGTTTTTTATCTTTGTCTTTTTACAATTTTACAATTACTTTTCTTCCTTTTTTGTCTTTTAAACATTGTTGATGGTTCGAGATAAAATAAAAATAAAATCAGAGTCTAGGCTGTGATTTTAATACACAGGTAGCGGATCTTGAGGAGATATTCACTGATTTTGACAAAAAGTTATTGTGGCGTCACCACAATCACAATTAAACAATATTTCACTGTGAAAGGTCTTTTACAATGCGGGCTCGTATATCAATACCAAATATACTTAACAAAGTGGGATTCAGGTGCATCGGAATGAAAAACACGTCTTTAGATTGATTTCAAACCTGTCCTGACTTGACAACGATGTCCCTTTTGTCTGAGTTTTTTCTCTTTCTCTCACTCTCGCCCAATTTCTCGTCTTAACCTCGCCTTCTGTCTCGGTCTCACTCATGCGCTCGTATCCACAGCGTTAAACAGGGCTATTTTCCAAGCCATTGAGCAATGGCGTTCAGCGTGGCCGTGGATCATTTGCTGTGCCGTGGTGCAGCTCCTGCCTTGCGTGCAGGTGTCTAATCGCAATATGTGGTTGTGTGGCTGCTGCTGTTGCATCAAACAGAGTTGCATCCATCGATCTCTTTGATATGATTTGTCACAGTGAAACACACACTATCTAACAAGCTTTTACATTTTTTTTTTCCTCCTGTCATGTTTTATTTGGCCCGTTTGCAAGAGCGCAGAGACTTCTTGGGAATGCTTGGGACCTGTCTCAGAAATTCTCTAATGTTCCTTTGAAGATTTCAATCCAAATAATTAATAAATGAGTGGATATTTTTCAATGTCAGCATAGCCAACAGGGCTCAAAGACTGACACTGAATAGTATATATATATATATACTTGGCTGTCAAGTACAAATCCAACCGTTTGCCTTGAGACCTGAAAGGACTCTAAAGACTTTCTTTTCCTGGAATATTTAACTCATTGTAATGCCTCCGCTCAGCTCTGCAAAGGAAATAATCCTCAGCACAAACACAAGAGAGGAAGAGGAAGAGGTATAGCCGAGGTTTCTTGTTAAGGCCCCTAGCTTCCTCTTCCAGGTTTAAGCTTCTTTTGGCCCTTGAGAAAAAAAGATTATTTCCCTTGGCCTCTGGAGTGGAGAGCCTAAGCAGCCAGTTCCCAGACAAGGTCAGACCCGCGGAGCCCTTATGGACCAGATGTGCCCAAGGAGAAGACATTCACCTGATCCTCAAAAGTTCACGCTGAGTTTAGAAGGTTGGGGATCTTTAAGGTGCTTGGATTTTTTTACCCCATGTTGTTTTTTCCACAAAGCTCCAGTGACTTTGCTTTATTTCCTCTTGCTTTTCATGCTTAGAGCACAATGTAAACTCCCAGTGTGTCCATAGCTTCCTGCTCTTAGCTCTCTGAGGACTTTACTCAGCTAGTAAGCCCCCCTGTGTGTGTGTGTGTGTGTGTGTGTGTGTGTGTGTGTGTGTGTGTGTGTGTGTGTGTGTGTGTGTGTGTGCGTGTATGTGCGTGTGTGTGTGTGTGTGTGTGCGTGGAGCGTGAGAGAGAGGGAGGGTCTGTTTGAAGGTGGCAGCCATGTGGTAGGATAGGGACCAAGTAAGTGTGAAATAATGTTTTTTTTAATTTAAAATGTTACAATAAGGTTAAAAGTGGACATCATCATCGAAATCGATGGACCACCAAGAGTGTGTGTGCGTGCATGCGTGTGCGCATGTGTGACTGTCAGCTCAGGGACACAATTTGGGCCAGCAGTGCACCGCGCATCCCTGTCAATGTCTTTCTTTGTTTGCTCGCCTGCCGCACGTGCCACACGGCTCCTTGTAATTGGATGTGTTGGCAGCATAATGACATTGGGCGGTGGTGGCAGAAGGCGGCGGAGCGTGAAGCAGAACGCGTGCGCCTCACTGGGGACACTCTGGCTTTCTGAGGTTCTTCCCAATCTGCACGGCGCTCCACAAAGATGTCAGGGAAAGTCGGCAAGGTGGAAGCAATGCAATATCACAGCACGCTGCTCCCTGTCTGCACGGATTGAGATGTCACTCACTGTATAATTTACCTCACAGGGAGCCAGTGTGCCCTCTCTCAACTCACTGATGAGAACAAGTGAAGCATATGAGAACTTGATTACATCTTTTTATGACTGTTATGACTATTATCTCACAGAGGTGAGGGAGTTTAGGGTGTTTAGTCTCTGCACCTCTTTCAATGGAGAGGCTGTGAAGGATTTTTTTTTTAGAGTCTTAGGAAAAACAGAGGAATCGATGTCAATTTAATCCAAAACACACATCCTCTTCTGAATGAAAACCAGATGCAGGGAGGCTATTAGGTCCCCCACTGTAGCACCACCGTCCCCACATTTATGACCTCTGTGTTTAGTTTGAGGTCCTACTGAAACCCAAATAGCTACCCAGTTATCATTTCCAGTTGGTTAATCTCTCTCAAGTAGCGCAATATCCTATAAGCATCTGTGCCAATACTCCATTTCTTTACAACCAAAAAATCACAACATTTCACTTCTGTTTGGAACTGAAAGATACAAAGAAAGATCTTTTTTGTTCTCCTGTAAAGTAGAAGACGTGCCACTATGGCATGCATGAGTGCCAATCAATGGGAGAAAGCTGCTGTAAGTAATTGTTCAAGATGTACACGGAGCGCCACCGTGCTGTAAAAGGGAAGTTTTCCACATTGCATCGTTCACTTGTATTCATCATTACTCTGCTCCCTTTTGCCAGATAAACTATTTTGGGATCTAGGGCTCTTCAGCTTAACAGGCCATGTTTCTTTTGATTTCTATTGATCAATAGTGATTTGATTTGTATTGATTCAGCAGAGCTCAATCCCCTGTGCAATCTATAGGGAAATGAATGCCCTTTTACTTTAACCTTCCCCAAAGACGTAACGTGATCTATGCAACACGAGAGCAATGTCATTTAAGTTGCTGAAATTTGCTTTTGAAGAACAGCTTTTGGAGTAGTGACTAAGAAAGGGTCACTTCGGTTTAGTGTTTTGTCAATTACTGTAGGCCACTGAGAACGTCCCTCGTTTTTTAGATAGAAAAGCTTCATCTCTCATCCACCACACAGTCTCTGTCACACAGTCAGCTGCATCCCTGCCCTTGTAATCCTTTGGGATCATGTTGCAAGGCTGGCTAATCAAACCAGGTGGTTTTTCGGGACTGATGTCTTATTGACCAGGTCCTGATGGGAAAAAGTAGTCATCAAAGAGCGTCACGCTGATTTGCTCCACAGCCTTTTTCACCTTGCTCTTAAATGCATTCAATTAAAGTGCATTGGTCACTCTACCAAAGGCAGTGGTGATAACCCCTTCACACCCTTGACTTCTGCAAAAAAACATCTGATTCCTGCCTGGAAGAGGTGCTTTTAACTGCTACCTTTTAACTTCCAGAGTATGTGGGATTGAGTCAGGGTATATACCCCACACACCCATCAAACCCAAAGGGAGTGCATGATGGGTTCAGACACTGCTGCTGGGGCTTATGCTGCGTTCAATTTACATTGGAAGTCTGAGGTCGGTACTTGGAGTGACGTCATCCCTGAGTTGCCCGCGTTCCAGTAGCACATTTGGGGAATTACAAGAAAGCATTGACTTTTAGCAATCACCTTATGAACGTTTGCCTATACAACGACTTCGGGTTAGCCATTGTGATCAATACCAGTTGAAACAACGCTCTATGTTGTATTTTGTGCTACAAATATCGCAGCAACATATCTACAGACAAAATCAGCAGTGCCATGTGTACAGGTGATTAAATGTGACACATATTACAAAAGAGCTAAGATGTTATATCATCAAAGTGTTCACTGCTGTTCAGGTGCTGGGCAGCCATGTTGAATGTTGAATTCGTGGTTGGCGGGTTTCTCCAAATTTCCAAGTAGTAATTCCAGTTTCCAGTTCCAGTGTTCCAGTTTAAATCTGCGTCTGGGAACTCGGAAACTCCGATTTCCCAGTTCAACTGGAACTCAGCATTAACACTAACCCTTCCTCACTTCCCTGCTGTAGATGCAGATCCTCCGCTCTCTCGCACTAGCAGTCACTTTGCTTTTGTTGTGACATGCACCGATTCGGGTTTGGACAGGAACAGTGTCTCCACAGTTGAGAGAAGAGGGAGCTAGAGTGATGAGTTGAAGGACGGGTTTGAGATTGGGTGCATTAGCTCGCTGTCGAAGACTACATCAACAGACTCTCTCTCTCTCTCTCTCTCTCTCTCTGCTCTCTGGATTGTTCAGTCCCATGCACCATGAAATGAACAATTCCAGCTGAGCCCACTGGCAGGGCTTTGGGGGGAAACTCAAGCCTGAGATTGGGCTTAAGGATGTAAGCATGTACCAGACGGGGAGCCGTCAAGACGTCAAGCCCAGGGCCTCTTGTCTCCCTGGCACAAGGCTTGTCCACCCAAACACTTATCCTGGGGTTTTTGTTTTTAAAATACTTCCAGACTTGTTTTGGTGGAACAGAGAGGAAAAAAGCATTTAGCGAGATCTTAGCTCATAGTTTTTTTATTTAGGAAAGAAACTCTGAAACTGGAGTCGACGGGATGTGGAGTCTCAGTCTGCTTATTTACCACTATGGTTACCTGGGAGACAGGCCCAAAGGTTGAAAAAAGTCTGATTTCAATCAAAGCTGTATTAGTTTTGTTTATGTAACAGCATAAGAAATCAACCTTTGCTGCTGATTTAAGAATGAAACGCTACAGTAAACAGAGAGTTTGCTCCGTGTTTGCTTAGCAGATGTGAATCAGTTAGCTGTAGGAGGACAGGAAGCGCTGGAACCAATAAATTGTTCAAAGCTAAATACTGCGCAGTGTCCTAATGCATCGACTTCCAGTTTGCATTAGTCACCCACACTTCTATGATTTAGGAGAGTGTGTGTTGTGCAGATGAAAGATCAGGACTTCCCGCAACATGTCAATTTATACAACAAAGACTGAAGCTCAATGCCTTTTAACACACAGCCTGGTCTCAGCGTCTGTGTGCACTCAGTTGTCCTCTCGGGCCAGGTTCAAAACCTGGCGCCTTGGTCACGGCTCATTCAAGTGGTTAGTAGAAAAAGCGCTGTGTCATTGAACTCCAGAAGCAATGGAGAGAAAAAAAAGAGGAAATCCTGTAATCCTGTTTAAAATAAGAAAGGATCTTGTTTTAATTTGGAGACAGCTTTTGTATGTGCCACTCCTTCCTTTGCCGATACCTGTTCATCTATACCAGAGCGGCGAGGTCGGCCCCTGCAGTCCACCATCTGTGTTGCTGCCTGTTGCGTACACATGGCTCCGATTTGCTGCCTTATTAAAGAGTGTGTGCCTCTTCGACTCCTGTAAACCAAATGCCCAAAGAGGCCAGTGTCCGTCCTCTCACCTCCTTGTCTCGGGTCTGTCTAGACCACAGAGACAGTTCTGTCTGACCCAGACCGGAGCCAAGCAGTGGGATGGATGCATGGACAGCTTTGATGATGACAGCAAGCAGTAGTTTTTCACTCTACCCCCTTCAAAAGAAGAACTTTGGGTCAGCATCAATAAATGCCCCCTAAAGTTGCTGAACCTTTTAAAGAGGAAAAAAAGAAAAGGAGAGCAAAAGAGTTGAGTGTTTCTCCAAAATAAGGGTTCAGGAGTTTCTGTAAGGCAACCACCGTGTTTACATGGCTCTAAAGCTCTGCGCAAGGCCAAATGTTATATATACAGTCAAGGCTATCTGAGAAACCAGCGGACATGGCCTCCGCAAACACAACCAATCTCTTAATCTCTCTGCGTTTGAACCTTCCCTTACCCTCCGTCTCTTCGAGTGAAGCCAGGATAGAAGCAGAGACATGTCTCATTTTTCAGAAGTGAGGCAGCCCTTTTAACTTGATTAAGACGTTTTTTTCCGTCCTCTCGAGAGATCTTAAAAAAAAAATTAAAAATGTTTTAAGTCCTAATAACATGAGCACTTCTCCATCGCCCATGCCAGAACCCCTTTCCGCTTGGAAATATTTGCTTTGGACGCCAGCCTTGCCCAGCACACAACACAGGCAATTATGGGAGCTATTTAAACAGGAGAGATCTACTGACAGGCGACGCCTCATTTGGTGGGATGTAAGGAATCAGGAAATGAAACCCTCATTGATGCGCTGAGAGTATGGAAAGAGAATTCCCCCAGGGCCCTAAGAGACCGGTCGCATTTCGCATGGGCATTTTGTGCATGCGTTTTGGGGGCTGTTGTATTTGTGTAGCCTTTACATGGTTAAATCTTTTGGGGTTTGTGTGTGTGAAAAAGAGTGAGAGAGGGAGGGGTGGGTGGAGAGAAAGAGAGACTGTGTGTTAGGATGTTTTTCCCGAATGAGTTGTGGGTTTTTTTTCGGTGCCTGCTAACAGTTTATCTGCAAAGCTGCAGCTGTAGGTTGTTGGCAGCTTTTGGACGGCTCAGAGGTCTTCCTGCTTTTTGCTGCCACTTTCATGATGGAGCGATGAGACCATGAGGTCAACACCAAGGCAGCCACAAAGTTGAATAAATGCCAAACCAACCTTTTTTCATCTAAATTGCTGTTTGTTAAAAGTCTAAATGTTAACTTTGCATGGGCAGAATTTCCTTTCTATGCGTGCACTGCATCACCTGGCTGCCGAGTGATGCTTTTCCCATCGACCTCGACTGACATGACGCATTGTTTTGAGAGGGAATGAGACAACTCTGCTGATGGAATGTGAGAACAGGACTGCAGACTTGGCAAGCCGACGAGGGTCATGAGTGCTACCTGGCCCTAACCTACTTATCAATGGGGTGTCTGCGTGCCAGGTGCCACTTTGTGTGTGTGTGTGTGTGTGTGGGTGTGTGTGTGTGTGTGTGTGTGTGTGTGTGTGTGTGTGTGTGTGTGTGTGTGTGTGTGTGTGTGTTGAAGAAAAAGAAGAGGGAAGTTTAATTTCTAACTCTGCCCGGGCTGAGAACTCCCCAGAAAGGAGACTTAATCTCGAGGTCTTCTCAGACTGGACAAATAGACAGTAAATTAGTTTCGCATGACAGTTTATTAAAAAAGGCTTGTGTATACAGCGGATTATTGACGCATCGAGCAGAGGGATGGATGAGGTTCCAGCGTGGTCAGTGTTGGAGGGATACAGTCCAAGTCTCAGGGGGGGATATGGAGTGTCACCTCCAGAGCCATGGCGCAGTCACGCACAGGGGGGAGGGCTGGGGGCCGCTAAGCTCCGCAGCACGCCAGGCTAAATAAAAGCAGCGAAAAGAAGTGACGTAGCGCAGGTTATTTCATTTCTGAAAAATAAACAAATTTTTATAGTATAGGTGTTCCAACAGTGTTTTCTTCATTTTGTTTTTTCGGGTCACACGAAGAAAAGTAGAAAAACAGCTGGAAGTGCACAACTCATTATCAGTGCAAACAAAGTCAACAATTCCCACGGCATCATCCCTATGTTCCCCTTAAACCCTATAATCCATAATGTGTTTTTTGTTTTGTTTTGTTTTTCAAATGAATGAAAAGCAGGTGAAATTATTAAATGTTTTGTTAATCTGAGGGAACATAGTGCTGAGGGGAACATAGACAAGGTCCCATTCTCATTTGTGGTCAGTTTCCATCTGCTTACTCCAGGTGCAGGACAAGTTGTCAAGCGACACCTCTGTAATTGCTTTGCACTTGAGGTGGATTCACATGGTCGCTGGTAACACTTTATAATAACTATCCGTTGTAACTCGTTCATAGATCATTAGTAAACTCTTAATTAATGATTATTAATGATTTGTTAAGTGTTTGTTAGCAGTTTGTTAAGGATTTATAACAATGGTAGATAGTTAATAGCTTAATAATTGAATCAGTTCATCTGGGACGAGGCTGAAATAGGCTATAGACTATACACAGTGCATGGGCAACTGAGGGCAGCCCCATTTTCAAATATTTTTAAATAAACTCAATACACACTGTGCATGCCATGGACTTGAACGTGACCAGTTAATCTTGGATTACCTCCCAGATGAACTGATTCAATTATTAAGCTATTAACTATAACCATTGTTATAAATCCTTAACAAACTGCTAACAAACACTTAACAAATCATTAATAATCATTAATTAAGAGTTTACTAATGATCTATTAACGAGTTACAACGGATAGTTATTATAAAGTGTTACCTGGTCGCTTGTTACCCTTCTGCTGTTACCCCCCCCCCCCCTCATGTCTCATACCCTCTAACACTCTGTTTGACCCCCCGCGCCCCCCACACACACACACACACACTCCCTCTCCTCACATTCCTCCCGTCACGGGGGCTGACAGACACTCGTCATCAGCAGGTACTCTGGCCCAGGTGGATTGGGTTTCTCACTTGCCATGAGTTTTGTGCTGCATGTGCATTTTTATGGCTTAGTGCTGCACAGTTGGAGGTTTTCAGTGCAACTCCGGTGTGCTGCCATGTCCAATAACCATTAAGACACATGGCCTCCTCAGACAGCTTAGGACAGGCTCCTCTAGGCTTTTCACAGTATCCATACATTAATCTGTGCCTTGTGCTCTCCTTTTGTATGACATTTGCAATCAAATTGCTACGTTTACTAAAGTTACGGATCTGAATGTGTCGACCTCCACTGATCTGATATCACATAAAAAATGAAATTTATAAATAAAAAATCCTTTCTAAGAAATTCAAAACATGTATGCGCTTTCAGAAATACAGTTGCTTCAGAACCTCTTTTACTTAAACCAATTCTGCTCTGCTTACTAAGTAATTATATTACAGGCGCGTGTTTACCATCTCTGTTGGATTATGATTTACAGCTGCTATTTGACCACTGACAACCTTCAGCCAAATTGTAATACTAGTGGTATTTTCTCTATCATGAAGTGACCTTCCCTATGTTGTTTTCTCCTGGCAGATGTGGATGAGTGCTCAGAGGGCAACGGCGGATGCCAACAGATTTGCGTCAACATGATGGGCAGCTACGAGTGCCGCTGCAGAGAAGGATTCCTCCTGAGTGACAACCAGCATACCTGTATCCAGAGGCCTAAAGGTTAATGTCAAACACTCACAATCACATTCACACACATTGAAAATGTATGGAAAATAGCAGGGCACATGTTGTGGTTCAGCTATGTTGCATTAAACGTTTATGTTGGATATTGCTGTAAAAAGTGAAGGCAAACTATTCAATATATCATTTTTAACTATGATGAATTTGAACCGTTATGTAACATGTAAATGTTCGGGTCCAGGCATATTTGAATGATACGATGAGGTGTGCAGATTTAAACTGAGAATGGGATAGGCCCTAACAGGCCTAAATGAAAGGAGAGCCAAGGTAAGTGTCTGCAGTCTGAGAAGTAAAAAGGAAAAATGGGGATAAATCTTTTTTTGTTTTCATCCCACCCTTTCAAATTGAACCAATCTAGAACTTGGCAGCATTTTAAGGTATCGGTGGTATGAGAGCGGCCCTTCGGGGGATTGTGAGCAAAGAAAACAATTAAAGGTGTAGCCTGGGGCGGACACACCTCTTGTTTATAGAGCATTCCTGTGGGATGGAGACGTGACAGCAGTCGGTACGGAGCCAACCTGCTCTCAGGCTTACTCATCAGATGCAGCAGCAATGTGGACAAACATGCACTTAGAACGCCATAGTAGTATTTAAAGCAAAGTAAGCTGTCAGGAAGTCATCTCTGTTATGCGTTATGTCTCATAGCAGTGTTCTACATAACTGCACAGCGGTTGTAGTTTGTCTAGTAAGAAAAACAAAAAAAAAATTATCTTTTCCTCAGCTTTGTTTTGATTGTTTTTCTGAAAGATGTAGTTATTCTAATGAAGAACTGTGCTTCAGTTGCTCCATTTATCACTGAATTGTAGGAAGAAGCATTTTTTTAAACCTGCTGAATTATAGTGTGCTGCTTTTTGTCTGTCATTTGGAGTGCTGTAAATTGTTCTAGTTTTCACTTTTCCATTTTCCTAGTGCCATTGAAGTAAATACAAAGACAAAACAAGCTACACTTCAGACACAATATCCTGCTGAAACGTATTATCAGCATGCACACACTGGAATAATAGCAATTATTTTGAACAAGAACTTTTCCATTTCTGATACATTTGTGTAAAAAGAAATTGCCTTACTGTCAGGTCTCTTCAACAGGTTTACATCTGATAGCATCGGCTAACTTGTGGCCGTTTAGAAAGTGAAAGCCAGTTAGCCTAGCATGGTAACGTTAGCCAAGTTCATGTTTGCATTAGCTGTGGATATGTCAGATGGCAAGACTGTTGAAACTCACAGCAGCAGCTTTTTCTCTGACTTCTGCTCGTTAGTTTGAATCAAATTTCGAAGAATAGGTCATTTTCATTTATACAGCCTAATGTCACATTATATTTCAAGGTGCTTCACAAATCACCACGGCATACAACCCTGTGCACTTAAACACAGTGCAGAGTCTTATAAGCAATTTTCTAATGAAGGTTTTAAGTTGGTGAACTGCTCAATAGAATTGAAGTGACAAACTATTGGTATTGCCCGCCCACACAGATGTTCAACCAATCAAATCACAGTACTCATATTCCCAGTAGAAAGCAACACATATCACTTTCAATGAAGGACAATAAATAAATAAGACTGTATTTATGTGTGCACAAGTAATATCGAACACCACCAATTTCTTAGCAAATATACATTTTAATTGCAGTACAACTTTGAAAAGCAGAAACGGTTCTGCTTCTTTGGGGAATTTGACTCAGAAAACATAAAAAATATCCTTGATGTTGTCCCCTGTGCTGCTCTGCTGCTTGTTTGCTTGTCACAATGAGCAACCGTTCTGTGTTCAGCCGATTTCTCCATAGCTCAAAAAAGCAACATTACACCAAATGAACAGCTGTTATCGCTATCACAGAACACATCCATTCAAGGAGTAATGATCCAGCTGTCTACCGATCCCTCAGCTCCAACGGTGTGGGGGGAAGGGGGGAGCCCCCGGGGAACGAAGCTGTAGATCGTTTGATTCCTGGGGTTTGCAGCTCATTCAGAAAGCCCTGACAACATGTACAGTGGAGATCCCAGAGCCTCTTTATCTGTGCCCCCCCTCCCCCCCTCTGTCTTTTGTACGATAACTGCTCACGCTGGGAGTCATTAGCCTGTGATGTTCCTAATTCCCCGGGATGGTGAACCCAGGGATCTTGGAAGTCTACTTTATGAGATCAGTCTGGCCTAGTGAACCGTCAATGTTTACGTTTCATAAACACAGTGTTATTCGAGTGGAGCGAAAAGCTGGATCATGTGTTTCAAAGCACTGCCACTATATCAGCGCTGTCAGAAGCAAGACTGTGTGAGAGCACCGATCCGGTCTCAGCAGAGCTCCGCTTGTCTCCTTTTCACTTCCTCTCTCCTCTTTCCGTCTTGATAAATGACCCCAGTTGTTGTTAATCTTCCATTTTCATATAAATTTGGTCTTTATTGCTTCCAGATGAGACCCATTTGGATCAAGAGATTAAAGCTGCCATAAATCTACACACTTCCTTCACTCATCAGATGGCCGCCCTGTCATTGTTTCATTATTTCTGAAAAAGACTGACAGACAGAACAACTGCTCATCTGCTTATTGTTACTGCTCTTATTAGAACAGTGTGTGTTTTCTGTAGGAAAATAGAAGTAAGGAGGAAGTGGCTGCTTGGCGAGTTTTTTGGACAATAACCCAGCGAAAACTTGCAAATATCACTTTCCTGGCTAACTAAAAATAATTGTGCCCAAGTAGCTCAGGGAAGGAAAAAAAATCATTGAGAAAATTTAAAACCGATCTAATCTCCCCAGCCAAGTCGCTTTTGAATGCTAGCCTCCATCCATTCTGCCAAGGCTCCTCTCAAAGAACAAAGCCTGGGGGCCAGTTTGCTCATGAGCTTTATTGTTCTCATTAAAAAGACATCAGCTTTCCATTTCTTTCATTAATGGGTCAGGTGTGCCCCGGGCAATACTTGTGCAAGTCTTTCTGGGGACATTGGAGAGCTGGTCACTGCAGTGTATGTGGCGCTAACAGTCTGTTTCCCCTGCTGGTAAGGCTGCCCTTGTTAGCAGTGAGACTGTGCCAATTAGGCAGCAGGGGTCTGCCATGCTCTCAGCTAATGACGAGGCTGCTGCTGGCCTGTCTCTTATTAGGCCGGCCCCTGCCCCCCTGAACAGGAATAACTCCGGCCAAATGAAGGCTCCGTCGTCTAGCTGGACAAAATGTAACAGTTCATTTATTCTGCCCAAACATTTTTCCCAGTCCCAGAAAAAAAAAGCCTTTGAAAGGGCCGGCCAAGGTGCTTAGTGGTTCACAGGAATGCCATTAAGGTCAAGAAGGGTTCCACCGCTTTGTGTTTGATTTATTGTCTCTGTTATATAGGAGGGTAACAAGGACGTACTATATGTGCGTGAGACGGGGTCCAGCACATCGGAATTCTGAAATTTCAGCCTCCGTCAACCCACACATCCATAATTTCCGTCCCCGAACGTTTGTGAATATCTGGTAGGGCAATTACCTTAGGTGTGCACCGATGGGCTGTTGCACAAGTCACATATAGTAACTTTTTATTCACTCCTATTGTCTTCTGCCCATGATACATTATACTGTATATAAATGTATGATGTGAAATCATATCATCAAGTCATTGTGAGTTAGAACAGCAAGATGAAGCAGCAGTGTAAAAGGGCGAGATGTAACATTTAAGAATAAGTCGATTCCTCCGGATCAAACACACTGTCACTCATGCCAATCAATAAAGGCACAAGAGTGTCATGCATTGTATGGAAGGCTGTGTGAATAGCAGCAAGGAGTCTGAAAGTTTACATCAGGCCAATGATTACATTTCTGTCTAAAGCCCATTGCACAGAAAACTCTCGGTACCACGAGCCCTGAGGCTTTAACCTCAGCATTCACTGCAGGAAGAAATATGTTAATCGGCCACTCAAGTTTCTTAAGCACACAAACAAAAACAGATGAAAGGAGATTACCAGCAAGCAAGGTTTACAGTCGAGAAGGAAATCTATCATGCAAAATATTTTTTTTTATCACTTTACTGGAAAATTCTAGAAAGAAAATTGACAGTCATTATACACATGGTGTACTTGTGTTTCAAAAACATTGGCCAGACGCTGCATCAAATAGGCCGGGGGGGGTTCTGGCCATGTGCAGTCCCTTGATCATCACTCTTTGTCCAGTTTGGGCCACTAAAACACAATCCATTTGATGTTTGAAATCAATGTTTCCCAAGCAACATTTACTAATTTGAACATATTAGCAGAATTTCTTTTTACTAGAACCATTGCCTCCATAGCCTTGTTTTGTTTTTATTAGTCACCTGACTGTGGATACATGCAGTGCTCTTTTTCTCTACAGTCGACCCTGTCTTTCCAAGAAATGTTTACTCTGCCGATGAGAACCTCTTCCTGTGTTTAAAGCTTTCATTAGCTTCCCAAAGGGATTGTTACCCTGCGTGAAGCAAATCTCTTTTCTGTCTCTCCCTCTCAAATTCAACTATGCACACAATGGACCTGATGGACGTAATCATATACACACGCACGCGAATGCACGCGTGGAGCTCAGTAATTTTCAATTTAATCCCGCTGGAGGCACACTCAGACACGTTTTGTTATGACATTTAGATGCAGACCGTGGCATGTCGACTTAGGGATATGCGTTTTCTCTGCTGGCCAAAAGCAGTGCAAGGAATTTTCCAATAAATGTGATAAAAAAAATAAGCTTGCATCATATTCCCAGTTAGTTTTGCTCTCCGGCCACGACATTCCTTCTGCATGAAATCAGGCGCACACAGTCATTGAACCCTGTTTTATTGTTGTTTTTCTCTTATCGTAAATGGATAAAATAACCTAATCTTTTTTACAATGTTATATCATTTAGCTGACTGTTAACATTTTCATTTGATGAAGTAATTTTCCATCATTTCATTGGCGCAATGTTTATGATTTGAAAAGTCCAACTTATAAGTATTTGTATTTACCCAAAGAAAACTTTTATGGGTTGTTATTTATGTTCTTTTGCTGCGTGGTTGTCCCACTGTGCAGAAGCCGACATGGTTCTTACATGTTTCCCCTTGTTGGTTCTCAGCAGGCCTGCCTGCCTGTGTGTCTGCGTATTGGCCACAGAACTGTTTTTACAAGTGCAAAAGTCGCTGCTCCATTGCTCTGCAGCCCAACCGAATAACCAGGCTCTTTTCCTATTCTAGGGAAGTGGAGTGAAGGGAACGCCTCATGCTCCCATTGCTACCTATTAAGTCTCTCCTGTTAGTCCAGCAGCAGAGACCAAGACATGGGGGACACTTTCCTGTCCCTCTTGTCATACTCTGTCCATCTCTCATCTGCTCTCCTTTTTCTCTCCTTCTGCCTCTTCGCTACATTATCTTCCTTTATCCTCCCTTTTTGTCCAGGCGTCACCCCATGCCCCCCCTCCCCCATCACCCCTTCCCTTGAACAAATATACATCAGTGGCTTGGGCTTTAGCAAACGTCGGCTGCCTGCCTTGCCACTGAATTCCCCATACCTCATTTGAGACGGGCATCCCTTTGGCTGGTGGGTTTGTCGAAGGCCATCTCTAAGTCGGCCAGCCCGGCATGTTGCTGCGGACGGCTTGAGTGCCAATGGGGTTTTTTCCACTGACACTTGGCTAGCGTGGCTTTAACCAGAGGCCCTGCAGACTGAGCCCTGCAGAGACACATGCCTTCTTTAGCTGCCTCTCCCTTTTGATTTAGGAAAGAATGCGGCGGCTCTTTAATAACATACTGTATCCCATATCTTTTGTATCTCTTTATTAAAGAAAGCTGGGCCAGTGCTCAGCTGC
Organism: Ammodytes marinus; assembly: GCF_949987685.1. Taxonomy (NCBI): domain Eukaryota; kingdom Metazoa; phylum Chordata; class Actinopteri; order Uranoscopiformes; family Ammodytidae; genus Ammodytes; species Ammodytes marinus. Next base: position 19,404,770 of record NC_137211.1, on the reverse strand, counting down.
TGTGTTGTCTGTTCCGGTGAGGGGATGCCAGGCTCCCTTGGGACGGCACGGTAAGGTGACCTTGATAGAATGAGAGGAGTGAAGGGAATAGTGGCACGTCCCCAGCAGGTGCTGCACAACTGTCTGACACAGATGGGCAGACGCACACAAATGCAAAAATAATACATACATTATGGAAATATACCTGTGTGTCAATGCTTACCCATACATTAATGCAAGTATGCATAGCAGGACACGGTGCAGTTAAACATCTTGAAATATTCTCTCCTGTATTCTTTTCTATTTTAAAACTCATTTAAAGCAGTCACCATTCTGGAGAACCCTTCTTTTCAAAATCACTTTTCTGTCAAAATCACTGAATATCAGCTCACGATCCGCTTTGTAAGTAGCCTACTGTGTGTGCACAAAAAAAAATCCAGTGATAATACACTGCGTAGGCTCTGTAAATTGGCATGTTGCTAGCTATGCTGGAACCCATTTAAATTTTATTTTTAACATACGAGTTTACAGAGCCTAACACCAGCTTTCAGCGCGCACACACAGTACGGACAGGGAGCGGATTGTGAGGAGATATTCACTGATTTAGACCAAAAGTGGTTTTGACAACAAGCGTTCTCCAGAATCGCTGACTCCACCTTTAAATAATATTTCAACTATACACCAGTTGAGACGGATTGGAAAACTATTCATGGCTGTTTAGCTGCATATGGTAACTGTATGTGCTTTGTTTCAATCCCAGGAGCGCAATATAATAATAAAAGTTGTACTCTAAGCACTTTGGCAGTGACATGCATTCATCCAGAAGGCTCTCTGCTGCCTTTTCCATTCTCCCATTGTTTATACATTCAGTGGCTCCTCTCTTGAAAAAGGGAGTGAAATGAGCGGCCTCAACAAGGCCTTTGGGAGCTGGAGAAACCCAGCGCTAGAAACAGACCAAACAGTAGCACTTGGATGGATTCTCTCTTATGATCGGAGTCCGCGGAGGCAAGAGTTCCTTCCTTGACCGGCTGGCTGCCCCTGTTGCTCTGTCTGACCATCTGCGTCGCAGCTCAGCCCAGCCCAGCCCAATCCGGTCGGAGCTCCTTTTCCCCATTCTCCTTTTCATGCGCTGACATTTTTATCCTCCTATTAAAACTTTTAAGGGCCCATTATCTAAGAGGAAGGAATGCTGCTTTAATAGTGTGGTGGCTCCATGCTTAGGCCCCTTCTTTTCAGCTTGGGTTTTAACCAACCGACACTAGCTATAGCCGCTTAATGTTCTCCAGCCATCGGCCAGCAAAGAGGGCACCGTCTACTCCTAGACGTATGACAGCGGCTCAGGCTCGGACCGTGAGCCCTCTTTCACCGCCCCAAGCACTCAGGGCAGACTATAAACCCTTGGCATGCCTTCCACTACTTCACCTCCTTTTGTTGCAGCCTCTCCACTACATGGTCCTCAGGTTTAAGAGAGCTTGCTGCGCCGCGGTGAAGAACTTGTGGCCTCCTTGGATCTTTTGTTCTGAGGATCACAGGAGTTGGCATCTTAGCTGGAAGCGCCCCCATGTTAACTTTTTTCTTATTTCGCTTCGGTTCCCTCATGTGATCCTGACACTCATACCCTGCGGTTTAAAGTTTACTGCTGTTTGTTTTCTTGGTAGGCAGGGTTTTCGCTCAGAGAGACGGTCATACAGAGCCGCCTAAGGCTACTGTGCATAACGCAAGGTCTAACACAATCCTTTTCTTTCATGATAACACCTGCTGAAATCATGCTGGTTTTTCAGCAGGTGTTTTGCATTGTATGAAGAGTTGGTCTGATTCTGAGAGTTCTGAGACACTGCTTGTTCATGTGGCTCCGGAGCTTTTAAATAGATGGTGATCAGTGCTCCAATCAATCTCTCCACACAGCTATCCATTTAGACTGATGTGCCCACAGGAGTTGCCACCGTCACTTAATCCTTATGTACATTTTGCTTTTTGTTGTTGTTGTTGTTGCTGCCTTTCTGGAGGGCAGCTGTCCCGCAGGCTGTCCTGGCAAGCAACCGGGGCTGATCTCACATTTTAAGTTGAAGTTCCACTGACTCAACCAGACAAGAGACACAAATTGATTGTGCTTCAAGAGATCGAAAAATACTTTACGGTGGTCACTTTATCCCCCAGGACCATGATGATGTTTCTTTTAGGTAATAAAAGAAAGAGTAAACACTGCAAGGCTTTTAGCAAAACTTTTTGAAACAAGTCTTGTCTACAAATTTATCTGCAATCAAGTCATATTAGAAACTATTTCAGGAACTTTTTCTCAATCAATTTAATTCTTGTTTGAGAAAAAGAATGTTTCTGCCACAGAAAACAAAGTGTTATTTGTTTTTCTGTTGTTGTTGTTTTTACCAAACTCCACTCACTGTTAAGAAGTGGACAGGCAGTACCAGTACCAGCTCCTCTTATGTCTTATTTATGAAGAATGATTATATCTTCTTTCTTTAATTCTTACAAAAAAACGTGTGGAAGAAACAAACACAGTGTGGACAACATTTGGCACAACATTTGTATCAATATTCTTGTCAAACTATTCCTTTCACACACTATAGTGTACAGGATTTATTGGCTTCTGGTAACAGCATCACCTCCCAGTGTTGGATACAGAGGTCACAACCTGTCCTGGGAGGATAAAGCTGTGGCTTCTTTTGCAGAGGAAACACTCCACCTTGTTTTCTTGGTTAATTGCAGTGTTCCCCCTTTTTACCACAAGTGCAGTATAGTTTTTGATGACGCCTGTCCGTGTTGAGCTGTTTGAAAGCCCATATCCACACTAGTCAGTCCCACGGTAGCTATTTCAAAAGGCTCCTTCTCTCTTCCAAGACTTTGGATTTTTTTTTCAGCCTAAAAAGTGGTCTGTGATCATTTTTTATTACTTTCTTCATATAGAGTTATGTTGCATCAGTCAGCAGATTGTTTAAACGGATCGTGGCACATATGATCCAGTGTTTTTTTTTTTTTTTCTTTCCTCCTTCGCTTTCCCATCCACGTCTTTTATGAATGGATGTTTTTCTTTCTACTGCCATCATTTGGTAATGATAAAAACTGGAGGCCTTTGGCAGCCAGTTAGAGAGGGAACTGCACACACGGTGGATGATAGCCGGGCTGGGGCCTGGAGAAAAGGGCCATTGTGTCAACACTTGGGCCTTTATTGGTCCTCGGAGAGACGAAGGCCCAGGTTCTGGCCCCGGACCAACATGTTATTGATGGATGGGTCTGCAGCATTCTGGGTAGGAGGGGGCTGCATTAAAATAAAAGGGGGGGGGTGTGAAGAGAGTTTTGGGGTCCATAATATAACCTTTAGTAAGTAATCTTTAGTCCATTGGGGTTACTTAGTTGGAAATGTGATCCTCTTGTTAAGTTCATGTCTGTTTCTTGCTCTGGTCTCATATAGTGGGGTGGGAAGAAATGGAAAGGGACCAGTGAATTTCACATCCTGCTTAAATATCCACATGACTCGCTGTGAAATTTGCAGCACTTCACAGCAGCCGTTCTGTTGATGCTCATTCACGGTCACTTCCCTCAGTCCTGCCGTGCCTTTTCCTTTCTGCCTTCAGAGCCCAAGTGCCGGCCCCACTGTTTGCTCAGTGCTCAGAGTCTTTGTGTAGCCGGCGGAGGGCTGTTGCTGCAGTTAGCGTCTCATAGCTCAAACCCCAAGTCTGCAAGAATGACAAGAACTCCAGAGGCAAGGAAAGTCTGAGAAGATCGTATGACCTTCTGACATATGTTGACGGACGTAAAGTGATGGAAAACATTTAGGATGTCAAAATTGTCAGTCTCACTGGCAATCGCGAGCTCCTTGAATTGAAGGAGAAAGACTCAAAAATAGATTTCAGCCCACGAGTGGAATTACATACAGGTTTGAGTTCTTGGCAAAACATATGGAAAACAAGAGGGCATAGTTAAATGAGGTTACCGTGGCAGGAGTTAAAAATGCATGAATAAGTAATTAAGTATAGAATAATGTGAAAACCTGTTTCTGTCAGGCCGAGATATTGTTTTTCGCCCGGTAGCCATCGAGACAGGAACTTATGAACTGCATGACAAGCAGGCGGTTGTCAAGCCCGACACACTTGGACTTTAGAGGAAGAGTGCACAAGGTTATATGAGCTTTACGAGGTGTTGACAGTTCCGTGCACACATGCGAATACTTACATTTATTGCGAGAAAAAATTGCCTAATTAAAGAAAGTTAGACCTGCAAACGCGCTTCATTGCGACAGCAGATTTTAATGAGACATTAATGGAGATGTACTTTTTGCTCACGGCCTCGCCGTTTGCCAGAAGAGTGGAACGAGGAGGGAGATCTGTCTGCTCTTTAATGAGCTCGTGAGCTGGGGATTTGTCACTGCATCTTTAGCAGGTAGGTAGCAGGGTCTCACCAAGAATAAGTCCAATATCAGCCTCCCCCTCGACAAAGGCAGCTGTATTGTCACACTGCACAGAGCAAAAGCAGCAGGATCACCACCTCTGTTAAGTCTGTCAAGTTTACCAAAGCTTTGAATGATGAAAAGGCAGTCCCCTCCTCCCCCCAATAATATCTTAATTTTGCATTTTCAGAGATTTGTCTCATTCTTATACTGACGTGCTTTAACCTTGATGACTCGTGAAAATATGCACTGACGGCAAACAACTGCAGTCCCCTTTTGATCTCAGTCTCTGCCAGGAGAATTTAACCGAGGAGTTTTCAGTGTGTTCCCTTTTTTCCTTTTCTTTATGGGGGGATTACCTCAATTAAAATTACAGGTCTAGGGGATCAGCTCCTGCTGGGAGTTTTATCCTTTCTGTAGGCAGCCATCCTTTTTATAGCCTGAGCCTGAACCGAGCGTGTTCCAACAAGTGCTTGAACCTTTGTTAGCGGGGCACTGGGCATGTCAGTCACCAGCGGTAGGCATATATGTAACTGAGGGTCAGAAATGCGTGACAGGCATTTCAACGTTTTTTCTTTTTTTTACTCCTCTCCCACCAGCTCTGCAATATCGAATTTTTTAAGCCAATCGCTTTGTTTACGCAATGGCTTTGGCTTAGAAAAAACCTGGTGTGTGTGTGTGTGTGTGTGTGTGTGTGTGTGTGTGTGTGTGTGTGTGTGTGTGTGTGTGTGTGTGTGTGTGTGTGTGTGTGTGTGTGTGTGTGTGTGTGTGTGTGTGTGTGTAATCTGTGTGGCAGGTATAGAGATAACCTCTGTCTGCCGATCTCGCCGTTTACTTCACAGCACAACCAGAAGGCACAAAGGAGGGACCCACCTGCATGGACAAGAACCACGGCTGTGCACACATCTGCCGGGAGACGCAGAAAGGTGGCATCTCCTGTGAATGTCGACCTGGATTCCAGCTGACCCGTAACATGAAGGACTGCAAATGTAAGTCAACCTCCAGCACGGTTCCCCCTCTGTGTAACACACACAAACACAAACACAAACACACACACACACACACACACACACACACACACACACACACACACACACACACACACAATGACACCATGCCGATGATGGATAATTTCTCTCGTTCCACACATGCCTTCCAACAGATTTTGAAGTATAGGCTCTGCTGGCATTTACGTTGCTTTACCAAAGCCCGTGACTAATCCCCTGGATGGTCCTCGTGAAGAAAAACATGTTTATCAAATAAGGAGCGATCATTTACACAAGCAGGGCAAGCCGTGGAGGTTACTCGAAGGGGACCGCTCTGATGGACAGCGCACACTTCCTGTTGCCGTGCAACGGAGATCATCCTGTCAGAGCTGGGGCCAGGGCTGATGGGGGATTTGTCTGTGTTTGGATAAGGATTGGAGAAGTGTTATTCTATAGTTTTTCTGTGACAGCCCAGGAAAAGGGCAAAAGGCGCTGGGATGGTAGGGTGCAGACAGTATGGCGGTGGAAGCCCTCGGCTTGCTCGTGCTCTTTTTCACTCTGTCATCACAGGTGTGTTAAAAGTGCCAAGGTTAATGCTCCTTTTGCCCGCCTGCCTGCACATAAATGTATTTGCACTTAAAGATTTGCAAAGACACACACACACACACACACACACACACACACACACACACACACACACACACACACACACACACACACAAAAGGGAACACGCATACCAGAATCTTACTCTTGCCATCATTTATGTGTAGCAGACATGAGTTACATGACTTGTACTGTTTATCTAAGAATGGTCGTAAATTATAAAAAAATGTGTTCACATTAAGCTTTGGCCTATTCTGCAGAATGAATTAGATGCATTCAAATGAAAACAGCCCAGTAGCTTGCGGGATCCCACTCTTATCCAGAGTGACTTACAATGAGTGGGCTAGTTCTGCCTCTTGCAGAAGTTTACCTCATCGGCTGTAGGAAAGTTAAAAAATGTGACCCCTCAGTTCCTCCGCAACTCTATTGCAAGTGGAGTTATACATGTATATGCCCTGATAGTCATTCTTCTAATTAGATTCACCAGCTTGAGGGTTGAATTATGTAAATCAACACATGCCCCTTCTTCACATTTTACACAGATCTCCACTAAGCAAATGTAAGCCCAGTTAGAAACAGCTTTTAATAAGCAACACAAATGTTGAAATTGGTTTGTAGTGCTCTTATCGCATTGAACCAATTAACAGCTTTTGAATCCAAACAATAATTTTGCCAACAGCAAAATTCCTCGCCTCTCAACCTTAATTTCTCTCTCAAATAAATATCACAAAGTGCCCCGAAAATACTTAAGAACGAATATCATTTCATGCATACACTTTGTTAATTATGTGCTCTTTGATAGTGACGTGTAACTATGGTAATGGGGGCTGCCAGCACATCTGCGAGGAGACGGACCACGGCCCCAAGTGTTCGTGCCACATGAAGTTCGTCCTGCACAGCGATGGAAAGACTTGTGTAGGTGAGTCATCTCACCCCGCGACGCAACTCTACCGAGGGCAAGAAATGATTGCTTTTGAATGAAAAAATGTAGAATCACAAATTAACTCGGCATCCAATTTCCGACTGCAAATTTAATTAACGCTTGCAATGAGGTTTTTAGTGATAAGTGCAAGTTGAATATACAGGCCTTGTTACAGTATAGTTGTATGCCTGAGTCTCTCTCTCTCTCTCTCTCCGTCTGTGACATACAAGGACAAAAGTCTACCACCCACTGTGCTTTCCTCTCCCCTGCTGCTGCTGCTCCAGTAACCTCTCACTCAGTGCACCTGCTTTGGCTTCTCTTCCTCCTCTTCCTCGGACACTCTCTCTCCCTCGCTGTCTCTGCCCTGCAGTCAGACTATTACACACTGGGTCAATGCCTCCGCTGCTTCCTCCCATTGGGGATTTACTCACACACCACCTGACCTAACCTTCCACTGGCATTTATCAGTGTTTGCCTCAGTTGACTTTAAGTTAAGTAAAAATCATTTGGCTACTCGAGCATATTGAATTGTTGTGAAGGGCACTTTCAAATCTGAATGGACCGTGCAGGTGGGTAGCTTAATAGGTAGATTGGTAGCACAGGTCTTTATAAACCGGTATAATTACGAATGCATTATTGACATTTCATTGACGACTATGGAACACTAAGTTGGTCAGGTGTAAATTTGAGACCAACCATTACTGCAGATAAGAGTTTTATTGATTTGTTTATTTGTCTTATTTGACTCATATAATTAAAAGTTTCTACAAACAGTACAGTCCAATTTAGTGTGTACCTTGCGGTGTTAGTAACCTGGGTGTGTAAGGAAAGCTTGGATAGGCATACTGTATGTTCATCGTCGGGAAGACAAACGTAGTTATAAAGTCAAAAGCTATGCCTGAGCAGGCTGGCGAGGTGGTTGCTTGGTTTCAGCGGCTGTTAAGTTTGAGAGCTTTGGTTTGGGTAGCGGCTGATAGCTCAGTGTTCCTGGATCTCCTCTGTTACCACAGACCTGATGAGAGCCAGACCCAAGTCAAGGTCTGGTCAGCCAGCCTGTCATTAATGCTGTACCCTGCTAGGCCAGGCGAACACCACAAAGTAAGCCGCAACCAAATTATACGTCTTAGCCCGTCTTGTTCCCAAGGAAGAGAAAAAAGCACATTTGGTGTGCCAGATTAGGAAGCAGTCAGCCAGTTCAAATCTCTGATTTCCCCCTCTGGAGTCTGGGCTTACGGAGGTGGAGGGAGGGCTGCGGTCGGCACGGGGGCGCTCCGTCTTCCAGACACTCTATTAGTTAATCAAACCTCAATAAAACAAACAATATGCCAAGTCAACCACTGATGGGGGAGTGAGTGACAAGAACGTTGGAAGACTTTCAGTAAGGCACCACTCCTGTGCCCTAGCACTGTAACTACTGTATGTAGGGTTTCCACCATGAGGAAATATTCATAAGCAAAGCAAATGGAACATTGTAGTTTTTTTAATATTACACTGATAACTGAAGTTTGTGTGGCAGGTTTTAAGACAAGACCCTTATCCCTCCGGTAAAGAAATATATATTATTATTTTTTGATAAATATGATTTTGTTACAAGGTGCAACAGCCACTGCAGCTTTGAAAAAAAAAATGTATTTTCTAGGCTTAAAGGAAACTGTTTCTCTTGGAATAAAGAGCTCATCTTCTTATCATGTGTTAAATTTTAATTAGTCTGAAATGTCACAAAGGTGATAAAAATAGCTTGCTGGTGGTGTTGTATTCATGCACTGCCTGCCCTGCATGGCACCTAGTGATAATTACTTCTCAGGTATGGCATTTGGAAATAGTATATAATGTATAGAGTTTTTCCATAGCAACCACACTAAGTGAAATTACTTTCTGTTTAGCCTCCCTATTGATTTGGAAACGTTTATGATTCAATGAGTCTCCGCAGTCATGGCAAATGATTGCAAAACAGCTTTTGCCCTGTCGGTGGCTTTGTCATTAGTGTGGTGGGCCCGTTCAGTATGCTGCAGCTGCACTGTTCAATCCATTTTATGGGGCGTTTTCTAAGCATTCTGCCACAATTTAATTCATTTTGTGGCGTCTCTCCTTCTCACCCAGGCGTGCATTTTGTGATAATATGCCACATGCTGCTCTGTTGGCAAGTGTTGGTTCTTAATCCTTCCTATCTCACCTCTTTTGATAACCTTGCATACTGCAGGTGGGGATCTTACTGTCAGCAGAGCTTTTATGGATGGATTATTTTCTCTCATTCAGACTCACAAACACAGACACACTCGTAGAGATGTTTATTCAATCATGTACTCATACCTTAAGGTCAGATTATTGAGCGAAACAGTCCTAACATAATTAGTGTTATGTGTGCCTAGGATATCTGTGTATCCAGTAAGTTATCAGGAAGGAGCAGTCCTCATGTGGAAGCATTCAGGCTGTTAGCACAGCAAATCATAAACACTCACAAATAGCAGGCAGATGCAGACATTCTCAGGAGTTTAATCATCTGAAGAGTTGGCCACACTATGCCACACACACACACACACACACACACACACACACACACACACACACACACACACACACACACACACACACACACACACACACACACACACACACACACACATATATAGAAATAGAGCAGGAGATGCATTTTATAATACAAACAGAAAGCTATACAAACAACGACAAAAACATACAGTGCAGATCCAGCATGCATGCATCACATGCATGTAAACACATGCAGTCTACGTACATGCGGATGCCCAGAACATAAACACACAGTGCTCTTATTTCGGGTGGTCTGGGTATTCACGCTGGTGCATTCGGATGTGTTTCACAGCGTTCTGTCCTCTCACATCCTTGTTTCCGGGCTCTGGACATGTTGGTGGAACTGTGGCTCTGTCGATGTAAACTGTGCATGCTTGGTGGTGTTGGCCTGTTACTGTCAGATGTGAGCGTCTGCTTCCTCGTCTGGCACCCTAAAAGAGAATATATGCTTTAATTACAGGGAGTTGGGAGTTACTTTAACTCTGAAATAATGTTTTTTTTTAAATAACACCACATTTTAAAGGGGAAAAAAAGGTCCATTACCTTTCCCCCCATTTTATCGATGTGTTTAAAGCCTTCATCCTTCACCCCTAGCTGTTATCATGGGTGAGTGTTTATGGTCTGCATACTAAATGTGTGCCTATTGTTAGGTGTATAGCTTCATACACACTCTATGGACCTTAGAATGGGATTCATGAGACAAATGTGGCTTGTAGGATTTGTTGCTTCAACATACATTATTGGTAAAAACAAAAGCAGACTAATACTCTTTGAAATTATTTGAAATTGAAAGGATGGCACATAAATTGTACAGCTGGGCCACACTGATAGTGCTTGGAGACTTGACATAAAAGCCTAACAACATTAATCCTGAAATGATCTGACCATAAAAGACACCATAAAGCACGGACATGAATCTGGCTGTCCCTGTCTTTCAGCTTGCAGCACTAACCACCACTCGCTCTGTCTGTCAAGGCTCGCAGCAGCTCATACTAACTAGCCAAAGCCTCATGTCACACATAAACAACACCAACTGCACTTTGCCTGCACTGTGTGGAATCTTCATTTGCATGACTGCATGCACTTTTGCTTTGAGATGTCACCCCTTTCATTTAAGATGAGGACCTGTCATCAACAGTTTGTTGTTAGGATTTGAAAAAATAAACACTGCTGTTTGCTCAGTTGTTAGTTGCAGGCATAAATGGACATTAACACTTTGTTTGATTTAGGAACTTGATACCTTCTCATCCAGACTATCCACCATATTCCTAGCACCAAGATACCTTGCATGAATTATGGGCACAACGTGTTGTTATTCCTTACACTGGGTCAGTGCCTGTGACAGTTATTGGGATGGTACGAATGCCGTCTTTTGTTCCCTTTTTGGAAAAAAAATAATGTGGGAGCACAACCTGATGCACCTTGAACACTATGATGTAATGATGGGAGAAAGACCTGAACAAGTGTCCTCAGATAGCTGTAATACACCTGAGCTAAGCTGCAATGTTCAGGGACAAGTTGCACTGTTCTGCTAGCCATCGAGCAGGACTGAATTTATTGATTAAAAAGCATGTTGAAAAAAGAACCAACATTTTTTTTACCAGCAATTTCTCAGTTTCCGTCACCTACCAAAAGAAGATTCAACTAAAACAGTGGACTTGTCTGCTACTGCTATGTCCACAATGTCAGCAGTACTGTACATTATCAGAGGCAACTCCTTTAGGTCATTCTACCATCCCTTGTTAGTAGAAGGCGATGTATGGTCAGTTTTTCCCATTTATGGTGTTTCCACATAATTTATTTCCCAAAATAAGCGAATAATACTCACAGATGCCACTTCAGTGAAGGGAATAACCGGAAGTCGCTGTCAAAATTCATGCAACATTTTATGGAGCTACGGGATAAAATGTGGATTTACAGTATACCACAGTCAGATTAGTTCTTGTCACATGCTCATGATTTTACATAACTGGCGGATGCTGGCATGTACAGAGAACTAAAGTGGTGTTTTTACAATGTGTGCTTGTGTGTGGGTGTGCGCGTGCATGCAGGGGAGAGGAGTGTCCAGTCCCAGGCAGCCCCCCAGCTGTTCCCCAATGGTAAATATGTGTTCCTCTGACTCCTCTCTCTGGGGGGGTGGGGGGGTGTGGGTGTGGGTGTGGGGAGTAGAGGAAGCTAACGCTAATGCTAACCCTAGCCTAGACACTGATCAGGCCCTTCCCCTTCGGGCATCATCCCTCTGACCCTCCACCTCTGGCCCACCTTCCCCCCACCTTCCTCTTCCTCCTGTGAATGCCCTCTCAATAACAACGGCTGCCCGGTTCAAACCACACCTTTGGAAAACACAGCTGCAAACAGGGAGCCTCTGACCAGCAGTATGAATATTATATAAAGTCACATACTGTATCTAATGTTGGCAGATTTTTTTGTCCGCATCATCTCCCTATTTGCAGTCAGTTTGACAGTGGTGGAAGTTGGAACTAAGTTCATTTGCTTGGTTAGGTTATGATATTTCAGCAACGTCGTTTTTAGGGTACCTAAATATTTCAATTTATGCTGCTTCTGATACTACAATTCAGAGGAAAATATTGTCCGTTTCATTCAACTACATTTAACGAACAGCTGTAGTAACTTTTCCGATTCCCATTTATCAGAACAAAAACTTGTGATACAATGAGAAGCTAGTCTTTCCACAATATCAAGTGATAAGGTGAAGATTTCTTTGGATATATATTCTATAGTACTGTATGTTATAGCTCAATCGTAAAAAAATCTGTTATAAGTGTTTTATCATTTTATATAAAAATGTGCAACTGCCCACACATGGCGGTGCACCACTGTGGCGCACCCTGCTCCTATGTAGATTTAAAAGGCTCATTCTAATGTAATAGAAATTATGGGGAGTTCACATCGACATGCTTAGATATTGTTTGTGGGGTCCCTCAGGGGTCAATCTTGGGGCCGAAATTATTCCTGCTTTATATAAATGACATATATAAAGTGTCGAAAGTCTTAAGGTTGATTTTATTTGCGGACGACACAAACATCTTCTATTCGGGGAAAGATCTGAATAATATGGTTGAGATCGTAAACAGTGAATTGACTAAGTTACATGGGTGGTTAAACCGAAATAAGTTATCACTAAATTTAGAAAAAACTAAATTCATGATGTTTGGCAGGAGAGCATCAGATGTCGCTGTAAAAATCAAGGTAAATGGGATTGAAATTCAAAGGGTCAAGCAACACAAAGTCCTAGGGGTAATAATTGACGATAAATTAAGCTGGAAACCACAAGTTAGCCATCTCAGGGGCAAAATAGCCAGGAGTATTTCTATACTTTGGAAAGCACAACATTGTTTCAATCAAAAGGCCTTGCTTGTATTATACTGGAGTTTAGTTTCCCCACATCTGCATTACTGTGCTGAAATATGGGGAAACACTTACAAAGGTACATTGCACCCGTTGGAGATTCTTCAAAAGAAAGCAATACGAATTATTTACCAAGCCAATTACAGGGCACACACTAATAACTTTTTTATTGAAGGCAGAATTCTCAAATTACGTGATGTGGTAAATTACCACACAGTACAAATTATTTACAAGGCTTCAAAGAAAAGCCTTCCTAACAGTTTACAAGCAATGTTTGAAGACAGAGAAGTTTCGCATGATTTAAGAAGAAAAGGTAAATTCACTGAGAAAAATATACGGACCACACTTAAATCCTTTTCGATATCTGTAAATGGTATTAAGCTGTGGAATGGACTTGATGAAGTTGTCACAGGGAGTTGCAGTTTGCGCAATTTCAAAGCAAATTATGTTTCAAAAATTATTGAAAATTACAGACTAATAACCTGAGCACAATGTCAATGTCACTTTCATTACAATGTTGTAACAAATAATACAGGCCAGCAGACAGACTTGTTTTGGAATACTTTTGCAGAAGTGTTTAGACTACCAGTTTAGTAATGGAACAGGCCAAATACAAGGCCACTTCACACTTTATACACTTGGCATTGTCACAGAAAAACTGAACTGTGCTGAACTGATTTTAAAAGCTGAAGCAATTAGATTAAAATTGACTGTGTATTGGACTGCAGATTCTTAAAAAAAAAGTATATGTATATATAGATATATATATATGTGTGTGTATATATATATATATACATATATAGCTATATATATATAAAAAATAATGTTTTTTGTTTGTTTTATTTTTATTTTGTAACAGTAATCTGTGTATCTGAATCCGAATTTGATGAAAATGGGGGCGGGACCTGATAAGCCTTTGGCTTCTTCCGTCTCCCTTCGGACAACACAAAGTATGATGTATGAATATTTGCAAGAGAAAATTGTGTATTGTGTGGAATTGTCCGAAAGAATAATAAATAAATAAATAAATAAAGATTATATTACATTTTTACCAAGTCTTTCTGAAACATGCCAACAAATTCTACACACTGCACCTTTTAAGTAAAGGATTTAGAGACTTTCTCTACTGCAGTTTGTTTAATCTACTGAATAAGTTTGTATTAGCACAAGTGCAAGTACCCTGTCAAACGTCCAAAGCACCATCAATTTAACTGATGGCTTTTAAGAGGCACAATTTGGTTTTATTTGTGTTTTGATTCGACTGAAATGGGTGAAATTAAGCCTGGGCTGTTTCAAACACTCGGCCGTGGTGTTCCTAAACTCCATCATCACGGCCTATTAGCTCCAGTGAATGAGCCAATAATGTGTTCAGCGCGGCTACACAAAAAGATAAAACACAGAATCCTTCAAAACTAGCTTTTTCAGGCACATGTAATCTTTTCTTCTAAAATGGTGAAAACAATCGATTGCAGGGAATATATCCATGCACTTCCAATCCAATGTCTTATTCTATTCTGTGGCCAAAAATGTTGCATTAAAATGAACAATGGGACACATTTGGGTGGGAAAATATAGACTTACAACTTTGTTTCATTTCGATAAATATCATAAGTGCTATTGAGTCCAAATTTCAAGATGAGCCGTGCTCCAATAGATATGGCAAATACGTCAGGAAGAATAAACTCATACATCTGTGAGAATGTATCAAACCTCAGTACTTCAAAGAGATTTACGATTTAATTATACCACGTAGGAGACTTAGGGAGGAAGCTTGTTCTCAGAGGAGTAAGCTGTTCAAGGTAAGGACTGAAACAATAGTTTCTTAAGTTACAAGTTGTTACTACTGTGTGTGTGCACCGAGTTTCCCACATGCTAAAATATAATAGTCTGACCTATTTAAAGATTTGGTGTCCTAGTTTCTGTATTTATTTTTCCTCTGAAATAGAAACATTATAGGGGCAAGAGACATATTTTTGCATTCTACTTTATCATTTCATCCCCCTGATTTCCTGTGTAACTGTCCCTATACTGAAACTAGCTTTGTGGTTTACTCTTAACAGTTGCACCTCTAGAGCACGTTACCGAACTGTTCACACTGGGTTTATTATCTTATTGTGTGGTTGATGTTATTGAGAGAGCATTCACCCCAGAGCTTTAGTCTGTTTTTATGTCTGATAACAACTCTAAATTTACTCCAGCTGCATGTTTGCTGTTTGGTCAAGAATAACTCTTTATAATATTTTCTACTAAAGCCCTTGTGCCTTTTTATATGTATTCTGTTCACTCATCCATCGACATAAATGGCTGAAGACAAGTTGCTTAGAGGGTTGCTTGTCAACAGCTCTGATCTATAAGTCAAGAAGTGCTGCAGCTAGGAATCCTGTGGGCTCCTGTTAAAAGATTATATACACCGTCTGAACCTCCTTGTATGAAACTTATACTGTCGAGGCTCCACATTATACCAAACGACCTAGACGTCATATTGGAGAAGAATATTTACAAAAAGTCTGCCCACTGTTACTGTAATTGTGGGTCCCAACCTTGTGAACTGTACATGTGGCTGGTGTGCATCCAAAACACACAAACCCACACACATACCAGAGCATGTGTCTCTCCCCTCGTCTTCACAAAACCAGCCAGTCAAAAAAATATTTCTTTGCTCCCACATGAACACATGATCATTACAGTTTGGTGAGATGGCTGCCTGACTAAGCGTTTTTTAGGGGCATGTCCTGACACTTTCTTATCGTCTCGTCTGCCAACTGTCTCTGCCTCGCACTTTGCAATTATGTGAACCCGCAGTGTTACGCACTCAGGCCTGGGTCGGGAACAGGGTATTAACTGGAAGCCCCCCACCTCTGCCCACTACTCCATTATGAGCTATAATTCGCCTGCAAAGGATCAGGGGCTCACCAGATCCCTATGTTATGCCAACTACAGGGACTGAACTAAATAATGCCCAAAGTCCTCAAACTGACTCGGTAATATACACCACGTTACAGTGTAAAGTTAGCTGAGATTATCTACCTGGAAATGTATTCAACTTTTTCTGGTACAGGATGGAAAAATCCTCTATTCCAGACTCTTAACACTGAATAACAAGAAAATAAATGACTATAATATGCAAGTTTAAAATGGCATTCATGACAAATCAAATGCATTTGATGAATAAATTACAATTCAGCTTTTATAGTTACAGAGTGTATAGAGCTTCTGCTCAATAATAAAACAAGTATGGCTGTCAAAGCCCTGAGTGTATTGAATCTAGCAAAGTTGTGTTTTATTGATGACAAATTCATATTTTCAGTTGTTAATGGAAGGTTTTTTCCCCTTCTGTTATAATAGAGGTTGACTTTTAAAAGCAAATAATCTGCATGAGCATCAGCCAAAGAAAAAGAAAAAAGCATTATGATTAAATTTACCTAGAGACCTGTCTCATATGACATCGTATAGCAAACAAATCAAAACTTTGTCAACATATAGAAGCCACAAACCAACTGGGAGAAAATAAACAGTATAGGGAAATGTTGTTAATAGTCATGCAACCTAAGACAGCCCACCTTTCTGTTGTAGTGTTTGCAATGTTGATTTAGGTAATTCCAATCCATTTCTTATTAATTCTTAGCTTTCATTGTATCTGTTAATGTGTACCTGACATTTGTAGTGATCATGTTGCCCCTTCAGCAGCAGCAGCCACTGAACTGTGTTGAGCTGTAGCCTATGAAACCGCTATAAAACCTAATATTACATCATTGTCAGCACCTGTTTTGCTTTGATGCATAATTCCAGTCTACAGTTACATTTTTTTAATTTTCAAGTAGAGCTATGGAAAGTTTCTTTACAGCTGCTGCAGGCGGTGCAATTTTAGATTTAAGTGAAGAGGATTAGGTGTTTCCCAAAAGGGATCCAAGTTTTCTGTTAAAAAAAAACAAAAAACAAAACAGTGCTGCTGAATTCCCTCTTCAGTGCCACGTGTGAGCTGCCATCTCCTTGCCAGTGTGAAGTCTTTGGCGAGCCCAGCTGTGCTCGAGGCGCTGCCAGCCACCAGCCTACAGCCCATTACGGAGAAGTGAGGAGCTGTGTGGATGACCAGTTGCCTTACAGAAAGTTGAAGTGATTGTTCCACTTTGCAAAAGGCTTTTTTTTTTGTTTGTTTTGTTTCTTGTTCTGAGGATTTCTATAAAGCTGCCAAAAGCTATTAAGGCACACACTAGTCTCCCTTATGCGATAACACATTTCTCCTGTACTGTTGTTGCTCAAAATTAAAATCTCAGGGAAATTTGTCACTGTCTGGAGAGGAGACCTCGGCTCTTCCGTCCTAAACCGACTACCTCCCTTTTTCAAATCAGCGGAGCCAACGCAGGGGCCAGGTTGCTGCTGAAATTGCTTTTTTATCCCCAAAATGCCTGGAAGGTTTTGTCAAAACCAGAAAAAGGGGTGGCAGTCTTGTCCTTATCTGTCTGGAAGTCAAAGCTGTGCCTCCTCCTGATGGAGGGGGAGACAGGTGTTCTACAGCACAAAGGACTTTTAGAGGTCGCAATTCACCTTGACCAAAGACGAGCAAACATGCACACATTTGTTACACTTTAACACGCACCTGCACAGCATAGATAATAAGTGCGAGACCCTCTATGTATGGCTTTGTTGGTTGTAATATTTCTAAATAAGTGTCTCATTTTATTATTCACAAGCATCTCCTCCATCCCCTCTGTCATAATCCCATCCAGCTGCGGCATTTAGGACGGTTTTCCGTTCCTCTTTCCACTCAATTCCACTGTAATACCGAGGACTCATAAGCCTGCACTGCTTCTTATTTCTTGCTCCTGTGTGACACACAATAGAAAATACTAATGCTGAATATGATAAGTTGCTTTCTATTTTTTTTGTATTTAATACCACCAGTATGCATGAATGCTGTTTTGATGGGGGAGGGAGAAATATGTAAGTAGGTCAAGACAGCATCTACTACTGTGTATTTTCTTTCTATGGGGGGTTTTTCTGACTGTGAGTGCTTGTTTCCCCACAGAGACCTGTGCAGTGAACAATGGCGGCTGTGATAGCACATGTCACGATTCAGTGACAGGAGTCCGCTGCAGCTGTCCCGTTGGCTTCACTCTGCAGCCCGATCGCAAGACCTGCAAAGGTACAGCAAGCATCACCATTCAAAGTGCAACTGTCCAGCTGTCACCACATTAAAAATCCCTCTCGTCGCGTTGCCAGCCACATTGGAGCTTATTTTTCTCGCTGTCTCTCACTCTGGAGCTCACAGGAATAGTTATCAAGCTATTTAAGATGTCCCCATCCTCCCTTTTAGCACCTTTATCCAATCTGCTGGGTGGATTGTCTCTTTAAACAACACTATTGTTGTGTTTTGCAACCCAGAAGTGCTCTTACAATGTCTGCATTCTTACCGGTGCCACCAATCTCACATGATTTTATTCTTTTTACAGCTGCATATTTTGAGAATGCCAGCATTTATTTTTTCTGACAGTTTTTCCACTGCATTACCATCATCCCTCCCTACTGAGTGTTGGCATGTAACATCCTCAACTCAAGCAGCCTGCATACTGTAGCAAGTTTTTTTCAAATATATATAATGTCTGATAAAGTAATTTCCTAACTTTACAGTAAAAATCTGAGTTATATTAGAAAACAAAGGCACTGTCGGAGAAAAGACAAACTTGGGAGACTATGAGGACAATCCGTGTTTCCAGAGAAGCTGGGATATAAATCCTTTTGCCTCCTACCTCTGGTGATGTTACATCAACAACTCTGATACAAGTACATTGGTTCACATTAGTTTGGTTTTGAGAGGAAAACAAACCCAGGCAGCTCTGGCACAAGAAGACAGGAGCCCGCTGCAGGCCAGGCACTTCTTAAGAACTGAGACAAAAGATGGGCTAAAGGAAACGATTATTATATCCTGTTTCGGATGCATTTATTTCAACCAGATGATGAAGACTCCCTCCAGAGATGGACGCCTCATTTGTGATGATTCAGAATTAATCAGAGCCGCTGCCAAACTTGCCGAAGCAAAGCGCCATCAAAAGCATGGATGAATGATATACCGATTGGATATTGCTTACAGAAATAAAGAACAGAGTAATCGGAGGGAGATGGACAATGGTGATTTAGAGGCCTGACTGCCAGGAGGCTTTAATGTGCGAGAGCTGCATCCCATTTCAGCCACAAACAAACTGATGTTAGCCTTAGTGACGGCCAGAAAAGAAATCCCTCAAGCTCATTTCTAGTCCCTGCAAGACTGTCATAACAGAACGACCAAACACATGATCATCCCACTTTGAATCGTTCTGCACTAAAAGCCTTGTTCTTCTATTTTCAGATTCAAAAAACATTCAAATAACTTTAAAATAAAGAAACAAAAAAGCACATATTGCAGTGTTTAGTAAAATTTTTCTCTTCTTGTACTTTTGTGATGTAATGGGTCATTTGATGATTTAACGATTTCTGTTTGCAGATATTGACGAGTGCCGTCTTAACAATGGGGGGTGTGATCATGTGTGTCGAAACACAGTGGGCAGCTTTGAGTGCAGCTGCAAGAAAGGCTACAAGCTGCTGACCAATGAGAGGACCTGTCAAGGTAGGTCACCTTTTTGACTCCCCTTTTCCACTTAGATAAAACTAGTGTTCCTGCTGTCTACAACATGCAAGCATATCATCAACTTTTCTTTTCTTATTGAAAGTGGATCGGATTGATTAGAGAGAATGTTAAACCACATATTACCTTCTAGGAGCCTGGATGAAAAGCCTTTTCTAGCCTGCAGAGAGGCCAAACCAGGCGTCTCTTGCTTGTTTCTTTCTTTCTATTCGGGGGTATTCGCCACCGCTCAGCGGGAGCTGGGAGGACTTGCTTCAGAACAAATAAAAAAGGGTTGTAATGGCCGATCACAGGTGTGGGGAATTAGAGCTCCAACTGGAAACCCTCTGGTTTTTGGATGAATCAAGCCACTCCAGAAACATCTGGTGAAAGAAGACAGACAGGCTGGGACTGCGGAGCTCAGCTCAGCCTCTGTCGGAGTGGAAAAACAGATGACATGCTATTTTTTAATTCTCTTTTCTTTATTGATGTGGTCAATCAATATCCAGCCTGGTACACATCAATGTCATGCAATGGCTTTATAAAATGCTGCACTGAATCACACAGTTCTTTACACAGTACACAAACATCTCATGTGGTCAGTGGAAATGCACACTGTCACTGTGCTTTGCAGCCACTTTCTCTTCACTACAAATCTATTTTCGGTGGGATGCCTTTCTCTCATTACTCGGAGTCAAACAATGCATGGTTTATTTTGACAAAATAACACAGATAACTGAGAAAATGTGGTCTGTGCATGTAGGAATGTAAATCACAGCCTGTTGTCTGTGGCAACATGCCTTAACTAACTCAGCCTTGTGCTGTTTGGGTGCACAGGGGCAGCTTTGGAACAGTGTTGTCCTTGTTTGGTGCTGGCTGTTTTGTCTGGAGAGAAGGACCGTGATAAAGCTCACCTCCTGTTGAGTAAGGTGTTGACAGGCACTCTCTCTCTATCTCTATCTCTCTCACTCTTTCTCACAACAACAACACACACACACACACACACACACACACACACACTCCACACTACTGAGTCACCTGTCTGCTCCTTATCCTCTCCTCACCTACACGATAGCCGGGCAAAGTTACAGCAGCATGCCTTCTTTAAAGATTTCTCCTCTGGCTATTGGGGCTTTTATAATAACAGATTAGACTTACTTTATATAGAGCTTTTGAAGAACTCAAACTCTTTTGTGTTAGTATGCACATCTGTCTTTAAAGGGCCACTCCTGGAATGTGTTATTGCCCTTCGATAAAGTTAAAGGACTCACTAGAGACAGATTTAAACAAATAGTTAATTAAGTATTAATCAAAATCAAAGCAGCAAAGGCTGTGATATCTAGACTTCAGTCCCTATATGTGGAAAGCTCCAAAACACTGGATCCTCACGTTTCCCATAACTCAATAGTGTCTTGTTTTACTTTGATTGAACAATGCTTTTACAAATAAGGCAGGGTAACCATGGATTTAAAGCTCATTTGCATGGATCTGAGTTAGACAATTTAACAAAAACAGCTTTTAGATTTTTAGATTGTATTGTTAATGGTTATTTATTTATTGATTAAATCCATAGTTTAATTTATGAGAACCTGTCTGCCTGATAAATACCCCCATCTTCTAAAAATGTTTAGTCTCAAAGCACAACTCGAGATGTCGCCTAATGACATCATTATGACATCATCAGGAAAAATCGCGTACTCTTACTTTTTTCTATTCTACATACTACATCTGACCATAATAAGAATTAAGTTAGCATGCAGTAGGCATACACTTGGGACATACTTTTACTTATTTATTTCATCATAAAATTGCGCCTTGATCTTGCCTCTTGCTTTTATATCCGTCGCATCCCCGTTAGTTTTCATATGGAGGCTCTGTCGATGTGACGTCACTCCCGGTGCGCACTGGATTGTGGATCAGAATCGGCCAAATAGGATGCTGTTTTCAAAACTAAAAATCTCGGACAGATGTAGTAGACATCCGAGTATTTCTAACCATGCTTAATCTGGCCACAAGAATCGGGACTTCCTAAATCTTTTTTCTACCAAACTAAATAATAGATAGTACGGGTATTGGAACGCAGCCCATAAGTCTGTTTTTCATAGGCTGATCCCATCATGCATCTCTTCTTATGGGCATAAATCCAGAGCTAGCAGCACTTTAGTCTTGTTAGTAAGTGCTTGTGCCTGGTGACGGGTGGTGGTGTTCAGTAACACTTAAGTAGACGCTTGCTGTCTCCCCCGAGGTGTTGAGATGTGTAAACTGAACTCTGGGGGTTATCTTGGTTTAAACAGTCATGGTGTTTCCCTGCTGTCAGTGGACCATGGCCCATACGTCAGGACGGGGCACGTCTGCTGAGCCCCCCTGTCAGCATTCCTGCACCTTCAACACCCTCCAAAGTCTCCAAAATCTCCTCTCCTGATCCATATGAGGGCACTCAGGGAGAGAGATTCTCATCACATTTAGTCCATGACGGAACATCTACGATATAGAGCTCTTATCTGCTCTGTAAAAACAATAGTGGCCTTTTTCTTAAGTTTCCATCAAGCTCATTCGCCACCCTATACATTTGCATTGAGCAATGGTGGAGGGTTAAAGTGATGAATTGAGTTCTTCTGACATCCAGATCAGTCCAGTGCAAAATGTCTGGGCAGATTGATGAAGAGTAGAAAGTCAAGGAATAATTGATGGAAACTCTTGATTTGTTATTTTTCCAGCGTGAGCCACTTCATCTTTCCATGGTCCCCTGCACGTACATCACCTCCTGATGTAGTCTCTCTCTCTCTCCTGCCCACCCACTGCATACTTCACCTTGGCTGCCTGGTAAATAAGGGTTGCAGGAGAGTCCCACATGTCTTTAGCTCATCTTACTCTGTAGCAAGGCACAACACAAACAACGGTATAATGATAAGTTGCAGATTGACTTCTGGCGTCACTTATTGCAACAACTCGGTTGCCACGCCTAGTTACCAGAGGGTTTTCAAGACGCTTCGCTTAAAAATGCTTTATATGTTCAAAACAATCACTTTTGCAATGCCTCATACAGCATTTGCACGCATCTGCCGCTGCTGTAATGAATGTCCCCCAGGCCATCAGAGCGGACAAACAGTGAATCAATAGAAGTGCTTACTTTTTACTTCTCCGTAAACCAGAGCATCAGGTCATGGAAGATGTTATTCTTTACATGTTTGTCCCATCTAGATAAATCAATCCACTTTTACAACAAAGAAATAGGTTTCAGTAGTCATATGTGCATCAGTAAAACTTTCTATCTTTTTTTTCTTTTTCACTTTTGAACATCAACCTGTGCTTCCCCTCAAAAGCCTCCGTGCTCTTTTGGAAACTAATCACTTAATAAGCTTTTAATCTCAGCACTTTGTCATCTTGTTGACGCTCAACATGCCTGCCAAGTTCTAACCTCAATGACTGTCTTCACTGTCTGAGTTCAGCTGTAGGATACTTGAAAGATGTTGCCGAGCGTGAATATGTGAATATGTTGTGAATATGTGAATCATTTTTGGGCAGTACGCTGTTTGAGGCCGCCACCATATTGTTGAGAGTGTGCGAGTTTAAATTTCACCCAGTCGCATTTGAACATGATGTAGTACAGATAGCATACAGCATTATTACCTTACGGTTAAAAGTAGTGGAATGAGTAGTAGTTTATTTTTCTTCTCTAGCTCAGTCTCTCCCTACCTGCACTGAAAGTCATCACCAGCTTTTGGCATACACTTTTCTGTGGCTGAGGCAACGTGCTAGTCCTGCTATCACACACCGGGAGTGACTCACACAGGTGCAGTTTGGCTGTGGGTGTAGCGTACCACCAACCTGGCTTGTTAAAAAAAAACAGTAATTACTGTCCTTGAAAAATAACTAAATTAAATAATATAATCAATTCATCAAAATCAGAAAGCATTTTTTTAAGCATCACAGTAGTTATGGATGTTGACAACTACGTCTCCACCAAAGAATGTGAGATTGTCTATGCCTATCTGCACCAAAAAAAAAAAAAGAAAAAGAAGTGCGATCAAATCATGTGCTGGTGCGCCCATCTCAGAAAGTTGGTGGCACCAGTGCGACAAGTGGAACATTTTTCTATGGAGCCCTGCAGACATTTATCAGTCTGTCTTTCGAGTCTCTTCAAGGCAAGCTATTATCTATCCATAGTCCTGTAATTGCTATACAAATACCTGCGTCATCTGTTTGATGGTGGCTGGCACTCCTTCACAACTCAGAGGAGTTTCAGATGTAGTGGATGAAAGCGCCATATTCCTGGGAAAATCCTGCAAAGTAAAATCTTCTCGCAAATTAGCCCTTGAGTACAATCCAAAAAAAGTTATAGTACATTCCCATTTTCTCCCAGCATGCCCTGCACAAGTTTGACACGGATTATTGCTGACATTAAAAGGAAATCTTGATCGTATGAAACCAAAATGTCATCCATCTCCAGTAGCTTGATGTATCAGTCCATATATGGTCTTTGAGCCTGTGACATTTAAGGGAGGTATTCGGATGCCTGTGTAAAAGAGCAGAAAAGCTCAAGAAGATAAGATGGAGGGGCTTTTGAGAGGCAAAAGGCTTTCAATGCTGATTGACAGGTGTGATGAGGCTGACGCAACCGTCTTCCCTATCTGCATCTGTCACATTTATCAAAATACTTCCATGGTTGTTGATTTTTTTAACTTATTTTTAAACACGTTTTTTTTTTTGTTAAATTATTTTCTCAAAGCAATTATTAATTTTAGACAACACTAATGTTTCTTAATAATTCTGTTGGATGCAACTGCCATCCCATAATCAACCTAGAACGCTTGGAGTGTCCCCCATAAGAGTATTCAACCACCACTGTCTCGACCAACAAGCGAGCACAACACTTTAACCTAAACCCAGCATCTTCAGATTGCCAAATTCTAAAGCACTTTTCCTCCAATAGGAAGATTACAGGGTTTCTAACAATACTGGGTCATGTAAGCCATGGTTAAGAGGAGAAAAGGGGAAAGTGATTGGCAGGTTCTATGTGGAGAGAAAAAACAGCCCCTGAGACCCAATTATAAGGTGAAGAACAGACTTTCTTTTGACTCCTGCTTTGTCTACTTGTTATTTTAAAAATACTTCTGAAAACTTACATTTCAGAGCATTGAAACGGAAAACTGGATGACTCCAGGAGGTCAACCACTATACCTAGAACCAAACAGAAGACATATTCTTTTCGAAAGACGTGATTTGACCCGTTTCAATCCATGGCAAACAATAACCACAATACAGCCTGGGAAAAAATCAAAACAGAACATTTGCCATGACAGGAGGATTTCAAAGCCGTTTTTTGTCATTTGTTGAACTGATTGATATTGAGTTTCTAACTGCCTATCTTTCTCTCTATACAGACATTGATGAGTGCTCTTTTGACCGCGCCTGCGACCACTTTTGTGTCAACTCTGCCGGCAGTTTCCAGTGCCTCTGTCATAAAGGCTACGTCCTCTACGGCCTGGCCCACTGTGGAGGTGAGCCAGCATGTCTCCTTGTCTCTTGATTTACAATGTCATTTTCCTGTCTTTCACTCTTTCTCTCCATCCCACACGTCCTCTTTTCAACCCACTATTAATTGCTCTTGTCAGGAAAGGCACAACTATACTTATAACAGCTCATCAATGGTAATTTAAATTTCCCCTGTCAGCTTACATACAGCTCTGAACAAAAGCCTGTGTAAATAAAAGTACCCTACCCGATTGTTTTAGCTGACAATTAAGCCCTTTTATATACTTTAGATAACTGCTTATTATTATTTCCAAAGCATGCTTTAGGCTTTTAATTTGGTTTCTTGCTTTTGAGCCGGTTGATAGTTTTTAGACATGCTGGTAGCAAAGCCTTAAGGATGGCAGTGTCGTCAGATGGTCGGTCCACCACTCTGGTCCAATTCTGATCTCCAGTGGGCCAATCGTGAAGACTTTAGCGATTATGATATTGATATTTCAGGCTGTGAGTGAATTGTATTTACTCTTGTATTGATTTCCATGAAAATGCAAACATTCATGTCCCCCTCAAGATGACTTGGTGTTCCATTTACTTTTCTTGCAGCACCACCATCTGGTCTGATTATCTGATACTTTGGTTGATTTTCCACAAACCTGAAAAGAATGCAACACCTTAAACTTTGCTGCTGAACTTGATGAATGCTACACCTACTAAATGTCAGCATGCTAGCGGATTGTCTTTTTGTTTGATTGTTAGAATGCTGATGTAAGTATTCATCTCAAAGCACAGCTATGCCCAAGTACAGCCTCACAAGGGGCTTTGACACCGGCAAGGCTCCATTCTCAGACCTCAGGCCGGACTGTTCAGACCTAAAATATATTGATTCGGAATCTGAAAAGTTGGTTCTCAGCTGGAAACAAATATAGCTGTTCTTTCTTGTGAACTGTGACATCATCAATGGGCGTGTGTTAGCTATGAAGTTGAGACAGAAGAAAGTCTACACATTTTTCACCGCAGGCTAAAAACACAACTCTTTCGACTGCACCTTGGCTATGAATATGATACTGGTAAAAACAAAAATTACACATAGGCCTACTTGCACTTTGTAGTATGGCTTATTTGAAGTTATTCTATTTACATGATTCTGCTCTTCTGAGTTTGGTTGTATGCATTACTTAATGTGGTTTAACAAATCTGATGGATTGTCTGTATCAAGCCAGTTGTCAGTCTCCTATAAGTTTCAAACTGAAATGAGCTGAAACAGGTTGCCGACTGCAAAGCAGGAAATCAGGCTAACAAACTGTGCTACAGTTGGAACTAATGTAAAGTGAAGAAAGTTTGTCCTGTAGTTAATGGACTACAACATTAATCCTTCAAAGTGGAGTATGACTATATCTGTCAAACATTAGCAGGTACTACTACTCAGTGTACTGCAGTGTGGAACTGATAGCAGAAAACAGCCGTAGGTGTCAGGAGGAGGTGTGTGCGGGTGCGCGTCAGATCTGCCTGGCAGGCAGTAAAAGGCCCCGCCACAGCACATCAGGGTGTTGCGGCTTCCCTTTGATGGAGTGTGTATCAGCAGTTAGAATCTGCTGCTGTCTCCAGTGCCTCGAGCCTCGCAGTAGTGGGAGAGAGAGACAGCATATGTACTCGGAAAAACATAGCTTCGCAGTGATTCGTTCTGTGTTTCTTCATCTGTAGTTTGACAGGCCTACTGATCGGAATATGTTGCAACAGAGTGTAGAATAGTGTAGAAAAGAAGTGATAGTAATGTGACTAGAGAGCGATGACGTGTAGATGTACTGTATGCGATCTTTAGGGTATGTACAAACAATGCAGTTATAAATATTTAAAAAATAAGGTTTTGTCCTTTTTTTCCCTCTGTGTCCTGTCTGTATCCCAACTGTCACTGGCTCATAAAAGTAGAATTGTATCTTTTGACAGTCTCTTACTATGCGAGTGCAACATGCTGGAGGTGGACAAAATAACAAGAACATCTAAAGATTATTACCATGCAATCCATCAAAGTGACCCAGTAATATAAATCACCCTTTTTAAAAAGCTCATAAAAACCTTAATTAAATCAGAGTCGGAGAGACGTCTGTAATGCTGCTGGATTGAATTATATTGTGAGTGAGGGGCTGCTTTTATTTCCGCCCTCCTCCTGTATGTATGGTTAGAATTACACAACCTGTATTTCAGAATGGGTCTTAAGAGGTTACATGGGATCCAGTCCACACATACTGTATAGGCTGCTGTATTAGCTGTCAGTACGGGCAATACAAAGCAGTAGAATTGGATTTGTAAAGCTTTTACTCACATGATGGACCGTGATTGGGCCGCAATGAGCTGCTGAGAGGGGAGAAGATGGTCAGGCCTAAATGACTCCCTCTCTGTGCCATTGTTGAGAGAGCCAGTGATGAATGATTTCCCCCTTCGCTTTTCATCGGCGCTGTCGGAACTGTGCGATAACCCCGGAGATTTACGGGCGCTCCGCTGTTGTACTTTCTCACTCCCGACCATAACCAAGGTTATGTTATTCCCCTGTGTGGTTTATCAAGCAACATATAGCTGCCAAACAATCCGGCGAGCTGTGTTCAGTGTTTAACAATAGACTCACCCTAAGCAAACCCAATTAGGTCGGTGACCTGTAGTCGTCGAGCATTGTGCCGAGGCCCTGTCAACATTCCTCCCTAAGTGAGAGTCTATCCAGCCATTCTCCTTACTCAGCTAGCAAAACAATCCACACTTATCTGGTAAGAAAAATATAGACACAGTTGTGACTAAAAACTTAGTGTTTTTGAGCGTACCTCATTTTGATCCAGCCAGCTTTGACCTCAGCAGAAAAGTTTTCATGTGGTACTGACAAATGTTCGTATACAAAGATGTAAGAAAGACAGTTAAGTCCCACAAAACCACAGAGTTTAAGTTGATATCTTAACAGTTAATTGGTAAAAAAAAATACAGTAAAAGCTTTCCAGATTGCGCTCAGGGATAGTTCCTCACAATGTGGTTGATGCCAATGACCACACAAAAAACCATTCAAATTCAAAGATGGCAATGTTTCCATGAACTCCCCATTCCATCCCGGAATTCCTCTCCATTACACACAGCCATTTTTGAGTCTAAATTTCAATTTGTCCTTTTTTGTTCTGTTCGTTTGGGTTCTCTTTTGCTCTTTGACTGATCTCTGTTCTCTTCTGTGAAAACGGACTCTGATCCGTACAAAGGTCGGGATACATCTTTCTGGTTTGATTTCAAGTGTAAGGGAGGGAACAGAAAAGTCAAAACAATAGTTGCTGGCAGATGAGCTCGGCTTCCATCAGACATTCATTAAAGTTCTTTGTCCTTTTTTTAAATTGAGTGCTTTGATGCGGAGGATAAGCAGCTCGTCCCTCGCAGCATTTCCAAGCATTGTGTTGATGAAGTCATCATCTTCTTCTTTAGGGAGTGAAAGAGGCACGCAGGGCAGGCAGCTCTTATTCTGGGTGAATAATTGAATGGGACAAGGAAGAGCATTTCATATCAGCAGGCCAGATCATCCATCACTGCCATTATCTCCGTCTTTCTCCCGGTGTCTACGCCGCTGTGTCCACAGACTGGGCTCGGCTAAACTCATTTTCTGTCTGGCGTCAATGGCCGCCTTGCATCTGGATCCCGGGTGCTTTTCAGTTGTTTTTTTTAAAACTCAGCATGTGTTTGAAAAGGTGATTATAATGTACTGCTCACCACAAGTCTTCCCCCCGCCGAAGAGCAATAGAAGTTTTGACCATGAAATTGAATGTGGCGACATCAAAAACCAGAAATCACTTCTGTTTACACGCCAACACATTAATCTTCCCAGAATGGGACTCGCTGACAGCATGAAGTCAACTGACCTCTCAGGAACTCCTCATTCACAGCTGTGCCTTTTGTTAATAGCAAAAAATTGACTCCAGATCTTTCTGGACTGACCACATTGTTTCAATCAAAATGATTTTCCTCCCCTTTGTATTTCTTTATGTTTTAAAGTCTTAACAATTAAACATGGTAGCTGTGTACAAATGTGTCCTTTTAGTGATACTTATGTGCACTATTTCTTTGCATGTTTCTTCACAGATATTGATGAATGCAGTATAAACCGTGGAGGTTGTAAGTACGGCTGCGTCAACACTCAGGGAGGCTACGAGTGTACCTGTCCACCGGGCTACAAGCTGCACTGGAACAGGAAAGACTGTGTTGGTACGCAGCAGCACTGCCCCCTAGTGGTTCATTTGCTGACACAATCAAAGCACACTTCATCGTACCAGTGCTTCTGTGATTTCTCCCACTCTTTCAGCTTTCTCTGTCAACCGTCTTTGAATCTGTGTTGGTTTTTTATTTTCCCTTCAGAGATAGTGAGATGTCCTGCTGGACTAGTGGCACCGAAGGCCACTCTGACCTGCAGCAAGTCGGGCAAAAAAGAGAGCTGCTCCCTAACCTGCGCCTCTAAGGCTCACTATCTGGCAGGTATGTCACCCACAGACATGGCGCAATCACAAAACATCAAACAGATTTCCGTTTTTTTGTAATTCAACATTGAATAATGTAACAGGTATGTTGATACTAAAAGAGGAAAATAAATATAATTCTAAAAAAAAAAAAACATTTTAAACTTTTTGTATATGTGTGCCCTTTGTGCAGAGTCGGACAACAGCTACTCAGTCAGCTGTGGTATCCCCCTCCTCAGAGGGAAGACCCCCTCCAGGTTCAACTCCAGCAGTCAGAGCTGCATAGGTTTGTTTCCTCTCTGCATTCCCATCATTAAACACATTACAGACAGCCTGTGTTTGCTGTGGCAGCAGTATGATGTTGTGGTGGGCTCTTAGTCACTGTGCTGTGTTTGTCTGTAGAGACTTTGGCCCCTCCAGTGAAGCAGACGGCTTCTTTCAAGATTAAAAACGCCAAATGTCACCTGCACCCGAAGCTGACCGGCAGGACGGAGGACAGAGGACGGACGCTTGGACCAGGTCAGTCTTAATCTGGGTGTGCTGCCGTGTAAATAAGTTGTTATTCATAAACATACAAAGAGTAATATGCCATAACTGAGAGATATTGAATTATTTTTCTTTTTCCTCTTTTCTTTTTCTGTCTGACATTTATTAGTATTGTGAGGATTGGCCGTTGTTCTTTGTATTTAGATTGACATTTGGGGTTTTTAGACAGTTTGAAGAATGGGCTTTTTTGTGTCTGAAAAAAACAATTAGCTGATTTATCAAGAAAAATTATGTGCAGATAAATTAGTAATACAAAAAAAAATGTTATTTGCAGCCTGAACATAACTACCAATGATCCCCCTGCTACCCGTTGACTCATATATTCCTCGAAAATGATAGATCTTACTGTACCTCTCATACATCGATCAAAATGAATCGTTTTTAATGTCTGATCTGGGAGTCCTGATCCATCTCATACAGTATATTTCCTCCCATGTTGTCCACAGGAGGCGGGCAGCCCTGCAGCAACTGCCTGGTGACGTTTGTAAACCTCAAATGTGATTCGTCTAAGAAAACTAAAGGGCGGCGAGCGCGCAACCCCTCCAACAAAGAGGTGACGCGCATTACTCTGGAGCTGGAGGCCGAGGTCAAGGCTGGAGACACTACAGGTCAGTCTCCTCATTGAAAACAACACCCAGATTCACCCAACTTTATTATTATTTTGTGGGCTTGGCGCAAAAGGGGCGTAAGCGACATTTTCAGAATTTTAAATTACAGAAAAAAATTACTTTTTTATTGATTGTAATTATTTAATAAAAAACAGCGTATGAAAGCAATCTCTATCTCTATTTTTGTAAAGATTAGGCTTCAAGGAATTCATATTTATAGAAAAAAAAGGAAAAAATAATGACTAAAATAAAGTGTTACCATATTTTCTCCTTAATCATATTCTCCAAACATATTTGATAACACTTGTTCTGTACTATAAATGTTGGTCTTTTCTGCAATTCCTCCGTATGTTGGCTCTTTTACCCTATTTATAATGCACTTCACTAACACTTACGCCTTTTGTGATCAGTGCACTTACGCCTATTTTGCCCCAAACTCAATTGATGGTTTAAGCCTTAATTTCAAAAAGTAATATGTATAGTGATGTTATTATTTTACCATGTGATAGAACTAATCAATACCTTTTTAAAATGATATATAAAACTCGACTTAACTCAACGTCATTGAAAATGAGGGTCACCCCTCAATTGGTCTCTCGAGGATAAATAAAAGTTAAATGAAATTAAAAAAAAAAAAAAAGGAATTTGCACCAAATATATAGGGGAAGGTGGGGTGATTTGTGCAACTTTTTACTCAAAGTGATTTTAAAGTGAGGCCTTGACAGTTATGTCTCCAACTCAAATATGTACATATATTTCAGGATGTTGTGCATCCCTGGCAATAAAAACTTTGGATCTGGAATAAACTGTTTAAGAAATATAGCTTTCGGAAAGCTATATTTCCACTACGTGGGGTGATTTGTGCGTCATTGTGTCACAATGACAAAGTCACCATCATCATCTTTCTGGCCATCTGAACTCTCATCAGTGGTGTCGTTAAGTGGAATTGAGATGTCACTCTCTTCTGAGCTACTGTAGACAATCACTTTCTTTTGGTGACCAGCGTATACAGCCATGCCACTGGCACAACTCTCAGAAATGTACTTTGCACTAGTTGCTCCGTGCTTGTGGAACCAACTGCCACCTGACAAATGTGATTCCCCCTACATTTCTGCCTTTAAATCAAGGCTCAAAACCCATATGTACACCCTGGTGTTTCCTCCCCATTAACCTCTGCACTACTTACTTACCTCTGCACTACTATCTGTGTTTATGTGGATGTATGGGCTTTACGTCTTTTATTTTGGTTATTGTTATTTTACCTTCATTGTTTACCTACTGAATGCACTATGTACAGCACTTTGGACAGTGCAAACTGTCATAAATGTGCTTTTATAAATACATTTTACTTACTTACTTACTTATAACTCACCCAGGCCCTTGCGCACAAATCACCCCATCCCCAGAATTTTGGATAATAGGCATGATGCAGCAATTTAGGGTTGACATTGTGCTAACTATATAGACTCAAAGTGTAGCATACCAAAGCACTAAAACATGTGTCAAATGTTTTCAAACGTGTCTATAATTGTTCAGACACAATAATCAAAAAACCTTGATCATGGAAATTTTACTTTGAAAGGCAAAACACAGTTTTTTGAGCTTAAATGTGCTTATATCTTATTCCTTGTGTCTCCCTTCTTTACAGGATGAGTCAAATGGATGGCTCTTCTTAAATATGTGGTCACATTTCCAATTTCTTCCACGGTTTTCTAGAAACAAGGGGTTTTGCAACTTCCAAAATGCACAAATCACCCCACCTTCCCCTATAACTTATGTTTCTTTTGTTCCAAAACCTCGATTTGTTATGTAAATGTTTTTACAACACCCGGTAATGGCTAATATTTTACTATTAAATCTTAAAATATAAATCACAGTGTGTTGTATTCACCCAATAAACAGGGAGTTGTAATCTCAGCTGCTTGAGGCAGCGCATGGAGAAGCAGGTCAAGACGTATATCAAGGCTCTGAAGAAGTCCATCAACCAGGAGCGCTTCCTGATCAGAGTGGCTGGCTTGGAATACGAGGTGGCTCAGAAACTCCCTCAGGCCGTTTCCAACCAGGAGAACTGTGGGCCGGGCTGGGAGAGGGACAGGGACCGATGTGGTAAGACCCCAGAGCTGGACCAGGAGTCTTATATGAGCTGGTTTTACTTTGATGTCCTAAATCTACTAGATTTGAGAACTGTAAAAGCAATGGCAGACTATTACTATTATGGTTTAGGAAGTGATGGTGTTGTCCTGGACTGCATAATAGTGAGATATGTTTTCTAATAATCTGCTCCTCTCCTGTATTTCAATAGGGAGAAGCACATTTTTTTAACTCAAATTTCGACACCTCTTTTTTATAGAACTGAAAATTACACATTTCCATGTAAACGACATGTCTGGCCCTTAGTGTGATTATCATGTCGTAGAGTGGCCCTTTGTGAAAATGAGTTTGACACCCTTGCTTTAGATTGTACAGGTATAACTAGTAAGGTGGCCATTGTATATCTGTTTATTCGAGTTCACTTGATCAAGTGCATCAACCAAATAATTTGAGAAAACAAGAGTTCAATGTTTGCATTTACATAAAGATATATTTGTTGATTAATTGATTAAAGTAGTATGTGTGTGCCGTCTCTGACCGGAGCCGTTTGTGGATGTTCTCTCAGTCAGATGCTTGCCTGGGTCTTACTACCACGGTGAGCAGGAGCGTTGCGTTCAGTGTCCACCGGGAACGTTCCAGGAGAAGGAGGGACAGCTGGCCTGTGACCTCTGCCCTGGAAGTGACGGCCATGGGCCTGTTGGGGCGCGCAACATCTCCAGCTGTGCAGGTAGGTTACAATCCCATGGACCATGTTAAACATGTGCTGATTCCTGTGACGTGTCCTTAATTAACCTTCTGAAAAAATCCCATCCAGGCCAGTGTTCAACGGGTTACTTCTCCAACGATGGCTTCAAACCTTGTCAGCCGTGCCCTACAGGAGCCTACCAGACAGATTTGGGTAGGACCCTGTGCTTCCCCTGTGGTGGGGGGCTAAGCACCAAGCGGGAAGGTGCAAGCTCCTTCCATGATTGTGAAGTTAAAGGTGAGCTTGTGCTATTTTTTATTTTTTTTAAAGCTACACTTCGTAACTTCTTTCGCCCCCCATGACTTTTTAAAACAGCACTGTCGATACCTACATTAGGTAAGCCTTCTCTGATCGCGCATTGATTTTATACCTTCTGCTGTACGCCGGGGTTTTTTCCTAGCAGCAGAATCAACAACTGAAACATTTCTTGGGTGTTTCTTGAAATTTTTTCTGAGCTCCTGCGCCAGTTTCGGTGGGTGACACGACACCACTTTTTAAACGCTGCCATACTGAGAAATACAGAGAGAGTTTTTGTTGAGCTGATGGGCTTAATCAACTTTGTGTCAACTCATTTGGCGAAGGCTGGAATGTAACCAACATTCATAGATATGAAAAAGTTACACACCATAGCTTTAAAAAGCCAAATATATACATAAAATGCACTCCAATATTATGCAAAACCTTCCCCACTTAACTTGACCCTTCTTTTCCACGCTGTAGTTCAGTGTTCTCCAGGTCATTACTACAACACCACCGTACACAGGTGCATCCGCTGCCCGGTGGGGACCTATCAGACAGAGTTTAGACAGAACTACTGTATCACATGCCCCGGGAACACCACCTCTGATTTCGATGGTGCAACAAGTGTCTCGCAGTGCAAGAGTGAGTACGAAAATTACTGTTTTTGTGTTTGCAGATTTCCCAATCATGAGCCGGAAAACTAATCTCTTTTGTTTGTGTGCGTCTAGACAGGCAATGTGGCGGCGAGATGGGCGAATTCATGGGTTACATTGAGTCACCCAACTATCCCGGTAATTATCCTGCTAATGTGGAGTGCATTTGGAACATCAACCCGCCCAGCAAGCGCAAGATCCTTATTGTGGTGCCGGAGATTTTCCTGCCGTCAGAGGACGAGTGTGGCGACGTGCTGGTTATGAGGAAGAACTGTGAGTGTTGCTCTATCTGGTTTAAGTGGAGTTGAGTGTATATTATGTAAATATACAAGCACCATACAAGGGAGCAAAAGAAAACCTGGTTTATGACCATTGTCCTTTCTGTGCCCCTGCTAGGGTCAGCCACATCCATCACCACCTACGAGACGTGTCAGACGTATGAGCGGCCCATCGCCTTCACAGCTCGCTCCAGACGTCTCTGGATTAACTTTAAGTCCAATGAGGCAAACAGCGCCAGGGGCTTTCAGATCCCCTATGTTACTTATGATGGTGAGTACTGTATTGTGCTCCTTAATCACACACACCATTTCATATGTTTTTTATGATGCTAACATACAACTATAGCCCGACTTATACTGGACACAGAGATGGCAATTTTAAAATCTCCAATGATGATATCCTTATATTGTCCAGTTACCTTTTTTCTCATAAATCTTTTTTTATGAAGAACCCTAAAATTAGTTTTGTTAGTATTTATTTATAAAGCTACTTACAAAGGGCTTCACAAAAGACATAAAACCATCAGATGGGAAGTGCAAAATACATGTAGAATATTGCCCAAACTGCAGATGCCTGTGTATATTATTTCACCACCTTAGCAGTTTTAGACACACATGGCCTGTTCTCAGCCTTTCATGAGGTGACTGGTAGTAACTGTACCTCGTGTCGTTTCTATAAATCCAGAGGACTATGAACAGCTGGTAGAGGACATAGTGCGAGATGGAAGACTCTACGCCTCTGAAAACCATCAAGAAATCCTCAAGGTGAGCAGTTGGATTATTCTCACGTGTTTATTTTCTGGCTTCATTTATTTAAAACTACATTAGGGTCACGTGGGAGAGGTGATTTAGTGAAGCAATAAACTGCACATCAGCAGTATTGATGGGCTAAACCATGATGTCGTTAACACACACTGAAAAGATTTGTTTTTGTCGTCATATTGCTGGTGAGTCATTTTATTATTCCAGCATTGCGTGAAAAGTTTCAAATGTTATTCAAACTAAATCAGTTCACACCTGTATGTTCTTCCCCCGGCAGGATAAAAAACTGATTAAGACTCTTTTTGACGTGCTGGCTCACCCAAACAACTACTTTAAGTACACCACTCGGGAGTCCAACGAGATGCTTCCCCGCTCCTTCATACGCCTCATAAGCAGCAAAGTCTCAGCTTTCCTGAGACCTTACAAGTAAAAGCTCCCACAGCGGCTCAAGCACCGGATCGTGACATCGACATCACCACCACCCTGTTTCCCCCGGCAACTCGTAACTCTCACTGGACTTAAAAAAAAACACAAAACATACCAGTATGTTTACCCTATTATTTTCCATAGGCTTTGACAATAAACACTATGCAGACCTGAGAAATACTGAAAAAAAAAATCATTTGTGTTTTAGGTTTTGTGTCGGTTCCCTCTCAGCGCAGGTCTGCAAATCGCGAGCAGTTCAGTGGGGATGATGTGGAGTATGTGAGTGGGTCTGGTTTCTGTTGTGTTGTGCAATGAAACCATCAACAACAAACGATAGAAAAGGCCTATTTTCAGACAGTAGGAGTGACTTGTGTGCGCGGTTTGAGCTTGATAGAGCTTGCTATTGTGTTTGCTTAAATGAGCGTTCTAAGCTCTGACTCCTACCATTAAGTGTGACTGTAAGTGTTGTGTGAGTGTTGTCTAACCCTGGTTCCATCTTCAGTGTCTGTGTGCTGTCCTCCAGGAGGGAGCGGTTGTTGTTAGGCTCATGTCACAGCTGCGTTCCACGTCATTCAAAGCCTTACTATATTTGAGCTCTTAGAGCAGTTTCCAAGGGTTTTACTGTTAAAACAGTTCATCTATGTTTTGTTTGTTTTTTTTCGTTTGAGACTGTACCGACTTTTTCCAACCTCAAGATAACCTTTTTTGCTTTTTATTTTTTATTTGAAGATTCAACTGAAAGCAAATACAAAAACAAGGCAGTTTATCATTCCGGGAACATAGTGGACATTTGGGAGATAAATAACAAACTAATAATTGTGAGAACCGCAGAAATGAGATAATGTGATGTCTAGTGGAACATGTCTCTGAGAGAGAGAGAGAGAGATAGAAAGAAATGTCTTTGAGGAACATTATGTTTGCTGCTTTTAAAATGGTCACTTTAATTCTTCAATCTCATATTGTCTTTCTCTATTCACTAATAGTCTGTAGGTTTAAAACAAAAGGAAGCTCCACACCTGAAATACTTTAGTTCTTACACACAGTTAAGTTGATTAATCTCACAAATCGCCTGTTCGTGGACTACCATTTTTATTTTAATTTTTTAATATTTCAATCTTGTAAATAATGAAAATAAAAATTAGACGAGGGTTGAATTTCTTTGATCCTAATTA
This sequence comes from Ammodytes marinus, assembly GCF_949987685.1. Classification (NCBI taxonomy): domain Eukaryota; kingdom Metazoa; phylum Chordata; class Actinopteri; order Uranoscopiformes; family Ammodytidae; genus Ammodytes; species Ammodytes marinus. The sequence continues at coordinate 19,367,901 of NC_137211.1, read as the reverse complement.
TTCGTACGCAGGACTCCCCCTTAAAATCACTTTCGGCCCACCCGTCTCCAATCCAAAGAAAGCCCCCACCCCAGCCCTTTTCAAACACACCGCCCACATAACGTTCTGTCCCAATGAAGACAGCTCTTCCAAAGACTGCCCCATGGAAAAAAAGGGCGTGTCACTTTTTTTTCCTGTGCACTAAATTCCAAACACGTCATCCTACCTTTTGTAGTACAAAGTGCAATGAATGAAAATAACACACCTTAAATTTAGGTTACACCATTTTGTGACACTACCCCTCCCCCCTCCCCACCCCCCAAACAAAGCTTGTGAAATGTGTTTTTAGGCTGCTCTTGTCGACTCATTGTATTATATATTTATCCGTCATTATGGGCTGAAGGTGATTCTCCTAATTAGAGAAATGCTAAGAAAGTCTGTTAAAGATAAAATAAAAACTATTATTAGTATTGTGTGTAAAAAAAAAATTCGGGTTGATTTTAAAAACAGAGCCAAAACAGGGTAAAATGAGTTTCGTAAAAACCTAAGCAACCTTTACTTCACCCTAGGATAAAATAGTGGAGGGAATAGTTTGACAGAAGTATTCGCTTTTTCGCCCTCTGGCCGAGTCTAAGATGTTGACGCCACTCGTGTTTTTACTTTGAAAAAACAAAGTCTTCACTTTGTTTCCTAGCAATCTCACCAGTGACAACAGGAATGACTCTTTCAGAAAGAAAGTGAATACATATTTCTCAAAGTAAAGTGAATATATAAGTGATATCACCACCACCACTGCAGTCAGTATAATAATATTCCCAACCCCTAAACCTGTACATTCATCCCTCCTAAAATAAAATGAACTTGACATAGAATTCATTTTTTCAGGGCAGTATGATTTGTCCCCAGTCATGTAAATAGAAATAAGGGAAATGATACACTTTGTATAGTGCGTTAAATGGTATTTTTAAATACCCAAACCCTAGGATGACACAAAAGGGATTTCCACCAAGTTGTCAAACTTGATGCTGGGCCAAGCCATGGAGAACTCATGTCTGTTTGAAATGAATAACTTCAGTCAGATTATGTTCATCTGGTTTCCAATATGTCCATGTACGCTCAATCTGCCCACAAAAATCCCCCCCACGCCCCCTCCCAACAGAATCAGCTTCTTCTCCTGCGACCCGATACTTTTGTTTTTTATTGTTGCCTTTTATGGAGAGTTTGCTATGATGTATCATAGAGTTGATAATGATATTTGCACTTGAATTGTAATTGCTCATGTAAAAAAAAAAATAATGTCTGGATTTTGTATTGTCTTTTTAAAAATGAATGGAATTGGTGTTCTTATTTTCTTGTAGCTTTGTTTGTTCATGAAATGCTCACTCACCGTTTAGTCTATAGAGATGATACACATAACATTATCAACTGTTAAAAAAAGGAAAATATAAAAAAAAAAATCTATGTACAAAAAATGGTGAATGAAACAAGTTTGTACTTGTTACTGCCCAGAACACTTACCGAAATAAACATACTGTACTTCAGCTTCATTTCAAACATTTTAATGTCTGTATAATGAATTTATACGAGTTCTACCAGCAGATCAAATCTCAACATTAGTGCAATATTAATAAGGTGGATTGTATAAAGAATATTTTTATTTTTTTTACCGGAAAACGTTGCACAGATTTGCTTATTAGACCATTATTTTCTTTCTCCACTGAGTGCTGGTGATTATCGAAGTGTCACATTTCAGCTTGTGCATTAGCCCCTCCTGATGGTGCGACGTGCTGAAATAACAGGTGGAAATCATAATTTTTTAAAAACTGTTGTAAAACGAATAATGTCAATAATATCTCATTCAAACCAAGAATTGATTACTTACATGGGAGGAGTGTACATTGGGGAAGGTTAGGATACCATTGGCCATTACTTGCACAGGTAACAGTGTTGGGGCCAGTCCTCATGTAGCCACGGTTACACACGATTGATATCATCTCCCTGTACTGATACACTACATTCTGAGGTCCAGTCCAGCGGGCGTCGGGCACATTTGGAGATTTACATGTTTTTTCTACAGAGGAAAAAGAGCTAATGTTTAAAAAAGAAAAGGGATATAATGTATAAAGATTTTTTTTAAACTGTTGTTGTCACTATAGCATTAAGGACCTTCGCATGTTGGAGGAGGAGCGCTCCATGTTCCATCCTTGGTACACCAAATCTCCCTTTGTCCAATGAGGGTTCCTGCTCTACACTGATAGCCAATCACAGTCTTGTATGTGTAAGATGGCTCCTCAGGGCCTGTCATCTCTGCATCGGTTGCCTCTGTCGGAGGGTCACACTCCACAGCTGGAAGAGATACATACAGCAGTGTTGGCACTAATGAAAGTGGAAGGGGAAATTAAAACAATGCTATGGACGCTCACCACACCTTCACACACGGGAACGCGTCCATCCCAGCCTTTACTCAGACAGTTTCTGGTTGCCTGTCCCACGAGACGATGCCTGATGAAAGGATGAATGTAAAAATTAAATTTTCATTGAGGGACAAATCATAGTCTTGGGAAAGTGGGAAGAATAATTATATGTAAAAAAGCAGTGCAGTATAAAAAAGTTCTTTTTTTCCTCACCCCTCATCACAGACGGCTGTAGCAGAGTCTCCAAACTCTACTCCAGTGTATGTAAACTGTCCTTTCAAAATGTCCCCTGCATGGCCACATGACTTTCCTTTTTTGAGCATGAAAAAGATAAAGTTCAAGAGTTTTAACAGGTCATTCTCACCTTGTTAAATATAGTTTATATATTTACTGTATATGCAGTGCATCAAAAGGTGACTGTGTCAGCTGGACTATAAAGGAAGTCAACCGACCTCCACAGGGCCACAGTAGTCCTACTGCATTAACTACATATCAAGGACACCAGAGTTTGACATGTTTCTGTCTGTGTTCCTTTTAAACCCGCCTCTTGCTTGAGTTAGGTAATCTATGACAATGATAGTCAAATTGTTGTATAAAGTTTTAAATAAAAAGGCTTGACTGAAGGACTCGAAAAGTCTCACGTTCACATCTCATCTGCAGTGGCGTCCACTTCCCCTTGATACACTTGCGAAAGCGACTGCCGCCTGTTTGAATGTGTCCAATGTTGCACACGTATTGCACTCTGTCACCAGAGCCGAATGATGTCACTTTGATGAACTTGTCAGCAAGGTGCACGTTGGAGTTCATGCCGGACACAGGCACACCACATCCACCTGCTGAACAGATTTGAAAGAGAGGAAAGGGTCAGTTATAGAAACAAACTTTGTACATCTGCCTTTTAAAAAGGTGGAATGTTTTCATCATCTCAGTTTATTAAAAAACTACGATTCTGGAGAACGCTTGTTGTCAAAAATCACTTTGTCAAAATCAGTTTACATGCAACATGCCCGTTTACAGAGCCTAGGCTGTGTATTAACACCGATTCTCTTTTTATCCAGCGCACACAGCACGGACAGATAACGGAGGTTGACGAGATATTCACCGATTTTGTCAAAAAGTTATCTCGACAACAAGCCTTCTCCAGAATCGCTGACTCCGCAAGGGTCTGTACTTGGTCCACTGTTGTTTTCTATGTATATCAATGACCTACCAAACTGCTGTCCGGGGTCCAACTGTCAAATGTATGCTGATGACACTGTTATCCATGTGTCCAGTAAAACACCAAGTTTAGCAGGTGAGCACCTGCCACAAGCATTACTCAGCATTTCAAAATGGCTTGAGCTGTCTCAGTTGACCATTAATGTGAAGAAAACCGTCTCCATCCGTAATAGACCTGTCACCGATGTTTTTGAGGTACGGATCAAAAATGAATTAATTTAATCAGTAAATGAAGTAAAATATCTGGGCATCATCCTGGATAAGAATTTAAAATTTGTTACGCAGGTTAAGTATGTTGCAAAGAAGGTCAAACTAAATCTAAACTGTTTTCGTTTTATAAGAAGGGACTTGTCATGTCAAACGGCCAAATTATTTATGCACGCAATGATTTTTTCTCATTTGTCATACTGTATCACATCATGGTCACAAACTTCTTCTACCACATTAAAACCTATCTTTTCAATATACAAACAGACAATAAAAGTCATGGACCGGAAACCCATGAGATGGCATCACTGTGGCATTCTAAGAACACACAACCTTCTCACCTTTGATAACTTTATTAATTTGAGTAATCTTAAATTGTTTTTCAAGTGTGTAAATAACCATGTCACCACTGTTGTCTGAATTGGCCATCAGACGTCAAAGCTCTCGTCGGGCAAATACACGAGCCTCCATCAATGGTGATTGTCTTGTTCCAATGCACAAGACATATTTCGGTCAGTCTGTTTTCTCTGCAAAGGGGGCAAAACTGTGGAACCTCTTGCCCACTAGTCTAAAACTAGAGACTAATAGTTTTAACAGAGAACTTAAACAACGGCTCAAATCAAATCAACAGTGCTCACACAAATAATTTACAACTGGTTTATTGTTTGATCATGCTGCCTTTGTTTTACTCTACGTAGCCTATATATATATATATATATATATATATATTTGACTCATTATATTGCTGCTCTGTATTCTATTGTATACTGCATTTTTAATCTTTTAGTTATCATTGTTTTATCAGTATTTGATCTTGTTTCTGTTTTGTTTAGTTTATTTTGTTGTTTTTAAAAAAGCCTCCTGTGGACAGGTGTTGTAAACTAGCATTTATGCTAACACAATGTAAACAATGCATCTGGTTCGTCCAATGACATTGTCATGTCCATGTCCAAATAAAATCTACTACTACTACCTTTTAAGACAAAAACAAACACACACAATTAGCAATCCAGTAGAACTACTGACTCACTTTCTTTATCGGCTAGCAGAGTTTTATCATCAGGTGAAGGCAGGCAGCGCGGAGGCTGAGGCTGCCACTGTCCGTCTGGACCACAGCTGATCTTCTGAGCTCCATCCAGCTGGAAGCCCTGACTACAGGTGAAGGTCACGTGGTCTCCCACCTGGGAAACAGAGACACCTCCTCCACTGCTCACAGAGTTGACCACGGTGGGGCTGGAGCAGGTGGCCTCTCCCTCTGAAGACATTCAAAATGATATGTTAACAGGTCATTTTTAGATAGAAACTTGTGGCTTTTAGATAAAGGTTAAAAAGGTGTTTTAGGATGTGTAACTTTTCATTTTAGAAGGTGGATTTTTTTCTTTGTTCTTATGTATTGTGCTTTTATTTTGATGTTTGTTTGTTTTTAATGCAGAAATTCCTATCATCCAAGTATCTATAACTTTAAAGATTATAAAGACAATGTCTGCAACTCACAATCCTGTTTGGAGGAAAATGTGCCAGTACATAGATTAAGGTCTTGAGACTATTGCGATAAAAAAAGGATAATAATATAAAATATTCAATTTAAGAGCCATTTGAAAGACTTATAAGAATAGTTTGATGATTATCATCAGGACAATATGATGAATCACAATTATGTTGGCCAGGATAATCATGACCTGAAATGTTACAATCGTCCCATCCTTTCACACAACCTCACGATGTAGAACAAAATATTTCACAACTTTTTTTTTAGTAGAATGGAATATCTGTTTGAATGTGACGCACAATAGCGATGACGATGACTGGAAATGTTCATATTGTCTCATGTCTGACACATACAAAATCCAAATGCACGACTTGCTTATTTAAAAAAATGTATTGCACATTACGCATTACTTTCGAATGAACACCTAAATTATTTCGCAATTTCTTTAGTACAATGGAAAATCTGTTTCAGTGAATGAGCAATTACAATGATGCCAGTATGTGATTTGATCCCTTAATCCATTCAGGCAGACGTTACTCAGTCTTATCACAACACGATTGCATACCTGTTCAGCAGGTGTGGCAGTCACAGAGTGTACAATTATGTATTGGTTGGTATGAATTGGTATGATGATTGAGTAAGAACGTTGTGATGTACGTGCCGTTGCCCACCTTCACAAGATGGGAATTCACCAGACCATCCATCCCTCTTGCAGATCAGGTATTTGGGTCCTTTCAGAGTGTATCTATCAGCATGGACATAAACTGTAGAGTTAAAATACAAACTCAAGACACTAATTCTGTACAAGTTCCTTCAGGCTTCAACTCACCCCTTGTTGCATACAGCATTAGCCTTCTCCCCGATGAAGGAATTCCCTTCATAATCTAACTGGCCATTAAGTAGATCCCCGGCATAGCCACATGATTTCTCTGTTAGAAATGAGACAGAGGGAACATGGCCATTCAAAACAGGAATCAAGACTGAAATGTGATAAGCCAAATGAAGAAGAATGAATAAATTGTATTTTTACGATGTGATTTCTGAAAACAGTGAAAAGTGTCTGGTCTGCTCGATTGTTTCTTGAGCTTAAACACTAACATTTGTTGGCTCTTTTAATATACGTTGTGCTCTGAATTCAATGTGTGAAATATCTATATAGATTCTCCAGGTTGGGAAAATAATTTTTGCACTGGTTTACTGTTGCCAATTTAGAATGTATTGGTAATACATTCCTGCTGGGATGGTATACACACTGTTGCCGATAGATACATTTTCATTCTGCTGCCCTGCTTATCACTTCAAGGACGAACACGCTGTTCACACCAAGAATTCACTTCTTAAATGATACTCCTTATACAGTATATCCATCTCCACAATTGTTATCTTTAGTCTCTCAGCTGATTTTCCACCACAAGTAGGGAATACATGAAAATCAAGCACCTGTTGATGGATCAAGTGTTCTACTTTACCACCATACGAGAAAAAACACATTCAAATCACAGGTATTTCAAAATATACACTTATTTTCAAGTATTTTCAATTAATATCAAATGCCACTGCTACTTAATAAGTCATAATTAAGTCAATTAATATGTTAACTACAAATCCAAAACATTTACAGATTCCGTTTTATCAATTTTTTATCAAGCTGAATTTTTCACACTCTAAATATTATTATTATTATTATCTTACAGTTTAGTCTAATAGCAACACTACTTCCATTGGTGGAGAATGTGTGTGTGTGTGTGTGTGTGTGTGTGTGTGTGTGTGTGTGTGAGGGGGGTTCTTTGACTCTTATCAGGACACAGTAGTGTTGGAACAGTTGTGGTTTGCACTATAAAGCAAACAAATCAACTCAAGTCTGTTCTCATTGATGGAGCAGTAGCCTAATGGTAGGCTATAGATAAGCACATCTTACTGTACAAAACAAAATAGATAGAAAAATACAAAAATCTATGTATTCTCTCACTCTATTTTTTCTCTAGGCTATACTGTATGATTGTTGTGTTGGAATAAAATAAAGGTTTCCCACATGGTCGCTAGGGGGTGTCAAGCTGCACTGTTACTACCTCAAATCAGTTTAATCGCACAACTGATTTGCGAATATATCCCCGAAATCAATAATCTAGTGAAGAAGAAAAAAAATTAACAATCTCTTTTCCCTTTCGTCACAGAACTGGATGGCTAACTATAGTTCCAAGTAGCAAACTTACTTTCGCATTTGAGAGACAGTTTGGTCCACGTTCCCTGAGCAGTGCACTGCACAGCGCGCAGCCCTCTGGATGGAGCGAAGTCCTCTGCGCAGTCATAATACACCTTCGTCCCGCTGATGAACCGCTGTGTGGGGGGGAACCTCTTCGCAAGACTGGTTTGCGGGTATTCCAATGGTGCAGAACATTTCTTTGCTACTTGAGCTATTTTTTTAAAGGAAGATCAAGTGTTAAAATACCAAAGCAATAAAAAAATTCAACATGTGGATAGTTTTTTTTAAGGCTGTTGTTTTTGTTTTGTAGGCTACCTGAAGCAAGTAGGGCAAGCGATAAAACCAGAATACTCCTCCCGACGTTCCTCATGTCTGTCGTCCGTGTCTCGTGCGTGTAAACAAATCCTTCAACGCAGATTACAAGTGGCCGCAGGAGGATCTCACGAAGCAATTTATAGAGGACGGGTGGCTCAGCCCAGGAGACCAGCTGATTGACATGACACGTTCACTGACATCACATGAGAAGAGTACAGGAGGGTAGACACATACAGGCACCAAACAAAACAAAAAGGGTTTAACATGCCATACCAAGCTCAAATGATACATTATTATATATATTTTTTTTTTTGTTGCAAAGGGTCTTCCAGATCTTCACATTAAATCAATTATAACTATATTTTAAAACTTTGAAGAACTGCATGTAAGACACAAAAAGAAAACAAAAACTTCTAGGATAATTATATGTTTAGAAGATATATATATATATATTTAATAGTTTATATATTTGTGTTATATATTTTTCCCCACCTACATTTAAGTGCTAATGATTAGAAATACTGCTTACACCTCATGAAACCGTTTGAACACACCTAACCATTATAACCTTCATGAAGGTGTTTTTTATACACGCATGTTAAGAGTTAAATGCATGTGTCTGTTTTTGTTGTGGATTAGTCAAACTGGATGAGGCTGTTCAGTTTTTATATTCCTGCTATTTGATCCATGTAGCAGACCGGTTGGATTTCCGGTGGAGTCATAACAGAGCTTTGCCAACTTTGGTTTTTGAGTCACCATGACTGTGATTGTAAAGGATGATAGTGGCAATGGAAGTAGCAGCAGTCAGTGTGGGTGTTTCAGCTGCTCCATCTGTGGTCCTTAAATATATAGGCCTAGGCTATATTTTATGACCAGGGGCCAGGATAAATGAAAGGGCTGGTGAGATGATAAACAATTTAAGACTTTTATCCACTTTGGTTGTAATATTATGGATAGTTTCATCTTCTTGGAATGGAAAATGGAAATATTGAAGTAAAACAATACCTGAAAACTGAATAGTTCACAAGTAAATTAATGTTATTTCCACCTCTGGCCAGGGTCCACTTAGTTTTTCCATGGAGTCCCAGATATCAGCTCATTACAGTCCCTCTGCCTGGCGACACATGGTGGAGGTGTTTCAACTACGCATACTAATGATGCGTGGGCCTGCCTTATAAAATACACACTAAATATCAAACTAATTAGTCTGCAGTAAGTTTATTTAATGGTATTCATTTCTTTACTTCTAAAACTACTAAGAATGACTAGATTAGAGATGATCAGAGATTAAATTCTCTGATATACACTTGATTATTTCACCCTTTTCCTCCTCTTTCTTCCCTGATGACTCAACCAGCAGCAGCTTATACAAGTAAATCACAGTCATTTGTAGCATGTTGCAGAATCTGAGGTATTTAGTGAGTAGAAATAAGAACTTCATACAGAACAGGTTAGAACAACTGGCGACAGTACGAGTTCTGTCTCTTCCTTTTTTGAAATAAATGCAATTTGAAATGCCCATGATGACGGATGAAAAGACTTTATGGTCTTTTGATGTCACTTTTTCTAGCTCTTTGGGGACATGCAGTTTTTGCAAACAGGAAGGATACACCCATTGAACACACACACACTTGACTAAACTAAGAAATATTTTTTCTCTTTCATTTATTTGAAACGTGTACAGCACAGTGTACAGTAACATTAAAGCTCTTTTTAAGACTTCCATATTTTAAATACAGGTGAAACACTATATTTTGAATAACATGCACGTACTAACATTTTTAAATGCTCTTGATTACAATTGTCACAGCATTGCATTGGAATTTAAATAGCAAGGCACTCACTCTTGATACTGAAATCAAAACCATGTGTATGGATGTAATCCATTTGGATCCACTGCTGCTGAACACGTCAGTACTTTGGAGTTCAAAAGTGTGAGCAAGTGACTGAATATAGTGAAGCTGTAGAAGGCAAAACGTACAGGTAGGCATGATGAAAGAGAAGCGGATCACAGTAGCTGCAGCACTTTTTAAAATACTTCCCAAAACATTTCAGTAGTTTTAAACTACCCTTCAAAAATAAAATCACATTAATATGTCTTGTCAGACCACGCAATGGATGATGGACATTAACTGGGAATGTTTAAATAGGCAACTTAAAGAGAATCGGAGGGGGGAACTAAGGCTGTACCATGGCTTCCTTCAAGAGAGGCACACTCTTACACTGAAACTTAAGGCAGTTTCCAAGGTATGCAATTCACAATCAAAATGTTCTACATCTAAAACAGCAAAATACATGGAGTGTGCTAAGAACTAATGGATGGGTAGTGAGAGGCTCCTCACAGATCTTTGCATTATATATCTGAGCTGGGCTAGCAGCCCTAGATCTGAAGGCTATTGTGCAAAGGCATCGAGTTCATGTGTGTATGTTGGTGCACACTAATGCTAGCATGCACATAACTCATAGATATACAGTGTTACACAGATACAGTGACTTATACAGTACAGTGATTAAAAATCTTATAGTTGAAGCTGGATCGGATTTGACTGCTGGTCATAAGAAATGGTGATACATCCACATTGAGAGAAGCTAAATGGTAAAAACAAAAGGTGTAAGATGGAGGGTACAGAAGTTCCCACTGACAGATCAGAGGAAAAAGGCTGGAGATACCTCTGTCTGGGCTTCTTTTCATTTTCAACAGTGTCGTCTTAGTCTGCTGCGTTGAGACCGTTCTCAGAGTCCTGTAGAATGCAATAAGTAGAGAGAAAGAGAGAGTAGACAGCATTAATGAAAACACCAAACCAAAAAAGGAAAGAGGTGTTTGTTTTGACTGGCACAGACCGAAATGAGCTAATATTAAATTCTGAGGTCACCAGCCCAAGTAAAACACTCCCTTTCTGTGCCTTGCCAGTCTTAGAAGTTAAGTCAAATGAATAAAAGGTCACTTTGTTGGCAACAACTAAGATAGGAAGCACTGGAAAGAACTTTCCCGTCACCTCCAAGATGTTTGGAGTTCCACCTAAGTTTTGATGTAGTTTTTAATTTAAGTTTAAAAACTGAGAGAGAAAATAAATCTGTGAATTTATTTTTTTCATATTATTCTGATCGTTGTTTAATGAAAAAATAAAAAGCTTTCCTCTATGTTCTTTTTGACCAAATGGCTGAAGGTTAAAGGAAAACCATAAAGCTTTATGTAACATTTTCAAACTATTTGAGATATTGATGTTTACTATTTGCATATGAATGTATATTTAGAGCTTTTTTGATGCTAGAGGTCAGTTGTTAGTAAACTAAATTAATTTGGTCTTTGAATAATAGTTTTAAAAAGATAACTTTTACAATCAGTTTCGTCTCCACCTTTTCCTTCTCCCCTCCACTTAAAAACAGCTTTAAACCTCTATTACATACAACATATACACAGCACTGACCTCGCCTTGCAGCAGCTCTGCCCCCTCAAACGCCTCAGAGAATTGCATGCTGGGTAGAGTGGGGGCCTGGGACCTGCGGGTCTGTGGCGGGTTGCCCACACTGTAGAGACGAGGCCGTTTGATTTGGTCTTGGCTGGACAGCGGAGTGAAGCTGTTTCGCCGTTGGAAAGCCGGAGGCATGGTGTCTGGTCTGACTTTATTCTGATCAGTGAAGAGAAGAGGAGGTGGAGTGATTAACATTGTATTTTTAAATAATTATTTTATGTTGTACTAATTAAACCTCTTCCACTGCGAGTCTGAATTCAATGTGTTGATTTGAAGTGACAAAGTGTAACACCTTCTGAGTCTAATGGCCGTCATTATAAAAGGCCATAGTAATGTCTGTCTAAGCAGAGACAGGATATTAAACAAGAGCTTTCTCACTGAATGTGGTTATGTGTCAACACCCACTGTGTCTAGGAATCTTGGCTTTAAACCCTTGATGCTAATTAGCAAAAACGCTACAACCTGTACAGCTAGCAGTATGGTCTAGCTACAACATTTCTGAAAAAGGGGGTCTGGCTTATTTGGATTGATTTGGACCAATCACAAGCTCAGCAAGCAGCAATGGTGTCCTTGACAGACACAGAGCTGGCTGATCAGTTCCCCAGCCCTCTGGAACACAAGGCTACAGAAGGAGGCTGCGCTCCATAAAAACCCAAACCTCAGGCCACAAGACCAGCTTCTTCCTGTCTGCAGCTGACATCATCAACAACAACCAACACCCACTCACACAGATGCTTAGCCCCATACACACTACATGTTACATCTGACTCCATGCGTTACAATAAAACACATTTTGTGAATTATTATCTCTCTGCACATTGCACTTATTCTTCATTTTGTAAACTTTTGGCCAATATTTTGCACTTTCAATCATTGTTTTTTTAATCGAATTATTCTTGACTTTTGCATCACATGTTTCCCCCCCTCCCCTTTCTCTTTCTCTTACTATATTAATTGTTATGCACAAAGTCATCACCATATCTGGCTCCTAAAAGCAGAATTAGAAACAGCCATGTGTGATTTTGGTGAGAAATTTTAATTGGAAAAAAGTCACGACATTAGGGGTTAAACAGATCCAGACAGTGACATTAATAAACAGAGAAGTAATAATGAAAAGGTCTGGCGCTTACTAGTGGCCTGTCCCTGTGAGTGTTGACAGCCCCCACATCCAAGTCAAACTTGTCCACTTTACAACCTGGCAGTTGGAGACATTGAAAAAAAGATGTTACTACTGGACAAAGAAAAAGCTTTTTGGAAAGTTTTTCTTCACTTGTAAGAAATGTGGTGACTAACCATAAGCCACAGGGGTCAGTTTGAGGACAGCGTGCAGGGGACACTTCAGGTAGGGTATATCATCTGGAACAAATATAAGAAACAAGAGAAACTTCAGACTCTCTGTACAGTACAGTAGTTATATGAGCAGTTCCCCTTCAATGTGAATGTATTTTTCTCTCATGTTTTGACGGCATAGCACTCATTATGGAGCTTAAGCTCATGCTGTGCTTTATAAAAGGTATAGTGCATGTTTGCTGTCATACATGTTCCATAGGGGGATGCAGTGGGCTATAATGCCAGTCACAGCTGTCCCCCACACTTGTTGGTTTAGCTGTGGTTTAGACTTTAAAACAGATGCAGGACAGAGGAAACCCTCCCTCTGACCAGACCTAATTATGGAGTTATGCAGTAATGTTGGAACTTGTTACTGTGCGTTTCATTTTTTCCTTTGAACATCAGCACCCAGTCTAAGCGTAATCCAATAGAATAATTTAAGATCCAGCTGCCTTTGATTTTGTATTAACATATACTGTATTTTATATTCGAACACCTGAACTACTGAATATTTGTAGATATGATTAAAAGCATCATCAGGGCTGCTGTCCTGCTTTAAAATCAACAATGCTCTACTCATCTTCATGCTAGAGTATAGTTTGAATAATATGGTACATCTCTTCATCTGGTCATGTGGGACTGAAGTTGCTGAAGTTCAAAGTTTGTTTAATCTGGTTTGGGTGAAGCCAAAAATGCTTAGGGTGATATTTTCTTCTTGATATATCATTCAGCATTGGAAAACGACTGACTTTGGCGCCCCCTTCTGGCCAAGAAGGACATTGGGGCAGAATGGCAGTTATTTTCTTCAAGAATATATATTTGTTTAAATTAATACCCATAAAGATGTTTTGCAAAAATATGAAAAGCCTTGATTATGCTCCGTTTACCCTGTTTCTTGTAACTACACACAGGTAAACCTCTAATGCAATTAGTATAATTGAGCTAACAAGCTACGTACCAAAGCCTACATATAATCCTGTTACATGAGTCAAAGATATATTTACCTTCAGAACAGGGCTCCTTAATTCAAATGACAACAAACCAGATCAATTTGCAAAAAAGCTAAATATTTTGTGTGACCGTTATATTATACTTTTTTTTCTCCTCTTCTCATTTCAATCTCTTTTTGCTCTTTAAGGGTGAGGAGGCCTTTTATGTTTAGTACCTCTGCATCATGAAGCAGAAGCTTGTCTGTCTCATTAAAGGTTTAAACTGTGATATATCAGTCCACAGGTGCTATTGAATATCTCTCCAGTGTGTCTTCAACAACCCTCTCAGCAGTGTAGTTTAGCTGCAGCTCCACACTGTTTATCAGCACTCAGGGGAACAATATGGCCTCGGATAACTTCACTAAGCTCTTCTTTAAAAGCGATGATAAAAGGACAGTCACTTGAGCACAATTATTTTATGAGTTTAAAAAAAAAAACAGCTGTTAGCAGTGACTCAATGAGTACACTGCACACTGTACTGTTTATAAATCATGGCACTGTCTAGGCATGTGTAATGCGTTTGTGTGTGCATATAACCTGCGCTCTTGTCCAGGAAATAGGCGAGCAGGCAGCGCATGACGGCCTGATGACAGATGACCAGCACGTTGCCCTGTCGCTCCAGCTCCATGATAACTGGCTCCAGCCGCTGAACCAGGTCCTGGTAGGACTACAGCCAAGGGGAAAGGTTCACAAACTCAAATGATACAGAATTACATTATGTTTAAAATCATTTGACTGTTTATGATTAAAACCCTAATATGTCAGTTTCCATAAAAATTCTTAAAAGATGGAGTAAGCAACGTGCTATGAGTGCGCCGCAAAAAAAAAATGCCATTGTTAATACAAAGCCTAGGCTCTGTAAACGGGCATGTTGCTAGCGACGGTGGGCCCCCTATGTTAACAAACCAGTTTACAGAGCCTAGGCTGTGAATAAACACTGGATTTTCTATCAGAGCACACACACAGGTCCAACAAACTTGGACGAGAGATGGAAGAATCTTCATCAAAATGAATGGAGCTACACCCGAGGAAGCTAAAATTGTGCAAATCAAAACGGAGGAGGATTTGGATCAATTCCGGAGGGTTGAGGATCTGATCAACCCAAGCAGCGAGAATGAGCAAAACATCCGCTTGGATAAATGATCATGAAAGTCTGGAGTTATTAGCTAATCATTATTATCGGACCCAAATGAAATCATTGACCGTCCCAGACAATCACTTCTACATTATCGGAAAAAGAGACTGTCATTACCATACTGAGGATTAATTCATCAGATGCTTTCAAACAAATGGGAAATTGTCCATCATTCATTTTTAATAGCAGAAGTCTCTACACAAACTTTTCACAAATTAAGGAATATCTACAGAAATTCTCCAACCAGTTCAACATCAGAAACATGGATTAAAGAAGGCAAAAGCATGGACTTTGAACTAAAGGGATTTAAACTGGTTTGTGTCAAAATATAAGGTTTGAAATCGTAAATACAATGTGCTCTGCAATTGATAACCTTTTGGAATGTGTGACTATTGAAATTCTAATGAAGGATAAATGTTTAATTATCAGCTGTGTGTACAGAACACCCGATTCAAAAATGAAAGACTTTATAGAATACATGGGAGAATTACTTTCAAAGGCAAATCAAAAGAAGATATTTATCTGTGGGGATACAAACATTGATTTACTTTAAAAAAAAAATCATTCAGTGACTGAAGAATTTGTAAATACACTGCATGTTATGGGACTGCAGCCGAGGTCAGCAGACAGACTGACTGTTTTGAATACTTTTGCAGATGTGTTTAGACTACCAGATAAGAAATGGACAAGGCCATATCACTATCTGCATTGTCACAGGCAGAGAGGAAAATGGAAAGCATGTCTGTTGTACACTGGCAATGAATAAGGAGACCTAAAATTGTCTGTGTATTGGAATGCATCTTCTTAAAAAAATAAATAAAAATGTTTTAACTGTATCAGTAGCTGTGTATCTGTGTATCTGAATCTAATGGCAGTGGGGGCGGGACCTGATAAGCCTTTGGCTTCTCCTGCCACCCTTCGGACGATAACACAAAGTAATATGTATGAATATGCAAAGAGAAAATTGTGTATTGTGTGTAATTGTCCGGAAGAATAATAATAAATAAATAATTAAATAAATAAACAGTACAAGGACAGGTATTGGTTTCGTGAAGAGATATTCACAAAAAGTGATTTTGACAACAAGCATTCTCCAGAATCGCTCACACCACCTTTGAGTTCTGACTTCATCTATCAGTAACATGCAAACAGGTTGACTATCGCTTTGAAGGTAAGAGAAGGCTTTTACTTCTCCTCCAGGGTAGCGGTAGAAGTACTTGTCCTGGTCCCTCATGGCAAACTCCTCTGGGTATTTTTCCTCAATCATCTCGTACGTCATCTCTTCACACACTCCCTGAAACAAAAGGTAAAACAAGACACTTATCGTCTATGACACGCCCTCACTGTGTCTCTCTCTCTCTGTCTGTCTGTCTGTCTGTCTGTCTGTATGTGTGTCATCATAAACATACAGCATCGATTTCATTAAGGATCTTCCACTGCTCGTAGGGGACTCCTAGCTCCTCTGCTGTCTGAATGGTGCGTCTCAGCTGGCTGGTCCAAACCTTCAGGTCGGTCAGACGGTGCTCTTCAGCGAAACCCTTCAGTTCTGCTGCAAACTGAGAGACGGAACACATGTAAGACTTGAGAACTGACAACTGAATTCATCCTTTTCATAATGGCCCTAATATCTGTTGACTCTTAGCAACAGGATTGTATTCAAAATAGACGTATTGAACTTTGTTGAAGACTTTTGAAATTGCAAGATTATTTCAATTTGTACAGGCTATACCGTATTTAAGAACCAGCTCAACATTTCTGCAAATACACATATTTTTTTTTATTTCTTTCTTGCCCGGAGTTAATTGAGAAGATTGATACATCTCTCAAATAGCACAACACAACAACTGTAAACATGGAGAAATAGCTCTGTTAATAAGAAAAAAAACGTAAGGAGAAAAAAGGGCCATGCTTGCTGTTACCCCATTTCTGGTTTTATGCTAAGCTAAGGGACTGACTGTAGCTTCATATTTAAAATGTCAAATGCGGCATCAAATAAGTGTATTTCCTTTGTCAAACTATTCATTTTAACGCCACGTAAAAGCACCTGTCTCCCTCTCTCCGACAGCTCAGAGTCTCCCCCGATGCGTCCCTCCACATTGTGTTGGCTCTCTCCGTGGCGACAGAGATAGATGGAGTGGGAGTGCACGTGGATGTTCATGAGGTAGTAGACGATTTTACTCTGGATGTAGTCCTGGACTCTGTTGACCAAGAAACGACGGCCCACATTGATCACCTGGATGAAGGACAGGTTCCTGTAAAGTCGGGGTGAAAGAGGGTGGAACATTTCAATCATAGTAAAAGTATCACTGAAGACCTTTGAAGAGTGACTCGAGGACAAGAGATATCTTGTACTTTTGGTGCAGTCTAAACATCCTGACATTAGACAAAGGTTCAAGGAGATCAACAATCCTTCCTCCTCTGTACAAACAAAGATCTAAGAAAAAAAGGAAGAATGTTTGAATAACATATGATGAGCTACTGCTTCCACCTGCTGGACAGTTTCTGAAAGTGCATGTTCTCACCCTCTAACACTGCTTCTGAATGATGTTGAAAAGTGATAAACAATGTCAACAAAATGGCCTCTTACTTGTCGTGTTGGTCCGGATCCAAAGGTTGGTACGTGACTTTATAACATTCTATCCTCTTGAGGAAATCCTCCATGACACTTTCTCTGTCTCTCTCAGGGTAATCTGGGCTGGACACCTTCACATCCTTTGGGACAGAGAAAATTTTAAGAGATGGCTCAACGTGTCCTCTAACAACTCATTGACAAACATGTTGCTTATGATTAAAGGTGCATTATGCAGTTTCAGGGGAGGGGGATTTGTTTACATTTGCAGAGCCTGCAGCGACTTAGTAAAACATACTCACTCTAAATGTAATTCTTAGTATTGAATAATTCATAAAACAAAATTATTTTGATTCACATTGAACCAGACGTAACACTAGAATAGGTTTGCAAACAAAACTGTGGGCCCTGATCATGTAAACAATAAACAGTGAAACAGTAACTGTTCAAGTATCTTTCTAACTTCAAACAGTGTTCCAGGGGGAAAAACATTTTTTCCTGGTTGTTCATTCAATTATGACAATATACCTTAGAAAATGTTCAATTCTCTGACACACCCAGAGTTACATAGTGTACCTTTAAGCTTAAAAAGTCAGGAGTGCTTTTGTAATTTACCATGATGTTTTCTGCGATGACATCTGGATCGTAACATAAAGATTCAACGAAGAACACCTGACAAAAGACGGCATTAATTAGAAATTCATTCAAATTGAGCTTCAAGGGTCAGATAAACAGTGTGTCTATCAACCTTGTATGCGTTATCCTTTGCAAAATTAAGGATGAGTTCCCTCCTCTCCCTGGTGGTGTTGGTGGCATCAAAAACCTGACGGAAAACACAATATAGTCAGGCAAAATCAAATTACAATTATATATATATATATATATATAAAAATATCTATCTATCTATCTATCTATCTATCTATCTATCTATCTATCTATCTATCTATCTATCTATCTATCTATCTATCTATCTATCTATCTATCTATATATGAAACGCTTTTTTGTGTGCATCCTTACAGCGATCTGACCTCCCTCCTCATTCAGATAGGCCTTCACGTCTTCCAGTGCCACCAGAGCGCACTGTCTGAGGAAACATAGCAAGAGAAAGGAAAGTAAAGTCAATTTAAAAATATCTTAAATACGTCATGTGCTGACATATTGTGGCCCCATTTGATACACAAACAATGTGCAGTAAAAAAGGGCATTTGCATGGCTGGCCTGCATGAAAAGTAAACAGACAGGACAGCCCACTTCGACATATGCAGAGTGTGTTGTGAATCTACTACAGACTATGACGAGGATACTCACTTTCTAATTTGCATGGCTTCCTTATTGTCGTGTCTGAAGAAGTCATAGGACTTGTATGACTGCACTGCTTCTCTCCTATAAACTCCAAGGTTAAATACTGCAAGGGAAGCCAGAAATACAGAGTCAAAGATATTACATGTAAAGGCCGTTAAAGGTGTGTAGGGGTACGTGTTCACGTGTACGACACGTGTGTACGTGTGCCTGTCTGTGCTCTTTAACTCAAGTGAGTTCACCAAACCAGTTCTCCTGCGTTCCATTATGATGAAAACAGGCAAGTACAGAGCTGTCAACCAGCATAGCCTTAAGCACATGATTTTCACATAAGTAGTATCTCTCGCACTATTGCAGTCCTCATAAAGTAACAATGTAATTTATCATAGTACCACCCCGATTACACTGGGGCCTCCCTTCCAAAAGTAACTACATACTTTCATTTCAATACAATGTCTCAAAGAGGCAGTCAATCCAGCCTATTACTTGATTTTTTATTGGTTTTATTTCCTGTGCAGAGATCAAATGTTACAAGGGGGCATGTGACTGAAACATGTGTCTCTCCTGTACTGACCCTTAGTTGGCACTCCGATCCAGTTGAGGTAGCGTGTCAGCTTCTTGGATATGTAGGTTTTCCCCCTCGCGGGCAGCCCAATCATCACTATCACTGTCGGAGAATTGGTCATGTAGGAGGCCCAAGCTGCAGGTTGCACACACAATAGTCATGCAAGACACACACACACACACACACGCACACACACACACGCACACACACACAAACACGCACGCGGCAGGCAGACAGACAGACAGACAGACAGACAGACAGACAGACAGACAGACAGACAGACAGACAGACAGACAGACAGACAGACAGACAGACAGACAGACAGAGATATTATTCACCAAACATGCAAAGACAATGTATTCCCTACGCAAGTGTTAAGCCCTTGCTTTAACATTAAACATGCCATTCAAATGTGCTATTACTAATAAAAGGGCAGCTGCGCTTTCTGTACACAGAAACACGCACAGTGTAAACTGACAGCAGGGAGAAGGGAGGGGTTGTGAAATAATCCAATGTCACCCCTGCAGCGTCCAGCATGCCGGCCGGTTAACATTCAGTTTAACATTTGCGTCATATCCTTGTCATCTGGTTAATGTTTCTCAATGTGCTGCTCCTTAGCAACCCAGTGCAGTAATCCTGACTGTCACCTAGTTGGCTGGGACAAGGAACGGAATTTTTTTTTTCTGACCACCCTCAGCTCAGGGGAAAACAAAAACCTTCCAAAACAATATACCCCGACTGTACGAGACAAGACTTGACTGGAGATTCTACAAACAGATGCCTGTGAGTTTCAGACCCAGCATGGAGGAGTGCTTTAGTATTCCTGACCTAGTTTGATGGAAGCAGTTTAGATCTTTGTCAAACTTCCTGATTAAAGACTTTACTATGAGGTCAAAAAAGCAGAGCTCAGTTTTACAGCTTTAGCGGCTGAATGTTGACCTTGCTTATTACAGTGCTACCACGCTTCAAAAAGGTATGAACTTGGACAAATACACCCACACACTCACTGTATACATACTAACAATGACAAGAGGTGTGTCAACCTTGGGCTGTCGAAACCATATCAGCGACCTTTCTTTACCTGTGGCCAACAGAGTAGGAAATATGACGAAAGAACCGCTTGGCAGTGTTACTGCTTATTAAATAATGATTATATATAGTTAGGGTGCACGGAGTTCAATAATTAATACACAGTAGGTTAGTGTATCAGATAATGAGTCACCATTTCACATTCAGGAGACACAAACACTCACAGCACTTCTTTTCCTTGGCCCTGAGGTCCGTCCTTTTGGCCTCTGCGGGGCCATCTGCAGGTCTTTGCTGTCTGGCAGCAGCCATGACAACTGTGATCCGTGACTTCCTTCAAACCTTCCTCGGCTGGTCTGGGAACAGCGAGCTCTCGTCAGTAGTAGGATGAGGTCAGCATCTCTCTGGAGAGGACAGGACGTTGCTGCATCATATCAATCAGAAAGATGTGCACACAATACAGTTCATTGACGACTGAAGTTCAGATCCAATGTAATGCAATATTTCTCAGATATATCTTCGGTTTCTGAAGACATACAGCAAACATGAAAAGACTTGAGTATTTAAACATATTTCAGAAGCTCACCATGAAGTCACCAGAGCTTACAATATTTGTGCAGTTAGTTTGATAACAGAAAATACAGGTCCTTTCTTCCAATTATTAAGCTATAAATATGGCACTCTGCTGCAGTGGTTTACATCTGAACAGTTATTGGCACAAGCTTCGCAACTGTGAATGTGCTTGCTGGCTTGTTTTAAGGCCTCAACTTACTAATACTGAAAACCTAAATAATTAGTTTACCAGATGGCAGAGAAATCCAGTCAAATCTGGATCCAGTCAATTATAGGTTCAGTTCATTTGATCAAACAATGAAAACCCAAGTTTTTCTTTTGTTTCAAGCAAATTTGACACTTCAAGTTCCTTTTTACTTTCAGTATTCTGTTAGTTGTTGCACCAAACTCATTAGGCTACTGATTTCACTACTGTCGCTACCAGGGGTGGATTACTGCACGGGCACACCGGGCACAGACCCAGGCACCCAAGGGCTCAGGGGGGCCCTAAGCCAGAGATACTGATAGTAACTTTTCATGTTGCATAGTAGTCAAAGAGCTCAGTCAGTCATGTCAATAACAGGGTCCAAAAAAGAACAAGCCTAAATATAAGGATACTCATTAAAATGTAACAAGATAGAAATCAGCATGGGACCCTCAACTAGTAGGGGAGAAATACAAAAGCAAGTTAAAAACAACAGCATTAGTAGCTCTGTCTAAGGGGCTTCATGAGGGGCCTTGAAGGCCCCCTCACACATACAGAAATTTCTATGTGTAAATTCTATACTGTTCATATAAAGTAGCTAGCCACCCTTTATCTGTTGAAATGGGCTTCTCCATCATAAAACATGGGTCTGCAGACCAATCTACTGTACTGTTTTTACAATTGCAGAGTAAAGAGTGCTGTCTGTTTAAGAAAAATCTGAAAAATAATGTTCCTTCTGCATCTCAGGATTTGATATAGCCTCTAAAAGTTCCTCTCAAAGTGCACCAGATTGATGCATTTTACTTTAAAAAGGTAAAAAAAAATCCGGGGGGGCATGCCCCCGGACCCGCCAATAAGGACCAGGGTCCCTCCAACAGTATCCCAAAATCCTGTGGGAAAGACTTCCTTAATATGTTTTTGCCATTAATTGTATGTATCTGTGTGGAAAAGTCAGTGTACCTGACTGGATAGGGAGGAGTGGGGGGCCCATTAAGAGTTTGTGCCCAGGGAACCATCTCATAATCCATCAATGGTCGCTACTGCATACATCCTCCTCCTGTAAGTGATGGGTAACTGTACAAGCCTCAAATAGCCTACCCAGCTAGTCAATTATAAGAAAACTGTTGTCTAACACAGCACAATAAAGTTCAACATGTCTACTACTCTCACATGAAACCAAACACCTACACACGGTATGTTAATAGTGAGAAGTTGAATCACGGTGTCATCCTGACACCTCAGCTAGCTCTGTACTTCCACTCTTGGCCTGCAAAGTTCATCACTTCTGCTTTGACGAACAGAAATGTCGTTTAAAAGACAGAGAAAAAAAGATAAAACTTTAAAGCAAAGCCAAACGTATAAGAACTTACCACTTTCCAGCAGGTGCAGGAGGATATTCTTTTCCCCCCTCTTTATTACGATGATGCCGTCCCCGCTGGCTTCCACCGCCCGGAGACGACTACTTCTTCTCGGATGTTTTAGCTCCGCCTTCCCCCTGGTGTCCTCTGACTGCATTTTCCGGTTATACTTTCCAAAATAAAATCTCGAAAAACACAGCAACTCTGAACAGTTTGGAACTGATATAACACCAACAAGCGCTACATCAGAAAATAGGCCTAAAACGCTTTATTCTATTCTTGCCTATTTAGCATAGGCTATATGTAGGCTATTATCAATGTCGGCTATAAGCCTATGTTTTCAAGAGTTTTCTTAAAGATTCCTTTATTTTTTTTAAGATATTTTTTTGCCATTTTCAAGCTTTATTTGACAGTTCAAATTTGAAATGGGGAGACAGAGCGAGAGAGAGAGGATGACATGCAGTGAAGGTCCACAGGTCGGATTTGAACCCGCGACTACTGCAACGAAGGCCGGAGCCAATATGGTGCGCGCTCTATCCACTACGCCACCAAGATTATTTTAAATTTGACTGGGAGTTTTTAAAGCTATAAAGCTAAGCTCAGTGAGAGCACTGGCTGAATGTTTTTGACCTTGTTACTGTGTGGTGGGAGAAGTAGGCCAGGCTATAAGAAAACAAGTTAAAATTACAATATTTCCTCTAAACATTTATCGAAGTAGCATAAAGTAGTAGGCTATCAAATGGATCACTTATGATTAGGCTATAGCTCTGTATCAATGTTTTTTTGTTCTTTATAAACTATGTGCGAGTTTTATTTGTTGGTTAACATTTTGACTAGCCTGCCTATGTGATATGCTCCTTGACTTTGTTTCAGTGCATCAGATTTCAAAGCAGCGACATTATTTTATTTTGATGGCAGGTTTGATTTGGTTATTTTTAGCTGACTTGACGCGTCTGCTCCAGATTCTTTGCTGCTCTTTCATCACAAAGCCCGCGGGGGGCGCTACCATATAGAACACTGTGTTCTATATCTATGGGCGCTACGGTCAGCAGCCGTGACGTAGGCCTACAGAGACGCTCCTGACAGCATCGATCCTACCGAATGTCCATTCATTCATGATATTAATGGCACTACATGTGGAAAATTCATGTTAGGTGAGTCATAGTTCCTGGACTCAGTATTATCATCTGTAGAGACGCACCTGTCACTTTACAGGACATTTTGTGACAGGGAGGATGACTATAGCCAATATAATCCAATACCCGAAATTCAAACATTTTTTTCTTTCCTTTCTTATCAAGTAATGTATGATGAATTATGCATTTATTCACTTATTAAAACCCTTCATGGCGACTTTAGTTCTTATGGTAAAACAGTGTTCTAAAACATTTCATATCAAACCGGTGGTGGACCAACAATAGGCCTACATTAGCTGCAAAACACAAAAACAGACATTATGTAGATGTAAACCAGCCTATGCCAGGATAAGGTTAAAATAATGTGGACAACTACACATCACACCAATATGTGAAAGTGTTGAATATTTTAATGCATTATCATGGTTATTAATATGCTCCTAATTCAGCCTCCACACTGCTGGGAAGGCCTTTTCACATAATGTTCGAGCCTGACCGCTACCATTCAGCCACAAGAGCATCAGTGAAGTTGGACACATTGATGCTTGGCAATAAATCCTGGCATAGAGTCAGAGTTCCAGTTAATCTGAACAGAGCTGGGTGGGTTGGACGTCAGGGCTGTGCGCATAAGTTATGTTGTTTCCCAGCAATTAGAGAGAAACTTTTCTTTTAGGAAAGTGTCTGCACACAGGAGCATTGCCATGTTGAAAAAGGAATGGGCCTTCCACAAACCATTGTTTGAAATGTGTGGCATTAAGATTTCCCTTAATTGGAACTGATAATAATATCCTAAAACCAAAAGCACAGTGTGTGGACAGTGGCTCCCACATATTTTAGTTCATACAGGGGGAAGTCTCCACATAGTGTACATTGCTGCTACCACGTACTAAAGTGAACTAAAATGGAAGTGTTTTGATGAGCCTTGTTTTATTTCAAGTTATGAAATAATAAAAGAACTGAGGCAAAAAAATAAATTGACTTTGGGATCACAAACAGTGTTTTTCTAGATCTGGACACTATTTCTACTAATCCAGATCCAAAAACAGATTTGAGGTAATTTATTTTGAACATATATCCAAGGAAAACACATCAAATGAGTGACATTCCCTTTTAATTGTAGCATTTTGAGCAACAGCTTATTCCATACAGAAAATATGCCACTTAACTCATTGCAATCACAATTCTTTATTCTCTGAAAAGAAACTAGTCTCACAGTGTCTAACTATCACACTTTCACATTGAAGAACCGCTTTGCCTTTAAAGATATGTGCTTATTTTGTAAAATAATGTTTTGTCATTTCAAGATAACATTGGAACTAGCCTACATAGTTTTTGCTGATTTTCCTAGCTGGACCTCTGAGAGGACAGATGCCAAGATAGTGGATAAGTAGCCAGAGAGAGAAAGAGATTGCCACAAGGACGGGTACTGAAGTCAGAAGGGGTTGTCCATCAGGAATACACAATAAATCAATTTTACCCCAAAAATATTCATGACGACTGGCACCAACTGTGTCTTAGAGAATTCTGTAAATTGGTAAAAATCCCGTGAACGGAGAATATTTCCTTGTCCACACGGTGGTTGAAAAGCACATCCGCATCCTCTTCCTCCAGAGTTGCTCCTTCCAGTCGTCCTTTTTCCATTTTGTAGCCCTTTGAAACTCAGGAAGTACTGGTAAACAAACTTTTTTGAAGATCCCTGTCATGCTCCTTTAAGGTTCAGTATGTGGGGAAATAAAGGGATCCGGCTCTCAAACCATATCAAAAAGGAACTTTCCACTACGTGTCACAGTTAGAAACTCTTAGGTACAGTGCATACCCTGAATGCCTCACACAGATTGAATAGTTTCAGATCATTTGCAAGACCCAGTTAAAGGTGCACTGGAAATTCACTGTCAAGGATCTCTGTAGATTTTATATGTAAGAAGGCCATGCTTTGAGTTTACACAATAACAATAAAATCTCTAATCTAATTTATGGATTAATTTGTGTGTAATATTAACTCAGCAGCTAATATTACCATTGTATCATGGATGAGTGCAATAAAAAAGACAGCAAGAATGATGACCAGGAGATGTAGCAAAGGGATGTTTAATGATTTCTTTGGACAATGAAATGCACATGTCCATTGTTGATGTAATACAAAGAAGAGAATAAGAAAATTAAAAACTTGGGAGTTGTGTCAGCATTCCCAGTTCAACTTTATTTTCCTGTTTAATGTTAAAACTAAAGATTCAAAATGGAGCAGAAGATGGTCTGGAGTGTCACGCAAGGACTTACCAGTAGAGGGAGAGCCAGCTCTGACTAAATAACAAAACTAAACTAAATAAACTAGTGAATTGACCTACAGTTGAGCATCTGCTATGCCCAGTTCCACTCACGTACCCATGGTGCCTGTGTTTCCATGTGAAACCTTAGACATGGACAACAGCCGTCCCATGAGTTTAAATGAGGGTGAGGCATAGTGTATCTGGAGCGAACAGATGCAAAACACCAACAAACTTTGCTGAGAATGCACACACAGAGAGCTGAATTCACGAGCAGTTTAAATTAAACAAATCACTTTAAATAAAAGCTTGTATCAAATGACATTGAAATGTTGATCATTGCCGTCATGGCACAATAAGAAAGTCCCTCGCAGCACCATTAATAATTACAGAAGTCAAGACATGTTTTGGTTAACCTCATTTCGGATGGAGGTCTTAAAACATGTCCAATGACATTATAAATTTAAATTAAAATAAAAAAATGTACCACAGTTTTTCATTCTCAACAAACAGGGGTGGGAGTTCAAGCTGCTAGAGAGGGGAGTCATGGAGACCAAATTTAGTTTGTACTTTATTGCAAACGAAGCTTAAGAACTTGATTTTCTTATTGAACACCGACTAGATTTCGGAATTGAAGCATCGGGCAGTGGCTCTTCATTTGCCTATATTGTGCCTATATAAATAAATAATCCTTCCATAGTGGTTTTAACTGTTGAGTTTTGAGTGTTCAACCTGAGATTTTATTTAATAAACATTCATCCTTCACGCAAAGAAAGCCTTATTGGAAATGCTGAATTCAATTATTTAAGACTGGGTACCTACTGCATCGTTTGCTCTAACACGCTTGTTTTATTGCTATGCTATTCCATTTCCTTTACCAGTAGCAAGTAAACCCCCACCCTTTATCCACACATTGTCTTGTTGAATGGGAATGCCATATCAAGTGGTGAATGTCTTGGTCCTCTACATCGCATTAAGGATGTAGTGAGTAAGTCAGAATGGTTAGGCAAAACAAAAAGGTGGGTGACCTTGATCTGAGGTGAATGGAAAGTGCAGTGATCAAGTCGACATGAGCTGTAAATGCATACATTTCATACATTCCTCTGTAGCTCATTGGCTGGGCAGTCATTCCTCACATCCTGTCACAAAAACAAACAAAAAGTGTTAAGACTTTCACAATGGGCATCATCCACAGACTACGGACTGTGTGTGTTGTGTTGTGTGTGAAGGAGGAGAGAAGGAGGAGTGAACGATTGCATCAAGTGCTAATTAGATATCATGACAGTACATGTACTCAATCTATAAAAAACTACCTTGGTACTGAACACTGACCTCTTTCTAACAAATAATCTGGTATACAACATTTACAAAATGAACATTGTAATAGTGTGATATTTATAATATATATGCTACTGCCTTCCTCTGGTTCTCTCTCGCTTTTTAAACATTTACCTCCCATCACCTAATTGTTACACAGTAAAGCGTACACACCACACCCAACGAGTGGCAGCCGAATACAAACAGAGAATAGGAAGACTCTGTGGACAGTGAGTACACCTGCATGTGTGTCCTGAGTGTGTGCGTGTGTGTGTGTGTGTGTGTATATGTGGATGGTCGCTCAGCTTTGTAAACCAGGCAGCCACAACTTGCCGGTAGACTCAGCAGTGATGAAGGGATTTTTTTTTTTAGAGAGAGTAAACTTCTGGGATACCAAGATTCTTCAGCTCACAGGGTTCAGGATGTCCTTATCCAAGATACTTGCACATTTAAGACAGTCCTGATATAATTTAGGAGATAATTATTATAATGTCAATAATAACAATAACAATAGTATTAAACATCTGTCAAGGTTATTTCAGTCCCATGGTAGCAGGGTCTATGGTCTGCATTATTCTGGATTGTTCCTGTGCCCTTTGATCCCCGTGTGTTTTCTCCTGCCATCAGCTGTGTGTTGCTGCTAGAAGGGATTGGCCTCTGTGCATCCGTTGCATACGTCTGCGTGTTCGTTTCAGATCTGTCCGAGTGTGTTTGTTGTCTAAAGAATGTCTGAAATGAGTCAGGATTTTTTTTTTTATCCTGGCTGATGGTGATTGGTGGGTTGACTCTCAGAGGCGGGTCTGGGCCTCGGGGACGTAGATTTCGATGCTGTCAGCGCTTTCCGTGGCGGAGTTCTGTCGTACTGACGCGGCGCGCTTGGCCGCCATCAATCGTTTCCTGGCTTCTTGCCGCTGCTTGTCCACGGCAGAGTCCATGCTCCGGTCCTTCCCCGCTGACAGCCGGGGCTTCTGCTTCTTTGGCACAGATGATGGAAGCTGCTTGGTTTCATCCTAAAGGAAATGGTGTCAAGTAGGAAAAAAAAAAGGAATAAGGTACAGTGTGGTGTGTGGTGGTGCTATAGCTTTCATTTCTTAGAATTCAGGAGAACAAATTAATGTTTGATTATAGATTAACCTGCCTAACATTTTTTTTATTCATTGTTCAATTGCTAGTCTATAAAATGTCAGAAAATATTTAAAATATGTTAGTCTTCATTATTACTATTATTATAGTCTTTGTTATAATCTCAAAGAGCCAAAGTCAACATTGCTTGTTGCAAGCTTGTTTTATCACACCATCAGTCAGAAAGAATCAAAGATATGTAACTTGTGATAATTGAAAGAGAAAATCAGAAAATCTTCCATTTTTAAAGGCTGGCCCTTTTGCTTGAAAAGCTACATACAATTAACTGATTATCAAAATACAGTAGTTGCAGATTATCTTTCAGTTACAAGATTTATGGATTGTACTTGAGTTACTACTGTTCTCAAAAACCTTAAGCATAATGCAAACTGTGTGGCACTGAAGATCACCTTCTTCTCTGGTTTCTCAGGAAGTTGCCAGTTATTGGCTTTTAGTTGGTAGAGCTCATCAAACTTAACACTGATGTCTGCTATTGTGAGCTGCAGCAGATCCCAGAACCCTGCCAGGTCCTGTGCTGTTGGTCGCGGGTTGGAGTTTACGTCCTAGTGAGGGGAAAATGAGACAGTGTAGAGAAGTGTCAAGATAAATGGCTTTGGTGAAACCACTGAAAACATTCCTCCCTACACAAATTGCAAAGTCATCTTCCCCTTAAGAAAATAAGATGAGGAAAAATACATTTGAAACCAATAACATTTCCAAGATTACTACATTTCTACAATATTGGACAGAGAACCTCTTGAAAGGAGGAAGAGTGGTACAATTGAGTTAAAGAGGAAATCCTCAAGGATTTCATGTTTCCGCTTGAAAAGATAATTTCCTCTCTAAATGTAAAATAATAGGAAGACTTGTATGTCAGTGTGTGTTGGACATATGATGTTGGCAGGAGAAAGATGAAAGAAAATTGGGTCAGAAAAAGGCAGAGAGGCCAACAAAAACATGTAGTAAGGAAGGCTAGCGTTTCAAGAGAGAGATTGGATAGGATTGTAGTGACTCACCAAGTTCTCATTACAGAGGCCTTTGAACTGCTCAAACTTCTGTGCTATGAGGAGCTGAGCGCTGCCTACTGCACTGCGGATCGTCCCCAACACTACGAGAGAGAAGAATGATAAATCATCAACAAGCTGTCAAGAATAACCGATAGAGATAATAGAAACATTTTGCCTCAAACAAAGAATACATCACACGACAAAATGATGTTAAACAAAAAGCTGCTATTTTGAGTCCCAGAGTCCTCTAGCACTTGAGTATATAGATACAGTATAAAGTCTAGTAAAAAGGCTTAGAGCACTGCAACAAGACACTGGAGTGGGTGACTGTAGAGTTTATTCCTGTCATCTCATGCAATATTTATGTCAACATTTACCATTTAACATTCAGGAACAGTCAATTTATGAAGACGGTTTATATTAAATCTTAGAGAGGATAACAAAATACTCTTTATTCAGCTATGTTCTGCCCTGATATTTGCATGTAAATGGGAATTCATAATTGAGGTCCGCGGAGAGCCGGAAGGAAGGATAAAGTGATGAAGCCACCACAGCTAGTCTGCTCCGTGCTCATTCATATTTAAAGACACTGCAGAGACGGATCTTCCTAAAAGCCTGCCTGGTATTCTGAGAGATTAAGAAGTGAAATGACTCTGCGGTAGCTCCATTAGAGCTAAAACAAAAGCTTACTCCCACTCTAATGAGCAGTGCTGTGAGTCAATGGCAGTAACGACTGTGAGGTTATTTGTCCCATTGTCCGGTCAACATTGGACAAGGTCTGACCTAGTCCCATGTCTGTGGACCTCACTAACAGGGACACCAATTTAAATCCTCATGAAACTGATTTGACAAGCAATGTACTAACTGTACTGTATGTATTACTTGAACTGGGTTCCAATTTCTTTGGTCTTTTGTTGTGAAGCACTTTGTGATGTCTAATCTTCAAAAGTGCTTCATAAACAAACTTTACTTTCTCATTTATAGGGCTAAATGAAGTCATTAAGACAACACTGAGACTCCTCTTAAACTTACTCCACCCATTTATACTTTTCATTTCAAGGATCCGTTATCTTCATAAAATTCAAATGGGAACTAGAACTGCAAGCAGTTGTGAACGGGGGCCAAGCCTCCCACGCGACTCGGGATCGGGCGGCGTCGTCCGCGGCGCCGGCCCCTCGCTTCACGGAATCCGGGGATGTAAAGTTTTTGAATGAGGGATGTTTGGTTTGGGAGTTATAGACCAAAAGGCAAAAAAAATTGCAGAGAAAGATGCTCAAGTAGATAAGGAGATGTATACTTTTTGTGTTTTTGGCGCCCCCTTTTGGAGCAATTTAACGAAAATGTAGAACCAACCTGAGAACCATAAGACAAACACATGTGTGAAGTTTGGTGTTAATAGGATGAATCGTTTTGGATTTAGGAGCAGTTTGGTACAAGGTAGCTAATGCGCACATCTTTAAAGCGCTACCGTTTGGTCTTCTGACGGTCGTAGGAACATTCTGTAAACAACTTTTGCTCATGGGCGTGAGTATAATGCTTTTGGTTTCGTCCCAATCGGGCAAAAACTGTAGGAGGAGTATGTTTTGGTGACTGACACAGCTTTTGCAACGTAGAGAAAAATCTATCCAATTGCAAATGGGCGTGGCCATGCTAAAATATGCAGCATACTTCAGTGAATATGTGGATATAAAGTTTGAATGTGGGATGTTTGGTTGGGGAGTTATGAGCAAAAAGAGATTGTCAGCCACTCCGCTGTAGTGCACTTTTTTGAATTTCCCACCAAAAAAAATAAAAAATCTTCTTAATAAGTCCCGCCCACATTAATATTTCTTGGCCATATTTTTTATAAATACTCAAGTATGCCCCATGAAGGTATCCCTTGAGTTTTAAGCGGCTAGCTACAAGATATAAACTTTTTGCGTTTATGGCTCCCCCTTTTGGCGAAATTTTTCAAAAAATTTTGAGGATGTTCCTTAGGGCAGCACGAATATATATCTAAAAAAAAATTCTTGATACGATGTACAGTTTTGGACTTATAATCACTTACGCACAAGGTAGTACAAGGAAGCTAATGTTCGAATCTTTAAAGCGCTACCATTTGGTCTTTCGATGGTCGTAGAAAGATTCTGTATACAACTTTTGCTCGTTGGAGTCGGTAGAGCATACTGCTTTTGGTTTCGTCCAAATCGGGCAAAAACTGTAGGAGGAGTGTGTTTTAGTGACTGACACAGTTTTTGCGACGTAGCAAAAAATCGATCCTATCACAAATGGGCGTGGCATATCTCAAAAGATGCAGCTGACTTGTGGGCATCTGTGGATATAAATGTTGACTGTCGGACGTTCGGTGTGGGAGTTATAGCCCCAAACGCGGTTTCCTTTGTTGTAGCGCCACCTAGAGGCTGGGATGTCTGATTTTTTTCGTCTGCGTACCAAGCACAGACTTGGATCTAGTCATGCAAGTGGCATGTCCCAACCCTTTACAGTTTGGGCTGCAGCACCAGTTTTACGAGGAGAGGAAGAAAAATAATGAAACTTTTTCTAAAACAATAGGGTTCCCTGCCCAGCAGGGCTATGGAACCGCGTTGCTCTGCAAAACGCGGTCCGAGGCCCTTCTCGGGCTTGGCCCCCTAATTAACACACTATAGTTTACACTCAGACAAATGTATGATTCTTCATTGGCCAGATCACAAATCTAGATGTATTAAATCTGTGTTTTCCCAACCACTGGAAATGAAAGGTCGCGAGGGAGGATCCAATAATGTGCTCTGACGGAGCCTTATACCAGTCACGCAGGGAACTACAATATGGTTGTTTGCCAAGTATGGCATTATTAATGCATTAGATTGAAGATAACTTCTGCCCATGCTGACTCTGTTTAGCTAGCAAGCGTGATCGTTTAGCAAAAGCACACTATGGGCCAATAGCCATATCTGATCTTTTACTGAAAATGTGATTCACTCCTGATAATGATCTGGAAC
Organism: Ammodytes marinus; assembly: GCF_949987685.1. Lineage (NCBI taxonomy): Eukaryota > Metazoa > Chordata > Actinopteri > Uranoscopiformes > Ammodytidae > Ammodytes > Ammodytes marinus. Next base: position 19,335,751 of record NC_137211.1, on the reverse strand, counting down.
CCTACTCTACTCTGTGTTCCAGGAAAAGGGGAAGAGGAGCGTTGGCAGTGCGCTCCATCTCTTCGGATAGGGGTGCCCATAGATGTAGGAGAGTCTGAATTACGTGTTTTACTGTATTCTACATCAGAACATTTGTCCTAAAAAGTCATTCTCCACTCCATGGAAAAAAAAACGCATTATACTTCTAACAGTGTTAGCCAATATGTGCTAAAACGTGTGTGTGCTCTGGCAATTTCGACAAAAACATGTCCCAAATCTCATCTGAATTTTATGTGGGAGACAAGAATCTTGAAATGACAAGATGGGGGAGCCTAACGTTTTCAAGAGCAATTAGTGCTGCAGTTCTGTCACTCACCCTCCTCTGAGATCTTGTTGTCTTTGGTCTCCTGCTCCATCTGTTGACACCAGCCCTCCATGCGTCCTGTCTCCGCCTGCAGCAGCTTTAGGAACCAGTTACCGTCTCGGAGGCAGGTGGGCGTGCTGGGCTGAACGGAGTCTCCGTGGCCACCGCAGTTTGCGTTCTCCAGGCTGGGGTCTGGCGGTGGCAGCGAGGAGGGGTCCAGAGCTGGGTCCAGAGACTCTGGGGGCGATGTGGATATCCTGGACGGGGCGGAGGTCTGTTTGAGGAGATGCTGTTCCATGGCTTTGTCCTGTTTACTGGGCACAGTGCTGTTCACAGCTTGACTGTTGTTGGTGCAGTTGTTGGCTGTGTTGTTCTCTGTGGGTGTCTCCTGTGGCTCCTGAGGTTCCGTCTCTGTGTTCTGTCTGGAGGCCATGCTGCTGTCCCGGCTCAGACTGCAGAGACAATGCATAAAGAATCAGCAATGTGACAGTGGCAGTTCAATTAATGAGACAATGAGGTGATGTGTCAAACATGTTCCACAGTTAACAGTTTGGGGTCAGTTGGTTTAGCTGACAGGACATTAGGGCAAGCTGATGGTGCATGTTCTCGTTTTAAAGTAGCACATACGAGTCAAATAATGTACACAGATGAGAAGCAGGGTGGAAATTATCAACACATCATGTCAGTCCACTGGAAAGCCCTTTAGGACCAATACTAAACCCAGAAATGTTGCTTCCTATGAACTTTTATAATTAAAATTTCATCTATAGGCTTAGCAGATGTAATTAGGCTTGGTTGCCAAGAGTTGCATGTTGAGCAATTTGAGTGATTAGCATAGTATGCTCATTTAAGGGGAGACAGTGCAGGTTGAACTTATAGACATCATGGTGACACTTGTGCATTACTTAAATGAATAACAATTACCTTTTGTATTACAATTATTTTCTGAAATGTTTGAATACATTGCAAATTTGTCAATATCTAACTAATTATACTATTCAAAGGAGCACAAAGAGTCAAAAAATACATAGTGTTAAGGATGATAAGCAGGGAGGGAACTAGCATTAGCAACAAATCATGTATCTAGCATAAAAGCTTAGAGGACTGCTTCCTTCATAGATAATGAGCAGGAGAATAGGAAGCGGGCTGTCCAACCAATTTGATTAAGGGAAATTACAGTGCCCAGGAAAATTCAAATGGCCAGTTGCTCACTATGTTCAGCTCACTAGAGTCAAAGCGAGAGTAAAAGGACATCAATCAAAGCCCTGGGCTGCCACGCTGAATGACCTTAGTAACACTCTGCTGCACAGGCTGCACATTCACCAGCCACATGGCCCAAAGACAGAGTGACACAGAGTGTGTGTAGTTACAGACAAAAAGCTGAGCAATACGGCTGAAGGTACAATAGCTAAGGCACCTAAAAGAGTAATGTTAACATTCACTATTACTCAATAGAACGGATTGTGTTCATCCTTGAGGTCTAACAAACACATTAAATGCATTTCCTGTTTAATACATTTGCAAAGCTGATTTTTGAAATCCTAATTTGTGTTCTTTGTATTGTTTACATGATCTACAGATTACCTTTAAATAGATATTCTGATATAAATGCAAAACAGATTATAATTATGTAAAATTGACATAAATAGTTTTATACTGTCTGTAAGAGTAACCTCTCTAAAGAAAAACTTGCTAGTTGTTGGCTGCACTGCCTTCAGTCAAAATGCTCAACCTATTACCAATCAAATAAAACCATTAGGCATTATGTAACCATCAAGATCTGTATATGTTTATATCCTATGGACCAATCCTGTCTTCACAGCATCCTTGTGAAGTCTGCAATATATGCAAACCATGTGGCCACCACAGTGTATACCGTACTTTCCGTACTATATGCCGCACTGGACAATAAGCCGCAGGTGTTATAATGTTTAATTACCATATGTAAGAGTTCGTGCACAGAGGGGATTGTCGGGAAAGAGATGGCTGCTTGAGGAAGCTCCCACATTTCAACAAACAAGTTGCATATTTGCATAATGTACGTAAGTGTTACCATTTTGTGCAATAGTAGCTATTAGGGATGGGCACGAGTGTTTTCGCTACTTGTGTGATCGCTTGCATTCCTCGAGGATCAATCGATTCCTCGTTAAACTTTTTTCTATTTTTAGGACGCAACGCATCTGTCTACAGAACAACGGTTGACCGCAATAAAGCGCTCAATGCTTATGTCAAACAGTCACAGTTGCCATATGATATTAAGGATTTATTTTCCACAAGTTTAAAACACATTTTCCTAACTGAAAGTAATTAAATAAGCGGGCCACAATTTAAACCGATCGAGTAGGTCTGCGGTGGAGAGAGAAAAAAGAGAGAGAAAAAAAGCATGGGCTGTAGTTGGCTAACATTCAAAATAGACATTTAAAATAAGAAGGGCAGCAAATACAATAAAATTATTGTCCTACAATTTAAACACATAGATAGGCTAAATAACTCACCAAAGCAGTAGAAGTAGTAGGCTACCAACCGCGTAATGCTCACTCCTGTCCGTGACTAATTACCGCGACTAATTCCTCGTTAACGGAACGTTACACCGTCGGCTTTTGAATCTCAATCCTATATTCCATAATAAAGGCTTCTTAAATGTCGTTTGCTCGAATGTGCCCGAAGTCAGCCTGGCTTCTTAACGTGACTTTACAAGTTTTCCAGCACCGCATTCAGCTCTGCGGTGCTGTGGAGACCACACACTGGCTGCGCTGCACGGAGGTGGCAGTTATTTGCGGTTTCTGTTTGACACAACGCTTAGTTTATTTAACTTGGATCAAAATATTTAATTTTGTTAAACTTTATATCCGTTTTGTACACGTATATAACATTTTAAAATAGGGGCGGCCCGCCGGCCGGCCTAAAGGCTACAAACACTAAAAAAAACAAAAAACGATTTTCCTCATCCATCAATCGAGATCATTTGAAACGAGGAGTACTCGATTACTAACGCCCATCCCCAGTAGCTACAGAATATATACTGTGCTGTGTAATAACAGGGTCGAAAAACGGGGAAAAAGTCGCATCTTGTAGGCCGAAAAGTACGGTACTTACGGCCTGCCGTTCTCCACTTGAACTCCAATTGACTGAAACGTAAGGGGTGCAGTAAGGGGCAGCGGCTCCTCTCTTAAGACTGGCAGCATGCAATCCACCTGAAACATCACGGAGATGAAAAGCAGAAAAATAGTCAAATAGAATTCTCCCAGTGTGATTGTATCGCAATACAAAGGAGAAGTAGACGATTCTTACTTGTATTCCGATAGAGGACAGTTTCCTCTTGGTTGCGGTGGGGGGCTGCTCTAGGGTGACACCAATGTTTAGGAGTTCATGTTGGGTGGATGTGGAGGTGCTGGTAGTGGTGACTGTGACGGTGGGGGGAGGAGGGAGGTCCCTAGGGGCAGGGACAGGAGGTACAGAGGCTGCAGCGGGCGCAAAGGTTAGAGTGGGGACGAGGACTGGTGGAGGGTGAGCCCCTCTAACCAGGCTGCTGGTGCGAATGCTACAGAGACTGTCAGAGGAGTTGCTGCGTCCCGATTGGCTATTGGCCTCACTGCCACGGTCCTGCTGGTCCAGGTAAGTGTCCTGGGCCGACTCTGTGCTGCTCTGTAACGTCACTGAGATGAGGGGCTTGGAGGTGGTGCGGGGTGGGACCGGAGGAGGAGCCTTTCTATTGCTGACTGCATATAGAAGAAGATGGAGAAAGAAAACACCAGAGATTACATAAAATGCATTTGGTCAAAACAGTCACGTGTTCCTCTGATGATCCTAAATGACCTGTAACAACAAACTAGACCATAACTGAAAAGGATGCTATTTTTTTTTTAATAATAATTATGAATGCCTTCGCATGGGTCCGATTTTCCCCCGGGAACTTAGAATACGATTTACGGCAGGCAGGTGCATATCAAGTGCCAAAACACAAAACCATAAATATGGCCTATCTGAAAAAAACAAACTTGCCCTTTGCCCTAATTGCTGCTTCTATCATGCTGAGCTACCTCTTATGTTTCCTGTAAACCTGAGTTCAGTTGTGTGTCCCATTGACGTCAGTGTGTCTCTGGGGTTCTTCCTTTACACGCCACACCTTCACAGTCCCTTTTCTCTGGGGAATCTCGGATGGGACAACTCTCTGCCATCCCTCAGCTATTGGAAACATAGGAAATAAACCCAAAACTAAAAAGACCTTTTTCTTCTTTCCCAATTTCACTTTCCACCACGTCTGATTAACCTTAAAGATTAGGTAAACAGGGTTTTTCCTGCATAGAAATTGTGTTTGGAGCCCCCCAATGAGCTTTTTTCCAGTGCTGAAAAGAAAAATAGCTATTTTAAACCTCTCTAAATGTGCCTCTAGTTCAGTGAAAATTCAACCCCTATTACTGGCAGTTTCCGTGGTTTGGATAATTATAAATAACCATGTTATTTAACAGGTTATTTATCGGTATCAACATTTTGCTTCATATTGTTTCTTTATTGTGTCTAGTTTCAAGCATAAAAGAGATAGTTTTAATGAAATTACATAAGAAATGAACAGTAAAATATAAACAAATATTAGTTGATCACGATTGTGACCGCAAAACAGTGTTGTGACCAAAGTATTGTCACCCCCCAAAAGCCCATCCTGAGCCAGGAAAGACCCTTCATTTATCCTGTGTTTTTGTTTACTGTTGTATGACGTTTCTGTGGATGTAGAACTATGCCTGGATCAAACTTTTCCTGTTCCAATATTCAACACATTGGCACACAGTCAAAGAAATGCCTCCTCCTGGTCATAGTTCAGTTATAAATAAAATCCTAACACACCGTAGACAATCATTCCCATTTGGCTGTTGAAAACAGTAGAGGTCGTACAAGCGTCTGGTTCAAAAGTAGTTTAGTCGACTTCGCCAAGAATGAGCAGTGGAGCTGAGTGCACCTGACCAGCTGCTCTGTGCCATGTTGTGAAAAAGAGTCGGTGTTAATACAGAGCCTAGGCGCAGTAAATGGGTATGTAAATAAAGGGGGCCCACCATAGCTAGCAACATGCCCCTTTACAGAGCCTAGGCTGTGTTAAAACTAATTTTGAGAACAAGCATTTTCCAGAATCACTGACTCCACCTTAACAACAGTACAGCAAAATTAGAAAGCAGGAAAAAGTTAAAACCACAAACTTTCTTCAAGAATTTGGGGGATTTTGAGATTTACTGAGATACATGTTAAAAAAAAGGAGGAATAAACTGACCAAGAACATAATTCAAGGCTCACCACTTTGGCTCAATAATGAGAATGTAGAGAGTATTCTCTCCGGTAGTGGTTTCAATCTAAATGGCAACCTAACACCCTGTAATTGTGAGGGCGGCAGGCGCTGCCCTTCCGTCATCAGCCAGTGACTCACAGCAGCACTATAGTAAAGCCCTCGTTAAATCCCACCAACGTACACAAACATGGCTGTGGAATCCACTCCATGTCTCCCAGGAGGACAGCGGCAATCTCCTCTCAGAGAATATATCGAACAAACCCCTAAAGTATGACACACTTCTTGTAGCACTAATAGAACAGATGCTGAAGCATGGCATTCCCAACGCTTAATAATGTGTCCTGCCAGTGCCACACCCCAAGTCTCAGCACATGCCTCTGTCCCATTTGTTGTTTACAAGCTTGCTGTGCATCTCTTACTCACACACACAGAGCTAGAACGCTGTCATAGGCATTTCACACTGCAAAATCATGTCTTCTATAACACATTAGGGCTGAACGATATAGAAAATTGCGATTATTGTGACTGATTGATATAAGAGTAAATGGTCACTTTTACATAATTGTTCTCATTGTCATTGAAGAACATATTACAATGTGGGAATTTGTACCAAACAATAGATATTTTCTTCATTCTGTAGAATATGATGTATAGACAGGGCATCTCTGCAGCATGCCAATATTTAGCACGATTAAACACTAGTTATGAGAAACAACACACAGGGTTAACTGCATGGTCGTCTATATAGCAGATTATTTGCAGCGTTACCATAGAGCACAAAGTGTTAGTGTAATATGTGATGTGATGGCTAGCTCAGTGCAAAGAGGTGATTAGATGGATAAGCTGCCCGCTAGACCCTGGACCTCCAGGGGCATGACCCGCCCCAAAGTCTTCAACTGATCCCTTTGTTTTACTGACTCAGAACTTTATTGGCAATCTCATATTCAATAAAATTCAATAACAAGCTTAAATTAAATTGTTCTTGATTAATTGTGCAATGTATGTGTGTTGTAAAAATTTTAAAAATCTAAATTAAAAAAATGTTTTAATGGGGCTGAGAAAATCGGCTAAAAAGCGCTATATAAGTCAAGTCCATTTACCATTACCATTTTAAAGTCAGCAGAGCTTGTGATTTTGCGACTGATTTAACAAAGAGTTTCCCTCTAGAATTTGTTTTGGGGCCTGGTGGCAAGAGCTGATAGAGAGTTTTCCCACACATATCAAACTGTTGGTGGAAAATGTACCTAACTGAACCCCATGCTTAGAATGACGGCATAGGGGAAATGCTTTCACATTCTGTGTGTTTGTCAACATATGACAGAAACCAATTCCTGTTCTACCCGTTTGGAAATATAATGCTTTGCATATCTGAGATGATGCCAACATTTTATCACAGAGGGAGTAACACTAATCTGATGATATATGACTCATCTGATCATGTACATGGATTCTGGTACTAAAAAAACACTCACATGTAATTATACTGTCGGAATATTTGAGCAGCCTGTTTTTATGTTTTTACCTTTAGGCTACAACACATTTTGTAGATGTGTTGTAATTATTGAGGGAAACATGTCAGTGAAACTACCAAAGGAAAGAAAAATCCCACTGCTTACATATTTGAGTTGACAAATAATGTTAACAGCAGCTGTCTGGGAATCATTCATTTGAGCTGCCTGAATGCTTTCTCTTACTCTAAAAACAGTTGAGATCAATTACAACACTGTCAACACTGCTATGATAATCAATGTTAACTTAATTGCATCAATTAGCAAAACTGCAGTCTCTGAACCAGGATATGTTGTGGCTCCATCAGCAGGTCTGTCTGAGAGCTATCAGATGACTTCTAATGTGCCGCCCGTGGCAGGCTAAAACGTGAGAGTACAACACATTATTGACTCCATTCAATGTTGTTACCATTAGCACTGTTTAGAAGAAGAAAAAACAAGGCTACAGGGCTGTTTAGCTGTCTGGTTTGTGATTAAAGATATCTTATTTATGATTGATTTCTGCCTACAGTCTTGTATCTCAATTAGGCTAGTGCTGCTAGGTTCTACTAGTAGGCTAAATACACGCAAAAGCAAAGTACACACAGCAAGCCTACTAAACAGTTTTGTATCCTATTGTGGATGAACCTTTGTGAAACTCTGGATATGAGCCAAGTATCATGAAAGGAAGTGGTAGCAGAAGCTCTGCCCAGGATTAGCCGTCTCTTATTGTAGGATATGGCAGGCTGACAGGCTGTGGGAGTCAGACTGAAAGATTACACCAGGATACATGTTTAAACATGACTTATGAAAAACACATTAAGCACACCTGGGGCAACATTCAGCAAAGTACTGTATTCCCATCTGATCAGAATGTGCTAAAGTCTACGAAAAAGTAGCAATTCAATTCAACCTTTGTCTTAACCAGATAATCGTTCACATTTCAGCTGGGAAAACTGTATCCGCATCGTGTTGTGGGAAAACGGCTAAAATGACAAATATGTTACGTGCAGGGGATTTTGCATCACAAGTATGGTTACTAAACGTCATAACAGATTACCGTAAGCCTCATAAACTCCAAATTCCTATTGTGAAGCCACTTAACAATGGTTGATTTTTAGCTGTGCGCCAGCCAGGCTTGCAAATAGTAATTCCCAATAGTTTAGTAGTCCACACTTGACACTGCTGGAGACTGTGTTTGTGTGCATTCTTCATCTCTTCTGGACTCGGGCACAAGTGTGGGTTATAGCCTAATCAGCTGATGTAAAGACACGTGGCAAATGCCTCCGAGGTCAAACTATTAAGGTCTTGACACTTTACTGCAAAAAGAAAGAGCCTCTTTCAGAGAGACATGACAAGTTACTTACCACAGTGCAAGGCTGGATATAATGCTTCAAAGGTAAAGAATGAATCACTATCATTAGGCAAACACTATAAAAACAAGACGGAGTGTGTTCAAATAACACGGTAATGTTGTGTACGATTAACAAATTACGGCTGCAACTAATAATTACTCCGCCAATAGTTTTCTCTAATAGTTTTTTGGTCCCTAAAATGTAAAAAAAAAAAAAAAGGCACAATTCACTATAACTCCCAAAACGATAGTTAAATTACATGTTTTGTTTAGCCCTAAATATCAAATTAATTCTCACATATACCAAGAAAAGCAGCAAGTACTCACAACTAAGAAGCTGGAATAAGAGAATATTTGGCATTTTGGCTAAATATTTACATGTTTGTCCATAGACAATTGACTATTTGTGTAGGCTGTATAACACATTTGCATTAACAAAGCGTATTATTGAAATGTTACATACCGTAATCTACAAAGAGTCAGTGTTCATCATGATGCAGGAAACAGATAGGCCTTGACTGTACTGTCCAACCATGTTAACTAATAGCTCCACACACATCATTAGGAAGCCTGACTGCTGTTGACCTTACTGTGAAACTACTTCGCCCATACAGTCAAGAGATTACCTCATCAATGAGAGTGAGAGGAAGAGCCAGTGTGTAATGCTGTGGACGGTGACTCACAGTCTATCTATGGTTATACAGACACACCATGCCTTGTTGGATACAAATCCACACGCCTTGTCTCTACAATGAAGCAGCCTCAAAACCAGTGTTTCTGATGATACTGTTCATCACAACAACAACAAAAATGGCAGATAAAATAATTAAAGGATTTGCTAAGCATGAGTGGAAAAAAATCTAACAATCCATTCCAATAACACTGACATTATTGTGAAAGTTACTTGGTAAAAAAAAATTCCTTTGTGTTCTGTTCACATCCTTCTCTAGTCATTGTACTAATAAAAAGGCCAGGGAAAAGTGTCCTAACAGCTGAACTGCAAAGCACTGCAATGGGCAGGAAGCTGATAAATTATTGATAGCATCCTCAGGGCTTAACATGTTGAAGCTAGCTACTAAATAAAAATGGCACATGAAACTGAAAAAAAGACACTGCAGTTGTGGCAGTTAATGTTAAGTCTTCTCGTGCCACGTCAGATCAAACAGAACTATTAAAACATAAAAGTCCACTTTGCATCGTCTTCCATTTATTAAAACAACCTGATCTAATTTAAACATGTACTTTGACCCTGTACAGAAGAAAGCCATGTCATGTGACACAATTTACAATCTACAGTAGGAAAGATAAGCACCATCAGTTTAGACTTTTTGAATGGACTGATGGGTGAAGCTAAATGTGATTCATTGCTTCCTCCATGCCTCTGAGCTCGCATCACTGTGACTCACATGTTGAGACTGGGATAATAGAGACCTACCGTTTAACGTTATTTCACTCCATTTAACAGCTGATGTTATTTCAAAAGATCCCCGCTTAAAAAATGAATTGACACAGGAAGCAATCTGACTTTATAGAGGTATTTTTGGGATTATTTCCTTACGTTATAAATGGATGATCAGTGTCAATTTGCGACTGAAACATATATACATTGATAACTATTTATAAGTGAGATTGCTTATATTACACACTGCGGTCGTCGATATGAGCTATTTTCTGTAACACACGCGCACGGTGTGGTTAGGTGAAGTAGCCGGGTATCGAGGTGTCCACACTCGGCTGCTCTGCTAGTGACGCCTCGGCCACTGTTAGCTCGTGCTAGTAGCCGGTAAAGCCTCATTAACAGGCATTTAACGTTGGGTTACGTTAACCGCTGGCACCGCCTAGGAGATATATAAGGAAGCTGACAAAATAGACGCTGCTGACGGTGGCTTTTTCCTTTCTTTTCTTTTTCTGGCTCGTTACCGCCCGTCTACCACCAGCACCCACAGTGCTGTCATGCTAACAACTCCATGGTGCATCTCCTTTCTTCATCCACGTTAGCTAGCTAACCTACCTCACCATATTAGCCCACGTTCGCTTAGCGAGCCGACAGCATTTGACACTCCGTACATTAACACTCGGACGAGAAGGAAAAGGCGACAAACCCTTACTGTGTGGCGGATGTCTCGATAATCCTTATTTTCTGGTCATTCATGAGAAGCAGACAAGATGCAGACAGGGTCCTGTCGTAAAATACACAGCGGCGCTGTGAAGAAAAGATTTGTAGTACACGCCCTTGACGACGAGGATTGGAGTCCACGTTTCCCCCTGTAACATCTCCCCGCCAACGATTGGTCAGTTCTGGTCACCGAGCTAATCGAACATGAATTTGATTGGATTAAATCTCCGCGTAACGTTGTTTGCGAATGTCTTGCGTTCCATTTGGTCCACAACGCCGCGGGAAACGGACTCAAGCCTTGAGATAAACCCATAAACCTCATACATATTCCATCCATTGTACCCTGGACAATGGAGCTCTGTTTAAAATCCTCCCCTTTTTGAGTCCAGGAAAGCAACATATTGAAATTTGAATAGGCTGCTGTTTCTCTTTTTTTAAGGAACCAGTAGGCTTGGTCCCTTGTTAAGTAGACACACACATGATAAAATAGCACTAGTCAAATGTAAATAAAGGCTAACGCGTGGCTATTAGACATGTTATTGCATTTTTTAGACAAGCAGCAGCAGCAGTAGGCATAATAGCCTACATAACACTGATATGACAAGGGATGCAATTTATCCCAGAAAGAATCTAGCCTAGCCTACTCATTGTCTTTTCAGTGAAACGTATGATCATTTTGGTCATGCTTTATGCGTGTATCCCTATATGAGCTTAGCATGGCATAGGCCTATGAATTTGCACATATTTGTAGGTTGAACATCAGGCGTTATTAGCTTTTTGTTATACACAGTAAATTACCTTAATCAATGTTACCCTTAAGATATCTCGAGGTTATGGCCTTTGTGCTTTGGATTATGAAGACCAAAGTATTGTAGAAGGTCATCACTCTTATTTCTTTCAAACCCAAAACAATAGAAATATAATTTGCTTTCATTTTGTGTTGCACCATTTGTGTGACTGCTCACCTCATTATTCCTTAATCACTAAAACATCATATTATGTTGTATAGCCACTGAAATGTTTAACATATTTGGTTGCAGCTGGATGGAGTCAAACTTTTAAGTTCTACTTTCCACAATAGAGTTCATTACATGAAAAATTCCTAAAAAAAATTCTCCCCATTTAGCCTACTCATCGATTCAGAAGAGTGCTGTTGTTGCCTACCTTTGCATCCTTCTAGCTGTATGAATATTTTGTCAAGGACGTCTTTCACTGATAAATCCAAAGCCCAAATAAGTTTTTACAAAAGAGCTTATTCAGATTGATAGGTAATTATTATTTTATCAGCAACTGCAAAACCATTTTAAACTATTTCTACTTTCTACACCTTACTTGTTACACATTCTGGTATTCCAGAGCTTTCTTTTCAGCGATGGCGAAGATTAAAAAAAGGTGAGATTATCTTTGTGAAGGGATAGCTGTGCACATACTGAAGAAGACAGAAGTACACTATAGCCTATTGTGTGCAATAGCGTTTGTAAACATACAGTTGAATTGCTAGTTTCATTAGTTTGCTTGTGTACTTCATTAGGAAAATACGTTTTAAATTCTGGTTTGTACAAGTCCACGAATTTGAACTATTTCCTCGAAGGACCAATTTAAATTTTCCTACAAAATGTAGGCTAATTAAAAAAAAAATTGTAAGGGATGACATTTCATACAAAGAATTTCCTCCTTTCCACTGATACATTTATGAAATCAAAGACTATCTTCAGCCACTTTGTCTCAACTATAGTCAACAATGGTACTCACTTGTGTGGGTGCTGTAGGCATAGCCTTTAGTGGTGGTGGGTGTTGGTGAGTCGGAGTCCACGGAGGCCGTATCTTCATCCTGGGAGCAGCCCGCCTGGATGGCCCTCAGGTAGCTGTGGCTGCGCGAGCGGAAGCACGTTGCTGTGGGCAGATCCAAGGCCTCCACTGCCTGCGACTCGGCCTCACAGTAAGGTATGGAGTGCCCAAAGCCCGGCCCGCATACCTGAAAGAACGTGTGCAGACTCACACGCTGAGGATAGACATGAATTAACTAGGTGTATGCCCATGTGGTGGAAGACATAGTAGGATATTCAGATGTTTATATGTCAGTTTAAAGTTCCCAAACAATGTAGAAATACCAGTTCTGGAGTTTTGAATGAAAGTAGCGGTACTCATTCCAAAGTACTTATTCCACAAAGATACTTCCCTGTGACCTGGATAGTTCAATATCACATCATTACATTGTTCAAAATGAGACACCAGTGTGTGATCATGTTTTGACTGTTGTAGCTGCATGGTCAGGGCACAGAAAGTTTTATATAACCAGCACAGACTTAAATGTTTGCTCAAGCGACATAAAAAGAAGTCAAAGCAAACAGGAGAAGTGTTTTCATGTTTGGGAATTTTAGTAGCAAATATTAACTTGTTGTTGGTGGCACGTGAACATGAATAACTTAGTCCAAATGCTGTAGATAAACATCTGGAGGTCCTGTAATCTAATTGACTAAAGAGGGAAATGAAATCTCTCAGTTATTATTTGGTTACTGTTAAAGCTCCCCGTGTACAAGTAGAGTCAGATACTATTGCTTCTTCATGAAAGGATAATTGCCCTAGTGTGGCGTGTGATTCACTCAAATCCTACTGAATAAGATGATAAAACAAGCTCCCTCAGGTTTATACTGACGAATACGTCCCACTTTGGCATTTTGAAAAAACACTCAAGCAGCGCTTCTACCCCACCAGCGTATCCCCCTGCCATCTTATTTATATGCCATCTCAGCAGACTTCACTTAAATATTCTCTCACATGGTTACAATTGAAGAATGGTGTCAATGTAGTTTTTTCACTCCCTTGTGATTTTTTCACTTTGATCACATTTAATCTTCTTTTTTTGGGGCCACAAGAGCAGCTCCAAAATGTTTTAATTGCAAATGAGAAATTGCATAGAGGTAGGAATACTTATATAATAGGCAGAGGACATTGTGTGTACCGTTGACTGTTTACCCCTATTGCACTATATTTACACAGCAACAACTCATCGGGTTCACTCCCCTAATTACCCATTACGTATAACTAGAATGCATGCAGTCTGGATAATTGAGTGTTTGCTGTCATAGAGACCGTTTGTTGACCATGACTGTCATCTACAACACCCGCGTGAAGCTACAACACCTGAGTTAGTGACACATAGCCTATACCCACATGAGGAAATGGTCTTTGCCTGACAATTATTATGAAAATGTGACATGCACAAGCACATGCTACACTGATATCAACACATCTGAATTAGATAATAGACATACCTGAGTGCCTGAGCCTCTGCCCAGTGTGCCAGAGCATTGGCTTGCATCATAGTTCCTGTGGCGCTGAGGGGCCTCCGTCGGGCTCACAAGACAGTCCAAGTTATCCAGGCTCCGATTTGTCGACAGCTCTTTTAGCGACGGCATGGGGCTGTGGACGTCAATGAAATGATCAAACTCTCAGGAAACACAAAATAGAAAAAAAGGGTTGTGGTGGGCTAGCTGTGTTCAATTGGTGATATCCAGGAGAAACGCTCTAAAATAGTTCCAAGGGTGTTTTGAAATTATAATCATTGGGATGTGGTGTGAATAGTGATATGTGCAAGGGGTTTAATACACCAGCACAGAGGAAACAATCATTTATTATTAACACTGCCAAATGTGATTTCATTATCTGACTTTCTGATTGATTTAGAATTCTTTTTGGAGACGTTACCTCTGTTCTGGCTCGTCCTTTTGGCACCTGGAGTTAGTGAAGATGTGTGTGCCCTAAATGGCTGAGTTGTGGTGGAGTGATTTTCATGAAAAAAATGAAATGAAATCAGGGCTTGAGGAAGCAGCAGGTAAGAGTACAGTACCAACACACCACTCAGTGTCCCTGCAAGGTAAACGATGGAAGAGTGGGGGCAGAGAAGAGAAGCACTGGGAGAATTAGGCATAAAAAGGTGGTGGGTCGTGGTGGTGGTGATAGGGGTAAGTGAGGGTGGGTGGAGGGCCACACTGCCTGCCTAAGGATTCCACTGACCTCAGATGCTGCATAGAGCATGCACTCTGTAGCGGAGACCACAGATAATCCTCCCGCATGAGAGCGTAGCAACGAGGCCTGTCCGAGTGGATGGAGGGGTAAAGCAAGCACATGGCAAAATTTCATCTCCTACTTACTTTTGTACCAAAATGAAAATGATACTGTGTGTCACTTCTTGTCCCCTCATGTTAATCTACCTCTCTACCTCCATGAATAGCTTCTATGATCTCGTTTTGACTCCAGACAATTACTTGTGACAAGATGCTGCCACCTGCTGACTACCTTTGGGGACATGAGGAAAAAAAAAGTTTCTTCCAACACAATGTAACAACAAACACCCCTTCAGTGGTTGTTTTCTGTTTCATAGAATGTTAAGTAAAAAAAAAAAAAAAAGCACAAACACAACTATGGCAAAACAATGAGTGTGATAATCAAGGTCCTTATTCCAGCTTGATGAATGTGATTCTCTATGCTGTGGGACTCACTTGCGTGGGGGTGGTGGAGGCTGCTGCTCGCTGAGGGAGCGCTGGGTGGCCTTCAGGTAGCTGTGACGACGGGCAGCGGATTTGGGGGAAGGTTTGGGGCTTCCCTCTGAGTCCTCACTGTCCTCTAAGTCTCCCATAGCTTTCACATAGCTGCCACTGCGCATCCTTCGACAGGGAATCTCGGTTCCTCCGGCCCGCCCGCGACCCAGGGTTCCTGCCCAGTCCCCCAGTGGAACCTGGATTATGAAAACAAATCCATATTGATGTGAGACCCTTAAAGGTACAGTGTGCAGTACAGGTGTATTTTGGCGTCATATAGTAGTGAAAGTTCAAGAGTGCAATGCCCCCTTGCTAACCCCTCCAATTCTGAGAATTTACAGAAGTTATATGGTGGCCTTCAAGGACAAGAAGCTAGTTAAAGATGGCATCATCCACCACTTCCAAGTCAAGTCTTTTTACAATATCAAGTGATGAGGTGAATATGTATTTAGTTATTTATTCTAAAGTACTTCTTATTTGTCAGGTGATTTTCAGGTTGACACACTATATAAACAATAAATATTGTAAAAGGCTGGTGGTGCAACTTGGGGCCCTCCGTGGAAGGTGCCCTGCTCCTATGAAAAGCTCATTCTAACGTATTACTTTTTTCCAATTGATTATACATTAATCAAAATATACTGATGAATTACATAATCCATTTATACCAAGTCTGTTGAGAAAAATGCCAATTCCTCACACACAGCACCTTTTGCAATGCTGAAATTTCAGGTGTGTCCCTCTGACACTCAGACTTATTTAATACAGTACAGTATATATTCACAGGGACATTCTGAAGCAGCAGAGGTGCTTGAAAAAGAAAGCATGACTGATTTATGTGAAAGTCTATAAAAGTAACTGTGAATGAATATAAACAATGAGGATAAAGTATATATGATGAATAGAATAGGGGTCCATATTTAATCAGAGGAACTGTCTTGCAGTGCTCGAAACAGATCAAGAAAGCGTGAGAGAAAGCATACAAATAATTATAATCCATGCAAACTTACAAAGTGAATGATGATGAAGGTGAATACTCACTGGCCCTACCTGAAGGAACTGTTGTGTCATGTCTTGGTGGCATGACTTTGATTTTAGGAGGGTCCTGTTGACTGTAGCAGAGCCCTTTTGCAACACTTGCCTGGCCTGGCTGAGGGTGAGGGTGGACCAGGAGCCCCTCTTCACCAGTATATCATCGGTGCTTCCCCTTGTCCGTGCCTCCTCTTCCTTGGACCCTACCTGTGTTATCGGGCATGCCAGAAACTTGAGGTCACTGCTGCTTTTCGAGGTCTTGAGAGTGTGTGCGGATATGGTGTGGTAGCCCTGTGGGATATGTCTGGCCTGGCTGTCTGACACCGCTCGGCCAAGAGTCATCATGCTCAGCGGGTTGCGGTAACCAACGGCGATAGTGCCGGCTTTGGTGGTGTCGGTGTCCAGGGCGTCGTCCGAGCTCCAAAGGCCTAGTGCATTGGGCCTGGGTCTCTGCTTCGGCCCCTCAGTTTTAGCCCTATCTTTACTCTTGCTCCTGCGTGACAGTCTACCACCATCCTCACCAGCTCCAGTGCCAGTCATTCCTCCAGCAGAGCGCCCGTTAACGTTGCCCTTGATTGCAGAGTTTTCCAGTGAGTGGGACTTGGCGAACAGCTTCTGCACCGAGTGCATCAGGTGACGTATGCGTCCGGGGCTCTCACTGCGTTGCTTGGACATACGTCCTCTGTGAAACTGCAGCGTGCTGAAGCCGTCCCGCTGCAGAGGCAGGTGGCGCTCCAGCTGATCCAACAGGTTGGAAGGTAAGCGATTCATCTTGGCGGCCGCTGCGGAGGAAATGGTGGCTGATCCACTGGTGATCATAGGAGCACCAGAGAGGCCCATACCCAGGCCCATGCCCATAGACAAGGAGCTGGATAGAGGACCTCCCCTGCTGCCCTGTCCAACTCCACCGCCACCACCTGCCATACAGGCCTGTGAGCAGTCAACCTGGTCGGCCTGGGAGGTGAAGTGCAGACGAGGGAAGGTGCTGCTGTTTGACATCTGGCTGAAAGGCAGCAGGCAGTCGGGGGTGGTGGGGCTAGTGGGAGCACACTGGTGGAGGTGGGAGTCCAGGGTGCCATAGTGATTAATGCTGGGGCTCAATAGAAAGGAGCCGTGAGGGTCAGAGGTCAAGGGACAGAGAGGCTTCTGGGAGCATCCCGACGGTTCACAGGAGTCCGACAGGTGACGACCTCGGTTGGCTCCTAACCCTTTCATGGCGGCTAAGATGTCTTCCTTAGAGCATGTCCCCGATCACTTTGGGTCTACTGACCTGAAGGGCTCATCCTGCAAAGTAGGAAAGACACAGGAATGATCACAAGTCATTTTAGAAAAATCTCTGATTGGTGCAGCTATATAGTAATGATAGTTGGAAGTGTATGAAAATATAACCTCTAAAACTGTAACACCGCTCCTGGGCATATCCTTAACACAATAAAAAAAGTCTCTGGTTAACCACAGTTTTTTATCCTAGTTAAGTGGCTATTTCTTGGCTATTCTTAGGAATGTTAACAGAAAAATGCCAGTGTTTGTCCGTTTATAGAGATTATAGTAACAGTAAAACAGCGATACAATGAGTGTACAGTAGGGAGACTCAGATGGGAAGTGCTGCACATCAATACTTAAAGTTAATGGAAACCTTACTGTGAGTGCCCATTTACAAGCGTTTCATTCTGCGTCTCCTTGAATTGCCACAACAGTAATTGAGCTTACTAAGAGACATTACAGACTGTCTCTGCTGTGTGGCGCATATCACAGAGGCCGCATAACACAGCCGGTAATGTGGCAAACAGACCATTGTCCCTATACGGTAAAAATCCCAAATAAATTACTTCACACAACACACCACCAGGTGGCGCACCAGCAGCAAGTGCGCAAAGGGCACTGTTTGGGTTTGAGGGGAAACAGACACATGAACAGTGCATCTCGGTGTTAAAATACATTTCCTAACGAGTTAAAAAAATTAAGTTTATTCAATATTAAACAATATTATATAATGTTGTAGTACGTTTAGGTGGTTTGATACTTAAAAGGCAGTTGAACAATATGCTGCCACTAAAAAGATGAGAACAATGGAGACTTCAGGGTAAAGACAAACAGAGTAAATCACATATTATTCCAAATGAAAAGGACAGCCTATTCAGCTATACTGTGTGAACTGATCCACTGTAGCAGACTGCCAGAGGCCCAATCTAAAACAACACAGTGATGTATGGCCTTGAGCTAACTCCGCCGACAATGCATAGTAGAGCAATTTTGTGACTCATTCATGTAAATGAGCTTTTGTACTTAAAGGAGCACTATTTTTATTAATTTTTTTCCCAAAGCAGTAAATGAACCCCCTCGTTCCCAAAAATGACTTTTGGTACTTTGCCATCCTCTGCAATCCACTTACTGTGGGATAAACTGGGAACAATAAGTCTTCCCTATTGTCCAAAGAATACTGGGAGCAACACCAAGTAGCCTACTTAAAAAATGTATCTACTCAAGCAGATAAGTACTAAATTAATTATAGTATCACTTCACTGTGCTTGTTATTAGCTTTAGACTATGTAGTGCAGGGGTGGCCAACCCGCGGCTCGCGAGCCGCATGCGGCTCTTTGCCCAGCTTCGTGCGGCTCTTCAGTTCATATCAAATTATGTGATTATAATTTTTTTTTTTTTTTTATACTTTTTTTTTGTGTGGGCCTATGTGTATGCATGTTCGCAAACGTTTCATGCGGCTCTACGTTCGTTTTACATGTTGTCTATTATTTCATTTCTTATTTTATTAATGTGTAGGCCCTATGTGTATGCCTGTTCGCAAATGTTTAATTGAGGACGCAACATAACGTTCGCAAACGTTTGGTGCGGACGCAACATCAAACTGCCCGCTCAGCTTGGAGGGAGGTTTTCCGTGAGTAAACTATTTGTGTCAAGTTCGCTCCGAAACAGAGTGGGAGAGTTCATATTTTTTGTTGAACGTTATGCCAAGCCATTCTGCCTTATATGCCAGGTGTCATTTGCGCATTTCAAGGCTTCAAATCTTCCGCGCCACTTCAGCTCTCTCCATGCTAAAAGTAAGTCCCACAAAGCAACATGCATAGTAAGAGAAAAACGCTATTTTAAATTGTTATATTTTTGTTTGTGGACTTGGTTGAACTGAGAGTTTGTGTGTGAGACAGTGCACACAATGTTCATTGTTGAAAATGACTGCCCTGTCGTCTTTAGTCCAGTCCTGTCATTATCACAGGGGCGGCCTTAACGATCTGGGGGCCCGTTTCAAGTCCTAGTGTGGGGCCCCCTGTTTTTTTTTTTGTTTTTTTTTTAATAAATAATGATTGTGCATGCATGTGCAAGCTCTCCGCGAAAATAAAAACGCCCCCCCCCCCTGAAATGTTCAAATGTTATTTTTTATTTTATTTTTATTTTTTTAATTACATTTTTTTCCTGATATGTATCCTAGTTCAGAGATGATATGTATTTTTTTTCTTTCTTAACTTTTTTTGATAGGTAGTTGCCAAGTTCATCACACAAACACTCCAATCCACTGATATGAGATCAGTTTGCAATTTTCAATTACTAAATTAATGGTAGGACTGTGGCCACTAGAACTGGTCTCTGGTCAGCAAAGGTCTTGAAAACAGCATAAGTGTGCTTGTGACATGCGTGCCACCCATGCATGTGTATAGGCACGTGTCCCAGCAGATTTTTGAAATCTGAATAAAAAAATTAAAGTTTGTAGTTATCGAGTGTAACATGTTCTTAGCAAGGGCAGACTTTCATAAATAAAGGTTTATTTTTTAGCAAGATATTTGGTCAAAAGCTAGTGGCCATCCGTCCCTCTGTCCAGTTGTTAAGCATCTGGCTGCTAGCAAGTTATGTTGTCTTGCTAATTTTACTATTCATCTGAGCTGAAATAAATATTGACTTTTTCCTTTATTATCTTCGCGAGAATGCACCAGAATGCTTAGATTACATGTTAAAAACACAAAAAAATCTTCTGGGGGGGATGCCCCCAGAGCCGCCTTCAGGGGTTTAGTTTTCTGACAAACATTACAATGGATACTAACATGATTTGGGCATTTGGGATTATAAATCATCTTTGAATTGGTTGTACAGCATATCACATGCTATTCATTCAGGGGTGCGATGGCCACCCCACTCTAACTCTGTGGCCCACCTTGGCCACCCCCAGTCAAAATTTCCTGGAATCGCCACTGTGTGTACCCGTGTGTGGCTCTTTGCAGTAACACAGTAAAAAATGTGGCTCTTTGTCTCTGACTGGTTGGCCACCCCTGATGTAGTGTACTGTATGTTTTCATTTTATTTTCTAGAATTTTTCTAGGTGATATTTAAAATAAATTGATCGGAGGAGCGAGAGCTGACACAGCGGCTTTGATGGTCATGAAGCTATATCTAATATGGCCTGCTAACCAATATGCCTTACAGTTTCTAATGGCACCACAGTATATAATCTTAATATAGCCCTTAGTTTGTCTATGATAAATATAGAAATACGTACAGTACATAGTGCAGAGCAAATGAGGGACCTGGAGATATTTTAGGACTCCTGTCGTGTCATTTTCCATCACAGGCCTATACTCACCCTCAAAGCGCACTATGAGCAGACAGTATAATATTGCATCAAGGTTATGAAAACTCATAATTCACACGGCAGAAATCCATGCAGCATTAAATTCACTCCAACAGCTGCTGTCTGTATCACAGAGGAGTGACTCACTGATCAGTCAATGGTATGAGCCCTCCGCTCTCCCACAGCAAGCATGAAATCTTGCCTGGGAGCTGAATGTGGAACGTTCACACATTTTCATTCCACTGTGATGGCTTGCCACTTGGTACACGTGTGTCTTTGACCTCCCATACCCGCTCTCTCTACAGTGTGAGAGCAGCCACTTATCTGAGTCAGTGTTCCTGGACTGACACAGCGGTGTGCTGACAAATACACCAACGTTTTACAACAGCGCAGCCTGCTCTAATTCATCCATAGCGAGCTGACTGCCAAACCCACGTGTTCGAGTCCTGTGGGCGCCACTGCTGACAAAACTGACACACACCTACACGCTGCTGACACACCAACACACACTGACACACACATGAAAAACATGCTAACCGTCCACCCACCCATCCACCAACCACACCAACCGAACCCTTTCAAGTATGGAACGTCACAGGGGGCAAGATGAAAAAGAAATATTGTTCGCAGTTCGTGGAATTGTGTCAAAGGTTCGGTGCATCTGTCTTGAATGTGTGATTGTGCTCCTATGTGACCCAGTGAATGTGATTCATTGAGCTGTGTGTGATGTTTGCAAATAGGTCTCTGCCACACACACACACACACACACACACACGCACACAACGCCTCAGGGAAGCAGTCACTGGCAGGAATTATCTCAGACAATCTTGCACAGTCACTGAATGACAAGGAGAGTTACGTCTCTTTCACCAGCAGCTACAAGCATGCGAACAGCACCCGCATCATCAAGCGTAGCCTCAAATGCTCTCATGCGTAAGTGCCATGTTGGTTGCAGTTGTGGTCCACTTATGTAAGAGAGAGGGATCTTTATGTATATTATGGTGCTCCTGTGAGGGTCATCTGGAGGGTAAAACCTTATGCAAGCATTTGGTCGGTTGGTGTGTGAAAGGCGAAGTATCATAAAACTCCAATCACCATTACATTTTATGAGAAAGGACATTTGACAAGAGTAACCTTGTTGTAGATGAATGTCTACATTATTTGTAAAGAGTATGTATGTAGTATACAAAAAACTTTACACAAACTGCCGATTGTTTTTTGAAAATATGAGAAAATTGTTGACGTATAACAGCTATTTCCACCAACATTATTTATAATTACATATTTGATTATTATCAAAGTCCCACAGTGCCAAATCTCATCAGGAATAGTGGCTTTTTATGATCCGAGCTCTGCTATTCAGCCTTCACTGCACTAATAAAGTCTGAAGAGCAAAACTGGATGGTGGATCCACAAGGGCCTTTAAAAAGCATAGTGATGTCTCAAGCTTCAACATACGTTATAACTAAGGAAACGGAGAGTCAGAGCAGGTCAGAAGGAATCTGCTGTAGTGTGCACTCAGGTATAATAAGTGGATACTGTGTACACACTGTACAGAAAACACACTTAAACTGTTATCAAGATTAACTGCAGTTCCAAGCTTACACAAGATGTGCTTCAATATATCATTCTGTACATTGAATAAATAACTGGATTTTCTACCCACTACAGTACACCCTCACTCAATTCAATATTGAATAGTGTACTGAGAGATCACATATATTCCCTACTATACAGGTCTCCCTAAATAGCCTGTTCACCGACATGTTTGCAGACTAACAAACACATGGCAAACCTCTAATCTATGGATATGTTCGCGTATTTAAACATATAGCTGTTAAGTAGTAAATTAGCATGCATTTGGAATGATGTTTCTGGCTACTAGTCCAATATTCATATTTAAGGGGCCCTGTAAGATCAGTAGCCTTAAAAGCGTTCCCATTTTGAGCAATAGTAAATGTATTATTATGCAACCCAGGGTCGTAATTGGTCCTTATCAACTCTCTCAAAACATCCTCTCCCAATCACTCTGGACTTCAAATCAGCATCTGTAGACAAAATAGGTTTGGTATCCTGATTCAAAGAAAGTGTCACAAAAAACTAATCAATATCTTAAAACTGACCTTTTAATAATATTGGGGCTCTGGTGGTCAAACCCATTCCAATAGCGACCTTTATTACAGTAAAGTAGTCCTCACTGGATATAGCTATACTGTATGTGACGGAAGTAGAGATCTTCTAAGTTTGCTCCCGCACTGCGCTGCTTTCACATGCTATTGTGTAAGAAAATCAAAGCCAGATGACAAACACTAAACAAGCACAAATGGTGTCTGGAGCTGCAGCTTTGCGAGTGGAATCATTTTCATTGTTGGAAGACATTTGAGACTTTCCACGAGCATTGCAGTTATATAATGTTGTTTCTAGAAAAACAAAAACAGCCTGCTCTGAGAAAAAAATACAAGCCTAGTGGGAATAAATAATATTTTTTGTATATTTTAAGCTGTGCTGCACATATTCAACTGTCAAGATAGTGACATTTTTGATAATTAGGGACTTGAGCATTTCAGCTAAACAAATAAAAACACGGAAGAAAACCTTGACATGTTGTATGTTGCTGAGCATGGGGTGTAAATGTAAGCATTGTATTTTGAATTCCTTGCTAACACCATATTCTGTGTTCAATTATTATCATAAAAAAGCTACTTTCTGTTTAAAAAAAAAATCAATTATACACAAGAATCAGAACATGAATCACTGAAAAAATTCAGTCACTTACAGCTGTTCAAAAGATCAATGTGATTAAAATACATGAAATCGTCTTTAACTTAGTCTTGAGAACATTCATTTAACATCAATACTTCAACCAACTACTGCAGAGTCTTAGTCTCAAATCTCTTGCTAGTCTATTTGATGATGCATCGTGATGTATTTAGGTATAAAGAAAAAAAATCAAACAGAAAAAGCGTAGATTGAAGTATATTACCATAATGGGAATATTTTACACAGAGGTTTAAAATCTCACAAACGGGGATGGGACTCTGAACATAAATGCACTTTGACAAAACAATCATCCACACAGGGCCGGCGAAATTGCTGCTACTTTGTCAAAACCCCTCCTCATTGGCCCACTGGGAGGTGATGTCACGTAGCCCAGTGCTGACATAGAGCCCCTGTTAGGTCTAAGTGAGGCCCGCTAACAAGCTGAAGCAGTTGCTGGGCTGTGTCCCACAGAGCCACCAGGCAGGCCCCCGTAATAAATGTCTCCTGGAGCATGTGTGCACTTTCCCTCCAGCCTCTAGTGATGAGCAGAGAGAGGCTGAACAAAGGGACGGATATCGATCCGGGTCTCGCTCCTTGTTCTCATGGGTGAATCTACAGCGGCTGGGTATTGGCTTTTGCAGTCTCCTTCAATAATCACCTTTTTTCCCTCATTGGTTCTCCAGGTTGTCCACTCTCCTTCAGCCACATGAACATACTTGTACATGTACACTACAAGTACTGCCTGCCTACATAAACTGTGCCTTTATTTTAAAATCCTGCATTTTCATCCATGATAATGTATATGTTGTTTAGGAATACCAGATCAGTCATTTTGTGTTGTGTATTTTTAAGAATTTGTTCTATTTGAACTATAATTAAGGAATTTCCATAAATTAATGTAAATTTTTTGAGTGTCAGCAGCTTATGATAAACATCCAAGGAATAGTTGATACAATACATTATATTTTTTACATAATACAACTGTAATTTCTGTTGTATAAGTTACCTGTTACATATATTGTATATATATACATATATTTTGAATCAGCCCCACTCCACTTGTAACTGTTTTAATTAGGCTATTGTTCTGTTTTATTCAATTGATCTGAATGTTTTAATTGTTGTTGTCTCTTTGTAAGCTTGTTGTGTATTCTCATTGTATATTGTGTATCTGTCTCGACGTCATTGTAAAAGAGGGTAACCCTCAATTGATCTTTCGAGAATAAATAAAGGAAAATGAAATATTTTTCTTGTTTAATCTGTCCAAAACATTTTGCTTTAAAATGTCAATTCACTTTACAGAGCATTCTATGATGGATTATTTCTTGGCTGGGACCAGTATCCTCCCGTAAAATGACAAATTGTAACTTTATTGAATAAGCAAGATACAAATGTTGAAGTTTTTGATCAATGGAGGCATGTGCGGGCAGATATCAGTACCTAAGTGGCTGCTGGCTGCAACCTTATCTTTAATTTACAGATATTAGAGTGCTATCAATCTGCTCATCTAACTGTTCGCCGAAAGAAAATGACGTATTTCTCTAATTCTCTTCTCTTTATTTTTCATTAACTAAGGTGCAGCTGAAAATCCGAAGTCCATAATAAGGATAGATGGACATCACCTGCACACATTTGAGTAACACAATAAGACTTCCTGTTTAGCGTGCCTCGATCGCAAAATGTTTTTCAAAATTGTTTTTCAAATTTTTTTTTCAAAATAGTCTTTCAGGGCTTATCAGTACCAGTACGAGTGTCCAAAAGGCCTGCAGCTAAATGAGAAGTGACAGAGTGATTGTGACTAGCCTAGCTGTTTATATCCAACAATCCATTCACTCAAGCATAACTTAAATGGACTCCACTTATATAGCGCTTTTCCCTGGTTTTTCACAGACTCAAAGCGCTTTACATTGTTTTGTACACATTCCCCCAATCACACACACATTCATACATCGATAGCAGCAGCTACCACGCAGAGTGCAAGCTAACTATCGGGAGCAATTCGGGGTTCAATGTCTTGCCCAGGGACACTTCGACATGTGGCAGGTAGGCGGGGGATCGAACCTCCGACCCTGCACACCAGAGGCGAACTCCCTTCCCACTTCGCCACTGCCGCCACTGACTACTAATACACCCAAGAGGCTTTATCACAATTTTTTTATCTGAAGAAGGGATGTAACTGCCAAATGTTGGCCAATCACATTAAAGGAAGTGGCTGAGAAAAAAATTAAAACTCTACCAAGGAAAACTCTGCACCTTACACAATAAGCCTTAATATTTATTTATTCTTTCTACTGTGGACCTGCAGATTTTCTTGTTTTGTTTTGGGGACACTTCTTACAACAACATAATCATATTTGAGGTTTATGAATAATTTGCATTTGTGGCATTTATAAAACACAGTTCTTTTTTGAAGTTGCTGGCACATTTTAGTATTCAGCTTTATCTTACGACCTGAAGACCAGATAGTTAATAATGTGGGTGTTTTGAGTATATATTTTGAGCAAGCTGTAGTGTGTGTGGTAAGACTATGGGGAAGACAGGTAGTCAAGCATATGAGGGACTTCACATTACAGCACAGCACAAGCGAGAGCAGCTGACAGCTCTCACACTACTCCCCTTTATTTGACTATAGGCAAAAGCTCTCCAAAACACCTGCTTATCTCATTGCTGACGGGCTTGTCAGGGAACTAAGTAAGGGGTCTTTGTTGATGGCATCCAAGCCCGCCTTCCAAAATCTGACAGCATTTTATTCTTCATACATTGACTGTTGGACATGGGGAATGTTACTATCAAAATATTTGAAGCCTGCTTGAAAAATATTCAGAGCTAAGAGCATTTGGCGTTCATAGGATTTCTCATCAGTGCTTTGGCCATTAATGTGATCCCAATGCGCCACTCTCCCTCGCTCACTACTGCTCGCACTGAAGTGTCATTGGAGAGAGAGAGGTTGCACATGTCCCTTGGGCCATTCACCATCGCCACTGTACTGCTGTTGGTTCGTTTCTGCATGTTTTCATTTGGTAGCATCTTGTGCCAGCACTTCAGCCCTGCGTGACACACAGTGATATAGTTCAGTAATGCTATGGTGAAATGTATGCCATGCTTCATATTTAAGTGTATGATTTAATCCCTCAATATTGGCTCATTAGATAGACATGCAATAGCAGATTAATGGAGAGATGGGTAAATCACTACCATCACTTGCTAGTAAGATAAGATCATCAATAAGACCTAAGAGCAGCGGCTGTATAGGCGACGGAGAGCTGCTAACTTCCCTCACTGACAAAATTACTTTGACACTGTGTTGGTCTCAAAACAAAACATAAATTACCCAATAAGCTGCGTGTTACGCATTAACCTCTACAGCCATGTGCTGTTGTGTCCTGCGTGCTAAGAATGCACAATCCAGTGTCTACACTGTTTAAACACGCTAGTACCCATACCTTCAGCACAGCCTCTGGGCCCAGAGGAATTATTGCATGCTATTGGTTAGTAGCAGGCAGGGTGAATCCTCCACCAGTGCTCATTTAAAATGCTGTCAAAGCTTTAATAGTCTCTGGGGCTTGGGTTTAGAGAGGAAACGCTCCAGTCGGCTCTGGAAACAGAAAAGGCAAAACACACAATACTAGGCCAAAGGAAGTAGTAGAATTGCTTTGTTCAAGCTTTGTTTGAATTTTAAACTAATCTGTAGTCTGGCTGGCATCATGCTCTGCACAAGTCGATCTTGCATTGCTAACCCATTTTTGAACTATTAAGGTTAATTCTTTGCAGGCTGGATTAAAATCATCCATTTGATTGTGGGCTGTGCACGTTTATCTCTTTCAATGCTAGCTGACTACCACAGGAAAGGACTTTCTCCAATATGCAGCAGGACAGTGACCCCCATCATCTAATCACAAGTTGAAAATACAGAAAAATATTGATCCTCATCGCTTGTGTAATATGACACCAGTCTGGACAACGTACCCCCTAAAAAATAAGGTTAATCTAAAAAGATGTGACCTGGAAGTTGACCTACTGCGAGTTATTTAAGTTTATACAGCAGTTGGTTCTGACCGAGTAATTTGATTGGACGAGAGACATTCCATGAGCGCTGCATGAGCGTAGGTATTTATGTATCTCACATAAAGAGCAACATATTGCTGCACTGGGTTTTGCAGTTGTATTACCCTAAACCAAAACGGATTTAGCTACATAAAATATAAGCCCGGGGTGTCATAATAAACAGATTTCTCAGAGATTGTCCCACATAAATCCTATGGGATGAAAGATCAGGATGGCCGCACGACAGCTGTCACTAGCAGCTCAAATTGGCCCCGGTACTGAAGACCAAATGAAATTAATATGCTGTTTTTCTCTCTGTAATGTGCAAGGATTAGAGCATCCAACAGTATCAGGACTTAGGATACAGTGTGAACCGCACATGACCCGCTTCCAGTGCAGCAGGAAGGGTAGAGTAGAGGGCTGTAGGAGGAGGAGCATACTGTATGTACATTAAGAGCCACACTCCAACAGGAGCGGCGACTGTCATGAGGTTTACACCAAGGTCATATTACATATGTGCATATATCCTTTCTTCTTATAACAGCGCTGCAAAGTGGTCTAATTAGAGTGAACATCAAAGCTTGTTTAGCCATCAATAAGAGTAAAAGGATTAGGAGAAGGATCACATTTATACTGTATATGTATAGAGAGAGACTGTATATATATATATGTATATAGCAGTGTGAGGTCTTTACGTGGTAAGTCAGCAAAGGCAGAGCTCTTGATCAGTCCTTGAATATGTAAAGAATTCAGAGCAAAATCCAAAAATTAACTGGTTTGTAATACTGAAACACAGGCAGAAATGGAAATGAAGCAACGTGCTCCAAGCTTGCTTTATTGTCGTGCCCTAACCCTGACCACCAACACCACCACGAGTTTTAACTGAAGTCAAGGACCCATCCTTCAAACAAATGATACCTCCATCCCTTCCCCACTGCAGGAGGGCAGGTATGTAACTCCAAACACCCAGCCTATGCATCACACCACTGTAGATAGCAATCTGCACATCCACATCTTTCATATTGGTGGGCCCACTACAGAAAACTGGCTTGTTTCTCTGCCTATACTATACTTTTCACTGTGTACTTGCTCACAGAGTATGTTTATAATATCCTATTCCCAAATGTAGACAATTTATCCTGTGTGTATTTGAAGGTGCCATAAAAAACAACCTTTCGTTTTCATCAGTTCCATGCAACATGGAAATCTCTCGTCTTTCGCAAACAAATTTAGTGTTGAAACATAAATGGTGCGTAACTAATCAGAAGGTTAAACTCTGGGATTTTCATCAAGTTCGGACACTGAATTCACTCTTCAGAAGTCCATCTGGAAGAGATGCCAGAGGAGTCAAGCACAGACAACCATGGTCTATAACTGCATGATGTTTGGTAACTTTTGGTCAAACACAAACAAACATATTCTAAGACCCATTCAAATATGTTTTTCGAACAAAGTCAAAGTGGAGGAGACTGGCACTCTAAGGCTAGAAGAAATGGGGGAGTGAGAGAGGCTGAATGACCAAGGCCACGGTTCTTCACTAATAGACAAAACTTCTATGTCGTAAAAGAAAGGAGGATGATTGGAAGATGCAGCTTTCAAACTAAAATTCTTTATGTTTTCTCTCTCCTTTAAGGAGTTGGAGTCATTTGGTGGCGAGGAAACGGAATGCTGTCAGATCTTTCCTTTCCTTGTGTCCTTGGGTGATCATGTCGAGCCAATAAATGACTACAACCAAGGCTGTAATGCAGTATATAACAACATACACCAATACTTGGCGACCGTGGCTCAGGTGGTTAAGCTGGTTGGCCAATGATCCTAGGGTTGGCGGTTCGATCCCAGCCCGGCCACTTGTGTCATGGTCGTTGTGTCCCTGGGCAAGACACTTCACCCACCTTGCCTCGTGTGAATGTGTATGACTGCTGTATGTTTGAGGTGGTGGTCGGAGGGGCCGATGGCGCTGAATGGCAGCCTCGCTTCTGTCAGTCTGCCCCAGGGCAGCTGTGGCTACTATGGTAGTTTACCACCACCGGTATGACTGTGTGTGAATGAATGGAACCTGGAACCCTGTAAGCGCTTTGAGTCACATAGAATTAAAAGCGCTATATAAATCCAATCTATTATTATTATTATTATTATTATACTTGGTCAATTTCTTAATCTATTTTACAATGGGTTAAAACCAGATCCAGAACCAGTGTGTTGGCTGTTGTGTGTCATAATGAACATGTAGTTCATGTATTCCACCAGTTCCTTACCATTGGCCATACGTGTGGTTCTTCCACAAATTATCAGATTTTGTCAAGTATAACCCCGCTAGCTACACCCGTTAACAGGCCGTTTCTGCAGTGATAATGGATTGAAAGAACACACTGAACCCTCGTCCTTATGGCCAGTGCATGTGTCACAGATGTCGCACTGTAGCTCCATCTTGAGCGAGCCCTTCCACTGCTGCTGCTACCATCAGTCAGTGCTCTCTCAAGCTGTTCTGTGATCAGTTTGCAATTCCGACACCAAGGGACATGAAGCAGAGTGCATGTGGATCAACGGCAGCCACCAAGACAGACAGGGCCATGATGGGCAGGGCTTAGCCAGAGCAGTGTCGGACTAATTTATCCTTGACTATGCCGTCATCTTCAACTGAAATAAGAGGCTAAGCAAACGGAGCAGGACATTTTGAAATAAAGTATATTTCTGTGGGTTTGAGATGCCTTTCATGCTACTTTATGGAAAAAAGCTTTTTATATTTATTTACTTATATTTATATTTACTTAAATTTGTCTCATATTTCTTTATTTTCTAAGACGTGGAAAAAATCAGGAATATATATAATATATTTACCTGTTTTTTTATATATAGGGGAGAACGGGGTAATCTGAGCCACTTTTTACATTTGCTCCCCTCTAAGGGAGCTAAAATGATTTATCACTCAAATTTACACATTTCCCATTAATTCAGGATGTTTCCTAGAAATGGGCATTAGCAGAATTTTTTCAAGACAAAGGGCAGTGAAAATATGATTGTTTTAAAAAAAGTTGTCATGTGGCTCACTTTACCCCAGCTGTGGGGTAAACTGATCCACTTACTTTTTCCACTCTGAAACTACCATAACAACACATAATGTAACAGTAAGAATCCTGAAAACTAGCCACACATTCCAGAACTAATGTTGGACTAGTAAAAGAATGATAGGGTTTGGTCAATTAAACAAAGCAAATTTTCGAAACACTTGAAAGTAACTCTGAACAAAATCAAATAGGCTACAACATATTATAATTCAAAAGGTTTTAATAAGATTCAAATGAAAGATAGAACCAGTTAGATTAGAACACAGTCTGGGGGTCAGAACACAGGACCCTTAGAGCCAGCTAGTGTCTGGGGGTCAAAGCATAGGAAAATCAGAACCAGCGAGAACAGCCTGGGACTCAGAACACAGGAGAAGACACAACTGGATTATAACATCAGCCTGTCATACTCTACAACTAGGCCTACTCTACATTCCAGCCCTGAAGGTTACAGGGAAAGATGAGAAGGTGCTCTTTCCGTGTGGTTGCCCCAGGTCGTCTTCCTTGTGTATTTCCTTGGCATGATGGCTTTTCTACAATGTGTATGACATTAAAATAAAACATATGTTATGTAATATTACATTAAAATATGTTTAAGACTAAACTTAACTTGTGCCTCATGGTGGGGGAAAGTGAGACAGTGGCTCACTTTCCCCCACAGCGTTTGGCTCACTTTCCCCCACCACCACAATTTGAGAAAAAACTACCTCTCTTAGCATTTCAGGCTAATCTTCAGTTATCAGCATCACATGGTTTCATATGTTGGTAGTTCATCAACACGTATGATAGAAGTTTTTCTACATGAATACATTTGCTTTGGCACAACAGTTGATTAAGTTGACAGCAAGAAAATTTACTTTTACATGCAAAATACCTATTTTGGTGAAAAAAACATGCTTACCACAACACCATGGGGTCCTCTCTTTCAGGGTCATGGGGAAATGAGAGGGGCTTGAAAACATATATCTCACATGACCACAAATGTTTTCCGTTGCCTAGATACAGGGGGTGGCTCACATTACCCGATGCCTCAGATTCCCCCGTTCTCCCCTATATATATTCACAGCTCATAATTTGCTTGCCAACACACTGGGAGAACAGTTAAGTAGAGAGTCTGCGTAAACTCCCAGTGATGAAGGGAAGAGCTGTTTCATTATGAAAGAAGACCCCTTTTATAATCAAAGCTTTAAGAGAAGAAAATAATTAGGACAAGAGATAAACAAGGATTGACCCTTCATTCACAAAGTCAGACATTTTAAAATATAAACTACTATATAGTATAACCCATGCTTTTAAAAGTGTTTTTTTTCTTTTTTAAATCCAAATGCCTTTATCATCAAACTAAAAATCCTTATTTTTTGCACACCCAAACCACATTAGAGGGTAATGACCACCTCCTATATGCTCTGTATATATGCAAATACTCCAACTCTATTTCTGAGAAATTGCATTTTAGTTAGTTTGATGTGTCCGTTACTACATTACCCATAAGCCTAAGGGCTGTTTCCATGGCAACAGCACTGGCCAAAGGAACACCATTCTTCTCGCCAACAAATTCTCCAGTCAAGCAATCATTTCAGTAATTCTGCCGCCTTAGGGATTCAAAGAGTGTTGTTTAGCAGATATTGTTAAAGCAGAAGAAAATCAGTCATTGAAATAGTAAGGGAGACAGGCACATGAGATCAATGCAAGCGGAGCAGTGCAGTTCAACTGGCAGTCAGCTCACTGCAGCCGTCAGGACAATATTTACAGGGTTATGGTAAGCTAGCTAAAATCAGATTAGCAATGATACAAAAAAAATCAGTGGCTAAATTAATATTTTAAGTCCAACTGAAATTGCGTCCCTTTTTGCAGTCACAAATGTAGTAAGCATGTCAAGTATAAAAGCTTAGTTTTAAACTATTAAAAACATTTTTTTTAAGGAAATATAAGAATATCTCCTTTTTGTCCCATCAGACTAAAAGTGTGTGACATATGGCAGGCCTACTGGCAAGGGAACAACAGAAGAAGGAGATACAGGGACAGTGATTTACATGAAGGATGTATTGCATTATGCTGGAGCAGACATATTTCACTTGGAATGTGACAGAAACTGTCCACAGACCAAAGCAGAGGACAGGTTCTTTATGCTTAATGTGTAGCCATACAGCACCAATACAGTAGCTTTTAAAAGAAGGAGAGAAGGCTAATGAGAGTGCATCCCCTGTGGGACTGTGTAGGATATAGTGTTGAGCGGGGGCCCGTCTCCTGGGTATTATTGTCTTGGTGAGCCTGCTGCCACCAGGCATAGATACAGGATTGGTGTGTGTGCCTCAGGATCACAGCAACTATTAAAGGCAATCACCATTTTGAGTAAATTTACTGTAATGAGTGAAATCTGACATCACTGCAGAGATTTAGTTTGATCTTTGTTGAAAATGTTTCAAAGCCCATCATTGTAACCTTTATAGGTGAGTTTAAGGTCAGGTTGGTCGCTGCTGTTGCTTTTTGCCATTTTTCAGTCTTGGTTTCACATTTCTCTACTGTTCAAGCTGCTGGCGATGGAGGTTCACACTGAATATGTGTCAAGTACCCTGCCAATTTACCGATGATTACTGATGGTTTGATGTTTTGTTGTTTATCTGGCTAGCAACACAATTTAGTGACATCATGGCAATGAGCTCTTGTTGGTGGTTTGATTTGATTTTTCAGTCGTTATATTTTTCCTTCAAGGCGCTAACTGTCAAGTGTGTAACTGCTGTTCAGATAATTATCACTCGTTTAACAGTCATTGGTTTTATTATTCAAAGCTGTAGCTCTAATTAAATTGACAAATTAAGAACCATTTTGAAGATTGTGTTCCTTTTCGCTGTTGATTCTATTAATTTTTTCGTTTACAGCTTGTGGACCGAATCAGGTTTGTGGAAAAAAAAAGAACTGGCCACTCACTGAATTTCCCTGATGTACCTTTTCTAAGTAATATTTTTCCAGGACAAAGAAAATTAGATTTTTCGATGCATTCATTCAGGTTTTTTTTTCTTCATATCAGTCGTAAAAGAAAAGACAAAGGAAATAAAAGGCAGATGATTCAGTCGAGACTGAGCACAGTAAACAGTACCACATAATGGTCTTGTCACGATTGTGTGAGATATTGTGTTCATACAGAGAGTTGATATCAAACTACAATCCGACACTGAAATAAACATTCACAACATGCCTGTGTGAGCACAGAATAGTCTTAACATTCATGTCAGTAGTGTAATACTGATTCCCGCATTGTCACCGACACTAACAGCCACAGGATTGTACTGTCGAGTCACAATACTCAATGACAAATGCTTGGCTCGCTTTATGCTCTGAGCATCGTATCATCACAAAAGCAATTCCACCAACAAAAGCTCAGCCTTGACAAAAGCATTGTACTTCGCTCTCAACAAAAAATACAATTCCAAAAGCTTCCAAATGCACGAAACATTTGATTTAGCCAATAATGCCACTAAAAACTCTCCAAATGTGTGTCTAAAGCTCCATAATGGTTCTCCATCTGCAGCTTTATTTGTTTACCTTCTGTTCACTCCGTTGCTGATTTGTGTTGACGCACAGAACAATCAGAACTCTACCTGGTGAAGTTCGGAGCGCGGGAGAGTAAATATCCTGGATTATGTTGTTGATGTCAATCAAAATGATGGAGCCAAACAGTACACACTGCTACTGTTATGTAAGCAGCTATAATCAATATATTTACGTTAACAATGGATCACATCACAAACATGTACACTGTATGATAAGGGAGTTGCTTGCACTGATGAAATCACAAAAGAATATCACCCAATTCTGCAGCTCCTCTCAGCTCTACAAAGCTTCATAGCAACGTTCAAAGGTGTTTTGAATATCTGACCCATCACAATCATTTAATCCTTTGTTAGTACAAATTGATTATTGCAGCTTTATTATTAACAGTTTGACCCAAATAAGACATTTATTGTAGAATCAGTGTCAAATGTTGACACTGAAATAAAGGATGATATTCTTTCTTTAATTTGAGTATTTAATGCATGCAGTATACTTTCACAAAAACAACCTCAATGCGAGGGCTTTCAACGCTGGCAAATAAAAATAAATTGCCCTTGAGGAATCAATGCAGATATAAAAAACAGACTTCAGAGGATTGTTGATGCTTGAAACCAGACTGGGGTCTATATGAATATTATGATAAAGAAACAAAAATTAAATAGAAAAGTGTCAGTTACATGGGGTGATAATACAAGCGGAAAAATGTCAATAACACTGGTAACAATGGAGAAGTTCATACTTTAGGTAAATGGGGTCTAATTGGCAGAGTGACCTGTTACACCCAGCATTTGCTCAATTGCTTACTACTTTCTTGGATAAGGAAGTGTTGGAGTGGAGGGTGAGATAGCGCGGCATGAGTGCTAAGCCTGTGACTGATGAACATTGGAGCAGGCTGCATTTCTCAGAGTACCCTCTGCTGGAAGGACACTCATTTACCAGATTGATGGGGCGCTTTATTGCCTGCCACCTCTACACCTTCTTTCTCACCATCCCCTCATCTCCTCCCTCTCTCTCTCTTATACCCATTCCTTCTTTATCTCCTCCTCCCTTTCTGTCTCCGGCTCTCTCCCTTTGTCACACACACACACACACACACACGCACGCACACACACACACACACACACACACACACGCGCGCGCGCGCACACACACACACACACACACACACACACACACACACACACACACACACACACACAATCAAACACTGTACATTTACAAACTGTACACTCACACACACACACACACACACCTCTCACTGCCTGTTCTCTTCCCTCCACTCACACACAGCCTACAATCCTCTTATGTCTCTAGGATTGCTTTGTGGAAGGACAATCAGACAATGAGTCTCCTAACCTCTTTAACACCTCCACCACTACCCCATTGGTGTTCAGCCACTCAGCATGGTAACCCTAACAACAAGCAATAAAGAACACACACACACACGCACACGCACACGCACACACACACACACACACACACACACACACACACACACACACACACACACACACACACACACAGATGCTATGAGCAATTTAGATTTCAGTTAACCCTCACACTCTGGGTTTTTGTAATTACGATTGCAACTAACAATGATTATCATTATTAACGTATCTGTTGATTATATTTCTCACTTTACCAGTGGTGTTTAGTCGAGCAGTCTCACGCACGGACATGTGGGTTATGCCCTACACACGCCTGCCAGTGGTATTATTCTGGTGCTCTACAGGTGGCAGTACTGCATCAAGCAGTGCAATGATGCACCAGCAAAATGCAGGGAACAAGAACTGCTATAACATGGACAAAAACAATGCAACCCTGCATTCCGAATCGCATACTTTCTACTATTTAGTATGGTAGAAAAAAGATTTAGGATGTCCCTATTCTTGAGGCCAGATTTAGGAGGGTTAGAAGTACCCGGATGTCTACTACATCCGGCCAAGATTTTTTGTGTTGAAAACAGCACCCTATTTGGGCGATTCTGAACCCATAATCCAGTGCGCACCTGAAGTGACGTCACATCAACGGAGCCTCCATATGAAAACAAACGGGGATGCAACGGATTTAAAAGCAAGAGGCAAGATCAAGGCGCAATGTTATGATGAAATGAATAAATTTAAGTATGTCCCAATTGTATGCCTACTGCATTCTTATTAGAATCTTCCGTCACCCTTCGGACAACACAAAGTATGATGTATGATGTGAAAGAGATAATTGTGTATTGTGTGGAATTGTCCGAAAGAATAATAATAAATAAATAAAATTAGATTATTTTTATCGTCTGA
Organism: Ammodytes marinus; assembly: GCF_949987685.1. Taxonomy (NCBI): domain Eukaryota; kingdom Metazoa; phylum Chordata; class Actinopteri; order Uranoscopiformes; family Ammodytidae; genus Ammodytes; species Ammodytes marinus. The sequence continues at coordinate 19,299,327 of NC_137211.1, read as the reverse complement.
TATAGTATGTAGAATAAAATAAATAGAGAGTATGCGATTCGGAACGCAGGGCAGGTTTCAAGGTGAGGTTATTTGTTCTGTCCAATAGACACCTAAAGAGCCAGATATTTCCCTCAGGAGGTGGTGGAGACCAACATTGTCAAAACGTTCATTGTCAAAGTTGTTGACGATAACATTTATGTCGAACTACTATTTCTTAACCGACTAGTTGTTTTAACACAAACAAATTGTCCTGAAGGTCAAGGAGGTCGATATCCGCTATCAAATTAAACAGGTAACAAATAAACAAATAGTCTTCTGCAGCAAACTAAATATTTTCTTAAAAGACTTTTCCCTAACAGTTATACTGACGAACACAACACATGCTCACAGATTTTTTTTTCTCTGTGAGGTCATCCAGCATGACTTTCACAGTCAGACAGACCTCTGGAGCGATTTCACATGGCAAATCAAATCAGTGATCAGCAGGAAAACCGCTGCCTCATGCATAAGTAAGAGCCACCCCCTGGCCCTTGTGTACTCTCTCCCTCTCTCTCTCTCTCTCTCTCTCTCTCTTTCTTTCTCTCACACACACACACACTCACGAAAACACACAGACACGACACACGCACATTAAAGTCCTTATCCAACCAACTCAAAGCTGTGGTCACACTCATTTGATAACTTATTTATAAGTTGAAACATGAAGAAGCAGACCGTAAACATCAAGTGACATATGGATTTTGTACCCTGGAGCGAAGTGATGTGGAGACAAACATATGGCAACACAGACGCAGCAGTCAATGCAACTGAGCCCATTGCTCCCGGTTGACTTGAAAGGGGCAATAAATGATGAGCGAGTATGTTTGTGACCCTGGAGAAAAACTCACTGCAATACAATATCCATACATTGAGTATTTTACCGGCTTCTCCTTTCTCTGTCTTTGTGTCTGCACTTCAATAAGACACACTATTACTCACCAGCTGCTCTCATGGAACAGAGCGATTGTATTCACGCTGGCAGGACGAGACGATGTATGTTTTCTTTTCTTTTTATTTAGTCTGTTTGATGTCAAAAGAGGCAAGAGGTGGCAAATGTGAGCCTTTTTTACCCCCCCTCCCCCCCCCCCCCACACATACCTTTTTTCAAACCTCAGTGATTCGGTGAATCAGCTGACACAAAGCAAGTTCTAAATTAGAGCGTGTTCGCTGCCAGTGGATCTTGCCAGAATTGTACGTCGATGGATGCTATTCCTGCAGAGGGACCATTAATAGTGTGGTGATCATCATCGATTTCCCCCAGGTAATCATCATTTGTCACATTTTAGACATCCGAGGGTTTAATGCGGCATCACAAATGGCTTTCTGATTAATAGGAACAATGCTCCAAGGAGGCAGCAACACAGACGCTGCTCCCACAAGATCTGTGGTGCTGCTGATCTGCCAGGATTACTCTGTCAACTCTCTGTGAATTCAAAAAAACAACAAGAGCATCGTGGCCAAGTGCAGGCAAAGCGAAGTCAGACTGAGAGGCCGAACAGAGATAAAACACGTAGCACAACTCTTATCCAAATTACCATGCTACAGCAAATTTATGGCAAACCAGCAATCTGTGTTGAGTCATTTCACTTAAACACACAAACATGAACCTCACGGTGGAGCTATCAATGTGAATGTTGGAATATTTCACAGTACCAGATAAATAGTTGACCTGGAGTCGGTGCTAGTTGAAAAGGATCAGGAAAGTCTTAATAGTTTGGTGGCTCGTGGAGTTGGGCGTGCTATGCTAGTAGCAGTTAATGTAGCCCTGGGCCATTTGCCTCAATCAGAGTGGGCTACAGAGGACTGGTAAGCTCACTTCTCCTTTCACCCCCAGATTTCTTTCAGTTTCAAACTTGAAGTTTTCAGCCCCAATCCAACTGCAACACTGAGTGACATAACTGGAGTCAATTATCAGGTTTAACTTGGGGCACCCTGGTGGCTCACCGGTAGAGAGCGTACCATTAAGGCCAAGTCCTTAAGCAGGGGACCCTGGTTCAATTCCAGCCTGGTTCGTTTACTGCATGTCTTCCCCCTATCTCTCCTGCTATCGGTGTATGAAAGTGTGTGTGAATGGTAACGTGTAAATGAGAACAGGTCTCCCTTGCAAAAGAGTCTTCGGACTCAATGGGATATACCTGTATAAATAAAGGTTAAAAAAAATAAAAAATAAAAAAAAATTAGTGTACCATGTGGGATAGCGACACATAATGCATAGTAAAGTGTCTGAACTTAAACCAAGTGCTCTTCTATTAAAATCATTCAAAGAGTAGCGAGTGTGCTTTGTGCTGCTCAGATTATAAAGACTAGAGCTCAGACATGCTCACTCCTCCTCACCAGCAGCAAAGGTCAGGACCCTGGACAGCTCCATCAACACCCGAGCACTCTGCCAATCAGCTCCAGTGCAAACCGTTGGCGTTGCAGCAGGCAGCGAGTTCAGCATTAAATAAGAACGGCTCTCTGACCCTCTGAGCCTAAACCCTTTGGCTTATATACGCCATGGCCACATCACGTGTCACTTCCTGTTTCAACACTCTCTCATTTGTTCCTTTGGGGCTGGTGGGTCATAGGTCACGTCGTCTTGTCTCTTCATCACACTTATAGGATGACAGTGTGACCAGTGGGATCCGGAGAATGAGAGCTCCACTTTAATCTCCCTGGGATGAATTTTATCTGAATTAAAGACTGGCTGCACAATGCTTCATTACTTTTTATATGCACTGAACAGTCAACTCTCCACCGAAGTGCTTGAAGAAGTAAAAAAAAAAAAGAACAAAGTCAGCAGTTGAAGAAATGTGTCTAAAGGGAGTAAACTATATCTATTATCTACCCAAATGGATCCACTGACAAATAATGACGTGCTTATTGACTTTTGCTTAATTAAATACTGGATCCTTCCCCAGCAGAGACACATCATCTGAGTTTACATGGAGAACTCATTCTTACTGTATGGAAGTTTCTGGTTTCTATTATGCTGCTTGAACTGAGATTCACAGATTTAACAACAAAAACCACATCTCATATTTTATTCTCAAAAATAATGAGATATCTATTCAGAAATGTGGATAATGTCATTACACATATTATTAAGACCTTCCTTGACAAATGACTAATTCAAACAAAACAATGGACAAACAACGACATATTGACAGCAACATGTCTTTGCGCACACAGCGTGCCAGCTACTCAGGATAACACACAGACCAATCTATATAATAATTTGGACATAAACCTTGCTACTTGAAACCCCTGTATTATCTACCAACACAGGGAATTTAAATCTAATGTGGCTTTATTGCAAGACAAACCTGTGAACATTTGTATGCAATCAAACGGCAACAACATTCTGTTCTATAAAAAAAATAAAATTCCAATACCGAAACAGAAAAGCCTTTATTTGTTGCACACAAACTGCTGTTTTGTGAAGAGTTCTGATCTGTTTTGTATGGATTATTTTTTTTTTTTTCAATTCAGTACGTGAGACTATATTGAGACATGAGACGATATCCAAAGCTCCATCAAAAATATTGACATTTCTTATGCATCCGAGAGAAAACAAAACCCTGGCAGAACAGAAACCGACCACGTCTTTTGCTGAATCCATCCAACAGAGGCTTAATGAGGTACACAACTGAATTACTGTTGGTAAAATTCGACATTTTCAGACATTTTTAAGTTCTGAATGCAGAATTCTATTAAACAGAACAGCTGCTGGTTGTAGATCATCTTTAACATTCTCCTGTGCTCTCCTTGAGCTTCCTTATTATGACTTCCAGTTTCAGTGACACACCATACATCTGAGCAAATATTGCATGAATCTATTGAATGTCAAGGACGCTAAACGGAGGATCTCTTTTCACTTTCTTTTTATTACTCAACTTAAAAGATAGATCCAGAAATAAAACATAGCATTAAACATATTTTTTATATGTTTGGCTAATAGCAAACTTATACACTTTATAATTGTCCTGGGTGGCAAATGGGACATCAAGTTGGTCCTTTTTCAATTCAATCTATTAAACCTTGACATTTTACCTCTTTAACAGCACAAAGCCAGATTGCAAACAACAGGCACAATAAACTATTTACTTTGAAAACTGGTCATTGTCTGCATAAACTGAAGGGATTAAAACACAAACACACTAAACCCAGGAGACCTTAGCAAACTTTCTGTCATTGTATATGCATGAATAGGCCTTCAAGGTCTCTCTCGAACGCTTCTTGTCTTTTCTGCTGGGACATTTTCTAGATGGCAGAATCAATGACTTTCAAGGCAGGAGAGGAATGGGGAAAAGGGAAGAAATATGTGTGAGAGATTTAGAGTTTGAGATTGAAAATGCATAAAAAGACAAAAGACGGCTTAGCCCTAACCCAAAACCGTTTGGCTATTTTCTGTTAGGGAGGGGGAGGGGGGTAAAAAGCCTTCACCAAAACTCCTCTGAATACATTACACAAAGTAGATGAGCATATTTGAATCAGAATAGCTCAGGAGACACACAACCTCCTCCTACATGTTAACCCCACTAGACTTGAGTTCGGTCAATTAATATCGAAGTCACATACTAGAATTATGGAAAGGGCACTCTATTGTCACAGAAATACGCAGCTTGGCTCAACTCAAGGTCCTCTTACTAGTTTTAAAAGCTTCCTCCAGAGCTTTCACCTGCATCTCAGATATCTGTGACTTTGACTTAAAGTACGACGTAACGCTACCGGTTCAACAGACAAGACAACATCAGGTGTGTACGAACATTAGATCAAACTTTATCACAGCATTGACTGGGAAGGGGTCAAGGCCAGAGACTAGGAGGCAGTGGATGGTCAGTGAAAGATAAAGGAGGCCATTCACATCCTATGACCTGCAGGGCCAGGGCCACCTGCCTGAACTAGCACTACCCCTATAGTGAGTCAATCTGCTGGCATGTTTACTGCCTGTGGGTCACGAATGACTATGGAAGCTTTCTATAATAATGTTATCTTTTTTTTTTTTTTTTTTTTAATATTGTTATACACCACATTTAGAAAATGAAGATTATGAAGAAATTAAAAAACAAATTGTCGCTCTACTACAAAGGCATGGAGCTGGAAGCCTCAGAGCCATACATTGGAGGATTTAAAGTTAAAAACAAATACATTGATAACAGAACTGTAACAAAGAACTTTTGAGGAAACCTGTAATGGGCCACTGTGGCTAAGCGGGCCGGGCAGGGCAGTCATCTAGTAATTGTAGGGTCAGTGGTTCAATCCTGGCCTCCTGCAACATGTCGAAGTGTCCCTCGGCAAGACACTGGACCCCAAGTTCCTTCCAAAGGCTGCTGCCATTGTGAATGTGTATGGCTTAGTGAGAGGCAAACAATGTGTCTTGATCAGCCTCAGAATGATGGCAGCAGCCTCTGCCATCAGTGTGGGAATGTATGTGAAAGGGTTGAATGCAACAGAAGTGTAAAGCGCTTTGATTGGTCAAATCTGACAAGAAATGCGCTACTGTAGGCCTATATAAGTCCATTTACCTATGTTCAAGAGATCCTTGAAGTGGTTTTCCAAATCTGATAAACAATAAGCTACGTTCGAGTGAGTCATAAAGATTGTGTCGTCAATTTGACTTGTTAATACTGATTACAGATTCACGGCTATAAAGTACTGCTTTGTACAAACTTGCTACCCATACAAAAAAAGCCATACCAAGAGATTGTGTTATGAGCCATCGTACAGTACAACTTGCCAGCAGGATAAGCAATAACTCTATAGAGTAGACACATTGTGCTGTTACAAAAGCAATGTTCCTTAGCTCATGAGATGCAGTTAAAAGCTAATTGAAACACATTATAGAAGTTTAAAGGTTTGTTCCTAACTAGGTCCTCTGAACTTTTTTTATTTTAGCATAACGAGTTCAGTGCCTTGCTCAGGGGCACCATATGCGGTAAGTGCTGCTAAGCACAAAATGCTAATGCTGTGTAATGAGAGTGTAGCCATGCACAATGGGAGAGAGAGGTAAAAGAGGACAGGCGACTGTGACCTGAGTCATAAACCTGACAAAAACATGCTTTAAATCGGGCTCATTTGCTGCCACCATTACCCTTCATTTAGAGCAAGTCATTTATCTGTATGCTATACTATGTACAAGTTACTAGCTAATCAGTTGTATCAACATGATGTAAATTACTTAACACACTTCATTTCAAGTCGGCCCTTCTTTTTTTCCCTCCAGTTGGTTCCAAAGTGGTCTAATTATAAAGCCAGTGTTTACTTCAGGTCACACACTTACAAAAAAGACAAGGCAAGATGTCCTCGCACATCTCCCAGCCGTCTCCAGCACAATGTCTTTTCACTTCTCCAGTTTCACATGAATTATTCATAGCAGCAGAGATAAGGAATTATGCAAAAGAAGCAGCACATAAATCTCTGTGGTTGGGAATAGTTAATCAGAGCATCCCAAGGGGAGGTGATAATGCCACGGAGTATGCAGTTGAGCCGGCTTCTCAAAGTTACTTTTTGGGCTTTGCAGCTCGGTGCCTGTGTGGTCCGGCCGAGGACGTATGAGCTGGTGAAGATTAAAGTCCCTCTGCGTCATAAGTGAAAGTTATTATTGTTTCAAGATTTGATGGATAGCTCTGGATACAATGTTATGCATGAATCAAACCCACCTAGACCTATTTAGACTTTTTTCTAACATTTAAAGAGTTGTTTTCCCAACGTGCAACTTCACCCAAATGTGGCAAATCCTGCAACCTGTGTAGCTTTGGTCCAGACATGAAGACACCAGCCACACATCCACCTCTATCCTCCCATCTGCTCAGCTACAGATCTCTCTGCAGAAAATGAGTTGGATAACGTTGACCTAGTGTGACTCGGGTTACTGGAGCAAAGCGACTGTCAAAATGTGACAAATCTTGCTGAGCCCTCAGCTTGCCGAGTCCCCTTTGTCCATTCCCACCTCCATACTAAAGAGGCACTCTGTCAGAAGAGGCAGTGCAGCGGTGGAGTACATGGCTGATTTAACAACACCATGGAGGTTTTTCTGCCTTGTACAACTAAAAAGTGAAACTTAACTCGTGTTTATTGGGAAGAGAAAATGCATTACACTGCCTATAAAATATGTCAACATATTCTGGGGAGTACAAGTAGTACTTATGGCCACCTTGCTGATCTAATAGTACATGAGGCTTGGGGGAAAGCGTACGTCTGGCAAACACCCAGGGGAGCTCAAGCGGGCAGGCCGGTGAGAGACAAGACTAGTGAGGACAGAAATGTGTGTGTGAATGGAGATCTGCTCTGACACACTGGCCCTGATGTGTGAAGGCCAGTGTGGGCACAGGCCTGTCAGGTTGGAGGCAGAGAGGGCTCCTCATTGAACTGGTGTTAATTATGGGGCCAAAGGCTTTGCCAAGACTATTTGTCATGATGAGAGCTCTGGCAGGCTTTTTTTATTATCTGAAAATGTACAACCCCGAACAGAGAGAGGAGAAGATGAGAAACTTTCAATCTTTCTCCCATACAGGATGTCATAATTTTGGCTTTTCGGTTGCATAAAGTGTCCTGACTAGGTAAATGGGCCGAAGTAGTATTTTGTATCAGTGTAGGCCACTATCACTGGATCGGATATTGGAAGAATTAAAAGTAAAATTCGGTCTTATCCAATACCCTAAAACTATCATGCTAATGTTTATCTAGGGCTAGGCTATTAACCTAGCTTCGAGCGAAGTAGATTAATTGTTTCAGAGTTGAGTACAATGTTTAGATGGCTAGGTCAAGGTTGAGCAAAGTGCATTCAAAACAATGCATTATCATTATTTTAGTTTAAGAGTAAGGAAAAGACTGTCAGATTAGTATCATATTGGTATCGTTATTTGCAGATACTCAAGGTTGCAGGATATGGATCGGATTGGACATGAAAAGTGCTATTGTCCCATCCATGGTCCTGACCACTCTTTTCTGTGCAGAAGATACAATATGTGCAGAACTCTATGGCTGTTGAGACATTCAGCAAGTTTTTTTTTTGTGTTATCTTTAAAACAAACCATAGACTGGAAGCCATCTCCGGTTGGTCATCAATTATTCACAGGACAGGCTTTTTCTTTATGTTCCCTAAAATAATGACAGTCCAAAATATTCCCTGATAAAAGGGGATGAGTCAGAAGACGGAGAGTCCATCACAGCGTGTGTCCTTAGACCGTTATGGTTCTACCCCGCTCTGAGTGCAAAATAGTGCACTGTGGACTCAAAAACAGGCCATGGTGTCCGTGAACATCCGATGGTTTTTGGAGCAGGATCTGTGTTGAGAGGTGGGCTAGTGGGATAGTGTTGCGTGCTTGCTGGATCAAAGGTGTCTGTCCACCCTCTATGTCCGTCACCTGTCTCCTACTCCAGCCTGTTGGGCAGCTAAGCCATATCTTTCTGGGTAATTAAAGCTGTGAGAGCAGGCTGACATGTCCTGCAGTGAGAGGCGAATGCTTACGGAAGCAGAAGTCCTTTCCGCATCCAACTTGGCCTGTTACAATCTCTTACAGCAGACCTCTTTCGCCTCCGTTCTTATGTTCGCTGCCCATTTTGCATGTGTGATAGAAAAAATCTAAAAATAATGGAAGAATAATAACACTTAAAGGTGGAGTCAGCGATTCTGGAGAAAGCTTGTTGTCAAAATCGCTTTTTTGTTAAAATCAGTGAATATCTCCTCACGGTCTGCTACCTGATCCTGATCAGGCATTCTTCAGTCACTGACTCCACCTTTAACTAACTCAGTAATGTATGCTGTAGGTCAACAATGGTGTGTATTTACCTCATTGTACAGTGCAGTAAATACCATCATTACTGTAATTTGTAAGGGTGAGTTGTACCGAGGAAAACATTGCCTCCTGCCCCCTGGAGTTAGAAGGCTGCAACAAAACACCAAATATAATTATGTTTCTAATTGAGGGCGATTAATTATGGTGCCCAACAGTGAAAGCTGGATGATATGCTACAGTGATGCTGTGGAAAGCATGAACAGAGCACATGTTAGCACTCACACTCACATACACACACACCTACACACACACACACACACACACACACACACACACACACACACACACACACACACAGCCAGGCTGTTTCTGTGTTTTGTTTCATCAGATCACTGTGACATCAGGGAGCAGATGTTCAGGCAAACCCATCTCACTACAATCTACCTGAGAGCCGCATCGCCGCTGAGTGCATTCACTCACACACACACACGCAGGAACACTCTTATCTCCACCACTGCATAAATGCTTCCTCGTGTTGTTCACCTACTGTTTCATCTCATTGTCTCTCTCTGTCTCTCTCTGTCTCTCTCTGTCTCTCTCTCTCTCTCACTCTCTCTCACTCACCCTCCCATTCCCTGCGAGCAAAACACAAAACGGGAAAAAAAAAATGCTGACTGTTGAAAGGGATGACGCAGTAAATACAGCCGCTCTGAATATCTAAATTAAAAGTGGCCTTGTGTATCGTTTGAATTATTCATAAAGGTAAACTGGATGCAGCTGCTACCGCTGCTACAGGGCACAGTGAAGATCTCTGAGTTACAGTTACTCCATTTAACTTGCTAAAGTGTTCAATTAAAGTCAATTAACTATCGCCCTATTAAAAAGACATGGATTACGTCAGTTTTGCAAGTTGCCATCTAGCCTACTCCGAAATGAATGAGACACTCAATACAGCAAAAGCGGTACAGTCAATGTATGCAGCATTTACTCATGGCATGCACACACACACACACACACACACATACACACACACACACACACACACACACACACACACACACACACACACACACACACACACACACACACACACACACACACACACACAAACACAGACTATAATGTGTTTGTAAATAAAAAACTATTATTTGTCACAGTACTTGATCTATATTTTAATTAAAGGTGAAGTAAGCGGTTTATTTATGTTAATATAAGTGTTAAATCGCTCTTTATTCATACAGTGATCACTTAAATAATGTGCGCATTTCATAAAGCCGATCTCTCAGTCAGCTACTCTGCATGTAATCGGCAAATAAACTTATTGGAGGATCCCGAAATTTGTATCCAATCAAGAGAGAACGCTACAAACCGACACCCGTCTCACTCATGGTCTCACTGCCGGTGCACGCCAGAGCAACATATGGGTGAATGTTGATGCACCTACAATGGCGGAGCAGATAAAAATCCTTCCCAATGTCTGTTTTGATGGTTTTTATTATGTTTTATCACACTTTTATCACGCTGCTTGAAGACCGCAGTGCATTACAATGTGGTGACGTAGGGACGAGCGAGGGGGCTGCTAACTGCAGTAACTGACAGGAAGTTAGCTAAAAGAACCATTCCGCTTACAGCACCTTTAATAACATCATGCAAGCCATCACAAAATTGGAAAACCAAGTCATTACAGCAAAGCAATAGTTCTGTATTTTTGAGGTGGGGTTGTATGGGGTACTTAGGCACAGTTAGTGTGTCACTTTATGGAGATGGCAATCAGTGCAGTCACAATAAGGAGTTTAGAGGAGGTCTCGCTGTAGCAGAAGTCCGCCTTGTGCTGGTGCAGAGGGGGCCAGAAGAAAAACTTTTAAGTTAACATAACTTAACACACTGTAGTTGTTCTATTTAAATGTCTTGACAACTATAGGATGGATTGCCCTGAAATGTCATTACAGACATTCATGTTGCCCTCGGGATAAATTTTGATAACTCATTTAGCGTCACCATCAAGTCAAAAACGCTAGTTATGATCAAACACCTGCAAAACTCAAGACATCCCCATCAGTCTAAGCTGTACTTGAAGCCTATTAGCAAATGCTTGCATCCTAACACACTAAACTAAGACGTTGAACAGGGTGACCATTATATTTGTGAAATATCAACATGTTAGCATTTAGCTCGAAGCAACACTGTGCCCGAGTACAGCATCACACAGCTGGGAGCATGGCTGCAGAATCTTGTTACATAATGTGGCAGAATACATCTACATCGTCTAGTAGTTAGGGTGCATAGCATTAACAGTGCCCTGACAAATCCACATCAATTGTAAATCATTGCCTTAAAAAAGAAAACTATGACACCCTGCATGTCTCTTCTGCTTACTACTGTACCGTTTATATTAGACATTCCACCTCATGGCACGGAGTCAAACGGCGCAAATTAAAAGCTTTTAAGTGCCATCCTTGCAGCTCATTAGCATAAGTACTGAACGGCAGCTCTTTGGAAGACAGAGATAACCTCCCTGGAATGACAAGCCTTGAACTTCACCTCTCGAAAATGGGTGGATACGGGAGAGACAGAGGGAGAGTGATCTCAGCTGCCGTCTGAATGAGGGCACCTGGTGTGGGGCCGTTGTTCTATACCAGCCCCTCCCAACCGAGCCCTTAAATCTCATCCACTTCACGAGAGTCACGTCTTCACTTAGATAATGAATTATGGATCCCAGCCAGGGTTGATATTCAATTTTAGATGAACTGCATATCTTCATTTGGTGACAGTGCCACCACCGCTGCCATAAGGGACAATCCCCTCTGAGCAGCGTGAACCCAGATACAGAAGCAAAGCTCATTACGATCTATATTCATGATGAGGACTTAATGCAGGAGGCACGTGCCTCTATGCAATGCGTTCCTATGTTCTCAAGTGCCATAAACGTGTGTGTGTGTGTGAAAATTTGAGAACCAAAGATTTTGTTTCGACTCCGGAGCAGGCAGTTTAATTCTGCATGGTCTTTCTAAATGGAGAGAGGAAGATAGAAGTCACCATAGTCACTTCAGAATGCACCCGGCTGTTGTTCCTTCCACCTGAATACACATGAGTGGCCGGACTGATCTTTCCCCTGCTCTTTCTACGCTGAAAAGAAGAAGAAGAAAAAAGACTAAAAGATGCTGAACACAGACATGTATAGTTCATTTATGAGAACATGGGCCAATGGTCTGTCTGTAGGTTCAGTGGAGCATTATCAAATACAAGAAAAGACGGAAAACCCATAGTGGCCTTGCTATTGCTGAGCTAGTGCTACACTCCACTGTACACAGAAATGTACCTGTTGTAACTGTTCTTGTTTTTTTTGCTACGCTCAGGCCATTTTTCACCTAAGTGGTCGGCTAAAAATAGGCTGGAATTTTAAAGATTAAAAGGATATTGCATAATACTAAATAACTTGAGCTACATGATATTAGATGGCAACAACATCACAAGTCATAAGAAATCATTGTCAAAAAAAGAGAGAGGAACATACAATTGATGTATGTAACTCGAAAATAAATAAATATAAACTCAAATCATTCATAATACCGTAATGTACACAGTCTTTTTTGTCTTTTAAAAATAAATTTAATTCTATCAAAAAATATAATTGTTGAAGTTTTGCAGTGTGTATATGAAATGCGCTTATTTGGACCCATTGTGATTTACAGTAAAACACAAGGGGTTACATAAAAACGTTGCATGTCTTTCCCCACAATGGACACAGAATGTTTTAAGGAAAGTGCCTTCCTGTATATTCAGACGTAGCTTACTTGGTTAGCAAGAGCAATCATAAAATGCATGCATAACTGATTCTAATTGCCATCCAGACGACTGGATCCAGATCATCGTCCCTCACGAGATGTTACCGCTCCTCTTTTCTCCTCTCTTCCTAGTTTGCATGGTATCCTAACTCTCTATCCCTCTGTGTCTCTCTCTCTTTCTTTGTGTTTGCCTTTTTGTGTTTGTGTGGTATGACCTCTTACCAGCCGGTCTCCACAGAAGTTGTGTGGCTAAGGTCCTACCGACTAATGGATAACTGAAGTTGTTCAACGTCAACATACTGTATGTTTTCCAATCACATGTAATAATTTTGTCATGCAAAACTTGCTCAAACTGGGATCTATTGCTAGTCCGTCCATAATGGAAGAGAGCAATTCGTCCTCTGTTTAAGTAGGTCTTTGGAGTGGTATGTTTCCCTTGTTTCGAATCCATGTATAAGGATGGGCGGTGTAGAATGCTGTACAGTTTTTTAAGCACCCAAAGGCAAATTGTAATTGTGATATTGGGCTTTGGAAATACAATTGACGTGACTTGATTGATGACTAATTGATGCCAAATGTACTTTCATTGTTGGCATTTTTAAATGTTGAAATTGTCTTATGCAGTGTAGATGTTATGCAAAATCTTCTCAATAATGTGAGCATGGAGTTTGAAAGATGTAGACGTTTACAGGCAGGGAGGGCTGATCAAAAGATTTAGCTGACCATTTAGTTACATTATGGGAGGTGTCGGACCAAAGGGTTTGGACTTAACCCATATTAGTGACTAGTTTGCAAGTTTGCTGCATCTATTTTGACCTCCCTCTTGTTCCGATTTAAAAACAAAAAGCCCGGGGGGTCTGAATAATGGGCTAGGATTAAATGCCTGAGAAAGGAGACAAACAATGCATATCCCAGAATGAGAACCTCAACACTTCAGGGAGAGGCCACAGACAGTATATTAAAGAGAGATAGGCTTAACTACTGCAACCTCAGATGAAACAGTCCGTAAACGCAAATCATCATCGACTAGAGAGGAACTTTGATGTCACATTCGTCTCCCTTGTGGCGGTCAGAGAAGCTCTCAAAACGCCACATCACACAGTGCACTGCGCTTAAGACATTTTAAAGAGAACATGGTGTTCATCGGGCAACTCTGCTGGTTCTCATTTTGGATGCAGTTAGAGGGATAATTATCCTTGCATGCAATTGCATTCTCTTCCAATTCTTACAAAGAGTGGGGTGCGTAGATCAAAAGAACCAAACCTGCATCCGACATGGATTTCATATGAATGTAGGACACCAACTCTCAAGATGACGGTCCTCCTTGGCAGTACATTAAAGTGCATTATATAGGCTATGGAGACCGGCGTATACTTTTGTGGTCTACATACAGGGTCTCATCCAGCACACACACACTGACTGTATACATACGTTTAAACATATGCAAGCAACTCCCTAAATTCACACACATACGTACAATGAAACGCATACTGCCTTTTTAAGTGACAATGCATTGTCCTTGGATGCTTTGCCGCAATGTATTTGATCAGACCTCCTTCCTGTCATGCTGCAGTAGTGCGGTCGACTCATTATCTTGTGTCATGTGACAGCATCTGTGAATCATTTGGCCCTGGGAGCCGAACCAAAAGAGGAGAAAAACTCACAGCCGGCGCTAAACTCAGATGACAGGGAAAGCGAGCAAAAACAATGTCCTTGTCCCGCCACGGATTACATAAGAAATTCCACCAACGTCAATCATGCACTGATACTGTAGGCATTGTCCTCCAGAGACTGTCTCTCTGTTGAAATATAGGTACAAAGCAGCACACAGGAATAGTTTGGCAGGTCCGACCGTGCATGTCTGTGTGCATGTGCATTAATTTAAATTTAGGCTTTCTCCAATATAATATAGGTATGTTAACCCTTTCAGCACAATAAAGTCTATTCATATATTTTCTATGTGCGACAGATCCTCTAAGCCAACTCTCAAAACTTGAGCTGAAAAATCCTGATGCGGCAAAGTTTTGACACATTTGGCTTCATTGTGGATTTGACGTCGTCTAACGGGGGTTAAATAGATAATAACTTTGCTGGAGTGCTGAGGTGCTTTGAGGATAAAAACAGCCAGTGAGACAGATACATTTCTATAGCTTTTATGTTAAGCCAGGGGTAGCCTAGAACGCACACATCTTTCCATATTGTTAATTTTTATATAAAAGTCGAAAGAAAGTTGTCATTTGTAGTGTACTCTATGTTTTGAGTACGAAAACCTATGATACTGCAACTTGTGGTTGAATGACTTTTGAGAGGCAGCGTTGCTAGCCCACGTGCACATCTTAGCCCTGTGTTTTGAATTAATGTTGTTCCAAGAATTTTTTGTCTCCACTGACTAAAAAGTTTGTTCCTTTAGCTGGTTAACTGCCGCTTAAGCTGCTCAAAAAGCGATTTTCAGTGCACCAGTCAAACCCACTCCCCCTAGAGAACACAAATGTAAGGGGCCCTATCACAACAGATAAATAAAAAAGAGCATTTCTTCTATTTGGCAATTAATTAAATAACAATTTAGACCAAACTAATAGCAACACCACAGAGATACTGTATGTATTGATTGAGAATGTTTTCTATTATAGTTTACCTAAAGCAGGTGGTGTAGGGGAGAGTGGGGTAAAGTGAGACACTTTTTACATTTGCTCCCCTCTAAGCGAGCTGAAAAGATTTATTTAGGACGAAGGGCAGGGAAAATATGATTGTTTTAAAAAAAGTTTTACCCCAGCTAAGGGGTAAACTGAGACAGACCAGAGAAATCAAGGGGGTAAACTTACTTGTTCCACTCTGAAACTACCATGACAACAAATGTTGTAACAGTTAGAATCCTGACAGCTAGCTTGACAAACACATATTCCAGAACTGATGTTGGACTAGTAACATAATCATGGGGTTTGGTCAATTAAGCAAATTATTTTTCTAAACACTGGAAATTAATTCTGATCAAAGACAACATATAATTCATAATGTTTTAATTAACATTCAAATGACAGAAAGAACCAGTTAGATTAAAACACAGTCTGGGGGTCAGAACACAGGACCCTTAGAGCCAGTTAGTGTCTGGGGATCAGAGCAAAGGACAATCAAAACCAGCTAGAACAGCCTGGGACTCAGAACACAGGACTAGACACAGCTGTCATTTTCCATCATTTGAGTCATTGATTAATATTTTTCTGCATTTGTTTTATTGGGATCATTTGTTGAATAAAGACATATTACTTAGAGTCCATTGATGTTAAAGGTCACTCTCCTGTCCCCCACATACATACCTGCCAACCCATGCCCTTGCTGACACCCCTTGGACCATTCAACCCCCACCTCCGGCCCGCATTGTCTCTATTCAAACTTGTCTCCTTGCTACCTTAAATATAATGGATTTATTAAAAAAGGGCACAGACACTGTCTCACTCTACCCCACAGCATTTGTCTCACTTTACCCCACCGCCACACTTTGAGAAAAAACAACCTCTCTTAGCAATTCAGGCTAATTTTACAGTTAGCATCATCACATGGTTTCATATGTTGGTATTTCATCAACATGTATGATGTAAGTTTTTCTACCTGAATCAATTTGCTTTGGCATAACAGTTGATCAAGTTGACAGCAAGAAAATGTACTTTTACATGCAAAAAAAGTATTTTTGTGAAAAAAACATGCTTACAACAGCACAATGAGGTCCTATCATTCATGGTCAAGGGGAAATAAGAGGGGCTTGAAAACATAATGCTCACATGAGCAAAAATGTGTTCTGTTGCCTAGATACAGGGGTGTTTCACATAATGTGAGACATCGGGTAATGTCTCACATTACCCCGTTCTCCCCTACCTTGAAATTGCAGTTGTTTTTCTTTTGTTGTTTTTTTAAGCTTCTGCTGAACAAGGTTTGACAATGTGACCAACTGATACTATACACTTAACCAGTGGGAAATGCTGGAGAAAAATATTTTTACTCCACTTTTGCACTATATCTATTATCCCCAGTAGGATCAACAGTACGGTGTATGTAATGCTTCAATACTTCTTGTTTGCTACATTTAAAACAAGCAAAGACTCAAATACTAATATGGACAAAAAGCAACTGTCTAACCATCTGCTCTGTGTTGCTTTCATTATCAAGGCTATATAGGCAGGGCCGGATGAGCCACCATCTGAGAGAAAGAGACAAGACACAAACTGCAAACAGCTTAGCAACATCAAGGCGCTGCACAGGTGACATGATGATCACTTACATCATGGACAGAAATATTTGACCCCAACTTCTGTGGTCCAACAAGGACAGGAACCAGCAGCACAAACCAATGTACCAGGCACCACGGGGTGGTCAGAGGCTGAGCCTTGTGATTCTTTTAACAAAACGAGTTTCAGCACATGGGTTTTGTCGAGTTATTTGTGAACAAACTAATAAAATACAAAGGAGTACAACAGAAATTGTCTGAACAGAAATAATTGCCTCTATTGTAACAGCATGAATAGATCAGTCACGGCCCGCAAAACGAGCTTTAACGATTTCCTGCAGGCGCGTAGTTTGTGTTTGGCTTTGGAGGAACTTCCACATATAGTGAGTGCCGTTGGAATCACTAATAAATCATTCCTGTATAGCAGGTGCACTGGGATTGACTCTCAACGATGTTTTCATAAAGTATGACCACAATTTTAACCTACAGAATTTTTAACTAAGTAGTCATTTAAACCCAAAGAAAAAAAAAGGTTTCCCTAAACCTAAGAGAAATTAAAGGTGCTGTAAGCGGAATGGTTCTTTTAGCTAACTTCCTGTCAGTTACTGCAGTTAGCAGTCCCCTCGCTCGTCCCTACGTCACCACATTAATGCACAGCGGTCTTCAAGCAGTGAGTTATCTAGCATCATCTCAGATCCATAAGTGTGATAAAACATGATAAAAACCATCAAAACAGACATTGGGAAGGATTTTTACCTGCTCCGCCATTGTAGGCGCATAAACATTCACCCATCTGTCGCTCTGCTGCGGGTGCACCGGCAGTGAGACTGGTGCCGGTTTGTAGCGTTCTCTCTTCTGATTGGATACCACTTTCGGGATCCCCGAAAAAATGTAATTTGCCGATTACATGCAGAGCGGGTGACTGAGAGATCGGAGGTATGAAACGTGCACACTATATAAGTGATCACTGTATGAATGTAGAGCGATTTAACACAAATATATAGATCCCAGTCAGTAGCATCAACTTTGACTCCAAATGGGCTGATAAAAGTGCTTGTTATCTTCCATGTTTGTTAGTGTGTGTGTGTGTGTGTGTGTGCGTGCGTGCGTGCGTGTGTGTGTGTGTGTGCAAATCAAAAGAAGTGTGATAAATTCAGTAAGTATTCAGTAGGTTTATTGTACTGTAAAAGGTGTTGTCATAACCAGGTGCTGTTAATGAAAGTGGTCCCTTCTGCACTATGAAAAAAGATTGCCATTTGCTTGAATCATTGGTTTAATTTGTCACATTGTGTCACTCATCAGTACATTGACTACAAATCCAGACAGAGTGAGGGCTGTTGTTGTCTGCAGGCAAGACAGAGAACACAAATGATTACACCCTGTTGTAAATGACAGACCAAATGTGCTTCCAAGCACAGTTAAGCTAGTTATGCTGCATTATATTTATTTGGATGAGGAACTAATATTGATGGGCATTACAGCTCTGCCAAGTCACTTCTCCATATATCAAGCTGTGTTTGAAGTCTTTTTTGTCAGTACACACATGTAACATAGGTGGAAATGGTCCATTCATTCTCTAAAGTCTAAAAAACATTTTTCTGCTAGGTCACCAGTCAATCACTGTGATTAGAGGCGTCATTTTATACTGTTTGAAAAAATCCTCTTCAAGAGACATATAAAACCCTACACTGAATTTATTTCCTTGACAATGAAGGAATGTATCATCCAATAGAATTGTACAGCTCTTTTCAATAGTTTCTTGGATGACAATGGCAAAGAGACACAAGTGATATCAGGCCGTCTTTACACAGACAAAACCGGTTTGAGTAAAAGAGTCTTGTAAAAGAAGGCACGATTTAAAGTCATTACATACCACCACAGTGTCATTAAAACAATTGCCAAGGTGATCATTTTTTAGAGTTGTAAAATCTTGTCTTTTAGTATTATAAACCTCTGTGAAGTGTTATAACATCTGATAAAAGCATTATTCTGTTTCTCCAGCTATCCTATGCATTGTACATTACATACCATATTTATATTCTCATGTTTCACTAGTAAGCAACACAACCCACTAACACAGAACCCTTTTTTACGCAAGTCTGCTTCCACATAACAGTAGATGGCCACATGGTCACTCTGCCACACTCTTACTATCTGCCCTTGTACTGAAGACAAAGCCCTCCTCTGTTGGCCAAGGGGCTTCTAGAGGACAACACCCAGGAGACAGCTTCAAACATCTTATCGATCTGATGGTGAGATCAAGCTTGAGTGGCTAGCCTGAAGTCTGAACCGCTGTATCTCTGAGCACACACCACATGAACTACATGCATGCTTCAACACAGCGACAGACATAACAGATAGAGAACAAAATTCATCTCCTCGGGGTGCAATCCTCTTAAACTGGTCAATTTTCCACAGCAACATTTATGAGACCTCGGTCAATATCGCCGACAAAGTGAAGAAGGGCTTATGTCATTAAAGCCCTGGATAGCATCACACATAACTCTCCTTCACAGTGGCACTGTGGTAAAAAAAATAAAAACATAAAGCTTGATAAATGAAGTGATGTGCGCATCCTCAAAAACACTTTAAGTTTATTGTATTAGGGCGAGGTTGTGGCTAGGCGGGTATCCATTTCAGGTGAGCCTGGCCCTGGAGTATCAGCTGCAGCCATGCACTTTTCATTACTCTGGTCGGCCTGCTGTGAGCACTCCATCACACGCAGCCATCATGCTGCTGTCAGACCAGCTGCACACACACACACACACACACACACACACACACACACACACACACACACACACACAGCATTCGGTAACACAGCTTATCGCCGAGCCTTTCACGCCCAGAGCTACTGTCAGGACAAGGATTAACTGCATCAGTGGCGCTCACATACGTCATGAGAGAAATCTCAATCACTAAATTGACGCGTAGTCGCTGCGCTTCCACTCGTTCTCCTCACTGGATTGCTGTCTTCACGGCTTCACTGAGTTATAGCTCGAAGAAGAAATAGTAAAACACTGACTGGACAAGGACTGATGTCGTAATCAATACAAATCATGCTCACATTATGTCTGGCAAATATTCATCACTGGGTTCATTATCAGTATGCTCTGATTTAATGATCAGTTGACTGTGATCCACTCATTGGTGAAATATTATCTTTATTACTTTAAAACAAGTAAAAGGAAAATGAACCACTGTGTGCAGAGCAAATTAATATCTAACTGATACAGAATTGTTGTGGTTTCCAGTTGTAGCAAGGGCTTGCTGTGGCTCAGCAGGTAAAGCTGTCATCCACTGATCGCAGGGTTGGCAGATCCATCTCATATACAGCTCGACAAAGAGAGTGATATTTTGCTCTTTAAATTTACATTTACATATTTGATACAGGTTTCTTTCAAACGGTAGAGGGGAATTCAATTTTATGTGTGCATGACCCAAATTATTTGAATGTGGGGCCGATAAGATAAGGGGGGATCACTAAGTTAAGCTGTTTTGACAGCAAATTAATAATATGAGAAGAAAAAAAACATATTTTAGACCGTCAATCGAATAGAACTATGGTCTCAAGTCAAAACAGACTTTTGAGATGTTTTTTTACAAGGTGAATCCTGGATACATATATTTTTTTTAAACTGTGATCAAAACGTTTATTATTAGCGGAGAAAAATAAAAAGTTGTCCTTTTTCTTTTGACTGCATCACTGATGATCTTGTTCAGCTGGGATCGGATACCACTGGGATGAGGGTGGCCATATGTCATGGGGAGGGGGGGGGGGGGGGGGGAATAATGTTCACTATTAGCATACCAAAGACCAGGCACATACATAATGCAGAAGTTACAGTTTCTTTGTTCAAGGATACATCACTCAGAACCAAGGCTCAGCGTTTTGGGTGCCAGCGTGCTGAAAAGCCTTTGATAATGAAATGCTGAATGCAAATCCTGACCATATGTTGAGCCAAAGGAGGGGGCTTGATCTCAGAACAAAGTGGGTCCAATCAATAGAGGAGGTGTCCCATTATTCAAGCCGGACCAGAACCGACTCTGATGAGTTTTCGGAAAATTGATTTCCTTGTGCATTTCTCTAAAGGTGTGGCCTGTTCACCCTTAAGTATAATAAGACAGACTAACAAAATCAAAGTGTCAGGACCCAACTGAAACACGATCGCTCCAGGCCCACCCCAGCACATAAACAGTTTGATAACAGTTGCAGATTTAACACTACAAAATGGTTGACTTTAGAGTATACGTTAGACCCATAAGTTGGTTGAAAACACCATTGCTGGCATCTCTGATCTCGTGTGCTCCACATTATTTACACTGGTTTCACTCCTGCAAGTCAGTCAAAAAAGGACCGGGCCAATCAGGACCCGCGTTCTGACCTGTCGTCCGTCCCTTATAGTTGAAAGCTCTTTCTGATTGGTTCATGATGTCATCAATCTAGCCTCTCAAGACCAGCCACATCTCACAAGCTCATTCGTTGATCTATCACGACAATAATGAACACAAAAAACAATCAGGGGCTTACTGACTGAAACTGAGGAGGGCCAGGTCTGACTGGAGACTAGGTAGATGAACCAATCAGGGCTGCCATCCAATAACAACGATTATTTCAGCACTTGGTCTAGCATGCCAACCGAGAGTACCTTTCAAAACCATGGTCGCCATAAACTCAAAATAGTTTTTGCCTGGTACTTTAGGAAGAAAGGAGTAGGCTAAACCTCAGGGAGTTCTTAAGAAAGGACCGTCTTTTTGTTCGGCATGACAGCTAACAGTACTGACTGTAAGAGCCAGCCGCAGAATTTGATACAATTTGGGAGTAGTTTTGGGAATTAATATATTGGTTGGGACTCAGAGCGCCTAGCTTGATTTGGGACAACCCATGGTTTTGGAAATGCAAAAAAAAGACACCACCCTAAACTTAACATGTGGAAAAATCCCCTGCTTGGTGGCTGGCTATGCCATGAGGCGTTACGTACAAGAGAGAGATGAATCCACACCACCATGTTCATCTTCATAAGCACCGGGAATGGCAGCATTATTAAATCAAGATACAACCACCAATGACCTCCTCACCATACCACAACCACCATTAGGCTACTCCATTTACTCTGTGGTACATAGGCCTACTTATTCGTCCGTGTCCGCTCTGCCTTTAATGCTTCAGCCTGTGACAAATGAGCCTGTCCCACCCTGTTTACCCTCAGGAGACGCTAACACCCCTCATTTCAAACACAGGCCTCTGTAATTTTTAAATACATTTTCCGTCATATGTTTATTTTTTCCATTTTTTCAGGGCCGAGAGAGATGAGGAGCAGTGCACCTTATTGTTTATCAAAACGACAATAATTAAACCCTGGATGATATGAACAAGGAGAGAAGAAAAGGTTTTGATTCTACCTGAAATTGAGAGGAGCCTCAAAAGTGCGACAGACTTGGTGCAAAGATGGCAAGAACGTTAAATAGAAAGAACAAACAGTGACAAGGAAGAGACGAGGAGAAAAAGAGAAAATGACTGAAAAAGGAGTATTTAGGATGAAGAACTGCATGCCGGCAGAGAGTGAAAATAATAAAAGTAGGTAAACAGTAATGCGTTGGAGAACTGTAGACAAAAACGAGTGTACGGATTGAACAAGGGAATGTAAGTGATGAGGTGAGGCTGCTGCTCGACAGACCTGGTGTGCTTGATGTATGGGCCTCTTATCTTCCAGGACCAAATGCATTATCAAAAACACCGAGACAACGTGTCAATATGTCTCACTGTGAGCACACGGGGGAACAAAGCTGGTGGGTGTCAGTGTCTTCGAGTCATGCCCGGGAAAAACGCTCTCTCCTGCGGCGTGAAGCGGGGGGTCTACAGAAAACCATGACGACTGATGACATTCAAATGAGTGGGAACTGGCAAAACCGCACAGCAAGGCCTCGGTGCAATCACAGCACAACAAAGCCATGCATTGTCTACCAGTTTACGTAACATTACTTACATGAACTTCAAATCAAACATCTAATAATAACAAGTTTTATCTCTGATTTCCTGCGTCGTTTGGTGCTGCTGAAGCCCAGAAATACTTGAACCGATGCTGTGAAGTCTAAAAGCAGAATATTGCATTAGCAGGTGACTTTGCAAAGGCAGTGCGGTTTCATCGTTTTGTCATACTAATTGAATGAAGGCCAGGAGTGATGACATAGCAGCAGGAAGTGAGAGGAGAGCTTATCCTCTGGCCTCGAGAAGGGACAAAGGACAATGGGTCTGAGTGCACAGAGAAATAATATATAAACATCCCTGCGCTCAGCTCTTTTCCACGCTTATACAATCGTCCCTTCCTTCCATTCGCTGCCAAGTTTAAACCTTGCTTTACTTTTAATTCCTTTGAACGCTGGGATAAGGGAAAGGGATGAACTTGAAAGCCCGTCAGGCTGAGTTTGAGGTCTCAATGAGGTTCCTGATGAAAGCCCAGCAGCTTGTTTGTAGTCATGACAGAACTTCTCAGTAAATAGTTTGTTGCTTTCATAGAGTATGGCCTAAACTTGCTCTAGTACATAAAGCCTGCCAGGAGACAAACTTCTGTTATGATTTGGCAATATATAAAAAAACGACTTTACATATAAGGCGACATTTTGTGAAATATCTAGTAGGCGTTTTTGCCTGAAGTTAAATTGATTGATTTGACTTTCATGTCTGTCTCATGATGAAAGGTAGCATCTAGTTAGCTTAGCATACATAATGGAAACAGCTAGCCTGGCCCTGCCCAGAGTCTTTAGAAATCGGCCTCTCACCAGCATCTCAAAATCTCAGTTATACACATTATATCCTGTTTGTCTAATCTTTACCAAATACAAAGTGGCCGGTTTCAGTGACTTCCTGGAGTGTTGTCATGTTGTCATGTTGTCATGTTGTCACCATGAAGGTGCTAGGTTAAAACCGTAACTTTGACTTTTTGTGTTTTTAAGACACCAGCGCCCAAGTGCATTCCGGCAGTGGGTGCATTTGTTTTGGAAGTGAAAAGAGACAGCAGAATGCATTGCGATGACGCAATGTATTTATATGTGACAATGTAAGTTCCCGGGAGATTGGCCCTGGCATTAATAAAAACTATATAAAAATAGTGAAGTTTTCGCTGATGGTCTCGTTTGCTGTTACAAGTCATTACTGTTTCATCAACATTTAAAAGTTCCTTTCAGGGAGGAGGTTTAACTTTAAGTAAGTTAAGGTCATATGTGTTGTGCAGCATTAGCCAGCTGTTCATTATATGTCTTCACATTGACAAGACATTGACTTTTGTTGTTGCATAACAGTTATTTTAAGGACAGTATCCCAAGGATTAGGTAGGTGGATGGCCTTTTTATCCTGGTTTAACTTTATGACAAGACAGTTCTGGTCCATTCCCAATGCACCATGTGGTTCGCTCCTCTTGCAGTAATCGGAGACTGCCAACTGCAGGTTTTCATGGCTTGTTATTTACTTGCGCCCTAGAAGTCTCCCTTTTTAACACTCAGTTTATGTTGTATTTTCCTGTTTCCAAAAATCTTAGCCTGTCTCACAAACATGTGTTTTGTTCCAAGAAAATATATTGGATCTTGTAAAAAATTGCATAACCCTGCCTCTCACTGTCAGCATTGTCCTCAGATTGCACTGTACTTCACCACCTGTGATGCCTCTAAGGAAGGCGGCGTGGAGTTACAGCCAAACCTGTCAGGGTAAACAAACAAATACGCTAGGCTGTCAGTTTCGTACATCGAAGACTAGCTGAACCTTTTTTCAGCCAATATTGTATCAAAATATGCTACAAAGTACACATATACTGTATTTTCAAAACTACAGGTCAGCTGTTTTTTTTATTTTATTTTTTAGCATTTTGCCTTTACAGTTGACAGACAAGAAAAATACAGGAAACATGGTCAGAGAGGAATATGACATGAAACAAAAAGGTCCCGAGGCTAGATCACCAGACGCCCCTCAGATCAGCTGTTCATACCTGAATCTGCATTTGATACTTCAACCACAGCCTCCTTATATACAGCAGATGTATTATATGCAATATATTTGTACACCCAATCAGTTCATCTACAAGCAACGGTCTTTTCCCTCTCACATGCATTCAAATGATTTTTTCACTGCCCCTTGGTCGTCACCATTACGTAATTCTAACGTGGGCTTTATGTTTGTTAGCATATGTTAGCATTGATTTCCTTTTCCTTAAATCCTGACATTCAGCTTCTGACACTCGCCCGTATTTCAGTCATCCTTGGGAGGAGACAAGAGCTGGCAGCCTCACATCGGCCATCCAGGGACAATGCGGCAGGCAGGCAAGCAGCTCTACTACAGTAGTGGCATGGCAGGTTCAGCTGAAGGAGAGGCACTGACACCCATACTAATGAGACTCTACGCAGCGCAGTGACCAAGCGTATGCAGGGGGATCATGCAGAAACAATCACACAGCGATACCACATAGCATATTGCCTTGAGGAAACCCTCCTCTCTCTCTCTCTCGCTCTCTCTCTCGCACTCTCTCTCTCTCATATAGCATTCAAGGGTAAGAAGAATAAAAAAAGTTATTTCCTCTCTTCTCCTGTCCATCTCCATCCTCTCTAGATTTTAAACATTTTGACAAATCTGTTGCACACTAAGCATTCACAACACATCAATTGTGTTACCGCATAACAACACCACAAACCAATGCCACGGGTAATTTAGTTCAAGATAAGAATATCTTGCCGGCCCCATCAGAGACTAGTATTCAATTACAAATGACTGGAAATTAAATGAATCCACCACTCATTAACGGCTAACAAACTACCTTGGCAAGAGACAAAGAGAGTCCTTATTTAATCAAATTAAACTCTGGAGGCACTAGAAAAAGAAAGAAAGGCATAACCAGCACCTTTCATTATCAATTTGTATCAATATGAGAGGTGCTAAATGTTTATTTTATGTAAAAAAAAGATAACAATCATTGTCATATATTGATGCAAATGTTTGGTGCAAACAACCCACCAGAACCTCTCTCTGATACAGTCAGTCCTAGGGGGCTGGTTTTGGAGGCTCAGGAGCATCTTTACTGCCCCATTACCTGCCAGTCTTCAGGAACAGCTGCCTCCCCTACTGCTGTGAATTATGCAACAGTGGTGTTTACATTGACGGCTCAGCGCCTGTAGCAACACAAACAAGGACGTATGACCTCAGTATAGGGTGAGGAGGATGGAGGGCTGGGCCAGAGCCTGTTCCCACTGTCTTACAGTTAGGCACGACAGGAGTTTACAACCGACAGCTCAGGGTGACCCGCACCTCCACTGACACAAGGACAACAAGCCTAGTCTCTAGGTCTAGTTATGAGGAGGAAGTCTAAGCATCAATGACAGCCCGCTGGGAGGTTTAGGTGCACACACAACACAACACACAAGACAGCAGAGCAATTGCAGAAGTCAGTTATTTTGCCCATGTTGCTAATCCTTACTGCAGTGGTAGAGCAACGCAAGTTTCTCTATTGCATCACACAGACATTATCATTCCCAAACCAGTGAAAACACCACAGCATCGATGTCCATTAGCCCCGGTTAATGAACAGGGGATAAAACAAATCTGTTACTGTAAACACAGTGGTTGGTTACTTGATAAAATTGTGTTTTCCCCTGGATTTATCTTCTATGCATTTCTTCTGTTCTACTCTATATGAGGAGACAGTCAGGACATAATGAATTAGTGCCACTAATAGGATTAGAATAGGTTTATTTTCACTTCCATAATACACACTCAGCATACGTACATGGGAGCAAAATACTGTTCCCTACTAGATCAAGGTATATGTCAAAATAATATGACAAGATCTTATGTAACTGTGTGTTAGCAATTATTCATGTGACTTTGAGTGGTACACTTAAACACAACAAGTCCGACTTTGTGCAAAGGGTGTGAATGCACATGAACGCACCATGAATAAAACATAAGGTAAGCGTTCCTAAACATGGGGAATAAGGTAGCCGTTATACGTGCTAATGCCGTTGTTAAGTTTAAGAGTGTAAAAATGTGACCGCATTGCTATGCAAATCTCTTGCTATGCTAATCACTAGGATAAAACAGAGAACACTGTACTTTATCAGTACTTAGTTGGGGAGGATTTATACTTCTGGGGAAAAAAAGAAAGAAGCACCCTCAGGCTGGCAAAATGTACAATTGCGTTTATACAGTAGCCTATGTATACTAGATATTGGTATGATATACTATGTGGAGGTCAAATACACTTACAGTTTCCAGATGGATAGACCGGGTACCAAAACTCTTAATAAAGAACCAATAAAGTAGCACACCTTGTGTCATGTGGTAAACTGTTCTATTTAGCGTCAAGGTTGAAGTGAGGTTGAGTGATCATGAGAGTGTTTTTGTTTAGCAAGCAGTCCTGAGGGACGGGTTGTATATATCTGGGAAAAGGGAGACAGGCTTGATAATGACACAGTGCACTATCATTCCTTCCAGTTACAGTCAAATTTTGTGTATCTTTGTTATTTGTGTGCGTGTGTGTGTGTGTGTGTGTGTGTGTGTGTGTGTGTGTGTGTGTGTGCGCACGCGTGTGGGAAGAGGGGGATGCAGATGTGTGTACTGTCACAAGGTTGAATGTTGTTCTTGACTTTTTGTGGCCCTGACAGCCAAGGGGAAGTGTGGTTGCGCTTGAGAATCTCTCCTGAGCAAACATGGTTGCCAGTTACTAAATTAATAAATACAAAGCATGGGGGCAGCGAAAGTGTAAAAAAAAAGTCCTGAACGTTTGACTCACAAGCAACACTATTTATTCTGTACAAATGTCAACTTTTATATGTGGGCCCAACCTGGGAGAGGGGTCCCTCCTCTGTTTCTATTCCTGATGTTTCTTCCACCTTTTGGATTTGATGAGGGTCTACACATACTGTAGATGGTGTACAAATGTAGAGCCTCCTGAGGCTAATTATGGTCCTTGATATTGCACCATATACATTAAACTGGCATGACTGTCTCCTACACATTACACTTATATACTGTTAATCTGCAACACAAAATAAACAGAAAAACTAAAGGCTGCCTGAATTATACATAATGCAAAAACTGACATGTCCTCGTTATGTTGATGGTCATTATACCAGTTATAAACAGTATATGTTCGCTCTTATCAGTGTTTTTTAGCCAAAACTGTTTAAAAAGCTCTTAAGTTATAAACCATTGTATGCTGCATGTCTGGCACCAAATGACAGGTAGACACAGTTAGCAACTAGCAGGATGCTGCTGAATAACTACAGTTTTTACCAAATGTTGCACATGTTGCAGACTTTGGCCCACTGTGTCAAAACTTAACACACAGGCCGAATAGGACAAAGCACATGGAGATAAACTTCTAACTTATACGGCAAAATTAAACTCTTGAATCAAAACCTAACAATCCCATTTCTAAACTGTTTTTAGCATCAAAACAATACACACATGCACTTTTGAATTACTCTTTCCTAGCAGCAACAACACACAGATGTGCTTTATGCAAAACACAGCTGTATTCAGTACTTTGGATGGTTTTTGACTTTAAAAGTCTCATACAGATTTTTTTGTGAAAGATTGATCCACTACAGTTGATCTAGACACATGAGAACAAAATGTAAACGCTTCAGATTTTTATTTTGCCATTTCAGGTTTTTGCAAAAGTAAAAACACAAAGACACACAATGCAGTAAATGGTACAACTAGAATGATCTACAAAACATAGTGTTGTAGGGGAATGATTGGAAGACATTTAGGCTATGGATCCTGTCTCCTGTTGGCATCTGGCCCCATCACCTCATCCACGTCATAGGCAATGTCCTCCCTTGCCAAGCAACGGGGGAAATATCGCCTTGCATGCCGTATCCAACCGCTTGCAGAATTTTTTGGAAAGATTGATCCGATATATATTTTCAATTAGACAAATGAAAAAAATATAGAAAAGCTTCTGAAAAAAAGTTTATATTGCAATTTCATGGTTTTAGCCAACAAAAGAAAAAAACACAACGAATAGGTAGGAACGCAGTTCAACAAGCAATTCAGTGTGTCATTATGAACTCTGAAACAATTACAGTAAAATTAAAAAAATAATTGTTGTAAGGAATGGGGTGGGTGGATTATGAATCCTTTTATGGATACCGCCTCCCGTTTGCGTCTGGCCACATCGCCTCATCGACATCACATGCAATGTCATCCTTTGAGAAGCAACAGCGAAAACATTCCTGATATCCAGTCTAAATATCCTTATTATGGAGCTATTGTGTTGTTGGGCTGGAATCTCAGACCAGCCTCCTATATTGTTAGGCCATGATCTATAACATGGTCCACTATAGTGACCCTGTCTCTGTCTGTTGTCTCCTTTGTCATCGTCCTCCTGCCGCTCTCTTTTGTCCTCTTCCCCTGACTCTTACTGTCTCACAAAGGAGCTGAGCTCACCTGAGGTCTATTTGTAATGCTAAGGCTCACACTGACTGGTATTATATTAGCTTTATTTTTTATTTTTCATGTGTGTGAGTCTGTGTGCTTTTCCAATTTTAGTTGTGTTTTGTATTTTAAATAGATGTGTTTTCCCAATGATTGCAGGAGATTTCATTTTCGAACAATGTATCTTATGTGAAAAACAGTGTGTAGTGTTTTGCAAGAAGTGTTTTGGAGAATTTCAAACACAGTGCAAAGCACTTATTGTGTTTGTAGGGTTGGTGCTTGTTTTTAGGGCATGGTCACCAAAGTTAGAGGTTGTGATGCTTTGGGCATAGCAACCACTTTTAGTGTTTAAGCATTAGGTAAAAACTGTAATAGGTATCGCTTCTGAATCACTTAGTGGCATAAAAGTCAGGTCTTTTGTCAAGTCGTACATTTTTTATCCTGAGTATATCAGCAACACGTTGACTGACGGCATATTTGTTTTCCCTACAGTATCAGCTCTTATATACTGTAATTTGTAATTTTAGAAGCTAAAGTATAGTTAATGTTTCACTGGACATAATCCATGAGGCGGCAATAACGTTAAACACATTTTTTTTGGGACATACAAAATATTAGCACGCTCTGAGGTAACCACAGAAAGAAAAGTTATGATATCACTGCAGTTTTCCAACTTCTCTGTTATCTTAAGCTATGGCAGTGACTTTATGTTATTATGCAAGATCTTGACACAGTGCACAGGCAGGATTAAGTCATAGAAAAGCCACGGTGCGATTTTCCCAGTCTCCAACTCAAGCTTGACTTAATCTGCAATTCACAAAGGGCTACACAGTATTCCATTCCTGAAATCCTCCACTCAAATGAATATATGTGTGTGTGTGTGTGTGTGTGTGTGTGTGTGTGTGTGTGTGTGTGTGTGTGTGTGTGTGTGTGTGTGTGTGTGTGCGCGCGCGCGCGTGTGTGTGTGTGTGTGTGTGTGTGTGTGCGTGTGTGCATGTGTCAGTGAAAGTGAAAGTGCACGCCAAACTGCTGCAGCTTAAAACATTACATTACCAGCTAATGTAGACAGCAAGGGCTGAAGTGACGTCAGGTTTTCTCTTGGTTTCTTGAGTAAGATGCTGCCTGCGTGTACCCTCCATTTGCAGCACTTTTTTTTCTATTCGTTTTTTACGTGCAAATTTTTTTTGGTAAATAATTTAATGGGAACGGGATAGTGACTGCCGGTTTACTGCTTTTGCAGTAGAGACACATTAACATATGAAAGTTCGGTGGCAAAAATATTACATTCTTTCAAATTAAAAAGGGAGAATTTTTTCATCAAATGAATACCTAGGTTATTTTGGACACTGTGAACATCTCTACTGGTTAATGAGTTTTGAAACATCTAATCAAAAAGGTGTGAGAAACTCTCTCATGGCAGCTGTTGTGTTTTGGATGCCATATGCCCAGTTCAAGGAAAAACTGTTACATCAACATTGACTAACAGCTACTCTGGTTTCTGTATTCAGGCTGGTAATTTCTTTGAATTTAGGGCCGAGTACAAGAATGGTGACAATATTGTATTATGCTACAGCTCACCGTTTCATCCAGTGACTACGATCAGCTCTGATGCAGTAAATGTTCATCCTTTTTGAAGAGAGGCAGGAAGTAAGGTTGGCTGATAAGTTTGTCGCAAGAAAATGCAAGCGGAAATTGTAAAGTTATAATTTTTAGTATTTTAATGAAATCAAAAACAATTTTTAACCAAATTTATGGTGATTTTTTTTCTGAAAGAGCCATTCATTGTGGTATTTATTCCTCTATCTAATAGTTTTTTATTTTATTTTATGATTTTAACCAGATTGCCTACCAGAAGCATGAAGGATCCACCTCTTGCCGCAAAGCTCAAGTGAATGTTTGCCTCAGTATTAAACCAAGCTTGCTGTTATTAAGGTAACCATGGATGCACCAAATCAACCGGGGCTGAACATTTTTAGATTAAAAGTTTAGAAATGTTGGCATGTGCAATAAAATAACAACAACCTCACCTCACCAGAGAATACTTCAGTTTTCAACCAAGGGTATCAAAAATACTGAAGTATTTTTGATACCCTTGGTTGAAAACTCAACCTCTTATTTAATCTAGTCTGAGAAAATAACATGTATAATATTTTCTTCTCTTTTCAGAGGACCTTTTATGCCTCTCCGTCACCACAGGACTGTTTTCTCAACATGGGCTAGTACAAATAAGGTTAACTTACACTAAACAGTAAGTAAACAGCATCCTCTGTACAAGGTACAGCAGTGTTCCGACGAAACTTGATCGTGCTGAATAGTCAGAAGCTCAGGATGTAAGTAACATTTTATCAGTGTCGCTGGCAAAGGGAGGGAGTGGTTCTCTGCACTCGGTTTCCTAATTGGATACAAACAAGCGGGATGCTCACAATTTTAACTGGCAATCGCTGCAAAGCTAAATGACTGGGAGACCTGTGTTATGAACTTCACATTCTGTTTAAGCGATTGCTGTATGAATATAAAGTGATTTAACACATATATTTACAAAATAAAAATAAAAACATGACTTCAGTGAAGTGTCTAATTGCTCTTAGTCAGATGTGTGAGTTATCTCTATTATACGTGGGACAGTGATACTGATATCTGTGCATGAAACAATGTGGAGCTGTGCATGTCGAGAGGTGTCAAGAATCCTCTGGTGTTGTGAGTGAGAAATGGCGAATGGCGTACAGGCTGGATAACATGAGATGCCGTGTCCATATGGCTCTCGGGGGCCGGGGCAGTGACACATGCATACCCTGGGGTCAGGTCCTGAGCGAATGTAATCATGGCAGGAGCCAGAAGGCAGACATCCTATGGTGTTAATCTTCAGAAGGCACTGATGTGCTCTGTGACTCCTTATCAAGCCTAATGCCAGTGCACGCCGACACCCTGGCAGTGGGGCTACGTGTTAACATTGCAGCTGAGACAACCAATCACTTGTCAGCAAAGTAAAATATGTGAAATTAATGACGACACAATCGATTTAACTTTGGCAATAATGAAAGGGGGAGCTTTGCTGAAGGCAGCTTGAGGCAGGAATTGATCTTTTGCCTTTGCACAACGCAGCACAAAACGAACTTGAGAATAATTCAAAACAAAGTGCAATTGTATCCTTCCACCTTCTCTGTCCCGCTTGTGTGTCTGTCTGCATTTGATTTGGAACCTGCCAGAGGGAAGCATGATGTTTTTTCAGAAAGGCAAAAATCTGTTTTTCTTATTTACGCGGAAGTAATTAAAGCCAGCATGTGATTCAAGGGCAGCGGTGTGGATATATTACTATGAAACCCTGTGAGCTCTGTCCCTGACTGTCCAGAAAAGTATTTTTATATACACACAGCGCAACCACCCACAGACACAATCACCAAGAATTGCCGCAGAAAATTCAAGCGAAGGTTATAGAAACTGTCTTTGTAGTCGCTCAAAACAAAATATCCCTGAGCTTCTAATATCACCCGGCATTATTTCCGCTTAATCCTCTTCGCCGTTCCTTCCCCTCACACAGCAAGTGCCTCTTAGTCATGTTAGGAAGCTTCTCTATCAAGGCTGTTTCTAGTCCATGACAATACGTTTTGAGTTGCATTTCATTAAAAAACTGCAAGCTGAACAAATGACACAAATTCTTCATCAACTGTTTTATCCTGATTTCCATTCCATTCAAGCCCAATTTTAATGCTTAATATGCTGAGAATACACTGTATTATTCCTCAGACGCCGAATTTAAAATATGGAACTGCCATAAAAACAGGGACAAAAAAACAAACAGCTGTTGCATGGGATATTCCCCACATTTGCACACATGAGACACAATGAATTACCAGGGGAGGGGACACACACTGATTAATTGCTGTGTGCCGATTAATTGTCCCCGGTGAGGAGTGTTCAGCTTAAACATGCAAATTTTGTGTCAGAGGATCCATTCAGCGACGCAGCCCTTATTGTAAAATGACACACGCGGGGAGATAACAAGATGCTCTAAAGTGGCCTATACTGTAAAAAAAAAATTAAAAAAAACGGTTGTTTCTATTTTGAGCTCTGACACAAGAAGTGTAAAAAAGTGAGATGTTACAACTTGGACTTGACAAACACTGAGAGGTGTGCGAGCGAGGACGGAAAGAGAGTTCCTCGGTGTGACGCAAGTGACTGTTTATCTTTTGATTTGCTTCGCTTATTGTTTTGTGTTTTTTTGCTTCATCAAACAAAATGCTAAACAGGAGAGGGGGAGTAGAAGAAAAGAAGAGAGGATGGAGGATAGCAAGAGATTGTTGAGAACAGTGACCTGATGGCGAGGGAAAGGTCATTGGCTCAGCAGCAGAGCAGCGTCTGTCCGAGGAGGCCGACTTCAATCAGCTCCAGCATGTGTGAGACGGACTAGAAGCAGTGTCACCAACAACATAACATCTCTCTCTGTGTTGAAGTCACCTGTCACACCGTTCTGCTTTTCATTTGACTGTGTCACTCTTTATTCACAAATGTGAAATTGTAGGAGCACTAACCCTGCGTTCCAAATCTCACACTAATTCTTTTTACTTTTCTACGTACTACGCTGATCATAAAAGTATGTAGCTGACATGCAGTAGGCAAACAATTGGGACATACTTGTACTTATTTATTTCATAATTCATAGTATCATGCCTTGAACTTGCCTCTTGCTTATACATGTATATCTGTCGCATTGCTGGTTGTTTTCACACAGAGGCTCTGTCGATGTGACGCAACTTCCGGTGCGCAGTGGATTGTGGGTCAGAAGAATCGTCCAGAAAAGCATGCTGATTTTCACACAAAAAATCACAGCCGGTTGTAGTAGGGCATTCGGGTATTTTTAAGCATGCTGCATCTGACTACATGTATATTAGGACACCCTAAATATTGTTCTACCATACCACATAAGAGTCTGGTATGTACCCACATATGGGTATTGGAACGCAGGGTTAGACACTTCACCGGTGGTAAGGAGGAAGTGTACACACAGCTGAGTTTGAAGCGTTCATTCTTTTGCCTGAACTGAAGTTACACTTATGCCTTGTTGCTATGGTAAATACAGAGAGAAACAAAAGCTTGAAATTAGATACTCAACCAAATTTAAACTACTCCTTCGAAGTCAAACGAAGTCACGCAGACAGTAAACACATTAGTATTGTCCTTTTGGTTTACTGTAGCCGACATAATCACGTAGGAAATGTAAGTGATACGACCTGACTCGGTTATAGCACTACAGGCCTACATCATTCAATAGACCACAGCATGACGAGTGCCATGTGAAGACCGGTGAATCTGCTATATTGTAATTACCTTGTTATGTTTATTCAGCTGACCTTAAAACCCACCACACATGGCTGAAACAGTATTAGAGGATGCTGGCAGAAAGGAAAGCCAGCGAGGTAATGAGAATAGCAGGAAGAGGATAGGACTGAGAGGGACTGTGTTGTGTTGTGTTCACGTTCACCCAAATACCAATTAGGATAATACCTAGTGACATTCCTGCCCTTTCTCTTCTCATGATAGCTACAGCTAACGCGCCCCAGCAGTCAAGAGCAGTCATAATTTCAGAAAGCCTTATAATGCCGGGGCTCTAACCGAGTAGGCTAGACACAAGACACAACACAAGATGTTAACACTGGTGCTCTCTTTGCAGCTGAAAACAGAAGATATAAAACTGTATTTACAGGCAGAAGAAATACTCAGAAGATCTTTAACTTACTGTAAGGGGAAATTCCGGCAATACAACCGTTCAACAGTCAAGAACATGTATGGTAATACATTTCCCCTCATGTTGTACATTTGCACATGTCTAGGGTAAATATTGTACGTGAAGATTAGCCACATTTATTTCAAAATGATTAAGACAGTGCTTGAGTTAATTTGCTGTACAGTGTTACTCTTAAAACAGAAATCCGGTCAAATCCCCCAATTGCAACCTTTTTACATACAAGGATAAGCGCTCATGCAGACAAGTAGCGTGACAGTAGCCTAATCTAAATGTCAACCTCATGTATTCAATATCACTGTTTGCGCAGTTATCACAGGACTCCACAGGGTCTCGTGTGAAAAGACATTTGTTTTTAAACCCCTCGACGTCACACTGTTGATGTGTGCGATACTGTATGGCATCTTGTCTAATCACTCCCTGCAGTAGCCCTGACTAAGCCACTTTTAACACCCACCATCCTGAAACAGAGCCAGCTGGCTTTTTTATTCAAACTCTTGGGTACGGTATCATCATGGCAGAAGATATGACACATTGACTCCTTGGTGAGAGCCTGGGGTCCACCACCACCAGCAGCAGAGATGCTTTTTTAATTCTGAGTACCCAGAGCTTTTTCCAGGACTCTATTTGTACTGCTCACCCACTGCTGAATTTGTATGATGATATATTCTCCCACCATTTATTATAAGCGCAAACAATTCATGTACACATTTTAAAGCGTGTACAGCTTCAGGAAACATTGGGGGGGGGGGGGGGGGTATTTACAGTTTAGCCTATGTTATGTAAATCATCCCGGCTGACAGCCTCTGCTCCGCCAGCAGCATGAGGCTTGTACACCGCTTCACAGACATCCTTCGGCGTTCCATCCACAGATTTCTGGTCCCATCGAGCTGCCGATTAATAATTAAATCAGCCTTCCACTAACAGAATGGGCTTTTAATTGTTCGACAACAACAACTTGAACACAGGCCTGGGTACAAACAGGCTATAGTCGATCACCCATGGATGCAGCCTTAAAAACCTCAGAGTCATAAGAGGACAAGGTTTATGTCCAAGCAGGCGTCTCCTGTTTCAACCAGACGACAGAGCAGAGGGTGCTACCAGAAATAAAAAAATTATTCACAGACTATACTCACACTTTAAATCCCATTCCCCCTCACTCTCAAATAAAGTGGAGTGATTTATAATTGATGTAGCAGTGAGAGTGATAAAACTTCGAAGGGGAGGATAGAAGGAGCGTGATGCTGTAGTCTGGGATGTTATACTCCTCAAATGCCAATGAAAAGCCATGCAACCCAGCACAAAGTGAATTGTAATTGAGTGGTGGTTCAGTCAAAATCTGCACCAAGTTAAAAGCTAACAGAGAGTCTCCTAATTGTTCTCCAAAGACTGTGTTTTTCCCCTTTCACAACTCACTTCAAATGACTCGCTGTTCTTCCCCTATGAAAGCAAGGGGTTGATAACTTTGCCATACACACATAGCTGCATACATATCATCACTTTCAAAAGCTGAATAAATCATTCATCTTAATTGACATTGCCTTAATTAACGGATTGAGGCTTTGGCATGTCTGGAGCCAGTCAGACTCATGATTAAAACGTGACATTTTTACAAGTCACCTATCGGCATCTCAGCTGCTGCAGACGCACTCATGGGTCGACAGGTGAGGAGCGACATATTTAGAAAATATATAGGCTATAGGAAAAAGACAGGCAAATCGTCAATTCCAACTCAAAGAGGAGGATTGACGATGCAACAATGCAGTCTGAGGAGCTTTAGTAACGAGCCGCCAGCTTTTTTTGACTGCAACGCCCGATGTAAATTCCTTGAACGTGTCAACAAGCTTACCTTTTTCATTTTCTTGTGATCAGCTGCAGACAGATGGGTGTCGCTCACACGGGAATAGTTATCCAGCTCTTACATGTCGGCCGTTGATATCATGTGTGTGTCAAACGGCTGGTTATGTCGGGAAGGTAAACAACACGTCCCTAGAACATCACTAGAAATATACAGGATAAATCCTATAGGCCTATATATATATATAATGTTTCTCCCTTAGATGTATGGTACAGTGTTCGTCCTCCCCGCAGTCCAGCGGTCTTGTGGCAGCAGCTCACCGGTATACAGACGGCTCCGCCGCGGCAGGGAAACGCAGTTTGTAGGCTGCCGGTGATGATGCTGCAGCAGCGTTTGGTCCGTCGAGACGCGGGATGAGAGAGAGAGAGAGGGGGGGGGGGGTTCCGAGGGACCACGAACACAACAGTCAGCTCCGAGAATGAACTCATCGGACCAGAAATCACGTTTTCAATGAGCAAACGGCGGATGAATCAGTATGCGCACAAAATGGCAACATCATGAGTGTGTGTGTTTTTTAAATTCCCAAGAGTGATGCTCATTGATGATTCAAGGGACTGGAAGGGCAAAACTCATTCAAGAATACATATTGGGTTGTAGCCTATAGGCTACTATTTTGACAACAGTCCCCCAGTATGATTAATCCATGAATTAAATAACTGATAATTTAACACTTTTTGAAGATGCTCTGTTGGTCTATTTCACTAGCCATATTCTTTGAAATTTTATAATATAAAATGCTATTACCCAAACACAATATTTCAGTTTTCTATTCAAGAAAAAAAGCAGCAGAAAACCCTCTTGTTTGTGAAGCTGGAATCAGAAAAACGACTCAAACTATAATCGATCAAACAAAATAGTTTATGATTTACTTTTGATTCGGTCAACTATTCGATGCATCCACTAGTAGGTTCAGCAGCTCCTCACAGTGTGAGTGACTGGCTCAGTGGACTTGAACAGTTTGTTCAAATTAGTTTTATGCAAATGTGAATGAGAAAAAATCCCCACAGGGTTGTAGCCAGGATTTTTAAAATACTGACGTCAGGAGTCAAACACTCTAAACTTTGTTCTGAGACCAAGATATCTCTCATATGTTTCAGTGGTAACACTAAGCATATGTAAGCAGTAGGCCTTTATAAGCACTTAATAAATAGTACACAACACATTGCAAGCAGTTGGACGTTTTAAGTAATGTGTCTGTGAGTAATTAAATAATGACAGAAGTCCTTCAGTGCAATTTTTTTAATTATTGTGCTCACAAGATTTTAAGGTCACACTGACCTTGACCTTGGACCTCCAAACGGTAATCAGTTCATCTTCCAATCAAAGTTTGAGTTAGTGCCAAATGTGACGAACAAATCCCTCAAAGCGTTTTTGAGATCTTGTGTTGATGGGGCATGAGGTAACAGTGACCTTGAAGTTTGAATAAAATACCTCAAAGAAAGCGTTCATGGAGCCATCAAACAAATCAATAGGGGCACAAGAAGTCCAGCAGGTCAAAACAAAAGGTTAAGGTTCAGAATGGGTTACAAATGGGTGGAAAGCAAAAGCATTAGGCAACATTGACAATCTGACACTGACGTAAAGAAGCTGGTTTGAATACTGTCATGTATGACTGGGGAATGAGACGCAGGTGTGCAGGTGGATGTGGGAGTCGGGTGATAGGTCTTTCTATTTCTCCCCTCGTCCCTGTAACAGAATAAGAGAAGACCCACTCTGTGTGATGCATGACAAACTACAGCTTTCATAAAGCTGAGTAAACACTTCTCTCTGAAACAGTTTCAATATGTATATTGACATTTTTAAAACTCCACCAAAGCAAGATTTAGCAAGATTTCTGGTCTGTTGTATTTTACTTAATTTGTTTTAGATAGGTGTAACCAGCAACTGAGAGTTTCTGTTTGTATACTGTATGTAAATGCAAAATGGGGTGTTGGCAATAAAGTTTTCTGAAAAAATGTGTATCCTTTAGTTTTAGTCTTCATATTTTACTCATTTACTAAACTCTTTAAATACTTTTTTTCCACAAAGTTTATGATTAATCCTTTATGCATTCATGTCGTTACTAAAGGTAGTCTAATTTAAATATAATTAAGTATAAAAAATATGTACATTTGTTCATTGTTTTTCCCTCGTTATTTCCTGAACAAAGAACGAATTGTGATTGCTTATGGTCTATTAATTTTCCAGACGAAATCACTATAATGCCGTTTTGGAGGCTATCCATTAGTTCAACATTAACCGTCAGTGTAGCAGTGACAGGATTTTACCCTCTGGATGACATCATTGCTGCAGTGTGTGTATGTGCTGTTATATTGTCTGTTTTAGGGTGTACTTTCCCTTTAATCAATAAAGCTATGGCTAATCATAAACGTTTGGCAGGGTGAATAATGGCCACACAGATGTTTGGAGGCACAAATGACACACACAGACACAGACACAGACACACACACACACACAGACACACACACACACACACACACACACACACACACACACACACACACACACACACACACACACACACACACACACACACACACACACACACACACACATAGGCCTGTGCCACCAGCATGAATATGACTAATCTCCAGTTTGAAATCAAACTGACAATAAAAGACAATCTGTCCTCTCCAGAGTAATGCCCAGTAGCACAAGTATTAGAATGGCTGATTGGATAAGACCATGACTAACAACTCTGCATCTGATCCAAGGATGGATATCCAAAGGGGCACAGAGGCTGCCAGTGGTTGGGTTGTAAGCTGAATACTTTTTCGTTCGGCTTTTCTTTTTCTTTTACATTTTTTTCATAGGGCCGAGCTACTGTACGTTATCTGACAGTAATCTCTG
This sequence comes from Ammodytes marinus, assembly GCF_949987685.1. Taxonomy (NCBI): domain Eukaryota; kingdom Metazoa; phylum Chordata; class Actinopteri; order Uranoscopiformes; family Ammodytidae; genus Ammodytes; species Ammodytes marinus. The sequence continues at coordinate 19,259,710 of NC_137211.1, read as the reverse complement.
TACGTTTTGTCCCTCAACAAGACAGACAATTAGACCAGCTTCCCACTTCAGCTGTTTAGTGGCCTGTAACTCATACCTGCACCGCTGGATTCCACTTGTCCATTGTACTGAGTTCTTATTGAAATACGTCAATTTCGTCTTTTAACACCTACTACGTTTGGCAGGGTGAATAATGGCCACACAGATGTTTGGAGGCACAGATGACACACACACACACACACACACACACACACACACACACACACACACACATAGGCCTGTGCCACCAGCATGAATATGACTAATCTGAATATGACCATACATACATACAGCTGTTTTATAGCAATGGAAATAAATACATACTTAAAGTTGATTTACTTAAAAACCCTCTGTCTGTTTTAAAGCAGTGTTGGAACAGACTTCCCCCTTTGAGGCATAATTTATACAATATCACACTGCAAGTAGTCTAGCATATTGTTATCATAACAGTGAGAAAAAAGCAATTAACAAAGGAAACCAGAGGGACCATTACAACCTTTAAATGTAGGTTTCTGCTTTAGAGAGTTAAATACTACTTATCAACTTTAGTTCTATAATTGATTGCCTCACAAACTTTATTTTCCTCTTGTGTTTTGTAAGCTCTCCCTTACAGTTTTTTACGATTGCTAAACCACAGTGGGCACAACTGGAACGACAAGTGCAAAACTCTAACAACAGTATGCAGAGCAGCGGTTCATTCGGACCAAACTGTAGCTCGTTTTTCATTGCTTAAACACAATTTTCAAAACTCTACACACCTATCTCATGGCTTAACCACAGCCTGCACAACACTGTGGATTTCCAGCACTTTTTTCAAATGCTAACACACTGCTGCCACAACTGTAAACCACACATTCAAAACATAATGAATGCCTTTCAAACACTGCGGATTGCAATTTCAAATGAAACACTAAGATGTCTTGTTTTAGACTTGTTAGTGAACATATATAGGGGAAGGTGGGGTGATTTGTGCAACTTTTTACTCAAAGTGATTTTAAAGTGAGGCCTTGACAGTTATGTCTCCAACTCAAATATGTACATATATTTCAGGATGTTGTGCATCCCTGGCAATAAAAACTTTGGATCTGGAATAAACTGTTTAAGAAATATAGCTTTCGGAAAAAAAGTTGTCTTGTCGCACAAATCACCCCACGTAGTGGGGTGATTTGTGCGTCATTGTGTCACAATGACAAAGTCACCATCATCATCTTTCTGGCCATCTGAACTCTCATCAGTGGTGTCGTTAAGTGGAATTGAGATGTCACTCTCTCCTGAGCTACTGTAGACTATCACTTTCTTTTGGTGACCAGCGTATACAGCCATGCCACTGGCACAACTCTCAGAAATGTACTTTGCACTAGTTGCTCCGTGCTTGTGGAACCAACTGCCACCTGACAAATGTGATTCCCCCTACATTTCTGCCTTTAAATCAAGGCTCAAAACCCATATGTACACCCTGGTGTTTCCTCCCCATTAACCTCTGCACTACTTACTTACCTCTGCACTACTATCTGTGTTTATGTGGATGTATGGGCTTTACGTCTTTTATTTTGGTTATTGTTATTTTACCTTCATTGTTTACCTACTGAATGCACTATGTACAGCACTTTGGACAGTGCAAACTGTCATAAATGTGCTTTTATAAATACATTTTACTTACTTACTTACTTATAACTCACCCAGGCCCTTGCGCACAAATCACCCCATCCCCAGAATTTTGGATAATAGGCATGATGCAGCAATTTAGGGTTGACATTGTGCTAACTATATAGACTCAAAGTGTAGCATACCAAAGCACGAAAACATGTGTCAAATGTTTTCAAACGTGTCTATAATTGTTCAGACACAATAATCAAAAAACCTTGATCATGGAAATTTTACTTTGAAAGGCAAAACACAGTTTTTTGAGCTTAAATGTGCTTATATCTTATTCCTTGTGTCTCCCTTCTTTACAGGATGAGTCAAATGGATGGCTCTTCTTAAATATGTGGTCACATTTCCAATTTCTTCCACGGTTTTCTAGAAACAAGGGGTTTTGCAACTTCCAAAATGCACAAATCACCCCACCTTCCCCTACAGTATAAATGGAAAGCTCAAAAATATATTTTTTTTTGGAAATGGACCAAGGAAGACAGGTTGTTGGAGGTTGAAGAGTGGCAGTGAGAGTGTGGATGTGTGGAGGAAGACCTAGAAGACATAGAGCTGTAATGTCTGATGAAATACAGTAAGGGCAACACTGATAGACCCTGTTGTGAATCATGGTCTCGCATTGAGAGAGGCAGGATTGAGAGTGCAACCCAATCTGCAAAAATCTAAAGTTGCATCTGTAATACGAATTTTCCAGCAAACAAACAGCTTAGAGTTGCATCCTTACAGTAAATGACAACATTACAGGAATTGATTTCTGTATTACAATTATAGAATATTTACACAGATAAATACTACATTTGGAAATGTTTTCAATAAAATATACAAAATGTGTATCTATTGAAGCAAACTTCTGATTTTCATTTCTTTTTGTTTTCCTAAAAAAAACTGGTATGTTATAAAATAAACAATTTCATGTGAAATAATTTCACCCTTTCATCAAAGAAAATAATGTGTAATTTGTGTGAAATAATTTGAATTATTCAAACTGTAAAGATTAAAAGTTTGTAATTTGTGTATTGGGGTTTGATGCAAGTGTTTGTACTCTGAGCAGGTTCTGAGTGACAGTGTGTGTTATCTCAATGAGGCTGGTTCATAGTGTTTGCTGCACTGAACCTGTTTTGCAGGTGAAGTGAACTGTTCAGCTCTAATGACTGTTGGTGGTGCAGACTGTAGTTAGAGTTTTGCACATTGAGCTACAGTTGTGCCCACTGTGGTTTACCGATCGAAAAAAACTGTAAAATGCTCATGAGATAAGCAGACCATGTCTAACAAGCTATGCACCCACATCCTGTAAAAAGTGATGCAAAGTCAGGTATATACAAAACACACCAATTACCACAATTTTGCAGTTTGTCAAGATACAAACTTTTGCTTACATTTTAAGATATTACTGTTTTACACAAGATTTCTTCTTCCTCTTCTTCTAAAACATTACTCTGTGTCCACATTCAGACATTTCAAATGGAAGCAAAGCGCGTAGTTTTTACTCTCTATTGAAATTAAATAGACTTTGTAACACAATTAGGTTTATCACTGGTTCTGTTCTTCGTAACCCATACATAAATCGTGACAAATTGTTGGCGTGCAACTGAGAAAATAGAGAGATTGTTTTTGTTTGGTCTGTGTGTGTGTGTGTGTGTGTGTGTGTGTGTGTGTGTGTGTGTGTGTGTGTGTGTGTGTGTGTGTGTGTGTGTGTGTGTGTGTGTGTGTGTGCGCGTGTGCGTGCGTGTGTGCGTGTGCGTGCGTGTGTGTGTGTGTGTGTGTGCGCTCAGGCCATTGAGTAGTGTATAACACAGGCTACAGTGAGTGTTTTGGAGGAGGAAGAAAGCTGTTTCACTATCAACAGCCAAGTTTTGTTGTGAGCTTGGTAAGATCAGCGCTTTCTGTTGATGGCAATCTGTTTTATGGAACATTCCCATATTCAGCACTCGGTCACAGGGCTAACAGGTGATATGTTGATTTTCCCATGTTGCTTTCATTCTCCATCACTCTGATGATTGCAGACGCTTAAGATAGCCTATACCATTTTGGACCTGTGGTTATTTTTAGTTAAACTGATTCTGTACTATTGTTTGGGACACAGGTGCGGACCAAGGGGTTTCTAAAAGTTATCCCGAGGGATAACCACTGAATCGCTAAAGCGAAGAAGGGGAGGGAGAGAAAGCAAAAAGCCACACAGGCTACTTTAAAATACCAAACTAAAGAACAAAACCATCACTGCCAAGCAGCTGAACGGACAGACAAACACTTCAACAATTATTTTCTCTTAAACTCAGAGGGCACTAGGATACAACCTCACACTACCTCTTAAGGTGAGACAATGAGCAGCACAGAGCACTGGGGTCTCAGGGCATATATAATCTCTTCACACCTGGGTTCAATCAGCCAATCAGTGCACACACACCTGATTGCAGTGAGGAAATCAGTCACCATTCTCACGGAGGCGAAAGATTCCGTGGACTCACAGGGCTGACATATACCGTTTCCTCACAAGTTTGACCAAAGTCATGGACCAGTCTTGCATTGTAAATGTCAAAGTCTTGCCAGTTGGTCAATTAAATGAATGTATGTTAGAGGTTGAATGATATTGTATAAACAGCCACCATCAAAGTATGTTGAGAGGTCTGAACTGGGCACAAAATAATAGAATAATACAACTGTAACACATATTTTATCATATTTATTTTATATAATCTCATGCCCTCACTTTCAAAGCAGTATTCATATACTATCCTATTAAACTGTCTGAAGCTCTGTTCACATAGCATGTGTTTCCCTAAACACACAGGGTCCAGAGAGCGTGCCCGCTGGCATGCATAACTGGGTTCTTCCTGTGGAGGGTTGGCATTAAAATGCAGACTGCTCCTCATGCTTGTGCCCCTAAGATATCACGCCAATTATTTGTCTCAGTGGGAGAGGCCTATTTGGGGAAGATCTTCTTAAAATAAGAGCACGGAGTCACAGCCACTCTACGTCCCTTCTGGTTCCTGACTGGACAGTTTACATGAGCACGTGTCACCTCTCGCTGTGACCCTGCAGGGCCATCTACTGTAGCTATGGCAGTGGAACAAGGTAGTGCTGTTGCAGTTGCTGTACAAGCACAGGCTTTTTGGTTGCATTCACACTCCTGCAGAGAGAATTCAGTCCCACTGTGCATCTCTGCATCTCCATTTTAGTGAGTTAACAGATCTGTACAACTATCCCACGGCTTTGTCAAACATGAATCTCATCCTTATTTCTGTTACACAACACTCACGCTCATTTTATTTGACCTATTTTGGATGTCATAAAACACAAATGGGAAGAGGACTATTCACATTGTATCAGTTCAATTGTTAAAAACGATATTTAAAATATGCTCTTGTTTTTCTTCAGTGCTATTGTTTTCCATCTCTATAAATATTTGTATTTTTTTACTATGGAAAAGGGGTAGGATTAAATAAGTGTATACTTCTTCCTGCTCCTTTTCAGGCATATCTCAGCAATACAGATAATTTTTTTTATTTTTTATTTTTTTTTGTGAAAACATAATTTTTGTTTATTGTATTTCCATGCTTTTCATTTTGTTTTGTATGTTGATATGTCTGAAATAAATTGAATCAAATCAAATCAAATCAAGACCTTGGAGTGGAGCTACCGGCTCGCGGCTAAAGCAGAAAAGTGATTCCAGATGTGAATCTACACCACAGCAAGGTACTGTAACATAACACAGGTTGGCAAAGAGACGTCAGGGGAAGCAAGAGGGTGTTAGGTGGGCGAGTGGCATTTAATCATACAATCCATCATGTAAAGTAACCAATGACCATTCACCAGTGTAGGGAAGAGGAGAAAGGAGAGAGAGAGAGAGTAAGAGAGCCAGTGGGCTTGTCAGATAAAAGCACTGAAGTAGAAAAAAACAGGGAAAGGGGGGGATGCATTGAATTTGGAAAACTGTGCGAAAGATTGCAGAGATTAAAAGTGAGCAGATGATTATGTAAGCAGTTGCTTCATGAGGGAGACACGTAAAAGGCCAGGGAGACTTTGCTGATTGGACGATCTGACGAGCATGCACCTCGTCTCCCCTGCGTACTCTCCATCTCTCAGCGTTCACCGCTCTTCAGATCAAACAAACAGGCATTTTTATCCTAATTAAACATCTTTTGTTATGACAAAAAACACTTACTGATTATAATTTACTGTACGTACCCACCACTGTTCTTTTTACGGAGAACAAAAACCAACGCTGTGCAGGGGGGTGTACTCACGGTAAATGTTTTAGCTGTCACTATATAGAGCCTGATACAAATCTGGTCAGTTATGTTTCTATTTCTCAAAATCACCACTAGCCTAGCACCAATCAGACAGGAAGAGGAATTGCAGACTAAAGCTATTTTCAGGATAGCTGAGCACAGAGGCAAATGTATTGAACTCAGTGTCATTTTTGAATCCTTGAAACTGAGCCAAAAATGATTCATGAGTCATGCATGTGAACAACAGTGACATTCTGTAGGGACATCGGCTCTAATATAGAGAACTGGATGTATCAAATCAAATCAAATCATCCTTATGACGGATTAGAGATTCAGGGGGATAGTAGATTGGTTACAGACAATAGCAAGTCATTCTTCTAACCATTGACTAATTGCATTGTGGGTACTCCGATGTGCATCAGATTAGTGGACATGTGCTGGGTGAGTTCAGGCAGAATACCCATGTCAACCAGACCATGAACACATGGTTATAGGGCTATTACTGCTCCATTTTATTCTTTCTCTCTCGTCTGCCTTCCTGTCTTTATATAGCACTCTAATAACAAAGTGATTCTGCCGGGCTTTAACTGTACAATCTAGGGGCTTTGATTCTATGCCTCTAATTCAAAATAAACACCAACAGATCCCCATTTATCCCATCAATCATGTGACAAAACAACAAAACAACGGCCTTGCAGTAAAACAAGGCAATCCATCACGAGGCGGAAAGTCATCAATCATATTCTGTGTATACAAAAACCCAGATAATAAAGCGGAAGTTCATTATTTTCAGGTCAAGAAGGTGAATTCCTGAGGTCTATCTTTTGGCCATGTTGATACTGTATCAGCAGTTCCACTTTTAAATCATTGTGTCAGGCTTTTCAAATATCCTGCAGGTTTATATTTAAAATCCTTCAGTGGATCTGCACCCTTATTTTAGTCAAATCAGCTATTACACATGAATATTGGAGCTTACAGAAGCTGTAAGCCTGAGTCCATACTGAGAGCAGTGGTGGATGGTATAAGTGCATTTGCCAGTACTAGAGTTGCTTGATTATTCCAACTTTCCTGCTACATTATACCTCCACTCCTATACATTTCAGAGGCCAATATTGTACTTTGTACTGCACATTCTTAAGTTAGTAGTTACTTTAACAATTCAAATGATGATAAGTTCATTATGATTTATATAATTTAAGCTAAAATGACGAATGAAGATCCCTGAATGCCCCCAGACCTTTTTGATTATAGGGGGAATTCACAAGCTGCCCAGCAGTAAGCAAAGTCATTCAAACGAGCTCAGCATTTACTCGCTGCAAGATCAAATGATGTATACATTATTTCCTTTGTTATAATCCAATTATAGGATGTGCATTATTATGAAATAGGAAATTCTTCAGAATGACAATTTTCATGCTAATTCTTTTCTCTTTTACATAGTACAATTTTGAATAGGCTATACGTTATTCCTCCTCCCCTGTTGAGAGATTCATTTACAGAAAGATCATCATATTTGAACTGTCTCTGTCAATAAATCAGAGCTCTCACTCAATTGCTAACCACTCTTTGAATATGTGTAGAGAGAGGCTGACTCATTCAACAAAATATCCCTGGGAGTGAGGACTTCACCATAATGTTTTACATTTTGTTATAGGTTTATAAAAGGCTGTGGTTACTTGTTCAATTCATTTTTCAATCAGTTAGGTCAGGACACGTCCAACTAAATGATTTGTATTTGAGCAAAGCTAGATAAAGGTTTTGGATTTAAAGGAGGCTCAATACAGACTCAGATTTCACTACTCAAAGAGTCATTGTGCCATCTGTTGGATTAACAGATAACTGCAGCTGTGTGTTATTATTGGCAGGAACCGAACAGATCCATAAGCTTTATAGGCCTATTCAAAAACTAAATAGCTAGGATGATTTGCACTGGACAAGGGTTCCCTGATAAATTAGTAAATAGGCTAGCCTTAGGCCTACAGACCAAACAGCATAGGCCTACATAATTAGATTGATTATAAATTATTATTTTTCACATTTTATGTTGATCTTTACCAACCCCCCACAATGTAGGATCTCACAGATAATATCATCCAAGAAAGGTCACGTAGCCTAAGGAACTTTTTAAATATGTCATTTCTGAATCTAACTAAAAGTGACATTACAAGGGAACATTGATTAAAATTAAACTTCTTCAACCTTAACCTTATTTTTCTGGGGGGAGGGATCTTAACTCTATTGCACTGCAATTATTTAGCCTACACAACTAAAAAAAATAAAAACGCTGTTTATTTTTGGTGAACAGGGCGGTCCGCGTGGGCGGGGTTGACCCGGGTTTGTAGGGGCGGGGCAGTTGAGGGGTCAAAGTTGAATTCATTTTGTCTTTTGTGCCAAGCAGAAGAGTGGAGTCCGATCGAACAGCGGCGTCTCTTCCCTCTTCCCCGGATCCTTTTAAAACTCCCTCCCGAACCTCTCCCCTTCCACCCTACCCATCCCCCGAACACTCTGCTCGGCACGGATCCGGTAAGAACATCCACAAACGCGGCTTTGTTTTTGAATTTCCTCCCGGAGTGAAGGACGGCCATCTAGGCCGCGGGATCAGACTAGTTCCTGGATCCGGCGATGCTAACGCTAGCGAGCTCTATGGAAATTAACCAAACTGCATTTTAACTTGATCTCTCTGAGTGTGTTGCTAGTTGCGTGTTGAGTTTATGTCACAGATGTTGTTGGCGTATTAGCCCAACATTATCTTCAGAATCTAGGAAGTCACGGTAGAAATGTTGCGGTGCTAACTTAGCTGTGATGCTCTTTTTAAAACAGGATTTGCTATGTTAGCAATAGCACTGTCCTGTGAGTCTTCTGTTGTTACTATATCGATTCACATTCGACATAAAGTTGCTTTAATATGCTGGACGTGTTTGCTTATTTGCATTAATTGCGTAAATTGAAAGCTATGTCGCCCCAGCTGTTCGGTGCCAGAAAATAGCCCCAGCCACCGGGAGACAGTGGGTCATTGTGCTAACGTGAATGTGTGTGCGTGTGTGTCTGTGGACTCGGGCCAGTCTAATGTGAATCACTGGACTGAAACGCCTCATTGTTTCGGAGTGGCCCGATAACGTTATTAAAGTACAGTACAGGCTCGAGTCTACAAGATGTTAACTGCCTGCATCACTTCATTGATCTGCAATGACAGAAGCTTCTCTAGTAAACAAGGATTTTCTCTTGACGTGTCCTCACACTTTCCAGTTACTACATTTGTCCCTCATGGTCACATTTTCCACTCTGTTGCAGACAAACAGCCAGTAACCAAGTACCAGCGTTGTTGCCCAGATTAAATCCTGGATTCCGCCGCAGAAATGGATTCAAGCCTGGTTGAAGGAGGACTTAATGTCACCTTAACCATCAGGCTGCTCATGCATGGGAAGGTGGGTGCCATGTTTAATTTCTAAAGTCGCTCCTGTCCTCACTTTCATTAGGATAAAGTCCTCTGTACAAGGTTCCTACATAAACTATTAAAGTCTGAAAAGGCATTGAATATGGTTATCCAAAAAAGGCTTTAAATGGTATTACAATGTGTTAAATAGATCTTTTCAGAAATAGTAATTCTAAATAAGTAATAGCATAGTATTTTATCTAATTTGTCTTACCCTGTCAGCCGCGAGAATAACAAAACAAAGTTGAGAATACTTGTATTGCTTTAAACTTTTATATTTCTTCTCTTCTGTAGGAGGTGGGAAGCATCATTGGAAAGGTAAGTTGTTGTTTTCACTGTCTGATAGATGTCATCTCCATCTCATCCCCTTTGGTGTGTTTTGTAAATATTTTGCATTTGTGCTCTTTCCTCACAGAAAGGAGAGTCTGTTAAGAAGATGAGAGAGGAGGTGAGAGGTTTTATTCTCTTGTTAATGAAACGTGTTTGAACATGTTCACGGTTTCATTGACATTAACTCATCATGCGTCATCTTTTTTTGTGCGACTTTTTAATATTTTCTATTCTGTTCCCATGTCTGTGCAGAGCGGCGCTCGCATCAACATCTCAGAGGGGAACTGTCCGGAGAGGATCATCACCCTGGCAGGACCCACCACCTCCATCTTTAAAGCTTTCTCTATGATCATTGAGAAACTGGAGGAGGTTAGATTTGCATCTCAACTCAGACATTGTTCGGGCAAAATCATTCAAGATTCAAGATGACAATCAGTGACTCTATTCAAGTTTTTCTAAGCCCTCTTGTTGTGTGGTCTTCCCTCCTCCCAGGACATCAGCACCTCAATGACTAACAGTACGGCCACCAGCAAACCACCGGTCACCATGCGCCTTGTTGTGCCTGCCAGCCAGTGTGGCTCCCTCATTGGCAAGGGAGGCTGCAAAATCAAGGAAATCAGAGAGGTTTGTCTAATTTTTCTTGAATACATGAAATCATTATTTCAAAAGAAAAAAATTATCAAACAATAACAAAGGGAAAAAAATATACATGAAAAACAAAACAAATCACACGCTAGACCCGTTCGAAGACGAATGGGAATAAGACTAGGCTTGTCAAATCGTACCCCCACCCATTCCTTACCATAAATACATTTGAAATCCAACAAGATAAACTAAAAGAACAATTTATAATTCGACTCCAATTTATGCCTACATCATACTGCATCAAGCTATTAAGAAAAGTACATTTTAGTTTCTCCTTCCTCCCTTAAATTAATCTTTGTAAAGAAAATGTATTAAATTGCATTATATTTATACTTTATTCGATCTTATAGTCCAGACCATTCCACAAAACCATCCCACAAATCGCAATACACATGCCTTTGAGATCGGCCCGAGGATAATAATCATAAAAGCCTAAATCAAATTTTTTGGTATGTTTGTAAAGTTCAAAACCTGAGGGGTATACTACGAAGCGAGATTAAGGGCTGAGCGAGGTCTGTTGAGTCTAAAGCGGTCTAAAGCCAGAGTTTTCAGTATCACGAAAGGTGGCTCTCTTTCTACCTGGCTAGATCACCGTGGTAACAGAGGCTGCACGGCTAACCTGCTCAGACCAGTTTTTGTTTCAGAGTTTGAGCTTAAATTCGGCTCTTATAGAGCGCTGCCCTTCAAGGAAACTACACATTTAGAAATCCCGCGGACCTGACAATATTGTCTGAGCGCTACATTCTCACTGAGGAAGCTGTTACATCTAAATTTATTGATCAGTAGGCTAAGTTAATGAACGAAACGAAGCCGTGACATTAGGCTTACAGCAGAGTGAACTGTAACATTGCGCTGGGGCTTTTTGCCACATGCATACAGTTATTGAACATGTAAAATAGCCCACACCTATACTGTATGCAGCGCCACTCTATGCTCTCCTCTCAAATGATTTTACCTGGCGATATACACACACTGGCTCTTAATAAAGCGTTCTATAAAATCACAGTTTGCAACATTATTTCACTGTGGGCTTTCTTTTCATAAGTAGCGATTACAGTTGGGACGTGACAGGTGACAGCTGTCACAGTTCGGACATCGTTGCAGACTCGCAGGTTAAGCTTCTCACAGTAGCCTAGATTCATATTTGTCCAGACTACAGGTTTTTTAATGTAGGCCTATTGGTATTTGTAAGATTAAAATAAAAGGCTAATAGTCTAAATCAAAATTGTATTCATTATGATGTGGCCCAAAACTAAATGATTTTCCATAGGCTATTCATTTTGAGACAGTGTCAGACTTAAATTACATTCTTAAGTGTGGGACTATAGGCGTAGTGCTATAAATATAGCAAAGTAGCCTATATATATATTAGGCTAAATGGTATAGTGTTTAAATCCGAGTTCAACGTTTCATTGTTTTATAATGTCACGTTACGCACTGCGAGAACGATCGGCAAGATAAATAAATAATTTCCATGCTGGCAGCATTCCACTCTCCTTAGCCTATTTGCAGTAATAGTTTTTTTCGGCTCTCTGTTTTCTGCTGTAATAATTCAGACTGACAAACTCTTCCTCTTGAATGAAGTTGGCGACACACTTTTGTTTTACTCAGCTGCTCACAATCAGTCCGTTTGTGTAAAGTTAGCGGCACAAGATCAGTCCAGTCTGTGCGGAAGCAGAGTCAAATGACGGCCAAACGCCCCCTCTCATGGGGACGCGCACAGAGCCTGAAGCTGAAACTCTCGTTCAACATAAGAGGTTGATAACTGCCTTCGTGATACCGGTTAGCTCTGAGCGAGGGTATGTGTTATGTTGAACCAGATCAAAAAAAGAGAGCCGGGCTCTGTTGAGTTTGCTTTGTAGTATACCCCTCTGTGCTGTATCTCCGTTGTGTCCTCACGCTTGTTGTTGTTATGATGTCATTGCAGTCTGCAGGAGCTCAGGTACAAGTAGCAGGGGACATGTTACCCAACTCAACAGAGCGTGCCATCACCGTTGCAGGGACCCCACAGTCCATTATTGAGTGTGTCAAGCAGATCTGTGTTGTTATGCTCGAGGTAAGCACTCTGTTTATGAAATGCTGCCAGATTTTTTTTTTTTTTTTACTCCCTTGGCGCCTGTTATTGACACTGTTTCTGTTGATCAATAGTTAACTGGATATTTCTGTTTTCTTTAGTCTCCACCAAAGGGAGTGACCATCCCGTACAGACCCAAACCCTCAGGCTCTCCTGTCATCTTTGCAGGTGGTCAGGTAAACAATGTAAACATTTTGTTTTGTTCTTCTGGGTGTCCCTGGTTCTACTGGAAGCAGTACATTGGTCACGATATGATGTATCGCAATACATAGCAATCAAATCCATATTGGGATATTCCACAGGAATAGTTCACTGAAAACGGAGCTGAAATACAAGTTGCTGTGTACAAAACACAGCCCTACTGGCCAAAGCAATTTATTCAGTCTATTCAGGGGTTTTCTGTAGATGGTGTGCCTTGCTTTGTAATTGTGGCACACCAAGGACAGACGACCTATGGATATTGGAGTACACTGTCTGTGTGTGACTGCCACACCCTCCTAACTGCTATTTTCCCCTTGCAGGCTTACGCTGTCCAAGGGCAGCACGCCATTCCACAGCCTGATGTAAGTGAAGGGCCCTCTGTAAGTGATCCAATATATTTGTAACTTCGATCCTGGGAAGCCATGCCACCTTCTTCTTTTCATCCCTTTTGACACTTTATTTTTCCAACCACTGCCTGAAACACACATCCATTTAACAATTCCAACATTAATACTTATTTTTTAAAGTCTAAAGGTGGGAACACACTGCACTCGCCGGCGGCGGCTGTTGGCCGCGTAAATGCGAGTGGCTCGCCGCTCGATCATATTGGGCCATATATGCCTGACACAGACGCCGTTTCTGAGATCAGACCCGTCACACTTCCGGTGCAACAACAACAACATGGTCCAGCTGTGCCAAAAGACAGATGTAGGTACACTGTTTAACCAGTGGCATCATGGCACAGATATCATTAAAACATCATGAAGACGCACCCCGCTCGCAAATACACACACATTAACAGCAATTCAGCAACATACTAAACACATTAACAACAGCATCGTGTGCTCAGTGGCAAAAATAAAGACAGACATCAGCCTACCTGAAAGTGAAAGTGCGCCGGGTCTGGCGAAGGACAACACCGGTGCTTCGCTGTACTATATTGGAATTCCACACGCCCACCCCGTCTTGCAGACCCATCGGGCAATCTCACCGCTGATTGGATGTGGCTGATTCGCGGGTCCACGCGCTTGTACATTGACTTTGTATGTATTCTTGCGCGGCGAGTGCAGTGTGTTCGCACCTTCACAATGCTATCGGTTTGCCCCTCTTTAGGCTAAATCATGAGTCTCATGATCCATTTCATATTTTCCTCTCATTATCACTATAACCACTTACAAAATTGCAAATTTCACAATTTCAGCTTTTGAAATTTCTTCTAAATCTTTCCTCATTCGTATTCTCTGTTTGCTCTCCACGCCCTTTCCTCCATTGTTTCAACAGCTCACCAAACTTCACCAGCTGGCCATGCAGCAGAGCCCCTTTCCCATTGCACATAGCAACCAGGGCTTCCAGGGTAGGTGAACAGATTGAATGAGGGAATGCCATTGCTGTAGACTTGTAATTATTCGCCTAGTCAACAAACTCATGGGATTTCTTTGCATTTGTTCAGCTGGGATGGACGCCTCTGCACAAACTGGCTCTCATGAGCTGACCATTCCAAACGATGTAAGTCGCATTCATCTCCCTTTTCTTTGCTTATTGGCTTTGTTTTATTCAGAGAAACATGTCATTATTTTGATGTAGGTGTGGGCGGTGTCACGTTATGCCATGATATGGATTTTGTTATACAGTCATGATGTCATAAACACCCACACACTTTGGTTTTAGCACGTATATGGAGTTTTACTTACTACAAAGCACACAAATACCACACCAACACAGATAATGCACAGGGCAGGTCGAGGCTGACTCTTTTATATACAGTTCGGGGGCTGAGATCTACAGGGATCTGTGCTCTACAGTGAAGCAGCAGAGGTCTGATTTAGGGTCGCAAAATTCCGGAAATTTTCAAAGTTGGAAACTTTCCATGGGAATTTTGGGAATAAACAGGAATTTACTAAATTTAAGGTTGGCCCTTAAAGACCCTGCAACCCAAATGCACCAAATCCTTCTTACTATGTTATTTAAGTCCTGGCAAACGTTCTAGAAAGTAAAAAGCAGTTTTTTCAACAATGTTTTATAATATTTAGCAACATTTAATTTCAATCAGATTTTTTAAAAAGCTTATTGAGACACCCAACTTGATATCATATATTTATTTTTTACTATTTTAGACCAGGTTTACAGAGGCTTAAACTGTGATTTTAAATACTTATATTATTTTAGCATAATCTTGACTAAAACAACCAGATTTCATGCAAGTACACTTGGCAAGTTGCACATAGCACACTGCTTACTGCAGGAGTACTGAGCCCACGCCTCATACATACTGTGCATTCCCCCATCACATGGGTGGGCATTTTACTTAATTTATTGAATGGGCAGATGAGTAATATCTTAGTCAACATTCATCTTTTTGTTGTTCAGTGAAATGATTGATTGTCCATTAAATAATCAAAACTTGGTAAAGTTGCCAATAAATCTATTCAAATGTAATGTATTATAATTGTATTTTTCTGCATGGATATCTGCCTATGACAAAACATAATGTTTAGATTTATGTGTGGATATGAAACGGATAATTTAAATTACCACCATTTAGTTAATTCCCAATTTTGCATATTCTCAAAATTCGAGAGCGAAAGTTCCCATGGAAAGTTTCCGAAAATTTACTGGAAACTTTCTACCCCTTTGCAACCCTAGTCTGATTTGATCTGTCAGTTAATTTTGGACACTCTCATGGTGTTAAGTCTGTCGGTAACAGACCTGTCGGTGTTCGCACACACTTGGAGATGGAAATATATTAGGGCAATCACGGCACAAAAAAAGTGCTACCTTAATTTCATAAGGAAGTTCCATTGACATTAAATAACATTTCATTAACAAGAGGGACCTGGCTGAGGCAACAACTGAAGTGTCTTGTTTAGCCTTTTAATTAAAATATTTTTAGTGATAAGACTGCATGACTATGGATCAATACTATTTACTATTTTCTAATATTACATTTATATACAAAAATGGTTTGGCCAAGCTCCCAAAATATAGGCTACACAAAAATGTCATACCCTCACTGTCAAAAACGTGAAGGAAAAAAAAAACGCAAGAAAAATCATGTCATAGAAGTAGCTTATCTCATTGGGTTTATTTTTTCCCTGGTGCTAATGTGTTCTTACTCCTCCCCTTCTCCTTCCTCCTCAGCTAATTGGCTGCATCATTGGCCGTCAGGGCGCTAAGATCAACGAGATCCGTCAGATGTCAGGGGCTCAGATCAAGATAGCCAACCCTGTGGAGGGCTCCACTGACAGACAGGTCACCATCACTGGCTCCCACGCCAGCATCAGTCTGGCCGAGTACCTGATCAATGCTCGGTAAGAGGCTGCATATCCATCACACAGCATCCAGTTGACAGCAACACTGCAGTATTTTAGTTCATTGTTTACTTTGTACCTAAAGTGGTAAAACTCTCTGGAGTCCAGTGGTTTTTCCAACGCCCTCAAGCTTATTTATAGTAATAGAAATGACTGGGGAATAAAAATTGGTCTATTTTCATCAGGCTTGAATTTAAGACAAGTTTATACTAGTCACTTGAAAGTAAAAGACGGCAGAATCTTTATTGGTGGTAGAAATTGTGAACTAGGCCATTACTCTACAGTAACTGGTAGTTTACTTATTTACCTTCAATCTTAAGTATGAAATGCATCAGAACAGTCCCAAATGGATACATTAGTAGGTTTTGAGTTAACCTTAAACCTTCTCCTTTAGCCCTGGCTTTTACTGTTTAATAAATTACTTTATTATATTTATGCTTTAAAATGTTTTTATTGCCTTTTACCTTTTTATTTGTTAGTGTCTTGTCTACTTACCTTTTTGTATTTTAAATGTATTTTATTGGGTTTATATTTCATTTTTATTTCTCATACACATTCATCTATTGTTTAAAAACTGTATTGTCTTATCAGCTTCTGAAGCATGGCAATGGCACTCACCTATAAAGTGTTATCGACACGGTAGAGTGGGAAGAGGTTAAATGTATCTATGTTAATGGGCAGTTTTTACAGACGGGAAACCTCATTTTGAAAAGGGAAGGAATTATAAACAAAGTATTTGTCATGCTTCTCACTTATTGGCCTTCACCCTTTGTGGTCGGCTTCTTAAAATGATTGTCAAATTGCAAAAGTGAATTTTAAATGGTCAAGAATATGCTGCTGAACTCAAATGTTGTGTCGTCCTTTGAGATATTATTTTAAGATTCACTGTCTTCACATTTAAGTTTGCAACAAGTATTTTTGAATCGTATAATAATAAGTCTGTGTTCCTCCTGTTTTCTGTGGTGTTCCTCAGGCTCTCTTCTGAAGCTACTGGACTCGCAGCCAACTGACATGGAGGATATTCATCAGCACCTAACGTAACCCCTCCCCCTACTTTTTACCAAGAGGTCCCTTATTGAACTTAATGCAAAAACCAAGTACTATAAACTCACTGTTTTCTCCTCTGCTTTGGTTAAACACCTACTCAGTTGTAATTCAACCATCATCATGATATTGGTATTTTATTTATTTATTATGTTTTTAAAATTCCCTTTGCATATAGTTTTTAAAGACTACCTTCTGTTGTATTTTTTCCTCTTATTTTACTGTATATCTGTATGATCTTCTTGATATAGGTAAAAAAAAAAGTTTTAGAAAAATCTGAAAAGGCATAAATAATGTTTTTTCTTATGTCAGATTTTTCTTAGAAAATGTAAAAAATGAAGAAAAAAAAACACACAATAACATTATAGATGGACTGTTCTTTCCCTTTCTTTTTGAAATATCTATTTATTTTTTATTTAATACGCAGCTCCTTGTAAGAGTAGAAGTCATTGATATTTGCCATCTTCTATTTGAAGCTGTACTTCCTGAAAGAGGCATTGTGGGTTTAAACGGGTTTTCAGAGGGTGTAAATGATCTCCAGTTGAAGATGTATGCAGGAAAAAAAACCTTTTTAGTCAGAAGGTATTTTAACCCTTTTGTTGAGTGTGGGTTCAAAGGAGAATTTTAAGCTACATTATGTCTCACCTCTAATTTTGATGAGTAATTGTTTTTGTGTCATTCCTGTGTTTCCATCCGTTTTTATTTCTCGATCAGGACTTTTTGAGCATTGTTGTGTATTGGATTCTGCTAAGGGTGGGTGGGCCTTGGTCATCAGGAGTGGGCCTGAATGAGAGGAAAATATTTTCTTTTCTCTGAAATTACTAAGACCATAGTAATGACGACGATGATGATAATAATAACATTGAAATGTTTGTTTTAAATAGAGAAAATATTTTTTTTAACTGCAGGGCTGGGGAATGCTGCAAGGGGCAAAACTACAAGACATATTGGTCTTTAAGTATATTATGCTGAGGTATTAAATTATGATTAACTAGAAGGAGAATTATAGAATTAACACTAGTTTCCTGCTATCCTTTTTTGCCTGGGTCAGATTTTATTTTTTATTATTCTTTGCAGGATGAAGAAACTCACGTTTTTTGTGCACGTTTTCAAACTATTGTAGATCTGGGTGCAATTTAAAATTGTTGAAGAAATGAAATGCAGAAATAAAAAAGATGTGAAATGCTTAAAACAATCCTGGGTCATTCTTAGGTTGTAATGTTTACTTTTTCACAAAGGAAGCTGACAACACAACTAGATTACCCTGTTATTAAGATGATATTTATTTATTAATAATCCAAAAACGTGGTCGTGTTAATGGGCAATGTTAAGAAAATGACACTGGAACCGTTTGGCCATGCTGAAAGTCATTGAAAATAGTTTTATTTCTCCTTCAGCCATCTTGTGTGACGCAGCTATGACATCGCCCGTCTCTTTAAACAAACATCAGACTTTCTTTTTTAACCAATACATTATTTATTGTTGCTCATATTTTGCTTTTGATATAATTCCTATGTTACAGGTACAATGTGCAATGCTGTATAAAAACAACATTTCTATTCAAAACCCAAAGGATACTTACTGATCTACTAGTAACCACCACAGAGAAGTGCTCTATTCTTTATCTGGCTACTTCTGCAGTTATCTTAAAGGGTAAAAGGAACTGCTGATGATTTTTTTTCAATGAAGCTTATCAACATCACCATTCACAAGAGTCTCTTTTTGGTTCAATGCTCAAAGTGGAACTGTCCTGATTTTACACATATCGATCTGTTTCACAGATAATACACATGGGACAAATGTTGAAGATTTGTGTGGCTCCAGGAAATCTTATGAATTGCCTTAAGTGCTGTCACTTTAGTCAGTGTCAGTCATGGCTGAAAACAAAGCTGTTCGTAGCATAACAAAACTGAATCTCGGTGTTGCATCCTGGGTAATGTAGGTGCAAGTTTGTGACGAGAAAGAAGAATGTGTATTAAAAATACGATATCTAGTTCTGATGCATTGATTCTGAAAACTTTCCCCCCTACTTTCCATCTTTTTGTCTGACAGTGTTTGGACTGTGGACTGCAATGCTACATCTGGAGTGGAGTTCTCTTACTAAAGCACCTGCATCACTGTGCTCTTGCTGAGATATTACCTTGCTTAGCAACGCTTGTGCATGTAATCTCTCTGAACACACGCTTTACCTCTCGTACCATTGCAAATCGTTCTAATAAAACAGCCAACTTTTCAGATCCTGAATACATACAACGGCAAATAATTTTGAGTGATTCCAAAGGTCTCCCTTCCTATCGCACATTTGATAAGCTTCATAAAAAGGAACCTCAAGCATGTTTTATGTCTATTTGAAACTCAGTAGTTGTTTAAAATAAATAATATGTTTCCTATTGAGAATCCTAATTATGCATCATGATAGATGTCTTGGTGAGATTTTCATTCCATATTGTATTTTTATTTTTTTTCTTAAGTGCAGACATTTATTAACAAAACACAAAATAACCAAAGGTAATACTTTCAGGATTAAAAAAGTGTAAACTTCCACAAAATATAAAACCGACACATTCGAACCATAAATTATAAACATGTAGTCATGCATTTGTTCACAGGGCTGCATACCATTTAGTCTTACATTTTTATCTTACAAATAAAATAAATTTAGAATTTAGATATTTCTCATGTGGTATGTTATGGATCGTATTTACATTATTATTCATTAGTATTTGATGCATTAGTGTGTGAAGTATCATGGAGGATGCTCCAAGAGTGAGGATTAGAGTGTTTAAAGGACAAGTGTGGTATCTTGTGCGTGCGTGTGCATCTGAGGAAGGGTTTTTGCTGAACTGGAGCAGTGGCTTCGTAACTATTTTTCCTTAAAAAATAATAAAACAAACCCCCTACTGAACTTAAAATGACATTTATCTGATGTCACAAGCTGCCAAAATATCTGATGTCAGGATACAACAAATGTCCTATGTCATCTGATGGAGGTTTGCCGGCCAACCAACTTACGAGACACCATAAGTCAACTTGTCATAGTCTGAGTGGTGTAGTGGGTGTGATCCCTCGTGACAACAGTAATGTACTGCACTGACAGATTGGTATACGCCTGTGATGGGAGCTGCAGCCCAGTGTTCTACTATGGGGGTCCTGTGTGGGGTTGCTGTGGAGACCCCTGGTAGGGCTGAGACGACGGAGCCCACGCTCCAGCGCTGGGAGGACGGCTGGGCTCTCCGCTACCGGACTGGTCCAGCTCTACACTGTCACAGTCAGAATCATCACACAGGGCCCGGCTCTGTCGAGAAAGTGTGAAAATGTACAGCATGAAGTGTTTTGGCAGTGATGGTACCTTTATTTAAAGGTACAGTGTGTAAAGGTGTATTTTGGCCTCATCTTGTGGCGAAATTTCGAGATTGCAACATTGTCTACTCTCTACTCCTGTTATGAGAATTTAAAGAACCTACGGTGGCCTTCAAGGACAAGCAGCCAGTTACTAAAGATGGCATCATCTTTAGTAATCTGCCTCAAGTCTTTCCTTTTGTGAGATATTTGAAAAAAGGTTGTCTACACGTTTCTCTTTATCTTTTTAAAGAATTATCTCTAATCTATGCTCTTTTGTGATATCACATTTTACCTTTGTAGGACTCACACTGCTATTTAAATCATCGAAGGCCAAAATGGTTGGAAGGAACTTGTTAAATCTTTCCCAAGTTTTTTAGTTACATATCTAAATCTAACCAACCCACTAATAAGTTAACAAAAAAACACATATTCCACTGAATGTAGTAGATAAAGTAACATACAATGGATACAATGAATGACATTAAAAGAACCTCACTAGTCTCTCAGTAAATGTAGTTTCCTAGGAAACAGTGCTTTTTGGAGTTTGTGCTTTTTGCTTCAGGCTTAAGACGATGACACAGGTTGACACAACCCTGTGCGGAGCTGCTTTTTTTCTTTTTTCTTTTTTTTTTACCTCATTAGGATTGTGCCCGGCATCCAGCTGAGCTTTGGCATGGCCCAGGGCCCCGTCTGGAGGCTGCGCGGGGTCAGTGTTGTCGGCGGGGATCTCTGAGCCCTGGGAGAGCAGGTCGTCACTGCGGTCGTCCAGCCGGTCGTCCGTGTTGGTGCTGACCACGTCGGGCGTGCCGCTGTGTGAGTGGTCGGTGGTGTGGCCCTCCTCGCCGTCCGACACAGACAGGTTCTCGGAGCTGAACGTGGACACCGACTGGCACTTGGTGATGCTGGTCGGACGTCTGGGGGTTAGAGAAAAAAAAATGCTTTGAAAAACATGATGTGAATGAATGATGCACATTTCAAATCATTTGATGTCTCGGAATAAATCATCAAGATGGCTTGAGGGGAATTTTCCAGTGACGAAGGAAAGTAAAGGAAAGCAAGTTGCTCACCGTCTCCGTGGTAACTCAACCTCGCTGTCGACTTCACCCTCCTCTTCTTCTGATGACACCCCACGCCTCTGTAGTCAGGAAACAAGCCAAGATGCACAAGTAGAAAACCATTATCAAAGTGTCACCAGAGGACTAACTAACTCAAGCGTATGACCACATATCTGACACTGTACCTGTTTGCGTGAGATAGCTGCCCTGTACAGAATGGCTGAAGGAGTGAGGTGCTGACCCCCGATGCCCCCTGATGCCCCCCTGGGCAGCCTCACTGCACCGGCCCCCTCCTCTTTATCGTCCCCCAGAGAGCCTCTAGCTGCCCCCGCGCCCCTCCCACACGGAGAGTCTGGGCTGCTGGAGAAGGGGAAGGATGCGGCGTCCTCGCTGGGCGTGTCGCTGCGTGGGGGAGTTTCCGTGAGATCGTCCAGACCGGCTGCTCTGGCCTCCGATCCCCCTAACCCTGCAGAGGCACTGAGGCTGCCCCCTCTCTCCAGCCCACACACAGAGGGCTGCCCTTTAGCCTGGCCCTCTGCCTCCAGCGTGGTGCAGATGAGGTCCGGGCTGGATGAGGAGAGCTGCCTCTGCTGCTGCTCATGACTGAGGCCCCGCAGCGCAGCAGACGGCTCCAGCAGCTGCTTGGAGGTGTTAGTGTTGGAGCCGTTGGTCTGGCCGGTCGTGTCCCTATGTGGGCAGCACTGATTGGCCTTGAGTCCAGCCAGGTCCCCGCTGCTGCCCTTACCGGGCTTGCGATGGCGGGTCTTTACCCTTCGAGTGCGACTGGGAGAAGTGGAGCTCCGGTTGGGGCAGGCCGGGATAGTGACTTGCATCACGGAGGAATCCATTTTGGGAATGATGATCTCAGTCTTAAGGATGTCGGGCCTAAAGGAGTAGGAAGGACTGGTCAACAATTACAATCCGCAAGCCTGATGATGAATATGCATGCATCAATTACAGTATCTCTCTTGAAATGAAATTACAGTAGGCCCTATATATAGTATATACTGTATGCTGCAATGTTTCAGTGCTAGACCTTTATTAGGGTTCTGAAGCAAATCCATCATTATTGCACGTTAGACAGTCTACATTCTTCCATGGAACAACAACTGAAATCAGATGTCACACCTCTTCCCCGAGGGCAGCTTCTGTGGGACGTTCCTCTTCTTGATGAGTTTGTCCATGGAGTTGGAGGAACTGCTCTGTCTTGAGCTGTGGTGCTTAAACAGACCTGGATACTTCTTATCCAGAGACTGCTCTCTCCTTGGAAAACAAAGCAAAAGCAAATGACGCCATGTGTGAATGCACTCTGGCTCATTCGTTTATAAAGAACGTTTAGATGTTTTGTTGTTTTGTTTCATGGATTTTTTTGTACCTCTGCAACTCTTTCTCTTTTAGCTCCAGCTGTAGCATGACAGCGCTGAGCTCCATGTAGAGGTTGTTAGCC
Source organism: Ammodytes marinus (assembly GCF_949987685.1). Taxonomy (NCBI): domain Eukaryota; kingdom Metazoa; phylum Chordata; class Actinopteri; order Uranoscopiformes; family Ammodytidae; genus Ammodytes; species Ammodytes marinus. The sequence goes on along the minus strand of NC_137211.1, from coordinate 19,236,934 downwards.
CTCTCCAGCTTCCTCTCATAGTGCTCGCGAATGTCCAACGCATGCCTGAGAAGAAAGAGCAGAGACTGCCGATGTCATTGTGCATCCGCATGAGAGATTCCCTATCCTCCACAATAGACGTGCACTCAGGGCACTTATGTCATGCACAGTGGCTGACAAAAGGAGTGACATGAAGAAATGGGACAGCGTTGAAAGTGGCCTCGTACGTGTCTGCTGACGTAGTAAAAGTACCGGCATGTACTGGATGGAAACCCTGAGTTATGAAACTATGCGTGTGACTTCTAAAAGTAAAAAAAAAAAAAAAACACAGACCTGAGCTCCTCTCTGCGTCGGTTGATCAGCTCCTCGTCAAGCCGGTGGAGACAAGTCCCTTCCGATTTAATCTTCTCAAAGTGCTGTTTCACCTCCTCTCGCCATTCAGCCTGATGAGAGCACATTTCTATTAAAAAGCTCCTTCTGGCACAATTTTAAAAGCAGTTCTCTCTCCTTTTTTTCTGGCAGTTAATGTGATTACTGGGCAAAAGCATGTGTGGAGGAATGTGTATCTGTATCTGTTTGTGTATATTTGAATGTATGATTTGTGGGCCTTTTGATGTATCAACAGATCTTCCATATTCAAACAGGATCTCAGAGGGTCAGTCCTACGTACCTGAGACTTAAAGTATGTCTCTTGTGGAGTGGAGAGCACATCAGCTGACGCTATATCCAGATGGAGAAGGATCTGACGGAAAGATGGCCTATTCCTGGGCTTACAGTTCCTGCGAATCCAGACAAATGTGGAAAACAGCTGTGAACATTTACAATGCAAATATCAATAAAGCAAACCAATTTAAGGTGGGACACAACAGGCAAAAACATCCTTTTTTTCAAGCACTTGTCGATTTAGAGATTTTTGGCTATTTCGCCACCATAACATATCTTATTAACATACTTTTTTTTCTTCTAAAACGTGTCTGTTTGTGTACTGCATACTGTATGTCTCCTATACAACCAACTTAAAAGTACATTATCTCAAAATTCAATCTCAGCTTGTACTTACATCAATTACACTTTCCATAATCATTAAATCACTATTCTGAAGGTTATTTCAGAAAGAATTGTTAATTTCTCAATATATCACTGCTTCAGATTTGACTAACCAGCACTGTCTGAGGAGGATCTTGAAGCCATCAGGGCAGCTTTCAGGTATGGGCAGCTGAAGGCTGTTGTTGCCCACGCCCCAGATGATTGCAGATGAGTCCACATCTTTGTATGGGACCTCTCCAGTTAACATCTCCCACAGCACCACTCCAAAGGACCTTAAAGTTAAGTCAAACTTTATATAGTTAGGAGGTCTCAAAATCATACAACATTATGAAATGATGTCAGTGTTAATCAAACCTACCAGATGTCCACCTTTTCTGACACTGGCTCATTCCGAATGACTTCGGGGGCCATCCAAGCTACGGTGCCGGCAAATGACATCTTGGTGCTCTTTTCGCGGAGCTCCTTTGAGGTGCCGAAGTCAGAGATCTTCACCAGGTCATCGTGTGTGATCAGCATGCTGCAAGAGCGAGATTACATGTAGCTTTTTACGTGTAAATAATATGGAATCAATCTTGAAGTTTGAATCATTGCGTTGGATGAACTCCTCATTAGGCTATAGCAAGTGACGAGACCCTTGACTCACTTGGGGGACTTGAGGTCGCGATGGATGATTTTGTGGAGGTGTAGGTAGTTCATGCCACCTGCGATGCCCATGGACCAGTCAACCAGGAGGGAGGGGGTGATTTTACGGCCTGCCCTCAGCACCTCATACAGTTGGCCTTGGGCACAGTATTCCATCAAGATACAGTAACAAGGAGCCTGGGTGCATATGCCCCTGGAGGGAAGCACGGCAAGTCAGATAACATAGCACATGGTGAGCAGAAAGGGGACTGCACCATATCAAAGTGGGATTTGTGCAATGAAATGATATGTGACCCATTATGGAAAAAATCACATAAGTTTTCCTCACTTGAAAGTGATGATGTTGGGGTGCTTGAGCTTGCGGAGGTGTTTGATCTCTGTCTCTTTGATGTCCCGCACTTTCTTAACGGCCACGTCGTCTCCGTGGAACTTGCCTAGGAAGACGGCCCCCTGCGCACCGCTGCCCACCCACTGCAGGTCTGAGATCTCCTCAAAGGGAACCTCCCAGGACTCTATATGCAGACCAACACGCCAACAAACACACACCTGAGTGATAAGTACATGTGCAATCATGGAGTGTGACACAGGATCAACATGGACACAGCAACAGAAAGGCACGCTTCTTAAAATGAAATCTGTCACACAAAGCCCTCAAAGGTCAATATGTACTCTCAGTAGTTTGGTTTGGACAAGGAGGATTCACATTAGAATGGGTTGGCAGGACACACAATTACATCATTGAAAGGGCCTGCCGTGTTCAAACAAATGCTATATTGACAACTTATCCAGCAGGACAGTCCATTTCAAACCAAAGAGAAGAGAGGAATTGAGGGTTAAAAACAACAATCCACTCAAGGTCTAATCTGTCTGTCATCCATCAGAGCGACTGGACTTAAATGACTGTGAGAGCTTGGTCGCTGGAGAGGGACGAGCGGGGCAGCAGAAGAGACACAGAGCAGATCAATTCTTCATGAGGGCCACAGAAGTGTCCAGATCTCTGGAGAACTGCTGCAGCGCAGGCAGATGCACAGATGCTACTCCTGGCCAGAAAACTCACTGTAGCTAATGACTGTGAGTGATTAGTGGGCCATAGTGTCAGCGAAAAGTTTTGGAGTTCATATATAAATAAATGTACTCATATACTGTTTTTAAGTACAATTTGAGGTAAATACAAGTTTTAAATACAATGCATTGTAAAAGCTGAAGGTATTGACTCATTGACATGTTTGGCTTGTGACCAGTGTGTGGTTGTGGCCCTTTGTCATGTAGCAGATGTTTCACCAGAGAGAGATTAACCATCTAAACTTCTCAGATGGTATCATTTAAATACCTGTTTTAGTAACAAAAAAGGATCAGAATGTTTATGTTTTGTTTCTTCCTTGCCCCATTTATCATCTCAAGAACCCTCAAATGTACCTCGCCAGGGGGCCCAAGCCATAGTTTTGTAAGCTACCTGACTGTTTATCAAGTTTAAACTAGCTACACCTCTACCAGATCGATTGATGCATCACAAACAATCATAACAACAGTCTGTCTCCAGCACTTAAAGTACATTTTGCTATTAATACTTTACAAGTGCAGAGGTAGGATTTTTAATGCAGGCCCTTTACTTTTAATGGAGTATTTTTACATGTTCTGTATACTTTTACTTAAATAAAGGCTTTGAAAACCTCTGCCACCATTGAGGAGTTCAAGCTTTTCCATTAGCTCAGATACTCATGGCACATCTCCATGGTTACGGAGGCACCGCAATAATCATACATTGAATGAATTCCATGTTTGAATCACAGATGTGTCTTTGGTCTGTGTCATGTATCCTAAGCACAGGAGAGGGTCAGATAGCACAGAAAAGTGGAGCATCACATACCTTCATGGCTGTGCTTGTGTTCAGTGGAGTAGGCCTTTCCAATCATGGTCCAGACTGGTTTGAGGCAGCCAAACAGTCCCTCCAAAAAGCCTCCGCTTCCTGATTGTAGCCGAATGTTCTCCGCCTGGCTGCGGACGGCCCCGGCCTCTGGACTGAGGCCGGCCTCTGCCCCGCCGCCACCACACTGGCACTGGCAGGCCTCATGTTCATGGAGCTTCAGCACACTGTTGTCAAAGTGGCAGGCCGAGGGTCCATCGCTGGGAGTGGGGCTGCTGCCGCCCGGCGCCACCTGTCCGCCAGTGTCAATGGACAGCACGTTGCGGAGGACACACTGTGTGGGCGTCAGGTCCGTCTCGGGGGTGCAGGCCGGGGTGTCTCCATCAGTGAGCCTTCGATAAGGGGGTTCAGAGATTGGGGTGCTGAAGCCTGACAGGGAGGGGGAAGGGGCACGGGGCTCATGGATACAGGTCCCACTCATCAGGGGCTTCCCCAACACCGCAGGTTAGGGTGGATGGAGGATTGGCGAGATGAGAAGTTATAGCCTGGAGTGGAGAAGATTTATGCTACGTTAAGTTGTTTATTTGGCAGATTGTGTTAACTCTCACAAGGTTATATTGAAATTTGCATATCCCCTCCCACACCACACTCCAGGCTCGTCCATAGTATAGCCCTCCTGAAGCAGTTTTGGGGGGTCAAGCGTCTTGCTTGAGGACATATTAGAATAGACAGTGGGCACTATAGATCTATTCTAACCAGCGACCTTGTGGTTACTGGTCGGCACCTCTTTCATCTAGGCCATCCTACAACCACAGTAAGAATGGCATTAGAATGATTGATCAATATGTGTACAACCTCATTTTATGTTTTCTTTAACAGTGTTTTTGTAAGGATAAAAACAAGTGTAGATTCATTCCAGCCCTGGACAGCTCCATTTGCAGTGAGGAGCTGTCCAGTGCTGAACTGACTGCTATACCTTCACTGCTACTATCTCTTCTCTTTTGATATTTTCAAACAATACACAGGTTTGAACTTTTCTTTTATCCAAGCAATGCAAACCACCAGCACAGTGCAGTCGTGCTATGCTTTGGGCCCCCAGCCAGGCAGTCCTCCCCCCAGTTCAACCACTCAGTCTCTCCATTTTCACAACCAGCTCCTGTCGGACTCATGCAGTAAAGCCTCATCTCTGTGTCTGTGATTGGGAGAACCAGCGTGCCCAGTGGAGCCATCAACCTTGAGTGGAGATGGGCTTTATGAATGAATCCACTTGAGGAGGTTGTACAGTCCAAAGCCCTGGATGTCACCTCGGTCCGACAGGATCAAAGCAAAGCTATACTCATCAGCCCCCTTATGTTGTCCGTCATGCATCAACTGAACAGCATTGTGTGCATCTGAAGTAGATGACGAATTGCATAACCACCTCACTGTGGATGTGTACGTCTGTCCGTCAGTCTGTGCGTGCATGCGTGCATGCCTGCATGTGTGGGTGTGTGTGTGTGTGTGTGTGTGTGTGTGTGTGTGTGTGTGTGTGTGTGTGTGTGTGTGTGTGTGTGAGAGAGAGAGAGAGAGAGAGAGAGAGAGAGAGAGAGAGAGAGAAAGAGAGAGAGAGAGAGCGCACATGTATCCAATTTACATATCCTACCCCGGCTTCATGTCTTGCACTGCACCACTGACTGCACGAGAGGAGCCACGGCGACTGAGCAAAATTGTAACGTGAAGGGAAAAAAGGGCAATAAACAAGCAGCAGCGGGCCTGGAGCAGTGCACACCGCGCACACAAGCGCATGAAGATCAATCTTTAAATAACCGAGGATGTGATGATGACACTCAGCAGCATCATAGCCGACGTGCATGAATTGCAAGCCCGATGCCTAGGCTACTATGGTCCATGCCAAGTGAAACTGCCGCAGCGTCTGTAGCCTACATTTACTCAACGTTAGCATCAACACAAATATTTCGTAATGTGGGCTTTCTCCCTGCACACATAGGTTTGTCTAGCATTCATCGACGATGATTCCTTTGCTGGCAGCATCATTTCATTGGTGCAGTGTGAGCGGCGTGAACGCCACCGCACCGAGCAACGGCATCATACCTATACGCTGTGACACCTGATTTCTCATTCAATCAGAATTTAACCGTATAGTATGACATTCCCATACCTTTCTGCCTGGTTGATGTCGCGTTGTCAAGTGAACGGGTGGGCTCTGTTCGCTAATTGTCGGCGATAATGGGAAAATCGTTGCTTTTCTTCGGTCGGGGCTGTCTGTTGTGTCTCCAGTCCCGATATCCACGAGTTCCACGCTACTGGGACGGATCCCAGCGGGCAAATTGTGTTATCAATAACCGGGGACCCATGCAACGTGAGGCGCGCTGAGTTTTTTCTTTTTTTTTTGTGGGGGGGAGGAGGGAGCTGTCTCCTTCCCAGTGCTGAATTGACGTCACGGAAATGCGTGGTTCGCCGCAAGGGGGCGCTACTGCTACCCTATGCAAACACAGATAGGCTACATACACAGGATTGGCTCTCAGTTTCTCATCATCACATCCATTATCTCCATTCCCAAAAATTAGTCGGGTGCATTTTCATTGACTGATTTCTGTTTTTGAGCACCCAGACGGTACTGCATCATGCCCCGTGTCAGCATCCGTCCTGCTGCTACTGATGCTGATGTGTCCTTGAGCAAGACACATTCAGTCCCAGTCAGCCCCAGGGACGCTGGTGTGCAACTGAACATGCACTTTGACAGAGGTTTTAATACAGGCTATTACAGGTGTAGGCTAAATATAATCAGATGTCATTATTATAATGAATAGGCTCAAGAGTTCAATGTTGTCAATAACATGATAAAGACAGAAAATAACTTTATTACAACAAAATTAAATAGGCCTATGATATGTCGTTATAATACAATTGTATAGGCTTCTTCATGTAGGCTATCAGGTTTGTTTGGCTCAGTGTGGGTGCAGTGTCGCGCTGTGTCCTGAAGGGGGCGGCGCTCCAGCCCTGCCTGTTTTGTGCTCTGTTGCTTGACTCCGCGCTGTTTGTTCCTTCTGCTTGCCGTAGCTAACACGGCGGGACTGACTTGAAGTGGAAGAAGAAGTGTGACTACAACTTCGCATGTACTCTTATTTCGTTGTCCGGAAACACAGCAAAACACTCAACTACACTACAAGGTAATTAACAAGAGTTATTAAACGAACTGTTGCCAAAACCGGGATGATATCAAAGTTGTTAGCTCGAGCTAAGCTACGCAACCGTCAGGTTGAGTGTTAGCTTTCTAATGTTAGCTGGTTTTCCACTGTTTCCACGCGTGCACACTCAGCTGTTGAGGTGTACACATGACACACACTGCTCCGTGTTTAATTGACTGAACCATGGTGTGTTTCCAGGGTCCAGTGGCCGGGGTTTCACCGTGTTTAAGATGTGTTCTCTGGCGTTGTTTCCCCCTCCGCTGCCCTCCGGACAAACGACTCTGTGCGAGTCCAACAACGAGCTCCTGTCCGGGGCCACCACCGACGACCGAGTGAGTGCTGTAGGCCTATATATTACTGTAAAATCGTAATATTAGGAATAGGAATTGTTGTAATATACAGCTGCCAAGTACTGACAAAAATGTGATAAAAATTTCAAAATTATTATATTATATTATATAATATTATATATAAATTATTGTCTTAACTGGTTTTCAGTAAAATTATTTGCTTCATCTTATCCACATACACCACCTCAAACCAGTGCACAATCACGTAATTTGTTGTAGATGTTAAATGTAGAGTTCCTACAGATCCTTAAAAAATCTTAACATGTATTGAACTCGGTAATCTAAAAATAAGGCCTCAATTGCTAAGCAATCTTTCAAAATAAAATGTAAATGCCCAAGACATGAACAGTAGGATTTTATCAATAATTTTTTCCCCTAAGCTGCCATTTTAAAAACTCAAAATAACTGTGAGCATCTTTTTGAAATATCACACAGATCATTTAAGTGATACATTATTATTATCATGATTGCCTTTTTAACTGAAATAAGATAACTCCATACCAAAAATTGTTTTTGTTTATTGCAAAATTGTCCCTAACCAAAAGTCACTGATGTTGTTTTTACTCTACAGTGTGTGTATTCGTAAAAACGTGACTTTTAATTTCATTCTAAGCGGCATTAAAAAGTCTTAAACCCAACTTGTGTTTTCTGCAGGACTCGAGTCATCTCAGTTTGTATTTTCCCCGGGAGTCTCTGAAGCTCCACAGTCGCACAGAAAACAGCAGCAAGGCGGCCTTCCTGGACCACTCTGAAACCCTGTGGATGAGGAGTGCAGCGGCATGGTATGACAAGTCAACTTTATAGCCCAGTGTCACAAATAACAATGTGCCTACGTCCTACCATCAGGAAGGTTCCATAGAACTGTTTGATCATATTGGTGATGTAGGTTGTTGTGATGCTGTAGAAAACGCTAAGGTTTTCTAGTCATTGATATATAAACAATGTGGTCAAGTAATGGATAAAATACCTGTCAGTTCAACAACAGATCATTATAACCATCATATACAGCTAGGACTTATTGTAGGACTGTTGTGATAGATTGCGTTAGTTTTAGTTAGGTGTACCATAACAAATGGCAACACAGTTTAATACCAGCAAAAAAACAGACACAGCTGCAATTTCTAGACACTCGAATAACTGCAATCTGAAAACGAGTTAGACCAAATTATTTCATAATACAATTTGCTGTCGTATCAATAATTTGTCCCATACTTTACAAAGATACAAAGATTGTTTATTTATGTTATCTCTTTCCATTTCAGGCGGGATGGTGGTCTCACAGGGCTACTCAATGAAATAACCAACTCACACACAGAGGGTAACGTACACATAACGCCCACACATAATGACCCGACCATATAAATCCAGTGATGTTTGTGTAAACTGTACATTAACCCTTTCTGTGTCGTGTGCTCTTGTAGTGCCTAAATGGCTGTCGATGAGTTCTGGCTGTATCCTGGCTTTGCTCCGAAGAGTCTCTTCTTTTCACGGCTCCTTGTTTCCTCATCTCACAGTAAGTTTTGCTTTCCAGGTTTAATATGATGTTGATAAACAATTTCCATGTGTTTGTTGTGATGCATTAAAATGTGTATAATCTTGATTTTGTTCCATAGTTGAGCAGTGAGGACATGATTTCTGAGTTTTCACAAGTGCTTCACTGGTATGTGCCAGCTTTGTAATCTGAAGTTTTATTCTTGCTTTAAAATGATTGAAGAAATTAATTATGCTATTATCATGCTTGTGGTTAGCAGACAATGCAACAATTAGTTCACTCATTGTTTTGTTGATGAGCAAAAATATGAAACAATTTTGACAAATAACTGTTTAAGCAGTTGAACAGTTGTACATTTGCCTTTACAAATCAAAGTGACTTTAAACAGTTTTTTAAAACCAAAAATTAATGACAAAATTGATTTGTCTTAAAATAGTTTTTTTCTTTGCTCTATTCCCTCTGGCTATGTCAGGTCTGACTGTGTGGTGCGAGCCTTTGCCTGGCATCCTCACACGGATAAATTTGCTGTGGCCCTACTGGACGACTCCATTAAGATCTACAACCCCAAAAGGTACTGAAGGTCTGAAGAAGGCACTCTGCTGCCAGTTAGACAGCTTAGTGAATTTATTTCTTTATTAAGGACAAATGCATTAAAAACATTGTTTCATATTATAAAAACATAAAACAGATGCCACGCAAACAGGTGTTAGTCGAAACTAATTTGAAACCCCTGAATGAATAAAAATACAGGGATCATACATAGTAATAAAGCCTACGCTGCACATCCGCCATTTAAAAGTGATGATCTCTGATTTAAACTTCACAGTGCAAGATCACAACAGTGACATGAAACGGTAATGTTATAGTAGTAGTTCAATACAGCAGAGTTGTCTCCTTCTGTATATAAAGGTCTACTTATCTTTTCACTTTTTATGTCAGCAGTATGTCAGTGCTCGTCTGCAGAAGTACTTTGATGCAACAGTACGTCTTTAGACGGGGTGTGAGTGTCAGCCTCTTAGAGCAGCGTTGTTCTTTGAGCTCTCAGTCGTTCTGTGTCTGTATCGTTACAGCTCTATCTCCTTCTGTTCTGTCTCTCAGCGCCACGACCCCCACACTGAAGCACCGTCTACAGAGGAGCGTTGCAGCGGTGCAGTGGAAGCCACTGTGTGCGTCCGCCCTCGCCGTCGCTTGTCAAAACTGTCTGCTGGTCTGGCATGTGGACCCCTGCTCTCTGTCAACAAGGTACGTTGAATGACAGTGTGTCTGTCTACAGGTCTTGAAAAGTCTTAAACTCATTGAATTAAGGTCTTGGAAGGTATAAAAAACATTTTGTGATTTAATTTACAAAGTTCTTCACTATTCTTCCTTCCCCCCGCTGTTGAAGTGACACTCACTTTGTTTTGTCTGTGTTTGTGGCTGTTGTGATCAGACCTGTCTGAAAAACTCTCACTTCTTCTTGCTATGGTAGCTGGCAAGGTCATTGTCTCATAATGGCATAAAGTAAATCTCATAGTGTCAATTTAAGCAAAAAACTTAAATGACCTGGAATCAATGTATTTTTTTCTAATTGGTTAATCCATGCATCAATTACCTGCCACTTATCTGGGTTAGTTGATTAATATTAGGAATAGGAATTGTTATATTATACAGCTGATAAGTACTGACAAAAATTTGATAAAAATTTCAAAATGATGTACTTTATATTCCTATATGTGTATTTAATTATTGTCTCTACTGGTTTTCAGTAAAAGATATCACTTTGTATGGTATTGAAAATATATCTTATAAGTTTCTAAAGTCTTAAATTTAACTTTGAACTCTGCAAAAAACCCTCAAACTCTTTTTCTTGTGCTCTTCCACGTCTCAATCCATCCAGGCCTTCCTCCGGCTGTGCTCAGGTACTGTCTCATCCCGGTCACTCTCCCGTCACTTCCATCGCCTGGTCTCCAAGCGGGTCTCTCCTGGTGTCGGCCTCGCCCATGGACACTGCAATGATTGTACGAGGCAACTTCTTGACCTATAAGTCCAATTCCTCTCTTCCTCAAATCACAATGTTTTTTGGGTAGCTGTTAAAGATGGCGTGAATGTATTTTTCAGGTTTGGGATGTGGCTTCAGAAAGCTGTGTGCCTCTTCAGCGTGTCGGAGGAGGCGGAGTCACTTTCCTCTCCTGGTCCCCCGATGGCAGCCACGTCCTGGCTTCTACACCGTCGGCCCTGTTCAGGTGAGATCAAAAGCTTCACACCATTTACTAGTCTACTGTCCTTCCTCCCTATAAGAGATTAGTGACATAGACTGCAGTTAAGCAGGTGTTAAACGAAAGTAAATAGACAGGAAGGTTATTTTTACACCTGAATAAGTCAAGTGTCTTTCCTCAGGGTTTGGGAGACCAGGATGTGGACCTGTGAGCGTTGGCCATGTCTGAAAGGCCGCTGCCAGGTGAGAACGTGTCACCACGTTTCAAAGTTATTGTTCAATTAGGCATTTTCTAAATCATGTGTTTATTAAATAACGATGAATCTGTGTTTGTTTGTTTGTATTGGTCAGTCTGCCTGTTGGAGTTCAGATGGGAGTCGACTTCTCTTCACCGTACAGGGAGAGATGGTCATCTACGCTCTGACCTTCACTGACGCATCAGGTAATCTGTCCCTCTCTTCGTACAACATAAGCAGATATTTTTAAAAATAATAATTTTCAGCTTTGGTTCCGGAGTCTGCTATCCTGGAGAACACTTGTTGTCAAAATCATATTTTTTTCAAAATCAGTGAATATCTTCTCACTATTCATTACCTGTACGTACTGTGTGTGCACTGAAATAAAATCGGGTGTGAATACACAGCCTAGCATCTCTAAACTGGAATGTAAACAAAGAGGGCCCACCGTAGCTAGCAGCATGCCCGTTTAAGTGCATTAACGCTGGATTGTTTTTTCAGCGCACACACAGTACGTACAGACAGCTGATCATGATGAGATATTCACTGATTTTGATAACAATCATTCTGCATAATCATTGACTCCACCTTAAAAATTAATATTGTACCTTAGAGTTTTATAGCTACTTTGATAGTCTCAAAAAGTTTAGTGGCATTTTGTAAAAGAGCTTAACCTGTATGATGTCGTTTTTGTTCGGCAGGCTTACCAGGCACTTCAAACGGGCCACAAGCAGCAGCAGTGGTGGCCGACCTATCCGAGACGACCTTAAACACACTGGATGGAGACATCATGTAAGAGCTCTAATTGAATTCACTAATTGGTCGTCTTTCAGCCTACAGTAACTACATCAACCACAACGATAAGCAGGGCTTCCAAAGTACCTTGAAATGAAAATACATGTCACAGCATTTGACAAATGAGCAGTCAGGCAGTATTCAGCGCTGCCCGACTTCTTATCTGCATGTAATATTACAGCTATTAACCGTAAGCCCAGTACTTACTGTCGCTCACTGCTGTCTAATTTGTCTTCCAGTGTTGGTGGAGAGATCCAGTCGTTAGCCTGGGACCCAACAGGAGAGAGGCTTGCTGTGCTTCTCAAAGGTCTTTCTCCCATTCCTCTCTTCACCCAGTCAGTAGTATTACGTGTGCTGTTATTTTTAAGTTTAAATAACTGATCTCAGCGTCTGCCCTATCTGTTCTCTCAGGTGATCCACAGGCAGCACACCGGCCTGCAATCATAGCCGTGTTTAAGACGAGGACCAAACCCATTTTTGAGCTTTTGCCATGGTTCGTACTTTTATGCGCAGTTGCATTACTTATTTGTGTAGCTTTAGTAGAGCTGGAAAAAAAATGTGGTACTACTGCATATCCAATCTGCATGTGCTGAATATTTCTCGCGTTTTTTCTGTTCAGTGGTTTTGTTCAAGGTGAGCCCGGTGCAGAGCCAAGACTGATGCAGTTCCACCCAAATTTCCAGCACGGAGCTCTGCTCACTGTGGTCAGTCCTACCCTATACATATATATATTTTTAAATCTCCTATCATGTTTTAGTAAATAATGCAGTGTTTTCAGCAGGTTTCTGCATGTCTTGACAATCATTGAATCTTAGCTATAGGATGCTCAATCGATACCATTAAAACTTCAGCAAACATTCATTCCTGCTGGCTACAGTATGTAGAGATTAATTTTCTCACGATGGTCAAATGTTGATTTGAGCAAAAACGTAAATAATCTTTGATTGGTTAATCCATATTGACATTTTTCTGCAATGTATTTATTTAATTGCTGTTGTTATGAACCGCTTTAAAATATGTAATGATAAATAATTCTGGATCACATCATCACTTCTGTTTTCCATCGTACTTTCAAACTTTGGCAAGTAAAAGTAGTAGACAAATAAATTGTATTTTATGTGGTAAAAAGGTCTTAAAAAGTCCAAAATTGAACTTGGTGAACGCTGCAAAATGCTGATGTATTTCTCTCTGTTATCAGTGTTGGTCCAGTGGAAGAATTACCCACGTGCCTTTCTACTTCCTGAGCACCGGCGTCCCCCATTTGGGCCTCAGTGGCAGTCCGTCACAGCCACGCCCTCAAGCCAGGCCGGCAGACTTTGCCAATCAGACACTCTTTACAGAGCTCATCTCTTGACGGGCCCTCAGCCACGGTCTCATGCTCACAAGTCTCAAAAGTCATTGTTGTTATCATGAATTGTATAAATGGATTGAATAAATGTGCAGAAATCTTCTAACACTTTATTCTTCTCTAATTTTTTGAAACAACAGCCTATGGTCAAAACATTTTGACTAAACAGTCATTTTTTGTGAGGAGTTTGAGCGGAAAAATATTTCCTTAGATATAAAAGAGTACTTGCATCTATCTTCAATTTTTTTGAGTTAGCTGTTGATGCACTAATCTCCTAGCCTGGCATTCCCAGACCTGCCACTAGGCGCTGGCAAATTAAATTTGCGGCGCCTGTTGGTCTGGACACGCTCCGTTGAAGCTTTATCAAGAAGACCAGAAATCTGGGCTCACGTTTCAATTGGTTCTATCTAATATGGGCGCGCCAGAGCCCTTTATATGGTACTCTGGGGAGGACGTAACCGGATAACGACAGTGACGTGCATGCGACGTCGAAGCCGTGATAGTAAACATCAAAGATGGCTGCGGATATGTTGTGTGAGTTTGAGACTGCTTTGGCCTCGATCCTTAACGATTTGGAAGACGGCACTCAAATCTTTCATTAGCAAGTAAGTGGAATGTTCTGTTTTGCCGACCGACAACGGCAAACGTTTAATTTAACAGTTTAACAGCTGTTCGCTAAACGAACGGGGCTTACGTCACCTTGTGCATCGCTCTGATTGGTTGTAGTGCTATCCAACTGCGTGCAGTGGCATTTGAAATGCACGAGTAGGAGCCGCCCCTTGAGTTGGAAATTACTATTGATCGTGGCCAGACCTAGCCTGGAAATCCAGACCCTGATATCAACAGGCGCCGCAAATTTAATTTGCCAGCGCCTAGTGGCAGGTCTGGGAATGCCAGGCTAGGCCAGACCCTCTATCGTTCAAGATATCAGGGTCTGGATTTCCAGGCTACTAATCTCCCACATTGCAATGCACAAAGAAAACTAATTACTCACAGCTGGAAATCTTTTAAGTATATTGTGGGTGGTGGAGAAACGGCCCTAAAAGTTGTTATAAAACAAACAAAAGTCAAGTTTTCAATCTTTGATTTCTCTTTGAAGGCAGTATTTTTTTTTTCAATTGAACATTTTGATTGACATCTGACGTCCAACATTGTCTCATCAATCAGTGGTAAAGTATGTGTTTTTTTGTATATATACTAACTAGTAAAACAGTGAAGTATGAAGATGTAGTAATTTGTACATACTGTACAGAATTAGTGTGTTTTGGTACACAGCTAATAACTGTTTTTAACTCCACGCTTTCTTCCTTGTGAAAACAAGGTGCCTACATTACCCACAATTCAACTGCTAACAGATGTCTAAAAATGTTGGTTAATGTAGTGGCAGAGATGAAAAGCGGCCTACAGCTCTTTTTTTTTTTTAAACTCTTTATTTATAGCATTTTTAAATGTTTACACAAAGTACAAACAACACACAGAACATAGCGTTGGGCACTACAGTTGAGCATAGATAATTCCACATGTCCACGTCAAATGACCTTTAAATGTCCACAGACTCTCACAGTGAAAAAGCGTCCAATTCTTCTGATATAAAGACAGTCCATTTCTCCCATTTTCTGAGGAAAATTTCTCCTTTAGATCTTAGAGAAAAAGTCATCCTTTCCATCGTAAAGATCTCCTTGATTATATCCCTCCATTGTTGAAGGCTTGGAGGCTCAGGTTTGTACCAATTCCTTGTTATCGCTTTTTTGCAAGCAATAAACATTATTTTACACAAATACCAGTCCTTTTTATCAATAACATCATCTCTTATTATACCTAAATACAGGACCTTAACATCAATAGGTAGATCGTATCCCAGAACCTTTTTCAAAATTAAACATATATTACTCCAAAATATTTTAATTTTGGGACATGTCCAGAAAATGTGCGAGTGATTGGCATCTATTTGTCCACACTGTCTCCAACACTGTTGTTGTGACTTTGATGATTTACTTTTAATTTGGGGAGTGATGAAGAAGCGGATCAGGTTTTTCCAGCCAAATTCTCTCCACCTCTTGGAGCATGTTGTTGAATGTTGCGTTTCCCAAATTAAATGCCAATCCTCCTGGGATATTTCGATTTCTAATTCCTTTTCCCATTTTAGCTTAATATATTCGGTATTGTTTCCTTTCTGTTTTTGAAGACCCTGATATAGTTTGGAAATTACTTTTTTACTGCCCTCTTTATAGGCTTTAATGAAAACATTAATAACTTCATTGCCTTCCTCAGATAATTCAGGTTTGATCTCTTTATCATAATAATCTCTCATTTGTAAATATTTGTAAAAATCTCTATTTCCTAATTCAAATTCCTTCTGTAGTTCTCCAAGGCCTACAGCTCTTTTAAACAATTTTTTTTAACTTTCTGACTTGTAGTCCTCAGACCCAACATTGACTCAAGTGATGTTGCTTCATGGCACCATTAAAGGTTCTATGCAACTATTTTCACAAGGCCAAATTGGCTTTAACATCAGTTCTCCTCTTTATTTACCAGTATTTCTAATTTGGTCTTGTATCAATAATTTCATTTGGGGAAGGGGGGAGGGTTATCAAAGACAGAATATGTAACATTTCATTAGTAAGGCATCTATTTATCTGCGTAGGTAGTATTATTTGCTCCGGTTTTTACCGGTACATTGAATAGGAATACGTCACTGTGAGGGATAAAGTCAAGCTTTTATTACTCATGACAGACCAGAGAGGAAGCTGGCCACAGTACAGACAACTAGTGATGTAGCCGTTCAGGTGCATCATTTTACTCTACGAAATACTTTATTCCAGTCAACAAAATGTTCTTTATTTATGCCAATTAGTTCAGACAAGCAGGAGCCAACTACGACCAGCCCCACCTTGAAACCGCAGAACTAATACATTACTTCTGTTCCTTTTTGTTGAGATTCCCCCATTACAAAATACACACTTGAATCACAGTCTTAAGCTTTCAATCACTCGCACACTCACAGTTAAGAGTAACTGACCTCATGAAATACAAGTATAATAAAACAAAAAAAATCATTTTTGCACATATGAATGGTTCTGTTGAAAGAAGACATAAGTCCCCACGCCATTTCTGTTTTTATTCAAGTCAATTAAAAATCAACTGCATTCTTATTTCGGTTTTCCTTTTTATTTTCCAATTTACATCAGTTAGAAGTGTAACAAAATAAAAACAAAAATGATCATAATAAAATTATTCAAAAAATGTACACGCCCTCACACACGCACAGACAACCCACCCTGATGTTTTTCAGCGACCGTCCTTGGAGTTCAGCTTTGAGGGGGGATGGGGGGTGGGGGGGGTCAAGTCGCCCCTGTCTAAACCCGACTGCACCCCTCGTCCAGGGCGGAGTGTGAGTGTGTGGTGTGAGGCTAGTGGGAATTAGGATTTGGGAGGGGAGGGAAGGGGAGGGGGGCATTTGGTAGAAACTGAATAACAGAACTCATAGCACCTTCTGAAGAGAGAGAGCAACCCAAAGCAAATATGGCCGTTCAGCCCCAGATCCACCTGAAAGCTAATTTTTGATCAGCTCAGATTTACATTTTCACTTTTGTTTTTCAGCGTGAGGTAGCTTTAAACAATCTGGATGACTACAATGAAAAAAAAAAAAAAAAAGCAAAAACAAATTTCCCTCAAATCTTTTGGAATGAGAACTGGGCCTTCTTCTGATGGGCAAGTCAAGGGGTACAGGACATTGAAACATACATCCCAAATGTAACCTCACTTTCCAAAAAAGTGTTGGTGTGCATATAGACACATGTACACACATAATGTGGAAATATATATAAAACCATCTGGTTGTTTATAAACACAGACTTTTACAACAATAGAACCAAGGATTTATAATACACAGTAAAGGTTCTGCTCCTGCTCGCGATGGACAGGCCTGGAGCACCTGGATCTGGTTTCACTTACTGAGAATATTTACTTTCGTCTACACTGATTCAAAATGCCGTATTGGTGTGTGTCAGGAGGGAAGCGGGTGAGGGAGTGTGGAGTAGGACTGGGACAGAGGCTGTGCGGCTGATCTGTAGTGGAAATAGGGGGCGTGTCTTACTTACAAAGTGAACCCGTCCAGTCCTACCTCAACTCTGCCCATTCAGGTTAGACAATAAATAAGTGACATCAAGTCATGTTTCTGTTCTCCATCACTTGTTTGCTTGGTCCCTCTTCCTCCTGGCTCTTACTCATTCCCGTCAACAGTGGGCCATGGGAAACATGACTGGATCTCAGGAAGCGGGTTGACAGAGAATGCTGGTGTGGTGTACAGATATTGCCGGTGCCCTTCAGTGCTAACATCCAGGGAGTACAACTTGGAGAGCACTTCGTTGTGTGAGAAAAAGTATCAATTTTCTTTTTTTTTATAATTTCCAGTCTTCTTTATTGTGGAAGTGTGTGTGTGTGTGTGTGTGTGTGTATGTATGTATGTAATATTTCTTGGTTGAGTTTATTTATTTCCTATGTTTTTTGGGGGTCCATTGTGATATTCCACTTTACAAGAAGCAGACGGCGCCTACATCCACTCCGAACTCCTGATCCGCTCCTCCGATGTCCATAGGAGCAATGTCCACGATTGGCAGACGGGAGGTTTTCTGTGTTTTGTACTCGAAGACAGTCTTGCCCCATCGGTCTGTATGTTTCTGTTGGATGAGGGGAAGATTTAGTTGTATTAGCAGCTGTTCTATGATTCTATGACACTTGCATATAAAAGTTAGCAGAGATTGTTGTTTGTGGTTTTGCGGCTCACCTTGCAGCCATCCTCCAACACACTGTATGTGAAGCGACTGTTGCCCTCTGCACGGATCTCCACATCGTTGGAGCCCTGCAGCAGCAAAGCCTTCTTCAGGTTGCCCGTTGCCTGGTCCATGTAGGCAATGCTGTTCTTGCAGTGGTAGGTGAGGTTCTGGGATGCCTCAGTGGACAGAAGCCTCAAGAAGGTCAGCTGGACACTGGCAGCAATGGCGGCGGGGCCTTCCTGAGCATAGTCGAACTGTACGACCAGGACACAGGGCGAGGTACTTTGTTAGCAGATTTTAATGTTCAGGATAGCTTTGATTTTCTCATAAGAATTGATCTGAAGCGTTGCATTGTATGAAAGCACACTCACGTGGAATCCTCCGTTCATGGTCTCTCCGAACCAGATGTGTTTGCGCTCCTTGCTCTTGCTGGTCCACCAGTTCTTCTGTGGTACCTTGGCAATGCTGGGGTAGACGCAGGTCTCTCCGCTCTCCATGTTACAGAACACCTTCATGGCATCAGCTGTGCTGCCCATGTTGGGATCCACCCAGTAGTTGCCTGGAGAGAGCAGAAAAGAGTGCGGATCAGGAGTGATGCCGGACAAACTAAACAGACATAGACTTAAACGAGTGGGCTGTTGAATGGCTGGATACCAAAAGATAATTTCTGTTTATTGAATTATTGATTTATTCTCCAAAATTAGAAGTACAAAGAATGAAGGATTGCCTTAGAGTTCACGTGACAACAACAACTACCACTCAAACAGGTCTTTTCAGTTAGTTTTCAGTGGCCCAACTTACCGCTCTTCCATTCGGGGTGGCACAGTTTCAGGTCTCTGCAGGTGCGAGCGGGGTTCTTCTGGCTGCCGTCGGGGCTGCGCAGGTTCTCGATCTGGTTGTTAAGGGACTTGAGTGTGGAGTCCACCTCCACGTCGTGCTGCCTCAGGGAGCTGGAGGCCTCATCAGCCCTCATGTACCTGAGTGGATCGGTGGATTTCTCAGTCTGACCCAGACCGGCGAAGGCAGACATGTCGATGCCAGGGCCAGGGGGACCAGGAGGGCCAGGGGGTCCGGAGTTACCAGGAGGACCCTGAAAGAGGAGTTAAAGAGTTTAGGGCTAGGTATGGGACCAATCTGATCCAATATCGCTATCAGTTCCGATATGGCTGCAATCCACTCATCAGATATCGGACTGATGCCACTGATCCACGTACTGATGATCCTTATTGCATAGTACGTTTAAAAAAAAAAAACAGTGTGATTATTTTCACTATGAACTGTTCAATTGTTTAAGACCATAGATATGTGACACTGCACACATTAAAAACTACTACTATACTACTGTTATACTTCAGTCATAAAAAAACATCTGAAAGCTGTTCAAATACACGTGTTTCGAATACATTTAAACCTAAATGTGTTTTTGAATATATTTTGCTCTTTCAAATGAATTGCTGTGTTGCTTATGCCTTTATAACTTGAATCGGGTTGAACTGAAAAGTATTGGATTGGTGCATCTCTAGTTTAGGTTGTCATATGCAAGACAGGGCTGAAAAGGTATAGTATATAGACTTGTTGTTGGTTCTGGATTTTATTTTTACGTACAGCAGGACCAGATTCTCCAGAACGACCACGAGGTCCAGGGGGTCCGATGGGGCCGAGCATTCCATTTGATCCATCTTTTCCAGCAGGTCCGGTTGGGCCAGGTGGTCCCTACAATAACAGTCAGTGTTAAAGTGAAAGCTATTGGATATTCAAATGTCTATGCTATATACTAAGAATCATAACTTCATGCTTTGAACTTGGAAAGGAAAAATCTGATAAAGCAAATTAAAATGTGCCAGTCGTTTCTCTCTATCACCGCAATCACCTGCAGACCCTCTGCCTTATTATGCATGAGGACTATTTGCACGGTGACATTTCCCTCCATTTCTCTTATCGAGCTCGGTGCTTAGCTAATCTACAAGAGATATTGAAGGCCATTTCCGATCTCAGCAGGAGAGGTTTCACCAATCTCGGTCCCCTCCCGTCTGTCTGCTTCTCTTCTTAGCAGAGAGTAATTACAAAATGCCTCAGCTGCCCATCTTATCTCAGCAGTGGGTAATTAAAGAACGTGGCCTTTACTGACCCTGTCTCCTTCAGGTGATTGGAGATTTAACAAAAAAGACTAACCTGTGCCCTTCATTACCATCACAGATCTTGGGCTTTAAAAACGGCGGGATTGAAATGTAAGGAGCGTTTTTCTTCTCTTTCGTTTGCTTTTTCAAAAAAAAATGTTCTTCTCACCTTTGCACCGCTGGGTCCAGCAGGTCCGGAAGCTCCAGAGTCTCCAGCGGAACCCTGTCAGGACAATAACGAATTAGAAGGTAGATCAGATCAGACTGATTCAAGGAAGTAGGGTAAAGAAACATGGAACACCAGGGATGAGCCATGAGGTTTGGATAACTTACGGGAGGTCCAGGAAGACCCTGCAGACCGGTGAAGCCACGGTGTCCCTTCTGTCCCCTCTCTCCGGTCTCACCAGCCTCTCCCTTGTCTCCACGTGGTCCTTGGGGTCCCTGGGAGTAAAGGTTTAACATGTATTAAAATGCATGGCTGCATATGTGAAGCACTTTTAATGACCTAAATCTTAATTTATTTTATTTTATTTTATTTGGAAAATGTAAAAGTCACCTATTATGCAAAATTCACATATTCATGTTTTTTCCACATTAATTTGGGTCCCTCATATTTAGTCTAGAGACTCCTAAAGTATGAGAAAAACCAGCCTCTCTTTATACCCCCTCCACCTTTCTGAAAACCTGTGTTCAAAAACCCCAGTCAGATTCCTCTCCCCTTATGACATCATAAGGGGATAAGCCACGCACCCTGATTACAAACCCAACTCAGCACTACCTCTCCTGTGATAAGCACACCCTCAGATATACCCCTTAAACTAGCTGGCAGTTAGATTCAAACCTGCAGTGAGATTCAGGGCAAATCAGAGCAGACTGGTTTTATATGGAAGGCGGGGCTTAAAGATACAGGTTATAAAATGGAGCGTTTCAGACAGAGGCTTAAAAAAGAGACGATTTAGCAAATGCACTATGAAAACAGTATTTAGTACTGAGTACCAAATTACAATTTTGAACCTGAAAAATTGCATATTTTGTGACCTTTAATGATGTTGCTGAAGTAAGCGATGATTATACTCACAGCCATTCCTCTAGCGCCAGCGGGTCCTGAAGGTCCTGCAGGTCCTTGAGCACCCTAATGAAAGATTCGATATTGCGGGTTAGGGTTTTTTGTATTGACAAAAAAATCTGAATCAGGGCTCAACACTGTGGCTTTGCCTGTGGTCCATACAGTGTGTTGTGATACTTACAGACTCTCCTCTGTCTCCCTGCTTGCCGAGGGGTCCGACGGGTCCGGGGGCACCAGGGGCTCCAGATAATCCGGGGGCACCACCAGGACCGGTGTTTCCTCGCTCTCCCTACAGGAAGACAGAAAATAATGACTTGGGTTAATAACTTTCTCCAAATCTATAAAACAGTGTTGCCATAATCCGATTCTGATTATTTCTGTCTTTACTAAGAGGCTGTGCCCATTTTGTCTGCATTTATGCTCCTGCTTCATTGTATGTGCTTTTGTAAGTGTCTGAACACTTATGTGTGTTAATGTGCTACATGTTTATGCACTTGTATGTGTTCATATGCCCTTTAGTTGATTGCTATACATACGTAGTATGTTTTTACATGCCATCAACCTGCTGTCATGGTCTGGAATACTGGTTTTGTTATTGTATTTGTCTGTGCTCATGTGCTCTTTTTGTGTTGTTTTTTTGTATGT
Source organism: Ammodytes marinus (assembly GCF_949987685.1). Classification (NCBI taxonomy): domain Eukaryota; kingdom Metazoa; phylum Chordata; class Actinopteri; order Uranoscopiformes; family Ammodytidae; genus Ammodytes; species Ammodytes marinus. Next base: position 19,215,196 of record NC_137211.1, on the reverse strand, counting down.
ATTTTTTGTGTTCTCTTTTACAGCCATCAACCTGCTTGGGAGTGATGAAAATAGGCCTGTATGGCTAACTCTGGCACATTTACATGATGGACTCTATTACATTAATTAATATGCGTTGTCCCCTTTTCTGTAACTGTTACTATCAGAATAAGTAGATTTTTGTCAAACTGTGTGATTTGTTGGACTAGTTTCAGATTGTTGTGTGATGCTGAGGTGTCTCACCTTGACTCCAGCAGATCCATCTCTACCAGGAGGTCCATCTGATCCAGGGGTTCCCTGTGATACAGGAACATATTTTGTTAACGATGTGCATTTGTTTAACATGACGGTCTCATTTCGGCTATATCACTGTGCAGTCCTGACCTCGCGTCCAGTCTCTCCAGAAGGTCCAGTGAGTCCGGGAGGTCCGACGGGTCCAGGGGGTCCACGGTCTCCAGCAGAGCCGGGAGATCCTTGTTTACCAGGTTCACCCTAAACACAAAGGCATTGATTGATACAGTTCTGTAGGGGTTCTATTTGACTATTACAAATCTACAAATCAACATATTGTATATTGACGAAAGCACTTACAGAAGGTCCGGGGAGACCAGCGAATCCTCTCTCTCCGCGCTGACCTGGCAAACCAACAATACCACGAGATCCACCAAGACCCATAGGACCTGAAGGACCATCAGCACCCTAAGGAGTCAGGAAAAGAGAAGACTGAGTTGTTAAGTGTTCTCGTTCAGCCCGTACCACACTGTGTTCAAAGTGTCTAGACGGTTTCTCCTGGTAGTAAGGTGCAGTTGTTAATTCGGTACTTGTGGATTCTTGTGAGGTGCAAAATCAAACTCACAGGTGGTCCATCCTCTCCAGCCTCTCCCTTCTCTCCCGATGTACCTGCTGGTCCGCGGAGCCCAGCGTCTCCCTGTCTACCTGGGGATCCACCGTCACCGCGAGCACCCTTGGGTCCGTCCTTACCACTTCCACCAGCAGGGCCAGCAGCACCGGGGTTTCCCTGTTACGAAACGAGGGAGAAATGCAAATGGGTAAGAGCAGAAATACACTCAGTTTAATAGTTCAAACATAAAGTCAATTAATTTGCACCTTGGTAAATTTGATAGTGATGAAACACTCACATTAGGCCCGGGAGATCCAACTCTGCCTGCAGCACCAGGGAAACCAGTAGCACCCTGCCAAAGACAAAGAAGAGTTCAGCAACCATAACATTTCCAACCTGTGTGAAAGTACTGTGTGATGACGATGAGTATTCCAATAATCAATGAATCTGGTGAATACTTTCTTTATTCTCTATACTCTTACTGTATATGTGTACTGTGTTGAGTGTTACTGATGTTGTTGCATTCTTAAATCAGTAAATTAATTAATGAATCAATCCATGTCCAGAACTCTTAAATGTACTGAATGTAATGTGAACAGTCCGGATTCAGCAGAAGACTTGTGAGGTGGACCGTGATAAACGTATTCATGTGATAAAGTTTAAATAATAAATAAGAGTAACTCACAGGAGCTCCCTGAGCACCACGGGCTCCTTTAAGTCCAGATACACCAGTTGGTCCCTGAGAAGAGGAAAAACAATGTATCATGTTTTTATTCCACAACAGTGACTTTAAAGCTATGTAAGCTACGATCCATAAATGTGTCGTAAGATCTATAGATCCATCGATCTTGCTCCAGGTACTCACCACAGGTCCAGGAGCCCCAGAAGGTCCCTGAGGGCCAGGAGCACCACCTTCTCCCTTCTGTCCACCCTCTCCAAGCTCTCCCTTAGCACCAGGCTGACCATCTGCACCCTAGATGTTGTAACAAGGACAGTAATATTGGCACAATGTCAATGAACGGAAAATTTACAAAAATAAAATTCATCAGTTATTTAATTTGAACAAAAATGGTCTTTACTTACAGGAGGTCCAGCAAAACCAGCAGGTCCAGGAGGTCCGCCCTCACCACGGTCACCCTATGAGAGGACAAAGGAGACGATTGGTCAGTGCAGGCTTTGGTTGAGATATTGATGCTGTGTTTTTATCGTTGTTGTTTTTTTTATTCTTCTTCAACACTGTTTATTGGCTTTAGTTTATATATTTAAATATGTAAGTACAGAGGGGAATATTTCAATGATAAATTGGATAAATAAATAGACAACCTCATAGTGCCAGTAGCACCAATCCTTGTCTTGATTGTAAGTTTCTATACAATCAAGTCTTCATAAAAATCATAGTAAAGATATTACCTCTCACGTCAGTTTTGGCAAGGCCAAACTTCCAGACGTGTCATTTGAGTTTAAAATGACTGAACGAAACATCTTTTAGTCGGAGAAAAGTGCTCAGTCCTGTTTGATTTAATTTAATCGTCACTAGCAATGACTCTTCACACTACAAATTCAGTTTAGTTTTTTTCTGTTATGATATTGTAACACTATTTATTTATGAGTCTTGGGTAAAGGATGCTATTCCATTTGAGCCCCATTAGAAAAGATCAAACACATAGTGCTCTTTTTTACACCAGTGTTTCCACAGAACATGCCCAAGGAAAATGTGTGCATCACGCACACAAGTTCAAGCTTGTTTGAAGGTTTATGCATTGTGTGTTACATTGTGGGGTTTTATGAATGATTGTAGGGAGTGAAAATACATTTTAGCCACGGAACAAACACACTGAGAAAGTATGCATGCTCCTCTGTTGGCTGGTAGATTTTACATTAATAAGGGGCACCAATCAACTTTTGGTGTGTACTGCAAACTGTACGCATGACAAAAAAACAGGTACTCACAGGGGCACCACGGGCACCGGAAGCACCAGTTGGGCCAGAAGGTCCAGTTTCACCCTGGAGAAGAGAGAAAACCAGTCAGTAAACAAAAAATCAAAATAACAAACATACGACATGAACGTTAATACACACACATTCTGTTCATTAAGAGTAATTTGATAATATTTCCCCTTCAACAATCCAATGGGTGGCACTGTTATTCTCACCTTGGCGCCGTTGGGTCCAGATGGGCCAGGAGGACCAATGGGACCAGTCAAACCCTGAGAGAAGGAGAGAGTATTGATGAAGAGATAACAGGAGAAACAATCATGATAGATAATAGTTTGGGTTTGATTTGGATTTTTTTTCTGATTTATTTTGAACTCACTCTGCCACCGTCCTTTCCAGAAGCTCCCTCAGGTCCCTTGGCTCCATTGTCACCCTGTCGGACAAAGTGGGATGCATGGTCATTCCATTAGCTTTTATTAACTGTAACATTAAATCATCCATAATAATATTAAAACAAAAGTCCCTTTGGACAATTTATGAATGAAACTGTCACTCACTCTGTCTCCCTTAGCTCCTGGGATGCCACCATTTCCTCTCTCTCCGGGCATTCCCTGCAGGCCGGGGGGTCCTTGGGATCCAGCAGCACCATTGGGTCCAATCGCTCCCTGGATTACAATTTGCAAGAATTATTTCATCTTGTACATGCTCTGGTCTTTTTCTTTCTTTCTGGTATAAAGGTCTTCATTACTTGCTCTTAATTAAATTCAAGGTATACTTTAATATTTTGGTTTATTCACTTCTTAGTTATTTGCCAATGATTAAATAAGAAGATTGACACCACTCCTGTAAGGTAAATATGAAGCTACAGCCAGTTGCCAATTAGCTTAGCACAAAGACTGTAAACAGGGGGAAACTAGTAGCCTGGTTTTGTCCAAAGGTAACAAAAGTTGGAGCACGTCTTAAGATGAAAACAAATAACTATTCTGAAAAAAAACTAATATAAATTAATATATTTTGATACTATAGCCTCAAATCTAATTTATTTCAAGCTGCACATTGGACAATGTGCATGATTTAAACACCTGTGGAAGAGCTTCTGTTGTATAGTCTGCTAAAGATAAAATTCAGTGACGTGTGCTTAAAAGGAGGGTAAATCGAAACAAAAATCTGTCTCAAAGCCGTTCACTGACCTTGGGTCCATCAGTTCCAGGTGTGCCAGGGAGTCCACGAGGTCCCTGCAGACCCTGAGCTCCAGCACCTCCTCTCTCTCCAGGGAAACCACGTTCACCCTGTCACAAAGGACAAAAATATGCTCAAATTAGCTCAGTAAGTTGATGAAAAAAAAGTTCATAATAAGTGTTTATTTGTGTGTATTTTACTGGGAGATGCAGGCGCGATGATTAAACATGCAAACTCACTCTAGCTCCAACAGCACCGGGAGCTCCACCCTCTCCAGGAACACCCTGCACAGAGAGAAAATAAGTTTCATTGAAATAATTACACACACTTAAACCTCAGTAACACATTGGTAGTCCAAGTGTAAATAGCCAACATAATCAATCTAACAACTTAATATAACTACAATCCAGAGCATTGCAATGTAACACAAGTCGTTTATCTTTTAGAGAGTTCAATGAGTTTGTCAACGACCGTGAACCTATAGATGAAACAGGTAAACACTCACCTGGTCTCCAGGTTTGCCAGCTTCTCCGGGGGAACCAGATGGTCCAGGGAGACCCTGTAGAACAACAGCAAAGGGATCAATTATAAAGTATCCAAAGTGGAATAGACATTATATTTCTTTGTTATTATTTTTATTTTTCCAAAATGGTGTTTCTGGGTTTTGATGAGAACATAAACTGACCTGGAAGCCATTAGGTCCGGGCTGTCCTTGCTCTCCTCTCTCTCCAGCAGGTCCCTATGATGGATCCAAAACACAGGTGATCAGTCCAAGGACAAGTGTAAAGGCAAGGCAAGTGTAAACTGTACAGCTGTTTGGTGTGGGACAGTATCTCACAAACTGCTGTCACACAGAAATACTCACAGCAGGGCCGGGAGGTCCAGAAGATCCAGTCTCACCATCTTTTCCAGACAGACCCTGTTTGGCGAGGAGCATTACAATTATGAAGTAATAATCCAGAGACAGAACATGATTAATACATTTCCTAGGATTGATAGAAGGTAAGGTATTGATCGAGACCATGTACTCACTCTCAGACCAGGACGACCCAAAAGACCCTTCTCTCCTGCCTTTCCAGCTTCACCCTGTTGAGGATAAAATTACAGTGAATGATCTGTAGAAACTGTCTAAGTAAAGTGCTACTTGGCTATTGAAATGCTAATTTACAGATTTTGTCTAGATCGTGTAGTATGTACACAAACATGTATGTAGAATGATTTTTATTAGCCAAGATTTCATGATAATAACTCACATTGGCTCCCTTTGGTCCGGGGAATCCCATCACTCCAGGCTGTCCACGGGCTCCCTGAGGGCCAGGTGGGCCGGGGCGACCGTCATCACCAGCGGCACCCTGTCAAAGGCACAACAAGGTTAATGCTTACATCAAGATTGTTATATTAGCATGAACAAAAAAAGGGCTTCTTAAATCTAAAAATTCAAGTCAGTAAATTGCAGGTTCTACTTCTGGTAGAAGAGTGTGTATGCTCTTCTTAGCTGCAATGAAATAGTGGACAATGTGACTAGTTAATTGTAAGTGTGGTGGAATTGTGCTTGATATATCCTGTGTTTGTAGGCACACGTGCAGTAGTTTTGTCATATTGTCAAGTGCTAGTGGGAAGCCATTTTACCTGGGTAAGAAGCTATTTTAAAATGTTTAATTTGTGTGCCTTTGTTTACAGATATAAGCTGTTAAATGTAAACAATGATGTCAGCTCATCGTAACAAATCAAACTTTGAATTTTGTGAACTTATACTAGTGATATGCATTTTTTGCTTGGGAGAACTGAAATACTTCAACCTTTCATGAGCTTTTTCAGGGGGAACTAGTAATGATTAATAATGTACTCACAGAAGGTCCACCTTTGCCTTGAGCACCAGCATCTCCGGGACGACCAGTAAGACCCTACGAAAGGGCACAGACATTTTAGAGAGCATTCATTTCAGAAGTGGGAGCAATCTCAACAGTGCACAAAAAAATCAGTCAGATCAAACTGATCAAGCTTAATATTTATTTGGTGGTTGCACACATCAGCCCTGTCTGACTGTTTCCAGGCTGGGAATACATTGAAGATGTCAGACTCACTCTTGCTCCGGGGAGACCAGACTCTCCTGTGCGTCCGGGGTCTCCACCAGCACCTTTAGGCCCAGCAGCACCGGGAACGCCACGGTCACCAGGGGCACCCTGAAGAACACAAGACAAAAAGAAGACAGCTTTGAAAAAAATCAGTCTGCTAACAATATGGCACCTATTTGTCTTCAGAAGTTGAGATTAAGTTAAGAGGTTTGTAGTGTCGATGGGACCCACCTTAGCACCAGCAAGACCATCCTGACCTGGGAAACCACGGTTACCAGGAGCTCCCTGGAAAGAATCAAAGAGATAAAGTTGATTAGAATATTCATGAAATAGAAAGAAGTGACTCATAATGTCACTTTGACTGTACGTCCTGGTTACTTACTCTCTCTCCGGGAGGTCCAAGTGGTCCAGCAGACCCAGGCTCTCCTCTGGCTCCTCTCTTTCCTTCTTCTCCAGCCGGGCCGGGGGCACCTTGAAGACCAGCGGGGCCCTGGGAAGAAATGAACCATTTGTTAAGTCAATCTTTCCATCTAGTTTATCAATCAAAGATAATTCGTGTGGGTTATTATGGCATGTATGGTCAAGTTTACAAGGTTTATAAGTTCAAACTGAGCAACTCACAAGCTCTCCCTTGGGTCCAGCTTCACCTTTGAATCCGGGAACACCGGGGTCTCCCTAAACATGGCAAGAAAGAAGGACATCCACAAACAATAAATAATCATATAGTATTGAGGTTATGAAGGATTCAATGAGTTTTAAGATGATTCCCCATGTGACTTACAGACTGTCCCTTTGGCCCCAGAGGTCCAGTAGCTCCCTGTGGTCCGGGTGGGCCACGGGGGCCGGGGAAACCAGGAGCGCCAGCAATACCAGCACCACCCTACGAGGGAGAAAAGACACAACAGAATATATCAGAATGAAGTATGCCAGTGATATTATGAATTATAAAGAAACACACCACAGGTAATGAAGGAATGAATACAGAGAGTTGACTTACAGCAGATCCTTTAGATCCAGGGATACCATCAGTTCCGGGGTTACCCTACACACACACACACACACACACACAGAGAAAGAAGTAATGCATCACATAAATTGACAATAAATGGGGGGGGGGGGACCACTGTATAAGAATGGTACTGTTGAATGAGTAAATCAAAATCTGGTTTAACAGGATGAATGATGGCAAACGCACCGATGCTCCGGCGGGTCCAGGGGATCCTGGTGTGCCGGCCTCTCCGCGGGGTCCCTGTTGTCCTTCAGATCCGCGGGCTCCTGTGGGACCAGCTTCTCCCTGGACAGGACACAATCAGGTTATCATTAACAGGTATGAGGGAGCTCATTGTTTTACTCTTCATTTCATTTACATGTTAATAGTGTGTTTTGCATCTGTTCTTTCAATTCCTATGTGTTCCTATAAACACTTGTCTGATTTCTGTTCTGAAAAAAATTAAACTGAATATTGTGCGTGACTATTATTGGATCTTTTTCGAGTAACCATACTGAATGAAGAGTGCAAAGCTGCCTGAAAGTACTTCAGAGAGGCACAACACCATTATTTTCTGAAAAGGCCAAGGAGAGCCAACCTCCCCCCAAAAGCTGCTTGTCAACCATTACAGATGCACCACAGAAAGCATCCAAACAAACTGCCTGACAGCTTGATAAAGCAGCTGCACCAAGGCTGACAGAAAATAAAAAAAGCCCTCCAGCGTGTGGTGAAAAGGACATTGTTGGCATTAGGCGGCCATCACTAGAACGTCAGGGCTAAAAACATTATGAAATACATCACACACCCTGGACGCCATCTGTTGAAGCTACTACTACCATCAGGCAGAAGCTTCAGATCAATACACACACACACACACACACACACACACACACACGCACGCACGCACGCACGCACACACACACAAACACTGAAAAACAGCTATTTCCCAAAAGCTGTGTCACGACATTTCTTCAGTCTGACAAAATAGGTGTGCGGCCATCATGGAAAATGTGCAACATTGAGTAAATATCTGCCCAATGCTCCTTCACTGTACTTCACTGCACTTCTGTTGCTGATGCTTTTTTTGCACCTGTCAGTTGTAGTTGTATTTAATTGTTCACTGTATTTTATTTGTGAACAATTGTTTTATTGCAAATTTATAGAAGACATTTTTCAAAACATATTGCAATAAACATCCCCCCTTTTCCTCCCTCCCTTCATCCTGTTTTTTCACTCTCCCTGGTGGCACATCCCTCCATCCCTCCCTCCATCTCAGTTTAGCCAAACACTACCAATATAAACAAAGATGTATTCTCTATGTTTTAAGTAGGTCTGTTAATACAGAGGGAGCATCCTTCCACATTTCCAACGTAGAGACCTGAACTTTCTTTATCCTGGCTGTGGACAGTTATAACACATTGTTCACTATATTCTATTTTTATACTACCTATACCTGCTTGTATTTTTTTTAACTTATATTGCAAATATTCTGTTCTTTTCATCTCTTATTCATTCTTGTAAATATGTGGGAAAACAATGGACCATTTGAGGCTGAAGCAATTGCTATTTACATGTGCTTTAACAATAACAATAGGGTTATTTAATCTAGAGGAATTCCGTAGGTGAGGTAGAGTAGAATACTTTATTTTACTATCCAAGGTGTGCTACAGTAAACTTTTGCCTCATCAATTATGTGATCTGATTCTGTACAAACCTTAGATCCTGGAGATCCTGGGAAACCGGGTGCTCCAGAAGGACCAACGGGCCCCTGTAGGACAAAATAAAAATAACATGCAAGTTAGGCTTCATGTCTCATTCTTTTTATTGCTGTTTTATATAAGTTTTTTAAAAAATCAATTGAATGTATTGGATGCAAAGTGGGAACTCTGATTACGTACAGGGGGACCAGCGGGACCAGGCAAGCCATCATTACCACGGGCACCCTGAAGGAAAAGACAGGACAGTCAGTTGTGTTGCTCAACCCATGAGGTGACAAGGGACCAGGAAATCATTGGTGCTTATGTGACTTTGTTACTCACTGCAGATCCAGCAGCTCCGGGACGTCCTCTCTCACCGGGCAAACCACGTGCACCCTGTGAAAGTGGATACAATTGGTCAGTTTTTTTTCTTGCTCACTATGAAACACCTAGCTTGTATTTAAAAAAAAACATATTATTATATTCTCTCGCATCCAATTCTGCTACTATTCTATGTGGGAACAAAAGCACTGAAGACTCACCATGGGCCCTGGTGCGCCATTCTCTCCAGCAGTACCGGTCTCGCCCTGATAGGAACAGAGAAGCAGAACATTTTTTTTAAAGAAGCAAGCGGGAAAATAATGGAAACAATTGCTAGATAATTCAGATCTCGATAAAAAAAAAATTAATTGAATTGTCTTACCTTGGCTCCTGCAGCACCATTTTCTCCCTTAGCTCCATCCAGACCAGGATGACCCTACAGAGAAGACATGACAAGATATATCAGTCAGTCCTGAGGTAATGAAATGAAAGGAGCAGCTACAATTATGTGAGTATTGAGCCCCCCCTAAGCCATCTACAGTTCAGCAGAGAAGAAGCCTGACACACTCACTCTGTGTCCTTTGATTCCAGGAAGTCCAGGAGTTCCAGGGAATCCACGAGCTCCCTGAAATACAAAAACATTTTAAAAAAATCTACATGAGCAATACTCAACTAACTCTGTTGACATGTGTTATCATTGACGCAGCAACAGAATATATGATTCTCCTGATGTAAGTATTAAGAAATCAGTTGATGTTCACCTGAGGCCCTGCAGGTCCACGCTCACCAGCTTTTCCAGGTTTACCAGCATCACCCTAGAGACAAACAGGAAGAGGAATGATGATTGGTTAAAGTGCAATTTACGCTGGTGGAAAGATATTCATGCAATTCTCATTTTCACCAGTTGTTAGGAGAAAGATAGTGCCCCCTGGTGGTAGGTGTAGTTTAGAGTGTGTGGGGACAATAATATCGGATTGACAGAATTACTTTTATGTCATAGTAAAAGTAAAAAATAGGGTTTTTTGTTAATTCATGAAATGTACACGTACATCACTTCCAGGTTTTCCAGAAGGTCCAGGTGGTCCACGAGGTCCCAGTGCTCCCTGTTATAAAAACATACACGGGTGAATCATTAGTGACAGATATCTATTTGCTCCAAAGACAATTAAAAAGACAATGACCTTATTCATGTGTTAGTTGTTCGGGAAACCTTTCGACATTACAGCAATTTTGACCAGTGCAATCTGAAGTCAGACTGTTAGGTAAACAGGTGCATTCTGGGATAGGTATTAATACTCACAGCAGGTCCAGGCTCTCCAGCCTCACCAGCGGAACCTTGGAAACCCTGTGGCCCCTATTGATTCCAATGAAAAAGCAACGTATTAGGGATTTGTTCATTTTATGCCAACTATTTGACTCAATACATTTCCATATTAGCTCTTTCACTAGCATGACCAATCACATATTGATGTACTGTTGTAATAAATGTACTTACAGGAGCTCCAGAAGGTCCAGGGGGACCACGGGGACCCATAGGACCCTGCAAGAGAGAACACAAGATATACAGGGTAAGTTAAACTGGAATCTTTTATATACCAAAATGTGTGACAAATTAATTAGATATGTAGATTGAAAAAAGAGTGATGAAAAACCTTTGCATTTCTGAATGATAATATATATTTTAGAATAACTGCTCTTAATAAATATTTAAATGTTGTTTCTTTTTTATACTCCTACAAACTCTACTCCAAGTCAGTGTCAACAGCAAGCATGAAATCTGTGTTGGAGTGCAACCACTAAGCCACAAGGGGGCAGCACTGCAATCATCTCCATGAACGTTTACAGTGAATTTTTTTTTTCCCCACTTATATTCAGCAGCAAATGTGAAACAAGCTAGATGTCAGTGTGAGAGATGGTTTGTTTACCAGAACACGCACACACACACACACACACACACACACACACACACACACACACACACACACACGCATGCACGCACACAGGCACACACACACACACACACACACACGCACGCACGCACGCAATCACGCAAACACGCACGCACACACACTCACACACACACACACACACACACACACACACACACACACACACACACACACACACACACACACACAAACTGCTTATGTAAGATATACCAACTGTACACAGCACCACCACCTACCATTGGCCCTTGCATCACACCCATCTGAGCGCCTCCAGACTTCTCATCAAAACCTCCGGCCATCTGAGCAGCAAAGTTCTATAAAAAGACAAAACTTTGAGTCAGTTTATGAAGTTAAATAAATAGTGGGCCATTACAAACAACTGCAAGTAAACCACATTAACTGAACTACTCAACTTGAATTGTAGTTAAGTTGCCATGAAAGAAAACATGTTGGATTGATTTGCCTGCACCTGCTCCCTTACAAACTATGGCGCATGTTTCAACCTCCATATCTCTATGAAAGCATAGCATGAAAGAACACAACAAGTCCATTTGGGACCGCGAGTCTATGGTTCTTAAAAAATGAATACTTTTATGGACTCATTTTGATCAAGTCAAACACTCCTTTATCCTGTACTTTGAAAATAGAGCAAATATAGGATTTAGTGATGGTTGGGACAACGATAACGCTTTTGATTCATAACAACTATTTCCCAATAAGTCATGTGTGATATTCGATATGGGAGTACAAATGTGGTGTTAAGGACTTGGATTTGAGGAGGAAAAAAATGGGTTTGGTCCATAGTTGTTTATTCCATGTGTTAACAGAAGTGTTCTTATACTCACTCCTCCAAGCCCTGCTGGTCCAGGTGGGCCGGCGGGTCCGGGGTTTCCGGGTGTGCCGGGCTCACCATCTCTACCACGAGGTCCAATATTTCCCTAGGGAAAAAGAGAGAGGGTTATTTACTCTGAGTCTGCCATCACCAGGAGTACTCAAGCTGATTTCAGGCCAGAAATGATAGCTGCTTTACATACTGAAAAGGGACAAGTCTTTCCCCATCATTTCATTCTGGTGTTAACCCACACAGGTGCATGTTCTCTTGTATTATTATTCATTAGACTGGTCTGTTGCTTGTTTTTACAAAATGTCTCATATCACTTGCATGATGAATTAGATTTGGATGTCGCTACACTTGAGCAGTAATATAATTTCGATCTCAGCCTACACAGAACTCAGTCAGTCAGTTCAATTATAATAATGATCGAAACTGATGTTGATTGACCCAATATTTGGCTTCCCAATAACGAAAACACAGAGTATAATATGAGCCAACTTCTGCTCAGTGATGTACTGAGTAAATTGGTGGAGAGGTGTTTTTTGGACAGAGTGTGTTGTCTCTTACCGTATCACCCTTAGCGCCAGCTACTCCGCGTTGTCCCTGCTCACCTGAGGGGCCCTGCAAAACAAAAGATAATTGTCTCAGTAAAATTCCCAGGATGGCTTTGAACTCTTATTAAGAACACACAATGATAATATTATGCACCAGTACACAACCTCATTCAAACAATACTCAGATAAAATGAAGATAATAAACCAATTTCCCCCTGCATTTAAAAAAAAGATCTTTATGAAATCAATAAAAAGGTATTATATTTACCATAGGTCCGGGTGGTCCTTTTGGTCCAACAACCTGCACATAAGTAAGAAAGCTTTTGTCAGGTGTGTCTGTTGCTGTTGTCAAAAATAACTGTTAATGATCAGACCAAACTTTGATGTTGTGTCCGGCTGTACCAGTTTCCCACTAGCTAAAATTACACAAGAACATTCCAACTTTGTAGGAGGTGGACATCAGGCTAAAAACACATTCTGACGAGGATTTCATTTGACAGGACAAGTTTTGCTAAAAACATCACCTCCTCTTAACCTCTGCTTTGGCTGCCTTTGTTCCTTTGACATGTTCACTGGCAACAAAGTCGCTGAGAGGATCTAAGAGGATTGGACTGGGTTCATTATGTCCAAGGAATGCAGGATTTTTTCTTCACGAAATAGAAAGTTCAATTTTTGGACATTTTAGTCTGCCTCTGATCAGTGCTTATTGCCTCTGTAATGAAGGAAAATGTTTAAAACTTAAAATTTAGGATCATTAATGATAATGATAATAAATATGAACATAACACTGGTTGAGGCTTTGAGAACTCTAGGTCAAGGGCGAGATGTCAAATTCAACAAAGATGTTGAGAAACACGTGTATTGTCTATGTGATTATCATGGACATGCATGGGCAAAATGATGGACATCTAAAGGTCCAGAAATGCCCCTAAATTATTCATTACACATAAAAGCAACAAGTGAGATATATTTGTTTGATTAATTGTAAGCCCAATTACTCAGGAGTTTGTATAAAAGGAGTTTCGAGTGAAAGTTTTTTGTACAGAAATAGAGTAATGATTTCAGGCAATACTTCATCATGACAAACTTTAGAGGATTCATACTCACATCAGCAATATCTCCTGGTTCACCTTTCTGGCCCTGATTGATAAATAAAAATAATTGAAATCAGTGGATCGAAACACTTCACTCTTAATGCTAGAGATTTGACATGAAAACTTTACAGATTCCCAATAGTTACCTGAGCGCCAAGCGTCTCTGATGTTGCAGGTGGATGTATGAACAGGGGGAAAAAACATGAATAAGAAGAAAACATTAAAGTTGTAAACATATTGGAAAGCCGTTTGATTTTAAATTCAGGTCTGTGATTCTTTAGTAAAAGGAGACCCGCAAGGAAATCTTAAAATGCTACAGTGATCAAATACCATTCACCAAACCCAAAGGCAAAGAACCCATCCAGATTATATTAATGGTGAAATGTAATTCCAAGAGGGATGAAGCAGAAGCAAGCATGGACTTAAGAGATGAGAAGGAAGTATTTAGTGTGGGAGTATTCAATCATTAAAGCTAAATGTGAAAGTAAGTAAAAACACATTTAGTTTATTGAATAATGCATGGCAGCCAGTGCCAGTGCGCTTTCTTTTCAAAGTTGCATCATTTAAATAGCTACGAAAGATGTTTTATACCCAATTTGTGAGAATGTTTTTTTGGTTTAAGTGATCTTGAACTTATTCTACGTCTGAAGGCCTTGATGCATTACTGAGCAGGAACTCAGATGTCAGCAAAAGTATTTTGGTCAAGTTGTGACTTTGATGTACCTACTCTTTTTTTAAACATAACAACTCGCTTGTACATATTCTCTCTTTGACAGCTTATTATCTTTGTGGTATAGATACGTCAGTCAAATCCTTGTAAGTGTCATAGACCCGGATGTCTCTGAACACACCAAAGGAACGGTGGCTCTTTACAGGAGCTTGAACCTTTGACTGACTCAACTATATAGTGTTGTCATGAGGACCATCTCTGTAACAACTCATTGAGTTGAGGCTCAGTATGAATGTACAGTTGCTTCATGTCAGTGATAAGTTAAAAAGAGCAGAAGCGTCTCCACTGGTTTAGGTGAAAACTAGACACATCACATCTCAGGATCCATCCAATTCCTTATTGGGAATGAGATCATCCTGATAATGTTGCTTATCTGGTCTCCATCCAAAGCAACTATGTAGAGGGCCACTTTGGAATAGGGAACATCGAGAGCTGATTGAGATAAACACGTTTTTGAGGCCATATCATAAAACCTGATGTTTTAGGGCAGCCAAAACTATTAAAAAGAACATTTATAGATTATAATCAGTGACTAAATCAGCTACGATCAGTCAGGATATTTGGATCCTGAAGCAGTTCCCCATTCAAAAGCTTTAGCCAGGGTGAGATAAATGCAAGCTTTAAAGAGTAATTTATTCATGGTTATGTGAATAAATAAATTACAACCAATGGGGGCACTGGCATCAGCAGGGCAGATGGGACAGCACTCTCCAGATGGGAAGATAGGGTTGGCACACTCTTTGATCTCCTCGCAGATTATCTCATCGCACAGAACCGCTCCGCTGTCACACACACAGATACGACACGGCTCGGGCTTCCACACATCCTTATCATTATACAGCTGGCCGTCCTGGATGCAGCCACCTGCCTCCTCTGTGGTGGCCAGCAGGGGGCAATGAGAGGTGGTTCAAGAGAGAATTGGTTAGGGGAAAGGCATTGGCGCTTGTACAGTAATGTGGGTTTGGTAAAGCAGTTTAAAAACAAAGCTGTTGATGGCAGGGGGTCAAGGGGCACAGCAAGGAAGTGGGTGGAGTAATAGGGGGTTAAGATGGAGGAGTGATTAGCGAATGAAAGGGGGGGGGGGGGTATGGATGAGAAAAATGAAAGTTATCCTGTATCGAATCTAGCTATGAACACTTCATAAAGTAGTTGAAAGTAGGCCTATACAAAAAGGGATATTCACAAAACAGAAATCAAACACATGGGTGTGATTGCATGATGTTAATGAATATGGAGTAAGCCTCCTTTGATATGCTGATCAGGCTAACAGGTGTTGATCAGCATATCAAATAAATAAATGCATTTGTACAAATCCATGGCTGTGTAACACAACTTTGATTCACAAGTTTTAAACATAACTCATTAAGCATGAAAAGGATCAAAGGTGTCAATTTTATAGCAGGATTAAAATTGAATGTCAATAGGTACCACAGTTAACATTTGTGTCCGGAGCCCTGGTTGAGGTATTTCACGTCATTGGCTGAGTGTATTTAACCTGCCCGGCCTGCTCCGTATGAATGAAGCTCTCTTACGGGGATACTGTGCCCAATTGACAAGCTGCTGCCTTAAGTAAACACAGGGGTTTTTCTAAATTTCTCCATCTGGATCCCATAGCTGTGTCAAGCGCCAGTGCAAACACATTGGGGAATTTAGAAAGGGTGATTTGTTTTAAGTATACAGCTTAGGTCTGGGCCTGCCTACTAAAGCAGTCGTTTGTTTTCTAAGCATATTTGTGAAAGGGATACTTATCACCTGCATGTTATGAGGCTGATAACAAATAAGTTTGGCTACTGAAATATTTGCTATCTACTCCAAACAACATTTCTTTCTAGATTACAATGTATGCTTAAAGCTCATTATTGCTACAAAAGAGAGGGATATGAATGCAGAATGTTATAAATACAACTATGTCTATCATCTGTTGACTCCTGCTGTGCACCCTGTCCCCTGTCCTGCTCCCTTGCTGCTACCCTTTGAGCCTGCTAGTCTGGGGTCAAGCACTTGCTGACCCTGTCACTTCACATCATGAAATCCCTGAATCTTCTCCAGCCAAATCCTGTGGGTGAGGTTTACATATTACATTTTCAACATGTCTTCAAAAACAGTTAGACTTTCTCTTCACTATAATAGATGCTAAAGACACATTTTCAAGAAAACACAGATTTGTTTTGCTACATAATGGTAGGAAAAACTCATACAAAGGCATCTGAGGCTTCAATGAGCTTCTCTGTAGAAAACTAGCCCTGCGATATGAGCAAACACAGGATGTAAGGCTGGGAAGCAGGACCCAGGTGAGGACAAACAGACACTTGTTCACCTGGTCCTCCATCCCACACAAATGTGCCTTGACAGCCTCAACTATCCCATTGGCTGACTTGGAAAGATCATTATATAGCCAGTTTGACATTATGCTCTCACATCAGCAGCAAATTAAGACCAGCATCATTGTACAATTTTCATAAAACATGAAAAGCTGCCTTCCAGCTCAACAGAGTTGAGGGCTTCCATTGACACAACACCACCGACATTCAATTTGTTTCCCACTGTTCTTCTGAAAGATCAGGTGGAAAAGATTGTGAAAGCAAATCAAACTTGCCACAATAACAATGTCATTCTAGAAAAAAGTAATAAGACAAGAAAAACTGTGAAACTTACGGTCGTCCTCTTCCTGACATCTGACCACGGATAGTAAAACAACCTGGGATGCTACAAGTAGCAGAACAGTCCTTGAATCCACAAAGCCAAACATGTCTAAATATAAGACATGCACTAGCTTGGGTGAGAAATGAATGGATGGCCGAGACCAGGCTTTCAGTCAGAGGTGTGTTGAGTGTGAGTTCCCGGAGACTTATTGCACCATGCAGTCAAACCCTTCCAAAATCTAAGTGGAATCCAAAACGGGGCCCCAGCTGGCAGTCTGCACCCACTGCGTCAGGGCAAGCAGCGCGGTTTTATGTCCACTGTGCCTTGTATGGATCTTCGTATATTCCAAAATACCAGTCCTTCCCCCAGACCCCCTATCAGGCTGAAACCTGAACCTTATTGCCAGCCCCTCAATCCAGCAGCATCTACTCTCCCAGGCATTTTTCTTTTTTTTAACTCAAGCCCTCCTTCCTCCCTTGACCTGCGTGGCCTGGTCTGGCCAAGAGATGCACCTTCACTTTCACATTAAATAAGAGAGCAGAGCACAGGTCAAGCTCTGACTCGACAAAATGCTTTTGTGTTGGTGGATTACAAGATCTCAAAGCTTACTATTTTTGTTGACCAATATGAAATGGTAGAATAGCTTTCAGATTCATTTCAGGGACATTCTCTGTGTAACAATGACCAATGTTTGATTTAATAAAAATAATAGCTTTCTGGGGGGAAGCCTAAATAACTAAAGTAAACATTACTATTGGAGCACATATAGGGAAAGTCAAATATGTCATGGTGTACACATAAATGATCAAATCAAGGTAGATTTTAAAGGAAATGTTCTCCTGCCTGACTGAGGGGAGACTAACTACACTTTGCTGTCTTTATCGAATAAGCTGAGCTATGTTGTGAGTTATGATACATGTTTTTGTTGAAATCCATAGATGTATTCCTGACTTGGACTAAACCTGGTCTTTCCAGTTTTTTCCAGAGTTTTCTAAAAAGCATTGCTGTAACTCTATAAAGAGAAGACAACAATTTTGATCTCAAACCTAAAATAAGTCACAAAATATATAGTAAGCCATACATTTTGTTTAAATGATTACAGGCACAAACAATTGTTCCCCACTATTTGCTGTAAAAAATAAGTCGGAAGTCCTCTCCTAGACTTGTTCATTAACTTGAACATTAAGTTTTACCTGGCTGCCAGATACAGCTAGAAATCCTTTTTTTCTTCTTACATAACTTTATTTTTTTAGACTAATGAGGTGCCATTTGCAGTTAAACTCTTAGGTTATGAGAACTCAACACTGGGTCAGTTGGGTTGTTTGTTTGGGTCTAGTCTCTTGGATTATGGATTAATCAGCGAGCCGATGCAGTCCCTTAAAGTTTTGAGCTGTCCAACTACCAGTGCAGTTATGTCACGTTCACATTTCAGTCAAACTTTCTGAGAGCCTTTTCTGTTCGGCCAAAGACCATTGACAAGAGGTTGTCAGATCCGGTTAGATGTACAATCCTAATGTGGCTCAGCGCATGAAAGGAAACTCACCTGGAGATAAAAACCAAAATCATTTGCATTCAGCAGTTAAATATTATGTTTATGTAATATCACTTGCTCATGTTAATTGTCCAGTATAGGTCTGCTAAAAGGCTTCATAGCAACATTCCTGGTTAAAATAGCACATATATGCCAGGATTATCTATTGTGAAGCACAGCCAGACGGATGATGAAACGTATGTGTGATCTTTATCATGTACCTCTCTGCTAGATATAGGCCCAGGTGAGTGAGCTTTAAAAGGCGTCTTTGTCACGAGGAGAGGCACCGTAATTCCAGGGTCACGACCTTCTTGAGAGCCCCCCTCATTCCACATACAGGAAAGAAAGATTTGGACCCACCATATTTGGCTCTTTCCGCTCAGGTCTTTGAGACGTTTATTGTGTGCTGTATATTGGAACTATTTATATACCAATAATAATAAATTTTATTCATGGGCACCTTTCAGAACTTTCAAAGAGTCATTACATATGCACATGCAAAGTAATTGCACAGGTGAATTTTCTAACACTAAACTATGGTGAAATGTTTGAAAAATGAGGCAAGGGGGTAAATATCTTCTGAAATTGTTGATGGAATCTGGGTTTCAATAAATATTGTAGCAGGAGTCTCTCCTTGATTCCTACAAATGTTTGATATCATTAAAAAACACAGAAATACAGTAGAAAACAAGCAAATATAGTTAAAACATATTAAAAATATATCAATACAATTAAACTAAATAATTAGTTTAACAGTGTGCAGAGTTACGTGGGATAGGCCAATCTGAATATTGAGGGAGGTTTTAAAGGTGGCGAGAGACTCTATGGTACGGATGGATATTGGGAGAGAGATGGTATAAGATGGTAGAAAACGTACGTTAAGATGATCATAGTTAGGAAGGTTCTTCTTGTTTTGGTAATTTCAAGTTTAACAAGACACCACAACCAGTGATAATGCTGATGGGTCCAGCAACTAAAACATTTCAGGAATTTAAACAGCCAGTTACCCAGCTGAGCTGAATCAATAATCTGTGGCCTTTAGACAATACAGTGCCATCTTGCACCAACACTGTGTCTAGTTCGCGGCTGTAATTGCTGCTGTGTCATAGTTCTGTTGAAAAAGGCTTTTACTTGGGAAATGCACGCTGATGTATTTTGTTATTGTAACGTTACATTAAAAGTTTGTATTTTTTCCTCCTGTCTTGATCTCTTAACGGTTGTTTTCTCTTGTCTCTTTTGGCTTTTCTATGATGTTGTAAACGGAGCTGCTTTTGTTCAAAACCAAACCACCCTGAAATTATGGAACGGCTGAGTGTGCCTTGTCAGACGAAGTACACAACACAGATGCAAACAGATGTATCTAGAGATATTTATGGAATCACTGCCGCCATTTATAGCCTCCTACAAGAGCAGGGGATGTGTAATAATCTCAAAACAAGAGCACAGCTGAGATCTGTAGGGCAATCATTCAGCATTCATCTACCACTACTCTCTTTTTATGTAGATGAATACTACAGCACCAGGTCTTTATCAACGTACAGCAGGAATACTCAGTTCATTTTAGCCCTTCACATCCTTTTTCTCTGGTGCTCCGACTGTATACGGCCTTCTGCCGTCTCGTAGCACACACAATAGGCCTCTGTGTGCACGGCCCGCGGAATGCTGTGAGATGGCAGGGCAGTGGGATAGCTGCATGGTGCGGATGGGGGTTGGTGGGTGAGGAAGGGTGTGGAAGCTCGGAGGATGAATGAGGAGGGGGGTTGGTCTGAGGGAAAGGGAAGAGATGGCAGTGACGGACGGTGGGTGGTAATAGAGGGGGGACTGACCTCTCACAACTGTACGGGCGCACACAGGCTCCAGGGGTCTAGAGGGTGTCTAGGTTTCGGCACAGTGACCGCAGCAGAGGGGTGGCTGTGGTCCTCTTGTGTACACACTAACTGGGGACGGGAGGGTAATTCAGCACACACCTGGGGGGGAAAGCAGAGGACAGACAGGCCCTGAAGGCTGACAATGTCTCACAATGTCTCCAGCCCATCATGATAAACTGAATGGGTCTAGATGTTGAGGTTTTAATGAACCAAAAAGGAATTATCAAAGGACAGATAAGACATTAGTGGCTACAACATGCTCAGAGGACACATTGACACTATAGTCACTGTTTATATAACAATAGTAAAAGAGCTACTGTTTAGAAACAAAACCATATTTTTACAAGGGAAAAATATTTCAGTACTATGATTTAATTACCAATGAAATAAAACTAAATACCCACACTAGCGGCCCCATCAGGCTGTAATGCTCATTACACAACTGAAAACCAAGTGCTAGTTTGAATGAAAACATGCATACTCCACTTTTGCAGAACAATTCTGCCTGAGGTTTGTGCCATGAGAAGGATCATTTCACCACCTACAATCGAAATGATTTATCTTTTGCACAATTACCATTTTAGGACATTTCAGCCTCAGCTTTATATGTCTGATTTTCAGCTGTTTAAGCTGTTGTCAGTCTCCAGTGGACAACGGATGTAGTATGGTTAATATACCAACATTTCTCAACAAATTTGGAGCACAACATTGACCTTTTAAGTTTAACACATCACCTGGCAGATGTTAGTGCAGCATTCACTCTGTTATAGCTCTATTTTCAGTCTCTACCAACTCCTGAGGGAAATATCTGGCTCCGGCTGATAAATGCTCCACTATGTTCACCAGCTAGTCACTATGTCTGTTTAGTGTACAGTGGAGTTTTAGACAAAAAAAGGAAAAGTAATTACAGTATATGTGATCTAAAGTACAGGTACATCTGATCTGAGGCTGATAAAAGTCCCCAGACTAATACGTTACTAGTACTAGGTGCTGGACCAATACTTGACTGAGAGATAGCACATGCACAGTTCTAAAATAACAGATATAGAAAATAGATAGATATAGATTGATCTGTTTATTTTGCTCTCTCTTTCTTTCTGTGTGTGTGTGTGTGTGTGTATGTGTGTGTGTGTGTGTGTGTGTGTGTGTGTGTGTGTGTGTGTGTGTGTGTGTGTGTGTGTGTGTGTGTGTGTGTGTGTGTGTGTGTGTGTGTGTGTGTGTTTTCATGTGTGTGTTTGTGTCACCATATACAGTATGTGGGTAGAATTAGAGCAGAGGAATTCCTTTCACCCTGGGTGGCATGGGGTCAATGGTCGCTATCCTTCAATTTGAGATACACATATTAAATCTCTAATCTCTCTACAAGCATTGAACAGGTTCTAATAAGAAGATTAGTTTCACAAGGTACTGTTCTTATTTCATGCTGCTACTTAATATTAAATCATTGCCATCTTACGTTTGACAGTGACACGGATTTTATGTTTACCAGAAACTGGAAATGGGTTGAATTAAGATGTTTTCGGCACTTTGTGTTTGTGGTAAAAAAAAACATTCAGTTTAGTAGTTCAAGACTTCAAGAGTAGTTTGTGGTAGTCTGACTTCAATATGTTTCAAGGCCCAGAGTGGCTGTGGCTGATTTGGAAAAGTAAGCATGCTATGAAAACGGCAGTGTAATTGGTGTAATGTGTCCAGAACAGGCTGATTATGAGGATAAATAATATGCTTTAAATAGTTTTAGAACTAATGCATGGCTCTTAACATGTACGTTCCCACACATAAATTATCTAAACTAGATTAACTTTGAATACAGAGTGCTGTAACATAAACATATTTGGCCATCTGTTTGTAAATTATTCAGCCCATATATTACATTTGTTGTATGATCCTAAAATCGCATTTGTACCTGATTAATGCCAACACTGTTCTAATCATATTTCAACAGCTTCTACACATTTTCCTTCCGAAAGTCCCCAAAACTGGCTGACCAAAGTGGTGTCTAAGCCAGGGCTTTACCCAGACCTCCAGATTACTGAGCCTGAATCAAAGCACCAGACCCGGTATGTTTCTTTTCCTGTGTGAGGTGGAGGGGGGAAGAGGTTAAGTTTGTGCAGGCTTGGTGAGTGCAGCGAGGGGGGCTTTCTCACATAAGATGGAGGATGAAGGGACAAAGGTGGCATTCATTGGCCCAGGAATGGAAAACATTTTCGCCTGAAAACAGAGAAGCTACAACCGGCAGAGGTAGTGCAGAGAGGCCATGAGTTAGCATGGACCCCAATTGGAGAAAGTCACACGCCTAGAAATGCTGAGGAGACCACCAGAACCTAGTTAGGCCTTGTTTATTTGGTAATGGAGATACTATCAAGTGGCCCTCTAGAGTTGACTTGGAAATGCATACTACCAAGTCTGCAAGCATGAAAAAGGGTAGAATGTGAATGTTTAGCATGTGTGCTATGAAACTGACTACTAGGCGTGGTGGGTTATCATCTCCTGAATGACTTTAAATTGCCTTCATAAGAACCTGCTTAAAAGAGTAGGACAATAAAAAAAAAAGATTAATAGAAAACTATTAACATTTCCAGCTGACTTCCAAGTATGTTGCAAAATGCTCCACCACAGTCAACCCTTTTGTCTTCCTTAGGAGCATCTCACTCTGCAGCTGACATCAAAGACAGGAAGCAAGGCCCCAAACTCAAGAAATCACAAATTATACAATAAAATTGTGTTTGAAGCACCAGGAACTTGGCCAAAAAAAACTCAATGGAGAGGAACCATCGCAGACACATGAATGTGATGTGTCTTCTCAACAAAACAACAGAGACTGACCTGAGAATGGGGTCCTGGAGTGAGTACGCCACCTAGAGGACAAGATAGTAAGGGTTCAGTGTGTCAGTGTGGGAAACTCACCAGGGGGTGTCACTATGTGACAGCAGCAGAAATGAATCTCTTGTAACAACATTATTTAATACCTTTTTACATTATTTACCAGACAACTTCACATTTAATAACTTACGCCTGTACCTTCTAAGATAATGTTGCTCCTGCCAAATGATCTATTATTTTGTATAATTTGTTTTAATTGTTGTTTCCATTATTGTGTTTTTACAATTTTTTCCCTTCTGTCCTGTTCTTGCCTGTGTTAATTGAAGGTTTCTGCCACATCCACACATGTATTTTAATTTTTTTTTTACCGATTTGTATGTGGGAAAAAAAATAAACTAAACTAAACTATAAGGTTTGTGCAAGTTATGTCTTGTCTTAAAACAATAAATAATAAATATACTGTTCAAAAGAAACTTACGCCAGTCCATGTTTAAGGACCGATTAGAATGGAATAATGACTTTTTTTGGATAAAGGTGACACACTTTATCATAGAGGATTTGACCAAGCTGTGCACATCACATTCGGGCACAGATATTAGAGATGCAGATCATGGAATATAATATTATTCCTCAAAACTAATAGTATAAGTCCTTATTATTTGCGTTGTAATTACTATTAATAGTGAGTAGCACAAATGGTTTCAGAAAACTGAAAATGACTTTACTAATAATAGCGTGTAACGAAAATATATAAATTCCACAAAATGAACAGAAACATCTAATCTTATTTCCAGGTTTTGAATGGTCTAATTTCTGTGATAAAGGTTGAATAAATCTGTTTCCACTTTTCCCGAGGTCAGGTCATGTCCTGCATCATTTCGAGGAAACAGTATGTTTAGATATGCTCTCCTCCCAGCACTACATTCACATTCCCTTCAAATGTAGCCTACTGCAGTTTACATGTGTTTTTGAAAGCTCATTAAGTGCAAAACATGTTGGGCATCCTATAATCAGAGACTAGGCCTATGTAGGTAGGCCTATAGCCTATAATAACTGATGTATGTTGAGTGATTTGTTTCTATCCCCCTTTATCAGCAGCTGCAGTAGAAAGTCATACCTCGAATACCGATTTGGTGTCAGTAGCTGCTGTTGGTTATTGACCCCACCATCTGAACCAACGTGTTGGTGTGAGCGTGACCTGACCGCCACGCCCCCGACCACACTGCCTGTACATGATCCACTCTGCAAGACGGCAGCTGCTATTAGGCTCTGAGGACCAAGGGGCTACTGGTCACAAGTAGCCTATCTCTCTACACCGGCTCCTGAGAGGGCGAGAGAAGGGGGGGAAACTCAGTTGAATTTTAAAAGATTAAGCCCTACCCTACTTATCACAATGCATTGCCTGAAAAGTCTGAGGACAGCTAACCCGGGAATATTGCAGCTATTTAAAAATGCAGGGATCTCCGCCAGAGTAGGAGCTGACAACATTGTTTTGGCCAGGACGCAGCAGCCTGTTCCTCTCCCCTGCTGGGCTGCAGCATCACCCAGCGGACACAGAGCCTTTCATCAGCAGAAGGCCCCTAATGTGGACCAAGGACAAGCAAAGTAGGTCACAGTACGCTATCTATCAAACGACAAAATCACCATTCATTAGCCAAAATATTATCCATTATTAATCTACACAATTTTCCAACAATGCTCCCACGTATCAAGCACTAGGCTCAGTATAGGCTACACATGAGGAAGCTTTCTGTCTGGTGCAGATGCTTTATTATCTGGTTGTAGTAGGCTAGTCATGCTATAGTATCCCAACAACAACTTTGACACTATCTTAAAACGTATTGTTGTGCAGTAAGACCAGTGTTTAGCCTATTAGCATCTATAAAGTGAAGCAACAGTTAAACCTTTTGTTTTTAAGATTTTTGTTGGAAATAGCCTAGCCTACTCTTACCAGTAGCCTAAACACTGTCTTGGTCCATATCTGCTCTCCAGTTGTCCATTCAATGAAAAGTAAAGTAGGCTAATTAACGCTTTCTTCTAGCACTTCTACAGCTCACTATTTAGATGTTTTTGCTTAATTAGTAGGCTACAAATGATAAGCTCAGGAATTACATCCGACATCCAAGAAATAGGCCATCATCTTCTGCCCATTAACACACTGTGTATGTACAGTGTGTGTTTGTGTTGAATAGTTTGTTTTGTGTATTGTATTTGTATTGTATGTTTTTTTTTTTTTGTTTTTGTTTTTTGAGGACCCCCTCGAAAACGAGATGATACATCTCAAGGGGCTTATCCTTAAATAAAAATTTTGAAAATGAAAATGAAATAGCCTTTTTTGTAAAGGTAAAACACAACATATAATTTGATAAATAATAAGCTATAGAGAAGCTGTTGGATGTATCTATTTTAGCCTTTGGTCAGAGATGAAGGCTATCCCCTTGCATCCAGTCATTATGCTTTCCGTTTTTAGCCAAGTTTACATAGCATAAAGGGATTTAGGCTATTTTACGGATAAGCAAGTTGTATCAATACGTTCATGAACTCTGGAAAAGAAAGCAAATCAGAATTATCAATCCCCTAAAAGATATTATGCACATTTGTATTGAGTATTCACGCATAGGAGTGAAAAAGAGGCTGAATAATATAAGACAAATACATATGCCTATTTGTATGGTTAAGGTATGCTATATGCTACTGTATTTTTGTTACAGTACTGGGGATCACTTTTTAAAGTTCTCTGTCTCATTTCGCAAAATAAATAGCCTAAACTATTTGGAAATAAAAGAGGTGAATGAAGGAATCCTTTCATTTAATTGAGTGGGAATGTGGACCTTTCAGATCAAGAGAGGCCTATGGTTTGCGTGTTCTACATGTTATCGTAATTGTGTCATGCATTGTGGGACTGGGTGGGTCCTGGTCATGTCTTGATCTCGATTCATAATGGTCTTGGGTCATGACTTGGTCTCGCTTTAGTTGGTCGTCTTGACTAAAATGCTGCTGTTCACAGTAGGAATCTTTAAATTTTATTGTAGGCTACACACTCACAGTAAAGGTCATGGCCTTTATTTGAAGAAGTAGGTCAATAGCTTTATGTTTGCCAGTATTCTCACTAATGGCCTTGATTTGCTGACATAAACTTTGACCATGACTGCTCATGGTTTTCCAACTGCCAAATTGGTGCCACACCAAATGGAAAATTACAGCACATTGTCTTTTTCCTTTGTCTTTGGCAGAAGTAGGTTGATGTCCAGTATGGAAGACCTACTTTTCTACACCATCACTGAAGGCAAAGAGATGATTCCCCTCTCCCAATTCATCTCTGTGAGTCAACAACCACTGCACACTTCCTATGTCATGCCATGGACTGTTGTGACTTTCCATGACAAATGTGCATAACACACGTTTCCCAATAGCCATATTGTATTTCCAAAAAGCACGTATGACTGTACTTAAATCAACCTTGAGAAGTGACATAGGAGCCCACAAGAGGAATCTAGCGTGTCTCCAGCTGAATGCAGGGTCAAGTTTAAAATTGTGTTTAGGGACTTTCTTAGGTAACAAGACTAAATATAGTAGGTGTGACACTGAGGTAATTGCCAACATAGAACAACATGCATTTTTCACATTGAGGTTTGATTCTTGGAAACAACAACAGAACATAGGGGCCTACTTAGTGACTACGGTAAAATGTATGGCACATACATATACAGTACATGGGTCCTCGCACACATTTCTGAAGAGATGTCAAGCTTCTGTGAACCTGTGCCACAGTTGATATAGTCTTGGAGCGTACATACAGTGCTGCTTGAAAGTTTGTGAACCCCTTGAGCCTTTTGGAATTTTATTTATTTTAACCATTATTAATTCATTTTTATCAATACCATTATTTTTGTATTAAATAACAGAGGTTTGTTTATCAATTCAAAATTTTTCTTTTCCAGAAATCAATTGTTAAAACAGATAAAACAAATTATTTGACAACTGTTGTATCTGCAAAAGTTTGTGAACCCTGAGCTGCATTGCTTAAATCGAGCAAGGTAAACACAATCAGGTGGGCCAAATTGAGTGATGAAATGGACCAATGTAATGAGAGATCTTTAGGGAACAAATTGGGCGGCACTAGATAAAACAAAGATAAAACCAGGTCAGTTTAGGCCCACCAAACTGAACCCATACAGGTCAGACATGCTCAAAGGGGAACAAATCTCAGAGGATCTCAGGAATAGTTGTGATGTTACACATTTGTGTGGGGACAGCTATAAATTCATATAAAAAAATTTTGAGCTCCATCGGTCCACCGTGAGGCAAATCATCTACAAATGGAGAGCTTTAAGAGTGACTGAACATCTGCCTAGAAGTAGACTTCCTTCAAAAATATCCTCAAGCGCCACAAGAAAAGGGATTTTTTCAGATAATAGCCAACCCAAACATCTAGAGATTTGCAGACCATTTGCCACCACCATTCTTCACTTGGGAGAAGGTTATTTTGGTGGTAGGCAGAGTTGCGTTTTTGC
Organism: Ammodytes marinus; assembly: GCF_949987685.1. Lineage (NCBI taxonomy): Eukaryota > Metazoa > Chordata > Actinopteri > Uranoscopiformes > Ammodytidae > Ammodytes > Ammodytes marinus. The sequence goes on along the minus strand of NC_137211.1, from coordinate 19,187,643 downwards.
CCAAACATGGCAGTTTTGGTCATGGCCAAATAGTTAAATTTTGGACTAATCTATACACAGAATATACTTCCAGAAGACTTTAGGTATTTCCAGGCTCTGGCAAAGTTGTGACAAACAGTTTTGTTCTTTTTTGAGAGAAGAGGCTTCTTCAGCAACCCTCCCTTGAAAGCCATGTTGACTGAGTTTTCTTCTTATTGTGGAACCATGCTGTCCCAGATGCTGCAAGAGAGGTCTGCAAATCACTAGATGTAATGTTTGGGTTGGCTTTTAACTGAAAAATCACTTTTTTTGTGGCGCTTGTGGATATTTTTTAAGCAAGTCTACTTCTAGGCAGATGTTCAGTCACTCTTAAAGCTCTCCATGTGTAGATGATTTGCCTCACGGTGGACTGATGGAGCTCAAACTTTTTTTAAATTAATTTATAGCTGTCCCCAGACAAATGTTCAGCATCACAACTCTATTCCTGAGATCCTCTGAGTTTTTTTTCCCTTTTAGCATGTCTGACCTGTATGGGTTTAGTTTGGTGAGCCTAAATTGACTTGGTTTGATCTCTGTTTTATCTAGTGCCGCTCAATTTCTTCCCTAAAGATCTCTCACTACATTGGTCCATTTCATCACTCAATTTGGCCCGCTTGGTTGTGTTTAACTTGCTCAATTTAAGCAATGCAGCTCAGGGTTCACAAACTTTTGCACGTACAACAGTTGTCAAATAATTTGTTTTATCTGTTTAAGCAATAGATTTCAGGAAAAGAAAAATGTTGAATTGATAAACAAACCTCTGTTATTTCATATAAAAAATACTGGTATTGATAAAAATGAATTAATAATGGTTAAAATAAATAAAATTCCAAAAGGCTCAAGGGGTTCACAAACTTTCAAGCAGCACTGTATCTCAGAAGACAAAGATGGTGTTTGTTTGTACTGTGATAACAAACAAGCCAATGCAAATCATCACACTCTGATTTATAGGCATGTCCTGCAACCTTTAAAAAAAAGGCACACGTAGACATCTGGTGACCTTGGTGTCTATGGCAACTTAGTCATTTTAAAAAGGCGAACGCATTCAGGACAAGGGGCATGTGTCAACACAGGTGGCGTGTTGTTGCGCCACGGATGACTGGATGTGTTTGTAGAGGTGAGGCCATTGATGATGAAGGACATAGATGGATGGTGAAAGAGTCCTTGCATGTAGATAGCTGCAGAAACATCCAACCTAACTAAACACTTAGACTTGTACGCAATCCTACAAGAGCAGCTATTGTTAAAAAAACTAACAATTATTTTTAAAGCCAGAGTTTGGGCGAGTATATTCTATTTTGTCTTGATGTAAAAATGTGAAGGTATCCGGAAAAAATTGCCGATTTGCGTTGCATACAACTGAACCCATTTTTCTGAATAAACACAATTTACATTTATTTTCTCCAAATACTTAAATTGTATGTTTTATGTTGTTTTGATATCATTTATTTAGCAACCTGACATCCAATAATTTAAAAAGAAAAAATCCCAATTCCCCAAATTAAATTGATTATTATGTTTGAACTACAGTCCAAAACCGAAATCTATAAAGTTTACTCTCATGGCTTGCACATATTCCCCTTTGCTAGCTATAACCAGTTCATTTTATCATATTCTTTTATAAAAAAAATATTTATAAATAATTAACAGATCAAAGTTGTTACTAATCAATTAACTAATCGTCTCAGAATGTGTATCCAATAGCATATATCATTTTCTTAGCCGAGGTCTCATTCACAAGGCCCGTCTGGTTTAGTCAGACAGACTGTCTTTCTTGTTATTCAAATTGTTAAGGTGAAACTACTCCCAACCTTAACAGAAAACCATCTCACTCAGTCAATTGAATGATACAATTCCAAAATTAGCACAGACACATTATTATAAACAATACCATCTCCTTCTCTGAAGCCAAGACTCCCTACACAGACATTCAATCACAACAGTTTCAAGCTTGCAGCCATGTACTTGTTGGGTGTGTTTGCTCACTGAATGTTTTCACATGACAAGACCCAAAAAAAACGCTGGCGGCTCTTTAGTCGGCAGGGTTGTGCATGTGGTGTCCCCAAAAATAGAAGCGTGTGGTCCTTACAGTGACTGTCAGCCTGACGTGTGACTTATGAGTAGGATCCCAGTGATCTGGAAGACGCCTGCATTTCCTCCTGCAATCCCATGTGTCCACTCCTGAACCCTTGATGTTACATAACTACATGTTACATACACAAATGATTGTTATCCTACAATTTGACAGGAGATAAACACGTTGAGTGTCTGATAAAGTGTATCATCTCATTTCCCTTGTGTATTTCCCTCTCCAGGCCTTGAGAAAAACAGGTCTGTTGACGTCCGACCCTCGGCTGCGTGACTGTGTCTATAAGATGCGCAAATTCACACGTGACTCAGTGGGAACAGTCATGATGGACAAGACGCTATTCAGGAGGTGAGAAAAGCTTTGTTTATTTATGGAGACGTAGTTATGCACTCTCTGTTATTCAACGGAGACTATTCAACCTTTACTTGCCTGGGACAACTAGACAGAAAAACAGAACACTCTGCATTTGTTTACATACTCACTCAGTCTCACGTCACTGCTTTACAACCAGTTTCACCTGCTGTTGTAATTTTGACATACATTTCCTCTTACTGAATAAATGCATTTTCAGATTGGTTCGTGAGAGGATGTGTGAACAAGGATGAAAGGGTGTAGGATGTAATGTTACATAATGTTGAGGGTATTTCATTAAATATTTTGTGGTTAATTCAAGGAGTAATAGGAGGAGTAATCTTTGCTCAGCGCTATTTGAGTCCAAGAGACTGACAGAGACAGGCTTTATGGCTGACAGCTGCTACTAGCCTCATTCACGTGCACACATGCCAGCCAACGCAGTAGACGGTTCCAAGAGAGAGAGAGAGAGAGAGACTTCTCCGGTGCTGTTAATGAAAGGGCATCGTTTTGGTTGAGCTCCAAGCTGCGGCAATTACACAAGAACACTCAACAGATCTTTGAGCTCCAGTGCACACCGCTGTCCAGACAGTATCACATGGAGGTGTAAATCACTCGATCTCATCCTTTGGCCTGGTGGAGGTGTAAACAATCTGGTTGCCTTTGTCGAACTAACTTGGCCGTGTCCCACTTTCTTTGCCTGGTTTCTCATTCTTGTGAGGTTACCCTTTCCTGAAGAACACTCAAGAGCTCAATATAAATATGTTACTAGAAATAGAGAGCCAGTTCTTATGTTTTTAGGAAATGACCCATATTAATAATGCAAGCTCTCTCTTCTCTCTTCTCCTGGTGTCCCAAAACCTCACGCAAGCATCCCCCTTAGATTTGTGGGGAGGCCAGATATTTTGGTTCAAACCAGCTTTGACAAAATACATGTTTTTCTTGAGAGCGTACAGCATTGCGGACCAGATATAGCAATGGAAATAAAATAACTGTTAGGATCTGCTGATGTAGACAGGTGTGATTGTTTACCCTGTTTATTAGCCTCAAAGCAGGTCACTTTAAATATAGTGGGATAGGACAACAAAAAAAGATGAGAGCCCAGTGAGGAGCTGAGCATTTCAATGAGATAGAACTTGCTTGGTGTGTGAGTTATACAGGCATTTCCCAACCATAACCTTAAGTCTTATTGTAGGGAGTAGAAGGGTTCGACTGAATCCCAGGGTGAAAAGGTGTCAGACAGGAGGTTCATATGACACAGCCTGGCGCTAATTTAAAAAAAAGAAATGCGAAACTCATTATTATAAGTCAGTTTAGCTCATTACAGATAGCTTACTTACAAAGGTTAACTTAGCCACACCATAGATAGCATAATAAAGAGCCACACTCACCCATAGCTAGAATATATCCGTCTCTCTTAGGGAGCGTGCTAACTGAACATTACTCTGAATGTCATGGCCTTTGGTTTCTCCTAAACCATTTCAACAGGTCACAGGAGGAAACACTAGTGTAAATAGTAACATTATTTGAATTCCACTGAGCTTTCTCTGTTGCAGGAACACCTGTTCTTATCCTTCTATGATGAGTCAAAATATCTATGGTTAGATGGTTATCGTCAGATTCACTCCTTCTATACCAGTTTGTCTTCTGTTTGAATGTGAACTCTTGTTTGTTTGCATTTATGTAGCCTAAGCCTAGTATCACAATTTGCCTCAACCTAGGGAGATAAACCCAGTGCTAACACCGCCGGCTGTATTTAAAGTTCTTTGTGAATCTGCTCATGATGTCAGTTTAATTGTTTGTCCTGTTGTAGGAGCGTGGGCAACAACATAATACTGCTGACTAAAGCGTTCAGAAAAAAGTTCATCATCCCGAACTTTGAGGAGTTTACCCGGCAGATCAATCAGATGCATGACAGCGCACAGGAGGTCGAAGCAGGACAAGTACGTATCATAATAAGTTATAACACATAATGTTTCAGTGCCTGCTCAGGTACGGTTACACTCAAATGTGCTTCCATTTTTTCATGCAGGTAGCTGATTACATTCCTCAGTTGGCTAAGTTCAGCCCCGATCTCTGGGGCGTGTCTCTGTGCACAATCGACGGACAGAGGTACAGTAACATCCTTACTTCGATGTGTAGGCAGTGACAAATTAAAGGAAAAAAAAAACATTACGTTTCTTAACAAGGTGTTGGGCCACCACATGCCGCCAGAACAGCTTCTATGGGCCTTGGTATTAAAGGGGGACAACAATTCTGAATATATATAATAATATTGATAATAATCTTTATTTGTATAGTACACTTCATACATATAATGCAGCTCAGAGTGCTTTACATGGTCAAAATAAAGATAATACAATGCAAGCACTCTAGAAGCATAATGCGCAAAACAAGAATCAGTGAATATCTACTCTAGATCCGTGTTAATACACAACCTAGTAAATGGGTATGTAAACAAAGGGGGTCTACCGTAGCTAGCAACATGCCTGTTTAGAGAGCCTAGGTTGTGTATTAATACCAGCATTTTTTCAGCACGCACACAGTATGGACAGGTAGCAGATCATGAGGAGATATTCACTGATTTTGACAAAAAAAGGGATTTTGACAACAAACATTCTCCAGAATTGCTTACTCCACCTTTAATACTCTAAGTCTCTGAATTCTGCTGGAGGAATTAACAAAATTCTTCCAAAAGATATCCCCTCAATTGGTGTTTCTCCCATAAGTGTTGTTCAATTATGCTGTGATGGCCATAGCCGATGATTCACATCATTGTCATACTCATCAAACCATTTGATGATGTGCCAATGTGCCCTATGGATGGGAACATTGCCAACTCCCAAGAGACCAGTCCTGTTTGGATAGAAATGTTTCATCATTGGGTAAAGGTGATCACCTAGAACCACTCTGTGTTGATTTACAGTGACCCTTCTCTCTCAGGGAACAAATGGAAACAAACCATGCCAGCAAAATGTCCTCCATTGAATAACATAGCCACCGGATCCCCTCAATGTAGGGGTTGTGAGGCCAAACTGTATTTTCAAAATGACCTCAGGACAGTTGATTTAGGAGCAGATTCTTTGTTTAGCATTCCTCCTGTGAAGAACTGATAATATCTTCAGTGACACTACAGTTGATAGATGAAAGGACACTGTATTGTATAAAGATTGCATGCCAAGAAAGAACGTTGTCATTTCTCCTACCCTCTTCCATGTGAGGACAGGCTTGACACTTTTCAGCTGAATCGACATACTCTGATTTCTGTTTGTTTGATTTACTTTAATTAAATATGTAAATGTTGAGGAGTTTCAGTTCATTTATTCCCACAAGGTTTAACTGATTTAAAAACTTCCCGACAGGGGTCAAGCATTCAAGCCCCTACCATTCTCTTGGTGTGCGCCCACCCATAAATGCACTCACCCACTTGTGGAGAATATGGTGAAGGTTGACTCATCTGACCAGATCACATTTTCCGAATATCTGTTGATCAGTGCCTTTGGTTTTTGCACCACTATATTCTCAAATGTGCATTCATCTCTGTAATTAGGGGTTTATGCACTGCAACCCTTCTATAATATCCCTTTATATGAACTTGTTGACAAATTGATCTTAGTGACACAGTCTGATCATGTCATGCAATGACATTCTCAGTCACAGGAGGGGTTGCTCTTCTGTTTGGACTTACATCTCGCTGTATTCCATCATGCTCATCAAATGTGCTCTATCAATTTCCAACCCTATTTATTGAAGTCTTTCCCATAAATCTTGTCACTGCAGTCACTGTTCCTATTGAAACACTATCCAGCTGAGCAGTCTTTGTGACTGAAGTTCCTGCCATCCATGCTCCTACAATGAACTCTGTAAAATTCCCTATGATTTTTTCATCTTGTCATCTTGCTTAGCATTTTTATACCTTCCACAGAGCATGATTGGATGCTATTTTATTAACTGTACCATGCCGTGCACCTGAGTGGAAGCAACTGCATCGTCATGTTTATCCACTCCTTTATTCAGGTGTTTCCTTTAATCTGCCACCCGTCTGTATGTTTCCATTCTGAAAACCTCCACCGTGTGCATTGCCTCACTAACACTCCACCATTTTCTTTTATGTTTTTGTTTTGTTTTTGTTGGTTTTGTTTTGGTGCTTTCTCCATCACATCCTCATGTCATACAGACACTCTGTGGGTGACACAAAGGTTCCCTTCTGTCTGCAGTCGTGTGTGAAGCCTCTGGAGTACGCCATCGCTGTGCATGAGCTCGGCTCTGAGGTCGTACATCAATTTGTGGGCAAAGAGCCCAGTGGATTCAAGTTCAACAAACTGTCACTAAGTGACGAAGGTAAGTGAGTAATCCAGACTTTCACTCCTGTCTCCACCCAAGAACAAACAGTAACCCCTATCCCTACTCTTTACCCTAACCCCCCTAATACAGAATGAGGATTGATCCTAGTTTTGTAAAATAGGAACACAGGTCTTCCTCATGATGTAATTGAGACTTTTTTGAAAAATTGGCCTTGATCAGTAATTTCAACAGACTGTGATTGCTAGCAGAGCAGAGGTAGAGATAGAGCAAGAACAAGCCCTCATTTTTGCAAGAACAAGCCAGAGTTGACCAAATTGACTTTTTACCAAATGGTGTACCATTTTACCACCTCACCTTTGTAGCCATTTGCTATTGCATTGCCCCCTCTGAATCCTATATGATTGTACTGTATGTGTTCAGTTTACCAGCTGATAAATTCCGCTGATGAAACGTCCCTGCTGCTAATCTCCGTTTATTGCTCTTGAGGTTAGTGGCAGATGAGCCATAACATGCTGCTTTTGTTTCCTGTGCAGATAAACCGCACAACCCCATGGTGAATGCCGGCGCTATCGTCATCAGCTCCTTACTTAAGGTAAAATCTTGAGGCTTGTCAGCGATGAATGCGTTGAATTGATAGAAGATTCTTACTAAATGCAGAGGTTTTGATATTACAAATAAACAAACAAAACACAATACACAGTTAATTAAAACAGAGAATGGGATCTCAGGAACCATCCACTTATAACCAAAACAAGGTTCTATGTTGTCCGTTCTCAGACCTAGAACTCATTGAATGATTTTCACTTTCAATGATAAGAGGTCCACAAATTAGGCTTTATGCCAGTTTGTTTTTACAAAATAATAGCATGTCTTTGTCCATGCATAGACATGAATATATTTCTAGAATCAATCAATGTGAAACGACACAGTGGCAGTCTGTGTTAGCAGTGCTCACCGATCAGTATTGGGAAACCTTTCTAAAACAAATGCTAAGCTTGTGGCACTGTTCCCGGTAGAAAATGTGTCTGAAATTGCTCAACTCATCAGTGAGTTTTGACCTCATTGTACGATGTATGTGGGTGGAGTTTAGCCATATATGGTTGTGTCTTTTTCGTAAGTGGAGTTTTTCCCAAAGTTCTCCAGCTGACAGCAGAGATACTCTGGACCCCTTATCATATTCAGGTCAAGTTCAGCAGCGAGGGAGAGAGTCTGTGTTTGGGCCTGACGTGTGTGTGCTTCTGGCCAATTACAGCCCTCAGAACAGAAGGTGTGTTAGCCACCCTCACATGTGCATGTCTATGGGGGGAAGGGGCAATATATCTTGAACAAAGATAAAAATAAAATAAAAAAGTTGTATTATTATAATGCCTCAGTGGGAACAGCTTAGATGTTGCAAATATACAGTATATACAGGATATTCATGTATTTATTCATTTATTTATTTTCAAAAGCTAGTTTGCAGAACAGCCAGCTGGAAAACACATAAAATCAACTCCTTCATAAGCCACAAGGTTTAGCCTCTGGTCTTTATTATTACTCACAGAAATATTTGTTTATACCTTTAACCTTTACAAGGAAAGCCATTAAAATGAATTTGACTACCATCCATATTTGGTAACTTTACGACTTGGTAATGATCCCCACACTGGTCAGTGAAATTCAAGCACAGCAATAAACAGACGCGGGGTTAGTCTATGGTCTGTGTACAAACAGGTCATGTGCATGTCATACCTGGACACCGACCTAAGTTTGGAACCAAAGTTATGCTTTGGTGTCAAAGTACTCAAACACTGCCATCTATAGGGACTCACTTACTGTTTTCATACTATCAGAAAGTAATTTTCTTTATTCCCCCCTCTGCTGACAGCCTAACTCAAATAAGGCAGAGAGGTTCGACTATGTAAGTAAATGCTTTAAATTTTCAAACTATTTGTTTTTATTCAAATTATTGGTTTGGTCACCCTACTAAACCATGTGTAAAAACTTCATTCTTGCAGGTGATGGATTTCCTGAAAAGCATGGCTGGTACAGAGTATGTGGGCTTTAACAATGCAACGTGAGTAATGTGCTTCAGGAAATGCTACATTATCGTCCTGTGTTGCCTAAAATATAACTCTTTGATACCTGTTTTGCTTTTACAGTTTCCAGTCAGAGAGGGAGACCGGTGATAGGAATTATGCAATTGGTTATTACCTCAAAGAGAAAAAGGTGAGTTCTAGGATATTTTATGTTTAATAGCGATCACCTCAAGTGCTTGTTCAGTTCTCATGTCCTCGAAAAAATGTAATCCTTGCAGTGCTTTCCTGAAAATGCAGATATGATGGGTGCCCTTGACTTCTACTTTCAGGTAAGTCTGTTTGTCGTAACATTGTAGTATTCCGTGGACAAAACATTCAAGGAAAAGTTTGAGATTTGGGGAAATAAATGCACTCGCTTTCTTGTCAACATTTAGATGATAAGACCTCCCAGATACAGCAGGACTTACTGTAGAAGCCACTGAACTCAAAAGTCTGGCACAGAACCTACTGTTAAATCCCTAAACTTCACACTTTGGTTTTTGTGTTTGGATGAATAAAGATATGTATGAAAAAGCTTTAGAGATTCTGGTCGGCAGATGTTGTTGCCTTAGGAAGAGCCAGGCTAGCTCCTGTCCCGTTTCCAGTCCTAATGTTAGCTAAGCTAGTGTGATATTTGGTATCCATCTCTGCATTTAACTCTCCGCAATAAAATGGGACTATTCCTCTAAAACTGTGCCATATATTCATCTCCAGCAGTTAAAAACGTTTTTGTTGTTGTAGTTGTGCTCCATTGAGGTGACCTGTGAGTCAGGAAGTGTCATGGCTGCCACACTGGCCAACGGAGGTATTTGTCCAATCACAGGCGAGCGTGTGATGAGCGCTGAAGCTGTGCGCAACACCCTGAGTCTCATGCACTCCTGTGGCATGTACGACTTCTCCGGACAGTTTGCCTTCCACGTGAGTCATGGCAAATTAAAAGATGCGTTTTAAAGCATTGTGTTACAAGATGTTAAATCAAGGTTTCTAATGTACGTACACTTTTAAATCAGACATCTTTGCTGCTTTTACTCAGGTTGGCTTGCCAGCTAAATCTGGTGTCTCAGGTGCTGTTCTGCTGGTCGTCCCCAACGTTATGGGTATGATGTGTTGGTCCCCGCCTTTAGATCGGCTTGGAAACAGCGTCCGTGGCATTCACTTCTGTCAGGTATACCTTCACAGATTTATCAATTTGTCTGTATCTGCATGCTTCCAATATTCCATCTTAATGGAACTTTCCTTCACCAGGAGCTGGTGTCTCACTTCAACTTCCACAATTACGACAACCTGAGGCACTTCACTAAGAAACACGACCCCAGACGGAAATCGGATGATGATCCAGTCAGTTCACAAATATCTATGTTAAATTCACAAGTCGATTTAAGGAAAATTGTCCACTTTCATACAATAATGTTGGCTTTACGATCCATCAGAACAAGTCAGTGGTAAACCTGATGTTTGCAGCCTACAGCGGTGACGTCTCTGCTCTGAGGAGGTAAATAAAAGCTGAACCATTGCTTTTCATTTGTCATCCTTAAAGGAATACTTCACCCATACGGAACCAGCGTTCTATCATTATAAAATAACTATTATAATATAATGAATTAGGTTTTTCTTCCCTCAGTCTTCCCTTAGTCTTCCCTTGGCCCAGCTGTCCTGTTATTTCTGACCCTTACTGTGATGTCACAGTAAGGAAACTGTAGGGTTAGACAGTGAGACCATAAAACACTCTTTCTGCCTTTTCTCACGCTAAGATGATCCGATTTAATTTTTTTTTGCACATTTATACTAAATAGGATCTCCGAGTTCAATACACCTTCATATTCCAACCGGTGAAGTAGGCCTTTAAGCTCCATTGCAGTCTTTCTTGTGAATATCAATAACATTTTCAATACCTGTCTGTGAATTAGCTTAACATTTTTTTTTATCTGTACAAAGAAAGTTTTTAAATGACAAGTTCCCAGGAAGTTATTAGACATGATGATAATCTAGCACATAGTCCCCAACATATGGTTTTTACAGTTTCCCATCTTGCTCTTGGCCCAGAAAGAAAGTAAAGATATCCCCCAAAATGTTGAATTATTCTTTGAAGAGTTCATCTGCTGCATATATCCTTTTGTATTTTTTAAACGTCTAATTGCAGGGCTACTCAGCACTGTTTCTGACAGGGTGACTACATCGAGTTCACCTTTCCTTGTGTGTCCCCTCTCCTCTCTTTTGTTGCCCAGGTTTGCTCTTTCAGCAGTGAATATGGAACAGACAGACTACGACTCTCGCACAGCGCTCCACGTCGCTGCAGCAGAAGGTGACACTTCATTACAAAGTCCATTTATTCCTCCGTAATATTTTTTATTATTCAAACAAGGATAAATGACATTTGGCGCTTGGATTGCTCTATTTTGTCTTTCAGGTCACCTGGAAGCTGTTATCTTCCTAACTGAAGTGTGTAAAGTGAATCCCCACATGAAGGACAGGTAGGGATTTTATATATAAACTTTTATCTGAAATTTGTTTTGAAATGGTAGAAAAGTCCATATCACTAACCATATTCATTCAAATTGTGTCATCCATCAGATGGGGGAACATACCTCTAGATGACTCTGTCCAGTTTGGCCACGAAATTATTGTCAGAGTCCTGCAAGAGTACGGGAGCGTGTTCGCTGACAATGTGTCACAGGGTGACACAGTGGAGCAGAAGGACGTGGTACTGGATACATTGAAGAGCATTGTTTAAACCATAAGGGATCATAAGAGTTTGTAATGGAAATACATTTATTTTATCATGCACCAAAGAGGACTGAAAAGGACACAGGAGGATCGAGAGACGCGGTGAATGAATGAGTTTATTTTGAAGTGGCCTACGAGGAACTTTAAGTGTTTGTTGATTCTAGCGGCTTCTTTGGACAAAAGCAGTATTGTTTTACAACACCATCTGTCCTAACAATCTTTGCTAGCGCGGGCTGGCGGCGCGGGCATTTGTTTAGGAAGCGAGGGAAAGAGAGACAGAGAGACCAAAGGGTGCACCACGATGAGGTAATGTATTTATATATGACTATGTCAGATTAATAATGGTAATATATGACAATGGTTAAGCAAAAAATATATACTTTGATTTAGTACCGTTTGGGAAATATATTTTCCAGACTGCTTTCGTTAATCGATTTATATGAGGAGGCAGGCATTCGGACCAGAGCAAAGGCATTAATAATAACTATACAAAATGGTGTACTTTTTCGCTGATGGTCTCGTTTGCTTGAGAAGGTCATTAGAGGAAAAATTTGACTGTTTCATAAACATTTAAGAGTTCCTCAAAGTCCCTTCAAATGTACTAATATATGTTAAATAATATTAATGTGTGGTTCATCTTTTAGACTGTTGAAAAGCCTTGCAGTGCAGGATAGAGTTCCTTTTTATTGCATTTCTGCAGACTCGAGGAACTGTATATCAATGTTAATTATCAACCAATAACCAAGTAAACTTGCGTGGAGAAAAACGACATTCATTTGGCCTGTGCTGTGCCTATGCCCCTGAGTTGTAAATATATAATATATTGTGCTTATTTATTTATAAAATATTGAAATATATTTTGCTTCATCAGTCCAGCACTTAATAAGGGGATTTTATGCGCCCTGTATAATGACTGATTACATATTCTCGAATCTGCTTGATTAATCATTCTACCTCAACAGGAGGTGATTGGGCTGCAGTTGTGCCTGTAACACTGGAAGGACTGTTTCATGGTGGTTAAAGCCAGTTCACTGAGGCTCATAGGCCACTCTATTCTTATTATTATTGTGTTGATGTTATGTGTTGATATTTTTACTATATAGGATAGGATTTACTCTTTCTTCGTTAATATCACAGAAATATCTATGTCCCAGGCGCTGGAATAAGTGTACATTCAAGTTACTCAAACACTAGTCATGCAAATGACTGCTGCAAACTTGACACACAGATGTGTTTGAAGTGATATTTTTTAACATGAGGAAAATTGAGCTGGTGGTTTGTACTCTGCTAAAAGTACAACATTCATTAAATCATCTTAAACGAATGCATTTCATTCATTTTGCGTTCTTTTCATGTAACTCTGGCAGTGAAATGATTCCTCACTCAGCATGACTTCAGTTTAAGTCACTCACTGTAAATATGTATCATCTTGCTGTAAATAAAATCGATTTAAAAGCATTTTCAGTAAGATTATTTTATTATTAGGGGCGACTGTGGCTCAGTTGGTAGAGCGGGTCGGCCGATGATCAAAGGGTTGGAGGTTCCATTCCCGCCCTGCCACCTGTGTCATAGTTGTTGTGTGTCCTTGTGCAAGACACTTAACCCACCTTGCCTCGTGTGAATGTCGATAGTTAGCCTGCTATCGGTGTATGAATGTGTGTGTGAATGGTAACGTGAGAAAGGATAACAGGTCTCCCTTGCAAAAGAGTCTTAAAAAATTAAACAATAGACAGTATGAAAATGAGACTGAAAAAGGTGTTGTGTTGTTTTCAACTTTAAACCAGTGCATCTAATGCCAGGAGAGTGTAAATACAATTATTTGGCAATAACTGTTATTTTCAAAGTCATCCTTATCACATTATTAAGTCTAAGAGGTAATAATTCTGGAACAGGGACACACAAAAAGACTAGTATGTGGTTTGATTGCCTGAGTCTGGATGACATACACAAAGTCGTTTTTATGAACCAGCTGGACTACAAAAAAATAACTATCAACAACAATTAGGATGTGCATGATTCCAATATTGCTTTCTTTCCTGCACAGTTGAAATGAATATTGCCACGGTACCAAACATGGTCTTTGATGGCCATCACAATCTCTCAGCATCAGAGTTCAGCCTGCTTTACTTCAGGCCTTCAGGCTCCTCCAGGCCTGAGTGTGTGAGTAGCTCCCCGTCCCAAAGTCCAAAGGCAGGGCAGAGGGGAGTCTTGAATTGGGCTCTGATGGTGTGAATGATGGCGGGTTTTTCTATGTCCACCAGCGACATAAGGCCCGCTTCGTAGTCAAGCAGGATGCCAATGCGGTCTGGCTTCCCCACCAGCGTCACAGGGACTATCTTATTGCCGGTCATGACAAACCACTTGCGCTGGGCGTAGCCGTACACCCAGGAGGAGCTGTTGGTGCCCACGCAGTCTTCTCTGGACATCTGTGCCTCGGCCACACCCACACGGAACTCTTGAGACTTTTTCACCGTCACCTGCCAGTAGTGTCGTCCAGCGCTGATCTTCTCATCGCCAAACACAACGGCCCAGTCCCGGAAGCGCTCGGGGTTGTCCGGCACGTGGGTGGGGTCAAGGCCCAGCATGCGGTAGATGACGCCAGTTTCTTTCTTGAAGAGGTCCAGACTGCTGTGAGCCGTTCTCTCATCAAGCCTGAACTGGGCATCTGCAGGACAATAAGAACAAAAAAAATATTCTTTGAATTTTCAAACTCAGGTGCAAATCATAACATTAATTTCTATTTTGTAGTGCTAGAAAAGAGTCATCATAGACCTGTGCTATCTGGTGTGAAGAGTCAAAATGTCAACAGGTTCTATGAATCTGATTAATGAGGGAACACTATACAATAAGAATGCTCTCATGTAGAAATTGGCACTAGGAAAGTACAAGTACCTCAAATTAGTTTTCTTCGGTAAGGTAGTCCTATTTTAGTTAATGTACTTACATAAAATACTCTTTAAAAAAGTCAAGTTATCACTCAACTGTAAAATTATGATGAACTTCGTTAAGGCGACGACGCATGCGCGTCTAAGTTCAGACCAAAAAAGCCATTCAAGAGTCTGTTAAGAAGGACCTGAGGTAAAACTTGCTAAACGTTTCCTCAACTTCCTCGGCGTTCACGTGTTTAACCAGTATATCTTACTAATGTTAATCTAGTTACAGGGTTTGTCTCGTGGCAGAAAGTGCAGGTTTTTAGGGGCAAGACCATAACAATAACAAACATTAGTTGTCAGGCTCGGTGTACACTGACCTCTGTGCTGCAGAAGCTAACGTGTCTTTATTAAATACCTTTACAGGATATTTGACTCACTGTGCCCTGCCGAGGTGGATATGTAGCAAATCCTGGCTGGTAGAAAAGCAGCTCTACTATGTCTGACTGACAGGGAGGTGGCAGTCCGTCCTGCCAGGCGACAGAGACCAGCAACACTTGAAGACGTCGCCATGTTTTTCACTGTTGCTCACGTGCTTCGGTTTTCTTCCTTATTGTCAAAATGTTGTAGCAGCGCGCTCTGCTGCCCCCTGGAGGACCGAAGAGGAAACCCCGGACCCCCCCTAGACCAACATCAGCACCACGGACAGCAGCTTACTTGTGAAAAAACGGTAAATATCCCTTATTATTACTCGATACAGCATATCAATGTTCAGACCTATACAACTTTATTTTCAATAGATTCCTATATCTAACTGAATTCGTAGAGTATAAAATTATCCACAAGTCATGAAATAAAATAAAAAGTCTAATTACCATAGAAATTATGTTTGGCATTTGGCCTAAACAAAACGCAAAGGTGATCCATACTAAGTGTCAGCTTCAAATGGGTTTGGACAATTGTTAAATACTTATACTAATAAACTTCAAGCTCATATTTGGATTTGATAACAGAAGGTATTTGAGTAAATGTCGACTTCCTCTCCTGCAGATAAGACCTTCATGCTGATGAATTTAAGATTTAAGAGTAATGCATCTTTCATGACATGTAATAAATATTTAGTTATTCTAACAAAGCTTGATTCAGCTTTGTTCCGCAGTCAGCGCTGTTTTTCAAACCAGTATCCAGCTGGGGACTAAATGTCATTGTTTATTAATGGTCCATTCTAAACTCGGCTTGTATCATTCCTTTACTTTGTTGTGCCTAATAATGACTTTGTTTGAGTAGCTGTTTGAACAACCCCTATACCCCCTCCATTCCCCTTTCTGAAGACTCTTCAGTGAAGAGGTCGTAATCACAGTTTGTTTGTGCTATTTTGTAAGGTCGTCTTTTATAATAGTAATTATATTTGAAAAAAGTATACAAAATAACCTATTTAATAATGTTAACTTTGGCTTTTGGGAACTATCGGGCATTTTTTCTATTTCATATACAGTACATTTCATGGACCAAACAATAAATCCATTATGTACGTATAGGCCTAGTCCAAGGATGGATGGATGGATGGATAGATAGATAGATAGATAGATAGATAGATAGATAGATAGATAGATAGATAGATAGATAGATAGATAGATAGATAGATAGATAGATAGATAGATAGATAGATAGATAGATAGATAGATAGATAGATAGATAGATAGATAGCAACTAATAGAGGAGGCAGACTTTGAAGGGGCTCACAAAAGTAAATTGTGTTTCTTTTTTCATTTAGGCTCTGAAATGCTTGCTTCTGCAACTGCTATTTTTACCCTTTAATCCCTTGCTCAATTTCTTCCTCTTGGTATTGTCTTATTTGATCCAATTGGTGCATTCAGGATTTTTCTGAATTTTTGTCCATTGGATTTTTATTTAGATGTCACTTGGGTTTGCTTTGGGAAACTGAACATTTTAAGTCCCGCCAACCACACAACACTACAAGTCCCTGCAGTCTCTCTCTCGCTTGTTTTTTGGTGGCTGCGGTCCTGTGTAGCGAAGATGTAAAAACTACAGTAGCCTAACTCCCCGGTGAACAGCAGAGCGTCAGTCCGCTCTCTTCCACTTCTGCAGACACAGAGCAAAAGCGAGAGGAAAGCTCACGACTCAGCACCGACCACAGTAACCCGCCGCCACACTCTCTTCTCCAGAGAACATCTCCCTACTTGACCCGAAAAATCTGCGGGTGGCAACAGACACGAGTCACACGGAGCTGCATGGGAACTCCTTATGAATGAGCTCAAGTGTCAGAAGGATTTCTCTCTCGTTTCGGTCTCCGTGTTTTCGTGCTGAAGATGGTGCGTGTTTCTCTGGACTTATAAAAGACCGGCAGCCAAATCACAGGCTGATGAAACACTTTGTCAGACCCGTTTCTTTGCTTTGCTGCAACCTAAAGGGAAACCAGCCGAACACCAGTGGAGTGCAGTGGTGATGGACCTTCGTTTTGACATCTTGGCTTTGCACACATTTGAATTGCACATCTGCTTGTGTGAAACGCTCTACTTCTGCCAGCGATCCCCACTCGTCTGATTTTTATTTTATTTTTTAGAAAGAGCGGCGGATGCCCCCAATGTCTTTCCACCAGTCTGAATGAGAGGGATGGCGACCAGACCGCACCAAGTCCAAGAGTGGTTATATTTGCACATGGCCGGATAAGACGATGACAGTTTACGCTACAGGTGAATAAACATCGGCTCGGTTTCTCTTCACAGTGCGTGTGTTCTGAAGCTGTTTCTCTCACTCAGATAATCGTGCTTGTTGCACAGTGACAATGGATCTCAAAGTGGAAACCGAAGAAATGGACACAAATCAACCTCCACCCATAGAAGTTTTTGCACAGTGCTCGACGCTGCACGGAATCTCTCACATTTTCACGTACGAGCGGTTCTGCATCAAACGCTGCCTGTGGGTCGTGTTTTTCTTGGGCTCTCTGACCTTCCTGCTGTTTGTGTGCGTGGACCGGATCCACTTCTACCTCCAGTACCCGCACGTCACCAAACTGGATGAGGTCGCGACCCCGATCATGACGTTCCCCGCGGTCACATTCTGCAACCTTAACGCGTTCCGCTTTAGCCGCGTCACGCGCAACGACCTGTACCACGCAGGGGAGCTGCTGGCCCTACTCAACCAGAGGTAACCAGTGCAATCAAACTTTAAAAATTATAAAAACCCATAGGCTAATTCAATGTTTGAGGCTTGTATTTAGTCTATATCACCTGTATTTAATATATAATGATTTCTATGTCAACCTGTCATTACACATACATTAGTTTCATGTTGCAAATGTCAATGTAACTTCAGGTTCAAACTTCAGGTACATGTAGGCTACTACACTTGGGTATTTCCATTTTATGCCACTTTATATTTCTATTCCACTACATTTCAAAGGGAACTAGTATGTAGGCAATTTTTAACTCTACTGTATTTATTTGACAGCTACAGTCACTAGATACTTGCAAATCAACATTTAGATTTTTTTTAAATCATATCACAGATAGACTAAATTGTTAAAAAATAAGCTCCACAGTAATGCATCACTATTGGCAACACTACACTGAGCCAAATCTTCTACTTCTTCTTAATTTATTTATGCCAATAACTGACTTACTTCCAAGTAATACTTCCAATGTAGACCTTTAATAAATGACTTCACCCGTTACTGGCATTTGTATGTCACTCCTCCAACAGGCTCTAATAGTTTCTACCGTGTTGAGTCATTCAGTGCTTGAATGACTTGAATTAACTGAGGCATTATAATCAGAGCGCGCCAGACGTCTTCTCAGTGCAGCTGAATGCTCTGGATACTGGAGCTGGCAACAGCATGTAATGTGCGCACAGCAGGGAAAGGATGCAGAGAGACTGCTTCCTTTGATTACGGGTAGAAATGGCAGATGCTGTGCGGGTATCTATGTCATATAGCCTACATGTTTGAATGCTCATGCATCTAAACCCTGCGACATTGCAGCAAAAAAACGAGCTGTCAAATTATGAATGAATGATGGAACTAATTTATGAAGGATTGACACATTTTCAGTGATTAAGATCATACACATAGCTGTCCAATAATACAGAAGAGAAAGAAAGAAAGAAAGAAAGAAAGAAAGAAAGAAAGAAAGAAAGAAAGAAAGAAAGAAAGAAAGAAAGAAAGAAAGAAAGAAAGAAAGAAAGAAAGAAAGAAAGAAAGAAAGAAAGAAAGAAAGAAAGAAAGAAAGAAAGAGACATTGACTAGTCCTGGCTAAGAGAGCTGTTTGATAAACATGTTGCAACCCTCTGGTGTTGTAATTTTGCTCCAAATGTCAACAATGACTGCGATAATGGAACAAATGTGCCAAATGGTGTCATTTGGCACATTCAATGGTGGATTGTATTTCAGGAGTGGAGAGTGTTGACTAGTGTCTCTTATCTGAGTAGCTTGAGTGACATGAACCTCTGACAGACTGTCAGTTAAAGAGATCAAGGACAAATCCACAGGCTTCAAGGGACTTAACTTTTCTGTGGGTATAAAGCCCAACTTCTTTCAGTAAGATCCAAGATTGAACACTTGAATTAGCAGTTTTGTCAGTGTTGTGGTGTGACTGATGATCAACACTTGCCATATGGATTTTTCATCTCCTAATCATATGTTTCCAGGCAAAAGTAAACAAGGAAGCATTTTAAAGATGGAAATCAAAGGGTCTGATTTTTTGTGTCCCAACCTTCCCTCTCCATGTACTCATCTCAACTCTCACACTCTGAAGTGGGTTTAGTGCTCATTATCCTGCCTCCCTTGGCAAGGTACAGAGGCGATGCGACGGCAAACTTGGCTGTTATACCCCCGGCCAGAAATGAAAGCGCTTAGGGCATGAAATCCATTTAAGGCTGCTCTCTGCCCACTCGCCGTGTTTGAAATCACTGGTCTGGGAAATGTCTTGTGGCATGATATTTAAGCCGCACACATGCTGAAGTGTCAGCCTTCGCTGTCGGCTCGCTCTTCTGGGATTCTATCTCCTAAGTGGCGTCTTGGCAGGTTTGTCCAAAACACAAACACTGGGGGGAGAGAGTGCCTCTTCATAATAATTGGGTCCAAGTTTAATAAAACAAAAACACTCTGCCTTAATGTGTCCTAGCCTGATCCTAAAGTCACAAAACAAAAATATCTTCAATTCATTTTCTTACTGATTGAATTGTGATGGATTTAATATTCATATTTCAGTTATAGTGTTAAATGACCCTTTGGCCTATAGTGAAAATGAAAAAAAAACACAAGGATTACCGCACCTGTATATATTCAAGTTTTAGTATACATTCAATGCTGTTGTATGCTAATTTTACATCATACATCACCAGCTGTTGTTTAAATAAGGTCAAGCTCTTTTATTCATGTAGTTCCTAAAAACACATGGGGTGGTCCAATACTGTTTTAACATAAAAGATCAATAAAAGACCATTCTTTTAAGAGTGGCTACATTCATGTGAAAAAAGTATAAACGGCATTTATTTGAGACAGTGTTCTAGTGAGGGCAAAAAAAATGCAGCAATCTGTTCTTTGGTAAATCCATTAAAATGGTGACATTTTTTAATAATAGCACAGTGGGAGATCAAAGCGAGGGTAGAGAGTGGGTGCATTTACCGATATTCTGCTCTTATTTCATAAAAGGCCGCGTGGTCAGATTTTTGGGAGCTCCATTAAATAAGAGAACATTTCCCACTGCCTCCAATAAAGCCAGGTGTGATGAGGGTTGCCAGGCTCCCCACACACAAGCCTTTATTCGTACCAAAGACCACAAATGTCAACCTCAGGGGGATGCTATTAGAATGGATTAAAAAACAAACATGAGATGAGATGAAGACGATGATGAGGAAGACCAAGCTGGATTGAACCGACCACTTGTATTCATGTAAAAGTAACTTTGGAAGAAGTGAGAAAAATAAAAAGCTAATTGTAATGACTGGATTCAATCAAACGATTCTTCTAATAAATAAATAAACACCCTCACCTTTTGCCATAACTATAATAATTCAGTGAGATATCTCGTGGCGAAAACAAACCAATCAACATAAATACAAACACATTTCTCGGGGGCGCCCTTAGCTCAGTTGGTAGGGCGCCCCCCCCCCCATGGGCCTCGGCCAGCAGCGGACCCGGGTTCGATTCCAGCCCGCGGCCGTTCTCTGCATGTCACTCCCCTCTCTGCCCCATTTCAACTCTGTCTCTACACTATCAATAAAGCATGAAAATGCAAAAAAAATAAAATAAAATACAAACACATTTCTCTCGACTCGAGTTGAAGCACTGTGGGTAGCCTGAAGCTGCTGCGTCAACAGTGAATGGACGACTGGCTTTATAGGCCCCTACAGCGCTTGTCAAAACTTTATTATGTACTATTATGAAACGTTACACTCTGGCAGTGCTATCAGTTGAGGCCAGGAAATGTTAGAGAAACACATCCCTCTTCAATTTTACTCACTATTTTCTGTCACTTTTGATTCATTCTGGACTTTATTTTGTTTAGCTTTGGTTGACTGGAGCAGAAGTTCACCGATAAAGACTCATAAAACCTCCTGAAGTGTCCAATGAAATATTCCTCGGCTGAAATTTATGAAGCCTATACTTTATCATCAGGCAGTGAAGACGTTCAAGGAAATTCCTTCTTCCACAACAAAGTACAGGACAAACATTAAGAAAAGTGTGAAATATTTCTTTGACATCTCCTGTTATTTTGTCCTAGGTATGAGATCAGGGACCTACATCTTGTGGAGGAGAGCGTCCTGGAGAGCCTAAAGGTCAAAGCCGACTTCCACAATTTCAAGCCGCGACCGTTCAACATGCGGGAATTCTACGACCGCACCGGTCATGACATCAGCGAGATGCTGCTTGCCTGCCACTTTCACGGCACCGAGTGCAGAGCAGAGGACTTCAAAGTGGTAAGAAGAACAATTGATCCTATAACGATTAGGGAAAGTCGGGTGATATCCTCCAGTTTTGAACAATGAATAGATTTTTCTAGCAGTAGTCTGTGTATCCAATGCCTAGTATAGTCTGTTCAACTCTTTGGAACACGAAATTAAGGTCTCCTCAATTCTTCTTGAGAATAGTCCCCACCAAATGCAGCAATTTAGCCCTGTAAGAGTAACGTTTGCTTAACATTGACCAGGGGTTTTATTATTTAAATTCACGCCTTTTTAACATAGCATAGTTATTTTGATCCATTTGTGATGATACACGTCCTAAGTAGGAATCAATCAGTTTGAGGATGAGTGCCACAGAAGGGTTACATTTTTTACAATAGAAAAATTCTAGAGAATTTTACCAGCCTTATCCTTTTAAAGTTAAGTAATTTTTTAAACATGCAGAGCATTATAGTCTTTGTTGAATAGTAGGTTGCAAACAAGCCACAGTAAATCATAAGATTATTAATTTATAGAAAGTTAAAATAATGATGAACCCCCCACAGCAAAGAATGTCAAAACCTTTGAGTGAACTGAAGACCAAACACTAAGTTTTCTGACATTAGGATACCTGCTGTGTATTTTCAGTGAGGATGCTGCTGGTTTAAAATTGAAAACCATGTCAAAGTGAACATAGTGTGAATGTTTATGTCTTTTATACCCAGAAGTAAAGACATACATACATTTAAAATGTCAGAGTGAATGTCAGATTTGTGTGCCCTCTGTGACCGATTTTCCTTTTTCTTTTTTTATGATGATAACGTCAGGGTGTGTTAATATCATTCTGCATATAAAATATGATTCAAATCTGTGCCAACAAGCCCTTATTATTGATTTTTTTTATTAATTTTTTTGTTTCAAACAATGTTTGAAGCTCAATCCCCACAGCTCTGTGTGAGTATTCACACCGACCTTTTCATCTTTGTATTGTTATCATTTCCCACTTCAAAACAAGTGTGGGTCAGCACTGCACAGCACACAGTCCTTTTGAAACAAAAAAAATATGGATAATTCGGTGAAGCTGGTTCAAAGAAATGTGTTTGAACAGTCCACTGGCATTATGACTCACAAGTCACAAGTTTCCCTGCAGGATAAAACTGGAGCTCTACGGCTCTTTGTATCCGCCATAAAAACCCTGCTGTTGCTACTGTCGCACAATGTTGCCAACAGTCACTGGCATTGGACGTGGTTTATCATTTGAAACTGAACATTGATCATTCCACACAGCAGCCTCAATGAATAGAGTAGTTTAAGTTTAATGGTAGTTTTCTTTTGTTCGATCCATTGAAAGATTCCCATTCACTTCATTGCCATCAGTGTTGGAATGGGAAGAAGTTGTGTGAACTAACCTTGATTTAAGAGAGTTTAATTAAAAACAAGCGTGTATGTGCTGGGCCAAGAGATTTATTGTCAGTGGGGGAGACACATTCATACACAATGACCCCAAAAGAGGAGCTTTAAAAACTGCCACTTATAATGTAGCAGCTGCCCTAAAGCAGCTTTGAAGTGATATTTCTGCTTATGGCCAATTTGACTAGATTAGACGGTATTGCTTCAATTATAATATTCTGTAGCGAGTAGCAACTCGGGTGTATTTTCAATTCTTTGCGTTCTGGCATTCTTGTTCTTTCACTTCAAGGGTTCCACATGATCAAACACCTGCCTACATTACAGAGTATCCACAGCCCTGTGTCACCTTTAGGACTCTCTTCTTAGCAGGGCTTATTGGTTGTTGCTTATTTCAGGCTTCAAAGTGGAGGAGACTGGTTTTGGGGAACACCTGCCTCTTTAAACGTTGCATTTCCTTATTTTAACTGTAGTTCTTCACACTTATTATTCACAGTTGGGAACAGAGTCTGAGGCCAGATTGAAAATCCCTTGAAAATGTCCGTAAACCTGGAAAAAAAATCCGAAAAAGTGTGAGGATTAAGAAACATTTAAAGATGGTTTATGTTGTGAAATATAAAGTGAGGAAGGAGGGGAAATCAGGCCAAACGCTTGAGGTGGGCTAAGAAGTAGCAGTGGATGACTGGGGGAAAAAGTCTTATTTACTGATGACAGTAAAGGGAGGATATATGTAAGGAGAGAGAATGATACAGCAGTGGATCAAACCCACATTGAAACATGGTGGTTGGAATATTATTGTGTGGGGTGTGTTGCTACTTTGGACTTTGACACCTGCACACATGCAAAATAGAAGTATCTTTGACTAGTTGACAGCTGTGAGCTGTGCAGTTGATTACTTCCTCATTAAAAGCTCATTAAAAGACAGTGAAAACCACAAACCACCATCATAAAGTGATAACTGTCATAAATAGTTGGCTGCTGAGCTATTAGCATCATAAACAGGGCTCGTAAAGTCCTGGTTTTGTGCTGAACTGTACAAAGAGAGCCGAAAGCAATGCCTTACTACTGCACATGCTTAATAGTGTTTAAATGAAGACACAAGACAAAAACAGGAACAAACTGCACCGTCAGATACTTTGAATATTGAAGTACACAAAAGCAAGTCAAGTCAGCAAGTGATTTTTTCAGCACACATACACACACTAGTTGTCAGTTTCCTTTATTGTGTCCACCCCATTTATATCAATTAGGTTAGGGATAGATATTTGCATTAGTATAGTGTATTATGGGTTATTATTTCTTCCACATTTTTTTAGCATATCAATCTCACTAAATGCTGCTGATTTGCACCAATGAAAATTAGTTAATGTGTTCGTACTGGGCACCTTTTGAGCAAAAATCACCTGAAAAAATCAGGGACCTGTTGTTTTGCATACTGACTCAATGACTGGGGCGCTTAAAAATAGCAGCACTCTCCTATCATACCTGTGTTTTTTCGTAACATGACAAGTTTAAATCTTTGCTTGGATCACCTTTTTGACCTACCTTCAAATTCGCACAAACAGAAACATTTGAAAGCCTTTTTTGTAAGTTTGCTGTCCTCAGAGGCTGAGGAGAGAACACCAAACAAACAGTCCCTCCAACTGAGTGGTGAAGATTGTTTTTTTTTCTGTGGCACTCTAAAGATGCAGCAGTCAGTGGCCGAGCAGTGCCCTTCTCCTAAACCCAAAAATGACGTCACAACTTCTCGCTGATAGGATTCGAGACAGCCTTGCAGTAACGAGGATAAGCTCCCAGACTGTTTGCTCCGTGCTGCCTCTGCTTCAATAATTCATTTCAGCATTGGAATATGAAATGCACACAAATTAAGCATGTAAATAGTTGCTCTGTGTGTGTGTGTGTGTGTGTGTGTGTGTGTGTGTGTGTGTGTGTGTGTGTGTGTGTGTGTGTGTGTGTGTGTGCGTGCGTGCGTGCGTGCGTGCGTGCGTGCGTGCGTGCGTGCGTGCGTGCGTGTGTGTGCGTGTGTGTGTGTGTGTTTGTGTGCCATCCTAAATACCAGAATTGTTTTGACCTTTTTATTTTTTATTTTTGTCTAGTTTGAAGGGGATGGATAGTTCATGTAGTAGTTAATTCATGTAGCTCACAGTGTTCTAAACCCCGTTCTCCACCGCCTCTCAGCTCTCTTGATGGAGCAATTTGTCTTCTCTTTGAAGAGCAGGTCCGGGCTCTGTAAATAGCTTCTGACTAGAACATAGTGGCGGCGGAGAGGTGTACCCCCTGGAGAGTTTTAAGGCCTTTACTTAACTTCCCCTTTGTTATATATCACTATACACAGCTTCAGAAAACTGTAAAATGCACGTCCCTTTGAAGACCATCTTTGGAAGCATTGCATTGTTAATCTTTCAAGTAATCCACGCATAAGGGAATAGGTATATCCCAACTGACTGTTCGAAAAAATCAAAGGGCAGAAAAAAAGAGGCAGATAATAAACTATTTCAGGCCTGTATGTCATTCGAATACAGTTTCAGTGCTCAACGGAATTGACAGGATCAAAATTCCTACCATATTATGTGGGAAAACAAAGTTGTGATTCTGTATTTGTGAGATGCCTCGAGGGGAGAGACTTTTCCAATTGATGGCTCGTACAGCAAGTTGATGATACCTTGTCATCTTCTCGTCACAGCATGACAATAAACCAGTTCATATTTCTGCATCTTCACTTCTTATATTTCCTCATAATATGTCAGTGTGATGAGCAGCGGCACCAGAGAGATTTTAAATGTAATGAATGTAATGCAACTTTGAGTTTTCCTTCTAAGGAGTTGCTTTTCTTCCTAGGGAAATGTTTACACCATGCAATATCTTACAGTATAGTTGAACAAAGCTCCATGGGGGTGAGGGGAGCTGCAGATTCTGCTGATAATTCTCCAAATTCACTAAGACTGAATCCTTTGACAGGTTAATTAAATTATAGCCACTCTGAAGTAAAGTCACCACTCTCATGTTTATATGTTAAATATGAAGCTACACCTAGGTGATTGTTAGCTTAGCGTAAATAACGGTTAACAGGTAGAAACACGTATCCTGACTCTTTCCTAAATATAAAAAAAAAATCACCAATTATTACGTTACATCTTGTTTGTTTAATTGATGTTTGTAAAACTTAAATTATTACTTTAAAGACACAAGAGTGGTATCAATCTTCTCTCCGCCAGAATGAGAGTTCCCTAAAATGTTGAACTTCTACTTAGTTACAATTCCTAAGCAAGAGAGGCAGAATCGTTGTTCACATTTATGTTGTTGTGTTTTCTTATGTTTTTCATAAGATATTCCTTGGCGGACTGGTGTGAAAAAGAAGTTAGCAGTTCCTTCGTTTAGAGAAGCATTTTGAGAAAGTGATAAATGGCTCAGGCAGTTCTTACAGAGTTATCCCTCCCCCTCTGCTCCTCAACAGTCTAAGAGAATCATCTCTGCTAATTGGACTCAGTGGTGTTTCTGCAGCAGACTACAAACTGTGCTAATTTACAAAAAAATATTTATACTGCCAGTTAACTCCAGTAAAGAGCAACAGAGCAAGAGTCGCACTCTGATGAGCACTTCCCTTGGTCTGATGCTTTGCCCTTTCTCAGTCAAAAGGCAGGCCTCCACAGTTCCAACTGGGGAATAGATGTATGTTTGCTTCACTCACTGTCATGGGAGTCCTGTCATAATTTCTGTACTTTAATCGTTACTGTCGTGTCTCAGGAAGACATCGTGCATTTGTAGATTCTGTAGACAAAATGTGAGACACGCAGAGCCTCGGAGAAGAGACAGCTCGGTGGCATAAAAATTGTGTACCACTTTTTATCATCTGCAAGCCTGTTAAGGCAATACGGTTATATAACACTTAATGGAGCGTTCCTGCATGTTTTATCATTTGCACTGTGAATCATGCATATCTTAATTACATTACTTATCACCATTTCCTGAAGCTTTTCAGAAGTCACACCTGCTCACAGTTGCATAATGCAGCAGGGATAAAGTAAGTTTGACAATAAATAAATCCATAAAAGATGACTGATCGTGTGCATTAATGGATTACTTCTCTCAAGCTGCTTTCAGAAAGCAGAACATTTTTAAACTGCTCTACCATGAAGTGAATCCATGTCCTGTCTGGAAGGTAGGAAATATGAAATGTAGCCTATTATATGGTATGCTTTGGGAAAACGGTCAGCAGTAATGTAAAATATACTCTCTACAGGGACAGAATGAGCCATACAAAAGCCACCACCTTGCTCCCATGATATCCCAAAGACGCCTTCATATTCTGCACTGCCATGTTTTCATGTGCGTGCCAGATTGCAGCTGCAAACAACCCCAATGTGCTTCCATGTCTGATTTTCAGTTTGACTGCTGTAAAGTTCATGTTCTTTCTGGCCCTCAACCTTTCTCAGAGGAGCCCAGAGGCTGACAATAAGCTCAGATTTCTCTGACAATTCTTGCCGCACTGGGAGATGGAAAAGAACCAGACTATTGCGTGTGTGTGTGTGTGTGTGTGTGTGTGTGTGTGTGTGTGTGTGTGTGTGTGTGTGTGTTGGGGGGGAACAGCCTATCTCTCCCTTGGCAGAAATATACTTAGGCTTGCATGTCCTCTGAGTTTTATGGCCTAAAGCGACAGAGAGGAAACACTGCCACCACCCACTCACACCGCCCAGTGCATTGTGGGTCAGCAGCACAGCTCCTGTATTGAGTCAGCTAAGTTATGTCACCTCTCCATCATTGTGTTTGTCTCTCCCTCCCTTCTCAAGAAAATAGTTTCTGCATTCCTCCTTTGTCTCAAGCTCTGCGCACTGCTTTCCCTCACACCTACCCCCGTGGGCACGACACTCCTCATTATGTTTTCATGTCATGCTTTCTCCTCTACTCTCTATCCCTCTTTCCCTCCCTCACTCTAACTCCGTTGCCTTTGTTCTTTTCACTCCCATGACTCCGCGATTTAGGGGCCTTGAGATTTAAAAATATATATATTGTTAAAGAGAGGACAGTTTGAGATATTGGGATATCACTTAAACAGCCCCTGTGATAAACATATGAACACACTTAGAGAAATAAATGAATATTTGCCCCCACGGTGCTGAACGAGGGCCATTTTGTGCTGACCACCTCCAAAGACCGTTTGAGGGGAAGAATAAAACGGCATTACCGAGATCAGCAGGTGAATACTCAGGGCTCAACGGGGGAGTAATCCTGGAGGCAAAAGCCATCCATCAGCAGTGAGTGCATCTTTATACGAGGATGATTTTAAACAAGCAAATTTAATAATATTTGCCTCCCTTACATCCCCTTGCGTATTTCAGCACGCGTACAACTTTTGTTTTTCAAAGGCGTGTTACGATAAACCCCAAGCTCTGAGAAGTGGTCTAGTTTCCATCCAGATGCAGTTCAGAGTATAACCAAATTGAATAAGCAAAAGAAAAACTTCAATTAATGCGCTTTTCCATCCACTTGCTGTGAAAATGAGAGAGCTGGTTCCTTGAAGGCGGTGCCACCAATAGACAGCAGAGCACAGTGAAAGGAGATGCCATCATTAAAAAAGAACACAAATTGGGAAACATGATATTTCTCTTTGTAATAATAATAACAAAAATAAAAAAATTACAGTTACAGCTACTACAGTTACAGTCTGATTATATTGCTCCACACAGATCTGCAGATATTTATGTCTCTCTCCATTGATGTATGTCTTAAGTTTTTGTATTGATACACCACAATTTTCATCTCAGCCAAGCGTGAAAAAAAAAATCAAGTTTCCAGTGCTTTTTTTGTTCAAGTTGAAAATGTGCAAAAACAAACAAAAAAAAACAGGTGGATGGAAAAAAGTGCTGCTGATCTCTCCCTTACTCCATTACTCTGTCCATTATCGCTTACTTTCCATTGCAGAAAACCTCTTCTGTTTCATGCCATTAAAGAATACAATGCCCTGGAGCTAGAGAAAGTGACCCGCAGAGGGTTTTTAGGATGCAAAGCGGGACGTTTAGATCATCGTTAAGTGCAGGTAAAAGGAGAAAGAAGGATTGAAGAAGAGATGAGTTTTGCCAGAAGGGAGCAAAATACTGAAATTTGCTTTCATGGTGAGAGAAATTACCCGATTGATCATCTGCGTTCACTGAGCTTCAAACAGCACCAGTTGTTTTGGCGTACTAATAGCCTTTTCAATCTTTTCAATGATTTCTCTTTATTGCCCGCTTCAATAACACACATTTAAAACAAATGTGCTCAACTTGAAGCCCCGAGATATCCTTATCCTATGTTGTTAAAGGGCGTGTGAAGCCACACCGCATCTCCATGACCTCAGCTGGTTTCTAGACGGATCAGTTATGCTGCTCAAATCATGCTCTATTTGCCAGGGGCTGAGAGGGGGAGATGCCTTTTATGAAGACATTTGAGACCGGGGGGAAGAAGGAAGGAGAAGAAGAAGCACAGCGGGGCTGAAAATAGCCCGCGCTGGCCGCACTGCTCTGCACATGGTTTATTTATCCCGAGGATTAGTGCAGGTGACTGGAGGCCTGGACTCTTGTGTGAGCGAACGGCTAGCTATGACTCAGGCTGGAGCTGCTGAGAAGGAGGAGACTGAGGAGCAATGATGCCGCAGTTTAGACCGCCATGTTCCTCTGTACTAGCCTGACCCCAAATCAGGCTAATTGTTGAAGAGACATAGAACAGCCTCTGTTAGATGTGACTGGCAGGCTTTTTTTTGTTTTATGCTACTTGATACTTCTACTCCTCCACTAAATTTCATAGATAAATATTATACTTCTTACTTGCCATAGTGACCTATTACTACGAGAAACTGACTTTTCTTCTTTTGACTTTTTCTTTTAATTGTTGGTATGCTTTTCTCATTCTTAAACTGAAGAGTGTGTAGTAACAAAGGCAATCAAGGTCTGTGGTGGTATCATAGGGACTCAACAGAAAGTCTGTTGGATTTATATAACAACCAGTTGATAAAGAAAGCAGAATCTATCTTGTCCGACAGAACCCAGCAACTGCACCTAGAGTTTTAGACCATGGGTGACTGCTTCAAATAGTCACCAGCCCAAACCAAAACCATAAACACTCCTTAGTCATCTCACTGCTAAAATGCAATAATAAAAGGTAATATCAGCTCGACCACCCAACGCTTGGTAAATATATACTGGCAGTAACTGTTTTTACTGTTTTATTTAGTTTTAATAGCATTTTGTATTGTGTTCTCTGATATTGGGTGACATTGGGCATCATTAATGTTTTTTAATTGCTGCACAACTAATAGCCCGTCTGGGGACCAATAACCTTGACTTGACTAACCGTTCAGATTAACATTTCACATTGAAAAACATATTATAAGTTTATAGAAAACAGTGCATTGTTGTGCATTTTAAGTGCCTTGGGCCTTCGACCTCTAGGTTGGGAACCACTGAACTGATACCTAATTGTACAGTTAAAAGCATTGATGCATTATTATTAACAATCTTACAGTATAATCATAGGTCAACTGAGGCAAATCACTTTTATGCTTTACGTAAAAAAAGTCTGTTGATACTTCTATACTTTTATAGGATTTTGAGGAGGATTTTTACTTGTAATGGAGTACATCATTACATTATTATTAAATCACTTTTTCTCTTTTTCACTTGTTTCACTGCTATAAGTAGTGCAGTGTGTTTGTCTCAGGTTGACCAGGATGCTTACATATTAATGTGCAGGCAGTGATTATTTAAATGTTTCCACAGTCACCATATGAGACTGAATTATAATACAGAGACTTATTCATTCGATTAGGCCAGTGGTTCTCAATTATTTTCTGTCATGCCCCCCCTAGGGGACATACATTTTTTCGCGCCCCCCCCCCCCCCCTAAATTGAAATACTGTTGAGAACCTGCTAATATTTATTTATTTATTTATTTATTTATCTGTACAAAACCACTGTATGAGTTACTGGCACAAGCATTCTGCATACAATCACCTTATTATCAAATTAGATGTTAGATTATAAAATTAGCTGAGATAACTTCTGCAGCAATTTAAAGAAAATTCAAAGTTCAGTTTATTAGCTCAATTTGTAATATTTAAACAAGAATACTCAGTCTGTGTGAATCTCAGAACAGAGAAACAAGAGCAAATGATTCACTGAGGTTTGCATTTCATTAAAAAAAATGTAAACTGTAAACATAGTTAAGGTGGTGTTTTTTTATTATTATAGGCCAATATGCCTTCTGTGATGCGATAACCTATACTTCAATAATGTTATTATAGTCTACTTGCTTGATTTCTTTTTAAATAGCATACAGAGACACTTGGAGACACATGTGGACATTTATTTACTGCAAATCGCGGCCTTTCGCGTGCATATGACCATACACAAGCACACATCACGCTAGCTAGCAAAAAAAAAAAAATTATTTATTTCAGTTGAAAATCAAGGACACCCGCGCCCCCCCTGACAATTCACGGCACCCCCCCATTTGAGAAGCACTGTATTAGGCGATGCAGTTGACATATTGGATTAGAATATTTCACTCTGTATGCATGTGATATTGCTTTAATGAAGCGCATTAACACGCAGATGTAAAATATATGACTTATTGTTAAAAAAAAGTTTAAATAATGATGCTCGTAACAAGGATTTAAGAGGGACATTAGGAAAAAAATTCGGCTCTAAATAGTTTATCCAACCAGACGCAGAACAGCACATCCTAATCATCCTGCATTGTCAGGGAACAGGCACTGTAAACACAGCTGAACGATAGCAGACAAAGCACTAAACCTGTAAACAATCAAATAATGCTGCCACAGTGCATACATTGTGACAGAGACACAAACACACAGGGAAGGAGAGAGCAAGCAGCAGCTGCTGGGCTTATCTTTTTGTCACTCAGCTTTCAGAATAACTTGCTTTTATCCGTCTTTTCTGTGTAAACTGCACAGAAAGCCATGCCCAGCTTTTGACTAGGGCTGGGGGTGTGTGGGGGGGGGGGGACAGGTCAGGACAGAGTGAGAAAAAAGTCAGATAAGGCCATGCACCTGGGAGACCATAGGTGTGAGACATGGTGCAGGAATGAACCAGGCAAGGACAAATGGATGACAGGGAGGAGAGGCAAGACAAGAAAATCAGCTGGAGGCATTTTATTCAGAACAGAAATGAGGGTTATAATGAGGAGAGTTTGAATGGGAGGAGAGAGAGCGGCGGGAGGATTGGGAACTAGGAAGGCTATCTCTGCATGTCTGACCCTGACACTGCCATAATGAGTCATTTATTTTAATATGAGGGGAGATCCTGGCCAAATCTACTCCGCTCCTATTAAAGGTTTTTATTGTTGTTTGAAAAAACTATTGTGAAAGCAAGATTTATTGATGTAAAGCTTGTAGGTTTAGTCACAGGTGCACAAACACACACAAACCCACACACAGATAAAGTGCTGCTGCCAGAGGCTGTGGCATTCACAACAACAGCAGCAGCAGCCTCCAGGGAGAACAGCCAGGACACTGATTAGTATTTCCTGGATGCGCCTTTGCACTTTTATATCAACCTCAGACTGGCATTTCCAACACAATTACTGGGCTGATCAGTTAACCAGCAACAGCTCTGGCCCGGCCCCGCAGCAAGAGTTTAGGCAACATTTATTTTTCTTTCTTTTTTTTCCCCTTTTAATGTGTCAGCAGGAAAAAGCGGAATGACCACGGGTATAGAAGCCAGGATCCACAGCTCACTTGCTGATGTTTGTGTGTGTGTGTGTGTGTGTGTGTGTGTGTGTGTGTGTGTGTGTGTGTGTGTCGCTTTAAGTGGCTTTGTGTGTGTATTGTTGATTTGTTGAGCCCTCGGCACCTCTGGATGCTGCACTTTCTTGAAATAGTTATCATTATGACATTTTGTCTTTACCGCACAGAATACAACGCTGACTGACAGGAGAGCTAGGGGAGACAGATAGAGAGACTTTTACAGACTGAGAGTCAAACAGAAAAAGGACGGAGATAACTGTTCAATAACTATAAATAATGCCTGACGTTCACTCATTGTCTCATTTTAAAAAACATCTCCCAAGAAAAATGTTGTTCTGATTTCCTAAGTGCAGCATAATTTAAAGATTATCAAGTCAAAGTTGCTGAGCTTTGTATGACTGAATGAACCGGACTTGAGGTGTCAACTGCTGAAATTCATATATGATTAATGAGACTT
Organism: Ammodytes marinus; assembly: GCF_949987685.1. Taxonomy (NCBI): domain Eukaryota; kingdom Metazoa; phylum Chordata; class Actinopteri; order Uranoscopiformes; family Ammodytidae; genus Ammodytes; species Ammodytes marinus. The sequence goes on along the minus strand of NC_137211.1, from coordinate 19,154,723 downwards.
TGAATAGTTTATAGTGTGTATTCTTTTTATTCTTGTAACAATGTTCTTTGTGTACTTTTTTGGTCACGTCTCTCTTCAAGGGGGGTTTTAATCCCTTTGCTTACAGCCGCTTCAATCAGTATTTTTACATTAACTGTTGATCAAATGGCTCTACGTAAGGTGTTTAAGGAGCATTTTAGCGTCTTTCAGCTCATTGTTTATGTTGTGATGCTTCTCATCTTATCCGTGTCATTTTCTGGCTGTAAGCAGGCAGCAACAAAAGCTCTCAAGACCGATGGCTGAGCACCGAGGGGCTGACAGACACAGTAAGCAATCACCTGGGGAGAACATAGTGGAGCGTTTAGCTGCTAAAGAGCCACATATTTCCCTGGAGGACCTGGTGGAGACCTAAAGAGAGAGTGAATATTGGACTTACATTCGTCAGGTGTACATGAAGAGAATGCAAATGAATGATAAAGTTGCCTTGGTCATTGTGTAAATACTACAGGCAACTACGAAGTTAGCCGTATCAGCTTTTACAGTTGGTCATGTTACAGTTTTGTATATCATTCAAATAAGGTTCAAATCAAGGAAAATGAGAAGCTACTTAGCGTGCATTGCATTCTGCCATACTTTTCCGTGTGAAGGCACTTCTGCATGCAAAATAGCATGTGTAGGTGCTGAGGTACGCAATTGGAGACACATGTGTGATGTATCTCTTCTAAGCTCGCCCGCTGATCATTACCTGTACAATTTAGTCCACTGAAGCTTTGTACAACTAATGTATGTTTTGACAAGCTAATATTGCTCATGCGACTTCATGCACTACAAGTGTCAAGTATGAAGAGCTGTGGGCACTGAGGACAAATATTGAGTTGCCGTCTGATTCTAATGGGCTAATGTGGGGGCTGGTCAGAAAGGATGACTTTGTTTTTTGTATCAAGGAGAGATGCAAAGAAAGCGATAAGAGAGCCTCTCAATGTCAAACACATCATAGCATGAATGAACAACGACCTCCCGCACACTCACGGTAAATATGATGAAACTGCTCTCTCTTTATGTAATGAAATCAAAATCAAAGCCATAACTCATGCCGCCGGGCAATTGGCATTAAGTAAAAAAGCCATTTCCACTTAGTGAGTGATGTCCAGACAACCAGCGGCAATAGAGGACATCAGTCACAGCCAGCGACTGGCCACGGATGGTAGGGAAGGACAGGTGTGTCTAAAGTAAATTGGCTTTGTGTCAGTTACTCTCAGCCGGTCATTGTTTCTCTGTTGCTCTGATAAGTGGAGCAGGACTGTAGTCAAGGCGGTGGCTGAGTTGTCAGAGGTGCTGTCTGGTCCGTCTCCCCCCTCCCTCCCTCCCTCCCTCCCTCCTTCCCTCCCTCTGTGTCCTCGGGTTGACAGGGACACACCTGTTTTAAAGTAGCAGCACAAACTTATTATGCTTCTCCAGCCATCTGCCTTCGCTCTGTGCAGATGTTACTATCTACCACACACACACACACACACACACACACACACACACACACATACACAAACTCCTTCACCACCTCAGTGACACTTCCGAGCTCAATTAAGGAAGCAGGCAATCTGTTTTCGGTCAGAACGGCGCAGAAAACAAGGTTGATGAAATAGTGTGCCTTCGGAGACAGCCTCAGGTTGTAATTTTGTCTCTGAACCCCCTCACATGACTCACAGAGCTCCTGCCGTTAAATCTTGTGAGCAACCTTTCACTTCAACAGCACCGGAAGAGTTTGTCAGCTAATGGATGCAAGAAAGTTTACACACTTCCCAGATGATTTGATGTCAGCAGGTTACAGAGAGCTTCTGTAACCCAACATAATCCCTCATTCAGTATTTCTTTCATCTGCTTTTCTGATCAATGCAGCAAGTTCCTTGGGTTCACTTTCCATAGTCGAAGACAAACAAGTATCCACCACATAGAATAATATCTGTTGTGGCAACCTATCTGCCACTCTTGCAGGACGAGAGAAGAGAACTTATAAACTTATATGTGGGTGGAAAGGTTAATTAAAATAATAAATAACTAAGGACAATAACCTGCTTAGGGAAGGCCACTGAGCAATCACAGCATTAGCCTACATACTTGGAAATTAGTTTTGGGCTGTTGGTCATACTCATTATAACTCTATTGTTGCTTGGTAACAAGGGCAGTGATTGGGTGCTTGCATGTGTGTGTGTGTGTGTGTGTGTGTGTGTGTGTGTGTGTGTTTTTAAAGAGTTATCGGCGCTCTGTGTTATCACCTCTGACACCTTATTAAGGACAGTGTTGAACTAATTAAACACTGATATCAGCGAGTGGAGATAAAATTGAGTGGCGTTCATTATGTGTTCTATTAGCGTTTGAAGAAAGACAAATGAGTTCCACTTTATTAAAGTGGGCTGCAAAGGTTAAGATAACATTAAATGGTAAATGGACTTGTATAGCGCTATATCTCCGTTTATCACAGACTCAAAGCGCTTTACATTGTTTTTGTACACATTCACCCAGTCACACACACATTCATACACCGATAGCAGCAGCTACCACGCAGGGTAGGCTTAGCACTAGGGTGCTAAGCTAACTAAGCTAACTATCGGGAGCAATTCGGGGTTCAGTGTCTTGCCCAGGGACACTTCGACATGTGGCGGGGAGACGGGGGATCGAACCTCCGACCCTGCACACCAGAGGCGAACTCCCTACCCACTTCGCCACTGCCGCTCCTTTCTACTCTTCACATTAATGTGAAGAGTAGAAAGGAGGTATTATGACTGGCAGAGAATAATCGAGAGACATGAGCAAGCAGAAAATATGTTTTTTTTTTACCTAAAGATAACACTTGTATATTAAAGTCTCTTAAAATTCACAATTTTGAACAACACAGCTGTGAATTTGGAACTCTGTAGGACTTATTTTTGGCCTCACTACACAATTAAATTCTGCCTGACAATAACTGATCCGACAGCATGTTCACACCTTTACCATATTACAAAAAACAGGCATGCAAAACACACACGCAAATAGAAATTCAGCCATCATGAATTGAATAATTTATCCCTGTGCCTACTTCGACCATGAAGGACCTATTGGCATAATTGGTGATTAACAGATTCTAATATGACTTAACATTTTTGTCATTCATCTGTTGCACTGTCCTCATATCTAATAGCCTCCTTCCTCTTCTGCTGTTTGTATCATTTCCAATGCCATTTATCTCGCAGCCCCTAATCAGTTCGAACGGTGTGAGAAGTGAAGGAGGCGACAGGAAGCGAACATAGAAAATAACAGGAAGCTCATTTTCATTTGATTACAGAGTTGCTTAGAGTGAGGACCCGGTGGTAACGGAAATATTTTTCCTCATTCTGTATTTCCATTTCTAATGCGGTCGTTCGGCGTCTCCACTGATGATTCCTCTGACTGTGAGTCACCTAACATTAGAGAAATTAATGGCACTTCCAGAACCAGGGGTAACAGAAATAGCATCTCCCCCTTTGCAACTCCATTAGCACATGGAGGCTCGTCTCCTCATGTTATGCTGCATTTACATTCTCCCCGGATGCTCCGTCTTTCAGAGATGTGAAAACTTTCTTTCGACTTCGACAAACAAATAGCAAAGGAGACAGCTTTTTAGGTTTGTTGTGTTTTTATAATCTTGGTAACTCTACATTGACAGCAACTAACGGTTCCAAACTAAAATACCATATTTCAAATTACATGTGAGCAAAAAAGGCAATGTGGGAATTGATAAAAAAAAGTTTCTTATCATCAACACAAAGATTGCCTTTCGTCTGCCATGTTTTTGCACATATCACATCAAAGTGGTTCACCAAGGAATATTGCTAACTTTTCCAGCTCTTGTCCCGATTTTAAGGTCCGTTCAAATTAATTTACCCAGTCGGGAATCATTTCCTTGATTATGCCGACGATATATAAACGCAGCATTGTTCTAAATTTAGTTGCTCCTATCTTCAACTGTGAACTGTAAGTCTGCAGGCCATGGTCTTTTAAAATAGAAAAGAGGAACAAGATTAAACTGAAGGTTAACAATATCTGAACAATTCTCATTTCTTTTTATATTCCAGTGTATTCTTATTCAGGTCCACAGAAGGATTATGTTTCCCTCAGGAGTTTTTTCTAACCGCGCCGAAGATTCATGTAGCTATAACAAAAAACCTACTGCTTCAAAGGAGATGAAAAAAATTAGCTTTGATTTACTTCTCTCTCTCTCTCTCTCTCTCCCTCTCTCTCCTTTTTTTTTAGAAAAGTTTCTGCTTTCCTTTCAGTCCTGTAAACAGCCATCCAGAGCAGCTTGTGTCCATTTTGCCTGCAGGGGGGTTCAGATGTACATGATTGCCCTCGAACGCTCACAGAATGTAAATGTGGTATAAGAAGAAAGCAGCAGTTTAGGATATACATATAATTCAAGGAGCCAGTTGGCCTTGCTGGGGAGAACATAATACTACTTGACCTATAAAATCACTGATGGACAGCAGCTTATATCGTTCCAAATTGTCTCTTCCTTTTTTCCCCCTCTTTTCCGTCAACAGGACTCAAACTAACCTTAGCAGTGTTGTTGTCATGTTGCCGGCGTAAACAGCCTCACTGTTGGATTGTTTTTGATGCCCATTTATTTCAAACAAGCTTCTGCTTTGCCTGAGTCTCACATGCAGTTTGCAAATGTCAGTATGTGCACAGTGCTGCGTTCTCCTGTCTTTGACTCTCTCTCTCTCTCTCTCTCTCTCTCTCTCTCTCTCTCTCTCTCTCTGATTGGTGCAGCAGCGCGGCGCTCATCAAGTCCACATTTGATTGCATCTTGTGTACGATAAAAACATGCCACCGCCTTGAATGATGGCTCTCATTAGCCGCACCTTAGACGTGAGCTGTTCCTCCAGACAAGGAAGACGAATTCAGTACTTGTTAATTTCTCTCCCACATTTGTCCTTGTAGTACGATACGTTGACAACATCTTTAATCACAGAGAATGAACGAATAAACACACAGACGGCCTGAAAAAAAGTATCACGGGAAGCAATATTTTATTTTCTGCATCATTTTCTTACTGATGAGAAAATAATTAAAATCATAATAGATGTTAAAGAGAGGGGGGGAAGAAAAATAATAAAAACGAGACAATTGTTTGCAGACGCAAATCATATTCAATTTCCATTTGTCACTGATTGATGCCTCTGTTTATAATCACTCTCTTCCATCATTTACTGGGCCGTGTTAAATATAGTTTGAAAGGTTCTTTTCTTATTTTGCGCTTCGTCCAATTATTTTTGAAGGTTTTGCAAATGGGCCCAGATAGGTCTGCTGTCTCATTTTGCATTCAGTCTATAACACACACATTTAAATCAGCAGTGTTTTTCTGTTTTTTTAACTTCTTGTTAGTGTCTCGTTGGTGTGACTTTCCCATCGGGGAATGAGCCATGAGCTGTCACGGCTTATCCTCACTTTCTTTGTGACTGGTTTGACAGTGACTTTCACCCACTGTTATGTCATGTGATATACAGTAGGCTATACTGTATGTGTGGGAGAATGGATTTAATTATCACCACCATGTAAATAGCGGTCAGTCTGACGTACAGGAAAGTGGCCTTTTCTCTTACAGCTCTGGCACCCATTCATGCTGTAAGCTGTTGTATAAAACTGGTCGGTTGTTTTAAAATGGAGGTGCCACATGATCGCTTGCAGCAACTCTCAATCTGCACAAAGCAACACATTTCTCACTTACAATGTAGAGTAGCAGGAAGTTAAGACAAAATAAAGAAAGTTGTGGCGTGTCCTTGTTGGTGGAACCTTTAGAGAATTGGCATTGCCTAAACACACAAACACACACACACACACACACAAACACGCACACACACACACACACACACACACACACACACACACACACACACACACACACCGGGTGTTTACAGAATCCTCATAGTAAACACACCAGCCCTCCTGCCCTCCTGACACACTCCTGACTCACATCCATCCAACCTGAGAAACACTGGCAGCATGAGGCAAATAAATTATTGATTCTTTGAAACATAACACAAAAACTAATGGCTGCTGCACGGTCGCTCATTCCTTTTTTAAATCCTGCAGTGAATCATATTTTCCTTCAGTTCCCCAAAAGAGAATTATCATTAAAAATCAATACTATTGATGTATCTTTAAAAAGAAGAAACCTGCATCCAAAGACTTTTAAAACTGATCTCTAATAAAAATTTGACCGCTGCTTGAGCTATTCTTCTGTGAAAGATGTGAGGATGTCCTTAATAAAAAAAAACATGGCTCTGCTATCAAATTGATGGAAGACTCATAATAGACAGGGGGTGTATGCTGTTTAATGAATGCTGCAAGTGCAGTAAAGTATTACAAATTGTACATTTAAGTCATTCTGTTCTTACCAAACACATTAAAATATCACTTTTAAATTGATGAGTAAATTGAACGCTATTAATCCAGCCGTTAAGGTGCATTAATATAGAGTGGTGTCTGTGGCTACTTATTTTTTAGCTCTCAGCAAAGCCATAGAGGACATGAACACATTTGCATGTTAACATATCAAATGTATATTGATATAGATCACCATAACCAAAACCCTGGTAAAGTCTGTACACAGCAGGGTAATATATGGGCATTAAAACAAAGCTCAAGATGTCGGGTTTGCACATGCGCAGAAGTAGCTCATCTCGATGGGTAGCGATTGTTGAGAAGGGATAACTACGATGACCTAAACTGTATTGGGCCCCCTGAGGCCAGAAGGACACCCGCTGCTAATTGGCAGTTTGTGAGAATGAACCGCAGTTAAATTGGGTGTTTTTCCACCCAGACGCCCACAAGTCGCAGCAATGAGCTTAGTCCACACTCGGAAAACAAACTTTGACATGCGGCACAAACTTGAGATTTAGGCTTCATCGGTAGTGAAAAAGCAGCACACAAAGGATCCACCATCCAATACCAATTCTTGGTCCTGAACAGCGTTGAGGCCAAACAATGAGCTGAGAGGGGAGCTTTAGAGCCGGGACATACTTATCTATGGGTTCATCACTACAAGGACCTCTCTACACATTGTCATGATACACTTCTACTATGCATATTTAATATTGACTACAGCTGCTCTTAACCATGTTTCATTCTTTTAATCACACCCTATGTCTTGCAAATGAGTTTGACCAACATGTCCCGGCAATACTGCTTCCTGTATATAATACAGGATTCATTTGACAAGCAGGATACTTTGTTGGACAGGTTGACCTTTTATGTTTGTGTGTACTGTATGTGTGTGTGTACTATATGTTATCTCGCCTCCCAGCTTGAATCTTCCCTTGTTGTCACTTGGAGATTGGGCAGGTAGTGACGGCTTGAGCACTGCGTGTTCAGGAGTCTGATGTTGCCTGCATGCGCCATCTGCGAAATGAATTTATCTCTCGGTATTCGGCAACAGCATGTGACAGGCTGGGGAATCTAAAGCCCCAGCGGATTTCTCTCAGCAGAGTGTGAAATTTGTCACACGGAGGAGGTTCACTCCAGGGGAAAAGCTGCAGGGCTTGTTTTTTCTCTCTATCCCTACAGTTTTCCCGCCCTCTAAGCTGCACCAAAAAGTGAATCCCTTTAATGAATTCAGTCATTAATTGAGTTCTGTCCCACCTTTCGCTAGGGGGTACATGTTTGTTGAGGAATAGCAAAATGAAAGACAGATGATGAAAGAAGGGTTTGTTAGCTGCTCAGAAGCGGGAAGGTGCTCTTCAGGAGATCATGCTCCAGCAGCTCCTCGATCCGTCTTTTGATGTGTTTCTTACTAATGAGGGTGATGGCCTCGTCCTTCTCCTCCAATGGGATATACAGTCCCTGGTGATCAAATTGGTCAGTACATAAAAACTCAGGGCTGGCTGTAATGACTCTCCCTGCAGTCCAGTTTCCATGTACAAGATGGTCCCAACTCATCTCCCTTCAGGAGCTCCGCTGTTTTATTATAGACACTCAGATGTTGAATCATGCTATTCCTAAAATACATCCACGAGTGCTATATTGTGCAACTGGAATGTGTGTGTGTGTGTGTGTGTGTGCGTGCGTGTGTGAGTGTTGGGGTGTTGAGGGGGGCAGAGAGAATGGAAATGTATCATCGGTTATCCGCATCTCCATTGTTCATCTGTGCATGTATGTGTACCGTTGCCCTCTGACATGTTGCCATATGTCCGCACTTACTTGCGGCTTTCATCTTGCCACAGAACATACTGTGTGTTACTTATTTATGTGGCTTTTTCCCGGGAAGCTGTCTGACTGTTGAAGCGCATCCACGGCATTTCTTAATGTGAGGTGTCCATTTTGTCAGGCTTTCCAGGCACACATTAAGGAGAGCACAATGTCATGTCACGGCACCACAGAAACGCCGGGTGGAAAGTTGGTCGTGGACTCTCTTCAAATTGGATTTGACGTAATTTATTCTGTCCACTTCAGATGACATAGAAAAAGTAATTTAAACTAACTTAAGCATGATACACAATTTCATTAAGCAGACGACGAAGGTATCGATTTAAATCGGTGTAAATTATGAGAAACGCCAGGATTAACGTGCAAAGTGAAACATGCAATTTGGAGTGCCTTCAGAGGCCATTATGGGGTTCCAGCGAGGTGTCAGGTGGAATGCTCGCTGACAGCCTTTTGGCCTTCCTTAAATGAATTTTCCACCATCCTGCCGGAATGTGATTACCGCTCATTGTTATACTCTACTCTTATTAGACATGCTCCAAGGAGACTTCCACACAAATTTAAACATTAAAATAATCCTGCCTATAAAGACAGAGAGAGACTGATTGACAGACACACCCACATATATACTGAACCTACCAATAAACATTTACCCATTATAAGCCATAAGTATATAACCACCACCTATTACAGCTAATCATGCACAATTCACAGCTTACTATCGGCTGTCCTTTGTCCTTTAGTGCAGCCAGACTCCAGAGACTAATTCAAACTCCAAATGACCCATCATTATTAGACTCCTCTCTGGTGCAATTTATAGAGACCCATTTAGGCTGTGGTTTTGTACCTTATTTGCACTTGGACTGCAGCAGTGTAGTGAAAGTTGGTGGATGAATGCATGGATGTATAGATAGATAGATAGATAGATAGATAGATAGATAGATAGATAGATAGATAGATAGATAGATAGATAGATAGATAGATAGATAGATAGATAGATAGATAGATTTACGGATAGATGGATGGATTCTCAACTGACACATGAGCATTTGATCCTAGTTATCCCTGCTGTTGGCCACTTTATGTTGTAGTAATGCTGCTGACCCTGTGACTGGGCCTGGGGCTGTTTATCTCCCGTTGTTTACTCAGGCGTGTGTGAAGAAATGGTGGTGCACACATGGCCTCCCTGACTGCCTGACATTTTGACGCGCAGGAAAAATCGAGAGGGAACGGAGAAGAATTTTTTTTTAAACATCCCTTATGGATGTATCCTGTATGTGCTGCATATGAAAGTTCCGCAGAGGAGAAGGTGGTGGGGTACTGGGAGATTAATGGAACGTGTCACAATTTTCCAAGCAGTGCAAGCACTTTTAATCTGCGATATGTCTATTTGATTGAATATAATTATATGATAGAAATGAAGTGTATAACTGCGTCACATCGCTGGCTGATAGTGAATGTCTTGGTCCTCCAAGAAGCCATTTACCATCTGACTTTACTTTTTTTGCTCTCACTTTGAGTGTTAAGAGAGTGCCCGCTGCTAACTGCAAGAGCCTACATATATATAAAGAAAATTGAATGTGAGCCAACAATTCTAAGAAATGTATGTCTCCTGTTGAAATTCACAAGAACATTCCCATTAATCACCTAAAAGATTATGCAGTGGATGAATATGAAAGTATCCCTTTTTCTGGGGTTATTTAATGTATAGCCTTTCGACAACAAAAGCCCCTCTTTCTTCATTTCGCTGAATAGCTGACGTGTGGGAGGAATTACTGGGAACCTTGCCTGGGGGCATTATTTCCTCTCAGTGTGCTGTGCCACTGCTAGGTCCATCCACCACTGAGACCAGGGATCTCATTAAACCGACCATTAGTTGTTCTCAGACACGGATAGTGGACCTGCAGACTCTGCTTGATGAGCTAGTGTTTGTTTTGTTGTGTATCTTCTCTGTTTTTCCTTTGGCAGTCTCTTTTTTAAGTCTCTGCTGATTTGAATCATTGTGTGCCGAATCCATCCACATTATATTACAAAGTAAATGTCGCTTTCTTATTTTACTTGACTATTTTCAATCTGACAGTTGTTTTCTAAATTTATTCATCAATCATTTGGTCTACAAAATAGTGACAAATGACCATCCCAGCTGATGTCTTTAAATGTCCTGTTTTGTCTGACATACATGCTAAAACGTAAAGATGTTGAATTTAGTATCGTAGACAAAGAATAGCATCACATATTTACATTTGAGGGCTTGGAACTGGAGAATTTTTGGCATTTTTGTTTAAAAATATATAATACAGCTTTTATAAGTTATAACTAACGACTTTGATGAAGGTTAAGAAATCGTTAACTAATTTCTGTAAAGAGGTTTTCACATTTACTGCCATAATTGCATACAGGTGGGAGAGTTGAAGACACCAAATATACTCGGAAAAAGGCGTTAAATTGAACTCTTTTCGTGTTACTTTAACACTTCAAAACTGACTGTGCCCTGGCACAACTCAACCGGCGCTATGATGCCATCTCCTAATGAAGGTGATAGGTACTGAGAGCACAGGATAGGGTGAAAGAGCTGGAGGACTGTCTCTACTGGCCTGTGAAATATTCATCAAATGAAGCATGGTGTGTGGGGGAGTGCAGCAGGAGACGGAGAGGAGTCCAACATCGTAGTTCAAGAGACACAAGGGAGTGTTAAGGAAGAGCGATTCAGACTAGGGAGGACGGAAACACTGGAGAGGGAATAAACACTTTCATTGTGTGGGAGCTGCTGGTTGAAAATCCAGCATATGATGGATGGCTATTCCCCTCACAACAGTGGAGCATGTTTTTTTTTAAATATTTCATCCATAAAGCAGCAGGTTGAGGGATGGAGATTGATGATTGTTGCTCGAAAAAAAATATTGAATTCTGACATTTAAACTGATTTCAGATATGCACTAATTTCCCTCAAGCACCGGAAAGGTTTGGCCAACTGTCCCCTGTCCCCTGTTTTCTCCTTTATTGTCAATAACATCAGGAGGACTGGCTGTCCGAAGCGATTAAGGTAATCATTACACGGCCCTGGCCTACAGCCCGCAACACCCCCAAGGTGTCATCCAACAGTCAATGTACTGGACATTATGGTCTTGATTTGCATGATCGATCCTCATTTATTATCCTGACTTTGACCTTCAGACCGAATACAACGGTTCAGCCTCTTTACGGTGACTGCTGAGGAAATACTCAAAGGGAAAATTGAGTGATATTTTAAACTTTTATTTTTCTCACCAAATCCCATTAAAAAGAACAATAATATTATCCCACTAACAAGTATTGAGCTGTTTGCGAAGGACCACATGAGTGCCTGTACCAAATTCCCCAGCAGTCAATCCATTAGTTGTTGTGATAAGAGTATTTCCAGTTCAGAGGCTCCTCCAGAGTCATAAATGTTTCATCAAATAGTTGTTGAGATATTTCACCCTGACCAATGACCAACAACCATCCATGGAGCTACAGTATGTGGCTAAAAATATGTCAAATAACATATAAATGTAAGGCAGTCACTTGTTGAGTTTCACTTTCAAGGAACCATTTTAAAACGACAGGCACAAAGACAGCTGAATATCCAGACATTATCTCAGTCAAGAGAAGGGGTTTCTGTTTTATTTCTTTTAGTTGGCCACATACTCCCCCGAGGAGTTCTGTGGGTTCACTTCTACCTACTCTTGAATTCTTCATCTTGACAACCAGTGAGTGAGTTATGGTCTGAGTCCATGTTTAGGGCATCATTATTACACTCACACACAAACTCCACTGTGCCTCTGGCTTTCAATCCCCTGCCTTCCTTTGGTTTATTTTCTCTTTGGAGAGGCTTTCCACTCCACCCGAGACCGGTTATTAGTGAAGTGAGTCAGCTATTCATTCACAGCCAACACTGAGGAGGTGGGTGGCTGCTCTGGCTTTGATGCTCTTATTCCTGAATTATTATTTTTTTACCTTCTGTGCTGCTACATTAGCGATCAGACGCCAAGATCACCCCTCCCAAAAGGTGTAATCTGTAATCAGTGGCTTTCACAGAGCGCACCACAGTCTCTGTTGGCCGGTAGCTTTGCAGATGTCGGGGAGAGGTTCAGCCATTATAGTGGTGTTGCTCCCTCACCCATATAAGGGATAGGGGTTAACTAAATAAATCTAAACCTAAACTACATTCTTCGGAAATGCTAGTGGAAATCCAAACGCACATCAACACTATGATATTGCTCCACTAATTAACAGTCAAGTGAGGTTTTAAATGATTGCAGGGGTTAAGCTAATCACTTCAAATCCTATTTGATCTTAGAAATGTAAGTCATTTCCCCCCTGGTACAAGATTAGTCATCAAAAATATTTTTACGATGAAGAGAAAAGACAGGGATTTTAATGTAGAAATACTTAAAAATCAAGATTATGCCAGTATTTAATATATAACAATTACCACAGGGACACAGAACTTCACAAATGTATTATATGTGTCTGAACATTTCCAATGCCATCATCAGGTGAAAATTTGAGTGTGTCCAATTCTTCAATATATATGACCAAATTCTTGCAAAACTAGTTATCATAATCCTAATTTAGCATGCTGCCATACTAAACTTGGATGGTAAATAAATGTAAAAAAATGACCTGTTAAACATCTACATGCTTAGCATTGTGGTTGGGAGCATGTTCGCTTGCTTTTGTCAGCACCACTGTGTCTAAGTGTGGCTGTAGACTCTTAGTCTTATTAATATTAATTGCTTTATTTATTCTCCTGAAGTTTATTCTTGCGAAAAAGGCGCCCAGTCGAGTCTTTCCAGGTCAACTGAAATCCTTGTCAGATTACAGTCCTAAATTGCATAAACTGCACGATAGCATGGAACAAATGAGGATATCTTTTAGTGCCGGTCACTCTGGGCGACGCTCTGCTCGCTGTTGCATTAAAATAGCATTTTTCCCAGGGATAGCTGTTTAAGCATTCAGTGTAATAACAGTGAAAGTGTTTGCACTTAACCAAGACGGCTTTAAAGTCTTTGGAAAAAATTCCCATAAAACAACAGAGCACTAATGGATTGAATTTACCCTGCTGAGACATCTTTTTAGCATCTCGCAGATTGCAAGATTGAAGACCTCGTTAAATGGATGGGAGAGTGCATGGATTTGTGACTTAGAGATTCTTTCCAAGTCTGATGTGGCTCTAAAACAGATATGCATAATTATGTGCATAATGAATATTTACAGTGCTGCTCTGTTGAGTGCTTTTCAATGCATGGGAAATTGTGTGTGAGTGGCAGTCGTATAGATCATGGGACTGTGTTTAAACTGTCAGTGACTGATATATTAAATTCTGTGGAAAAAAGGATTGATTCTTTTTTTGAAGTACCGTAATAGCAGGAGAAGAGTGTTAAAAAGCTTAAAGCGAAATGAACGTTCACTTTCAGAAGTCTGAATTCCTCTTTGTGGTAACACGTATCGTCCATTATGTTCAATAGGATGAGTCCTGCTCCAAGAAAACCTTTTTCATGTGTGCACAATAATTTATTCATTTATCATAACAAGCAGTCCAAGCAGCCACAATATGCAAGCTGTGCAGGCTCTGTGAATAATAAATGTTGATGTTTTTATTCACTTCTGTTCAACTATTCAACAAGAGGCGAGGCGTAACTTAACATCATCCCGCGCACGTGTATCAATCAAGATCCTGGTGAACATCATGCACCCGCCATACAAATGGATTTAACGTTTATGTAATGATTCATTTATTTATGAAGGACAGTGTGCAGCCACTGTGTGATTCACCACATTTATGCTTTCATTTGTGTAGAACAGGCACAGCCTTTTCCACCTCTGAATTAGTTCTAACAGATGTTCAAAGAGCTGGCAGGTTTCACTGTGATCAATACGTGTGAATGATTGGGCAGTGAAGGCCACCTGCAGTAGGTTGATGTTTGTACATGATACTGTAGGATCAGAAAGAGTCAGTTCGACCAACGTTGTGTTAACTGGATGATTTTAGCCATGCTAGCTGCTTAGCTCCAGGGACCATGGCAATGTCAATCTGTGGATTGGTTGGTCGGTCCCCTTACCTACTTTAGCCCAGACTAAAATACCTTGACAAATGCAAATGGATTTAAAATTTTGTATAAACATTCATGGTCCCCGATGGATTTGAGGTTCCTCAGATTTTTCATGTTGAACCATCAACAGGTAAACAAGTGTGCTTTGTTACAGTTTCTGCACATTTTACTCTTTTACTCAGTTATAATTTCCACTCGTTACTTAGTGGCTTTTTAAATGAAACTCCCATGCAATATTATAAGAAAGTGTCCACATTACACATTGCCTTTTGAGACGGGTGAATACTATTGAGCTTCGTCATGGTGATCGACTTTTCCTTTAATGCCACCACAAGGTACACATTTGTGGTTTTGGGTTAATTATCTCATTATTGAATGAATGGCCATCAGATTCGTAAATCAGAAAGTCACAGAAATGATTTGACAACCCCCCCCCCCCCCCCCCCCCCCCATGACATGTGGAATGTGTGAGCGGAGGCTGGTTTCCGAATCTGTTGATCATTGGGTACAGCCTCTGGGAGCTGCTAGTGTAGCTGTAGACCCTCAAGGCTTGTTCATCTTTATTTAGGTTTGTCAGTGTGAGTCCAACTGTGTGCACACGTATTGTTCTTGGCTGGCTGAGCCTTTGATTTGCCTTTCTTGATAGCTTTTTCCCCCCACTCAGATTGATCTTTGCCTTTGCTACCAGCAGCATCTGACTTGATATATGGCCGAATTGTTTCAACTGCCCACGGCAGGTCCCAAACTCTCTCTCTCTCTCAACAATTACTTGGTTGGTTTGTTCTTTCTAATCATAGATATGTCATTCTGTGCCATAGTGCTGAACAATAGCCTGCTCCAAGCGTTAGCAGCTACAATCCCTCTCCCTCTCTTTCCCTCTCTGTCTCTTTCACTTTGCATCCCATTCTCTCCCTTAGCTCTCTCTCTCTCTCTCCCCCTCTCTCTCTCTCTCTCTCTCTCTCTCTCTCTCTCTCTCTCTCATATTCCCTAACTGTGGGTTATTTGATTCATACAACCCTAAATGCTCTAATGCAAGATTAATTATTTGCCAAAGGAATCTACATTTTGACACATTTATTTAAATATATGTTATGATGTGTACTCAAAGCTATTTCAACAAGCCTTGTGTGCTTCTGCTGATATCTCGCACAGCTTTAATCTGACGTCTGTGTCTTGGCTTTCCTTAAAAATTAAGGCTACATTAGTGCTTAGTCTCCATGGTAACATCAGATCCATTATAAGTGCCATAAAGAGAATCCGAATGAATGTTAAATCACCATTCTGCCAGTCTCCATCATTGGGGTTGACTGGGTAACCGACAAAGCCACGGGAAGAACGCCTTACCCTGGCCATTCTTTTTCCTCTTCCACTCTCCCTGTCTCACCTCTTTTATCTTTCTGCCACACAATCTCTCTTTTTTTCCCTCTCTGTCGCACAAACACAAACACACACACACATACATTGATACAGATACATGTTATGTTCACTCACACACACACACACACACACACACATATCAGAAATTAAGTCAAACACTGACCCCCAGTGGAGAAGCATGCATTGTTAAGAAACTTTTTGCTGGTTAGCAGCTATGTGATAGGAAAAAAGTTTAAAAAATATCTCTTGTGTGTCTCTCAGGTCTTCACTCGCTACGGAAAGTGTTACACCTTTAACGCCGGGGATGACGGACGGCCGCCCCTCCTTACCACCAAGGGAGGTATGGGTAATGGACTGGAGCTCATGTTGGACATTCAACAGGACGAATACCTGCCTGTGTGGGGAGAAACAGGTGAGGTGGTGTGGGGAGATGTGTGGAAGATCGAGTGTTATCTACAATTATTGTTCACAGTGTGTTTTTCTGATCAAACGCGTCTTTGATTTCCTACAGACGAGACATCGTTTGAAGCTGGGGTCAAGGTTCAGATCCACAGTCAGGACGAGCCGTCCTTCATTGACCAGCTCGGCTTCGGAGTGGCGCCCGGCTTTCAGACGTTTGTTTCCTGCCAGGAACAGAGGGTACAGACTCCAGCACTTCATCTTCCTATGTGTTATATTTTAATGTTAAAGTGCTGATGTAAGTTGTAGGTGGATAGATAGATAGATAGATAGATAGATAGATAGATAGATAGATAGATAGATAGATAGATAGATAGATAGATAGATAGATAGATAGATAGATAGATAGATAGATAGATAGATAGATAGATAGATAGATAGATAGATAGATAGATAGATAGATAGATAGATAGATAGATAGATAGATAAGATTGATTTAAGGGATTGGTTGTTCTTTATTTGCTTCATCGTATAGTGGCTAGTATATTATATTATACTTGTGTATAATGAGTGTTGTGACGAATGTCATTGCAGCTTATTTACCTTCCCCCACCCTGGGGGGACTGTAAGGTGACGGCCATGGATTCAGAATTCTTTGACATTTACAGCATCACTGCCTGTCGCATTGACTGTGAAACACGCTACCTGGTGGACAACTGCAACTGTCGCATGGTGCACATGCCTGGTAGGATCTTACTGATCTTACTGTGTGTTGTATCAGCCTTACACCATTGATGAGCCAGTGAGAAATCACTGTAGGCTTAATTGCTGTAATTGTGTGTTGCTTTGGCTCCAGGCGATGCCCCCTACTGCACCCCCGAGCTGTACAAAGAATGTGCTGACCCAGCTCTTGGTAAGAAAATAGGCTTTGGCAAAGTCTGGTCTGAACATTTAGGTAACAGATACAAAACACACACACACACACACACACACACACACACACACACACACACACACACTTAACACAAACACGCACACCATCCCCATGACATCTTAGCATCGTAGCAGCACGGATCTGTTCAAAAGATCAGACTGAGCTCTGGTTTTCTTCTCTCCAGATTTCCTGGTGGAAAGAGACAATGATTTCTGTGTTTGTGAGACGCCGTGCAACATGACAAGATACAGCAAAGAGCTGTCCTTTGTCAAGATCCCCAGCAAGGCCTCGGCCAAATACCTCGCAAAGAAATACAACAAATCTGAGCAGTATATTAAGTAAGCCTTGGCCGTATTCAAATGCTGAATTATTTATTTTATGTTTGCGTAATGCAAGAGTGCACAAGTTAAGTTTCCGATCACATTACATTGCATTATTTCTGCAATAGGTTTAATGCTTCGAAGGAAAACAAGAAAGCTATATCACATTGAAAAAATTACACACATATATATATATATATATATATATATATATATATATATATATATATATATATATATAGCAAATTTAAAATGGGGCAACATTTTACTTTTTAAACAATAAGCAGAATATTAAAATTTTATAAATGGTTTATTACTTAGTATAATTTAGCTACAATTACATATTAGAATAATGTATTATGTGTCTGGGTGCATATTTTATTAGCAGGAGACTTAAATATTACCTTACCTTTTATTACCTTAATTCGAATTTTAATGTTTTGACTTTTCCACAGGGATAACATCATGGTTTTAGACATCTTTTTTGAGGCTCTCAACTATGAAACGATCGAACAGAAGAAGGCTTATGAAGTTGCCGGACTCTTAGGTACAGATTTATTACAGAGTTACATTTCACGTTGTAGTTGCTTTGTCTTATCTAGGCTTTATGGTTCGAGGACGTTTTTCATTGGTTTTAATTTTCTTATTTCAGGTGATATCGGTGGTCAGATGGGACTGTTTATTGGGGCAAGCATACTCACCATTCTGGAGCTATTTGACTACCTTTACGAGGTGAGACTTCTTTGGTCTAGTGATTAGAAATAGAAGACTAATCCTGCTCCATGTCTGTAAGTATTTACTTGATACTAGAGCTAAATCCATTGACGACCTCTGTATTTTTTCTGTTAATGTGCGTGTTTACAGGCCTTAGGGGAGCTACAGAAGTGTTTAAATAGTGGTATTTATTTTGCTAGATTCCACAAATTTTAAACTTAATATACTGTATGTACTTATTAGGAGATAGTCCCAACGGTGGAAAAGCCTTTTAGACCTTCAAATTGGGGAAAAAAATACTCAGTATTTCTAAAATCCTTGAACAGAAAGAACATGCATGTTGTCAGTCACTCTTTCCCTATCCTATGTTGAGCTATGTGTGTGTGTGTGTGTTTTTTTTAATTAATTTCAGGTGATAAGGTACAAGCTGTGTCGCTGCTCTGATAAGAAGCACAAACACAACAACCACAACGACCAGGGGACGGTCCTGAGCTTAGACGACGTCAAGTGTCACGTCAGTAACTTTCACTAGGCGTCTGCAGCCGTGCGGAATGAGCCACCGCTGTTGCACTCTCTGGTCTGTGAGATGGACTTTGGCTCATTGATGTATTTTAGCCCAGACTGCACGAGCAACAGGGAGTGTCTGTTTATGGTTTGTGAGGGACGAAATGAACTCACAATGAGGCTGAAGTCGAGAGATTAAGTCGCACAGATGTCAGGACGGCAGAAATCGGCTATCAACATGGGGTGATGAATTCAAAAATGCATGGTCATCTGTAAAACAGCCATTCAAGACATAGTAACAGATACAGTAACTGGGGGGCATGAACTGACGTGTTCAGTCAATCAGCATTAGAAATCTCAGCTGTGTGGTCGTCATCTGTCAGCTTGAAGGAGTTTATATGTTTTTTTTTCACTTACGAAATGTTTCTTTATATTATTATTTCAGGTCATTTAGTAAAGAAATTGCATGTTAGTACAACACAGTAGCTTTCAACACTTTTTATCAACTTTCCATTTTTATATTATCCTCATCTTGTGAAAAGTCTTACCTTGTTTATCAAGGTAAGACCTTTCATTTTCCTTAGCATTTATGTTAATATACGGTACTACCTCATCTTGCTGGGCAACAGCACGCTTTACATTTACAAGCCAAGAAAAATGAATAACAAAAGGTCACTTTGATTTATGGAAATGAGACTGGAAAAAAAAACTTAGGCCTTTATAACAGAAAACACTTCAGACATGTCACAGTAGGAAAAGCACAGGTGTAAATAATGAAATTAACAATGGCTGAATTCCATTTAGTTGCTTCAGTTTCATAGTCCTGTTATTGTTCATGCATGGCCGTTAATACACCACCAAAGCCATTTTATTGTATATTACTAACACCTCTACTTTTCAAGACAAGTCAAAATGTCTGCTGTGAAAATGGGCCACAATTAAGGGACAACTCTAGGATAATGGTAAATGCTTCCATGCATTAGCTGAACCAAAATTTGGAGGGTCATTAAATGAGAAAGCTGACTAAACATAGCCATTAAAGAGAAATATCAAACTAGAGTTAGCTTAAAAGTACCCTCCGTACATTGCTGGTCACATCAGACCAAGTACGTCTGTAGCAGCAAAACCCCTGAGTGTATTCATTTGAGAATAGTTTCATTTATAGGATTATTCACACAACGTTGGGAGAGAAGATTGATACCATGTTTTTATCTATTTGTAAAATATGCGTTAAAATGAGTTACTATTAGGTTTATGGTTATTTTTAAGAGAAACCATTGTTACGCTACCATTTTTGGAGAGAGAAAAAAGACCTAGCAATGGTTTAAAATCTTAAATTCTTCTTCTTTTTTTATTTCATTACATAAATTTGGTTTTTGAATGTTTCAAGCTTAATGATTATTTTCGGGTTTACTTAAAAATATTAGAGATTATCAATGTGGTCTCAGACTTTTGGACACCACTGTATGGAACCTATCCTCTCATTTAGCTCTTCACCAGGAAGAGACAGAGAGTATTTCCCAAAATGTTGAACTTTTCCTTTACACAAGTTGTATTTTAAAGAAAGAAAAGAAAAATTGACAAAATTGAGTGTATTATGAACAAATATTTACTTTTTACATATTAACCAGGTGCTACATACTAAACCATTTCCTTTCAATGACAATCACTGTTTTCTGTATATCTCGAAAGAAATTAAAACCATATAGATGTGTTTCCTGACAATAGAACAAAACAGATGTTGATACCTGAAAGGAATGTTTCAATGTTTACATCAATGATCACAAAATCACATTAAAGGGAATTCACCTTCGGGCAAGATAAACATGAATGGGCATCACTACGTTGAATGAGGTCTCGAAGTTGCATGTAGCACTTGTACAGAAGGCGTCTGAAATGTGGTCCATCGATGAACAGTGTGAGCATGTATGTATGTTGAATCTGTTCATTCAGAAGCTGATAAAAGAACCGTCATGAAAATGCTACCCCCTCATTTTTTTTTCCAACCCACTGTATCTGTTATCAGTCAGGCTGTAAAACATGTCATGTGCATGTTTAAGGGTTAGTCTCTGTTTACAATAATCAAACCATTTTCCAATATCCTGTCAGAGTTCATCTACTTGCACTCATTCATCGAGCTCTTTGTTATTCCCAACGGGAAGTGGGGATTGTATAGTGCGTATCTGTGAAGTGTTAAGCACAATCATACCATCAGCTGTAATGTAATGTAAATATTGCAATAACTATCGATTATTATAACCTTATTGTGTTAGCATAGTCTTATCTGTCAGTTGTATTTGATGTATTTATTTAATATAAACTAGCTATTTTCTGTACATATGAACTGATATTTATCAAATACAATACTAAAGTATGAGTGTTTTTTTATTTTTATTTTGCTACAGTCACAGCTGCTTATACGGCATGTACTCCGGACGCTTTTCCGTTTTTGTCTACATTTTGCCTCCATTGTTTAATTTATTTCCTGTTTTCATTTGAGATATAAAGAGATGATTATTTAATTATGGTGATGTGTAGATTAATAATGAATTTGAAACAGTTGTTATATTAAACATTAAATGCTGACTTTATGTAGCTTTTTTCATCATTTATACTGTAAGAGCCACAGTTTTGTCAGATGGTGTGCAATTCTCGGCTTTGAATCTTCTTAAGAAAACAAATGATATGAATCTACAGCAGAAATGTAATTTCTTTTCACTGTATATCCTTTTCTGTATAGACTGCCACTTTTTTTAACCTGTTTTAGCCATGTAAGCAGTGTGAATCCGGAGATGGTTGGGTCACTGCTTTTGGTCCTAAATTAATGTCTTTTGTCATAATGTATTTTTTCCATGTGGTAACTAGGATGTATCATAACTTCTTTGGTGATCCCTTGGCTTTTAATTTAGTTCACCATGAAGTTCACATTTGCACAGTACATTTGATTACATGTGTGGATGGATTGCACATAAAATGTAGTATGCACACTTGTGTCCCCAATATGAATTATACAATCCCCCTTTTTAATCAGCTGCATTGGTACTTTGGCTTGCAACCAGGTAAGCGTTAAAACTAATGACCTCGCAATCATACAAGCTGGCATAAGGTTCAACGTTCAAGGTTCTTTATAGCAATCTTTTGTGTAGGCCTGTACTTGCAAACATAAAAAAATAAATTACTTTTCTCCAGTCCAACATAGTGCAAAATCACACAATAAACGATCAGACATCCAGAGCAGCATAAATTTCCAGTTTCTGCATCATTAGCATTTAGCTTAAAGCATAGCTGTGCCTATAGGCTGTAGCCTCAGAGCTCCTACTTTGGCTGTAAACTTGTTTCAAGTCAAACACACTGCAGCAAGTTCATAAGTACATTATACAAGCAACTTCATTACCATATTCACATTTGTCAGTTGAACCACAAATTATGACTTACACACGAGTGACTGTTGAGTAGCCTAAATGTAGAAAGTGATCAAATTTACTTTACTCATCAACAAAATTACTTTATGATACTTATGTTTGTGAAATCATGGCAGCAATGAACTTTGCTGATCTGTCTCAGTTTTTGCCTGCTCATGGAAAACAGACTGCTGAATCCAGTGGCGGCTCCTGACAA
This sequence comes from Ammodytes marinus, assembly GCF_949987685.1. Taxonomy (NCBI): domain Eukaryota; kingdom Metazoa; phylum Chordata; class Actinopteri; order Uranoscopiformes; family Ammodytidae; genus Ammodytes; species Ammodytes marinus. The sequence goes on along the minus strand of NC_137211.1, from coordinate 19,132,590 downwards.
TAATCTCAGGGGGGGCAATTGTTGCCATGATGGGAAATATGACCCAAAATGAACCTAAATCAGATAGCATATGACAATGTCATATTGCATTTAACTGTTTGTTTTTCCTGTTCATCTGGCATAACCACTCTGGCAACATTAGACAAGCATTGCACTGTACAGTATTTTTGGAAATTAAGTTAGTTAATTTCTTGAATAAAATTATTTTAGCTCTAAAAAGATTTAATTATCCGGCTGTGGCCATCACAGATAACTTGTCATCTACCAGTGTGCTCCTCAGATAGGCTTCCTTTAAAAGTTAGGAGACAAAAATGGATGCTGGCATAGCATGTGCAACATTAACAGTGCTAATCATCACATTGGTTTGGGTTACTACTGTCTACAGCACTTGGTAGGCGGGTGTATGTCGGACGGTGAAAGCAGCTGTCAGCTAAACGACGATCAACAGCTGATCGCCGTTCAATAGCCGATCAGCTGTTGAACGGCGCTGGCTCGTATATGCAGATTGATGTTTAATGTTTGTTTTACCTTTTCTGAGAGATGATGCATAGGGGTGACACCCAAAGTTATCCATGCGGTCTCTGTGCTGCCATCAGGATGGATAAAAAGCCAGTATACAGTCCATATCATCATGCAGCGGCAGCAGGACAGAGCGTTAGCGCATTAGCATCCTGCTAGCCTCGTTAGCCGTTCAAACGAGCCCCGTGAAAATCCGCGTTTATAAGATCCCCCAATCCATCTTGGTAGATACTTGCTTGATGGTTACATTTTGTCTGTGAAAGACCTAGTCCGAGTCCGATCAAGTAAGTAGCTTGCCAGCCTAGCCTGAGTTGATATAAAGTTGTGTTGGTCTTGAATATGACCGCTCTGGGCTGCATACTGGACATGTGACTGTATTAGTCACTGTAATTGGTTTATTGTTTACTGTACGTATGACGACAACACGTTAGGGCGAGCACCCCCGGAGCCCATAGAGATTGCATTGCGAGGCTTGCAGTTTGAAAAAAAAAAGTTTTACATTGATGTCTATGAGAGCGCTGGGGGCGATTTTCAACCAGCCCGACATCGCCCCAGAGTGACGGTACAGAGCACAGACGCTGATTGTACAATGATATTCAGACTTAGATGCAGGTAAAAACTGTATTGAAATCATAAATTATGATTATTAATACAAAAAAAACAAAAAAAAACATCATTATTATCATTATTATATTTTCGTTTTTTGCTGATATGGCTCAAGGAGGGCGGCGCCCTATCGCCCTCTATGGGCGAGCCGCCACTGGCTGAATCTCTGGTTGTGTTCCTTCCCACGTCCCCGCTTCTCTTAGCTGTTCCAACTCTTACACAACAATGTCCCTTTTTGTTTGAGCCCTCCAGACCAAATACTTTCTCCCACAGAGATATTGTCTGTAGTCGCTCTTGTGACTTTGAATGTGTTGGTTATAAGAGGAAGCAAAAAGAAGACATTTATTATTAAAAGGCTTTTGAGGGCTGATTTCGGGCAAATCGAAAGTACTTAATGGTGGCAGGTTTCTGATCATTTATTAAGGTGAAGCAGCAAAAACACACAAGGAAAATACTAAGTTCAGAACAAGAAGCATTTTAATATTGAAGGTGGTGAAAGTGGAGCAACTTTATATAATATTGGGTGTTTGTAGTAGTTTGTCACCATGTTTTTTCTAATATTTAGTCTGACCTCATTGATGCAAATGGGGTGGACAGATAACGCCTCTAACAAAATACATTTCACAAGAGACCAACAGCAGAATAACAAGTGGATTCAACCTCTGTCAAACCGTTGCAAACAAAAATCGTTCTTCCTTTTACAAACAAGCTTACGGTAGCTCCGATGGACAAAACAGGGCAACATTAGACTTTCAGAATTTTTTAATTTTTATTTTTAGATATTTTTTTGCATTTTTATGCTTTATTGATAGTGTAGATAGAGAGTTGAAAAGGGGAAGAGAGGGGAGTGACATGCAGAGAACGACCGCGGGCTGGAATCGAACCCGGGTCCGCTGCTGGCCGAGGCCCATGGGGGGGACGCCCTACCAACTGAGCGCCCAGAATTTATTTTTTTATTTATTTTTTTGTGTTTTCTGAAATCTCCTGTGTGTTTTGAAGTGTTGTATAATGTTGTGTTTTTGATTTTTTTTTTATGAATTATTTGAAATGTTGCTGTGTTTTGTCCTAAAGGGTCCTCCATACAAACTGGACTTTCTGGCCTATGCTACTCTTATTTTAGGTATAATATCTGAGTAGGCCTACATTTCCCACCACTTCTAATAAGATTACCAACCTCAAAGGTTGTGTTTTCCGGGCCCACACCGTTATTACACCATGTCAGTCTGAATGGCTTTTGTCCGCTTTACTTTGAGCCTACTAACCTCCAGTCATGCTGCATGAATGAATGACCACACATGACCTCTGTCTCTGTGGTGGGCGGAACAGTGTGTCTCCCCCTCGGACAGTCCAATAAAATAAGAGCGCCTCTGGTTTGTGTACGTTGCATAAGCACACTGCGGGTCCACGGTGCAGGTTCACCCTCCCTCATTCATCGCTTTATCTCTTCACCTCTTCACAATGGCAGCTCCGAAGAAAGTCTGCATCATTGGCTCTGGAAATTGGCAAGTTCATGTGTTTAATTTGGGTAGTTATCTTTGGAGTGAATTACCAACATGTCTGTGTTACTGGTGGCGTGTATAGGCTACTGTTGATAGCAGCCAGCTAACGTTAACGTTTGATTTTCCCGGCTTCATATTATTAATGACTTACATAGCCCATATCGCTTCATAAGCTGGATCACACGCCACTCGTAGCTTTGATTAGAGGCACAAATAGTCGGCTGAGTCTGCAGAAAACTGCGCATACGTCAGTCACGGCAGCTGGGATCCTGTGGTCATGTAGCCACACTGTCAACAACATGTTAGCTCATACATTAGCACCATCAAACAGTACATGTGTTACGTTATTACAAGGCCATCGTTAAATCATGCATACACAATGGTCATTACTTATATTACTGCCAACAAATACCCTCATTGGGCGTGTATCTGTAGGGTGGAGAATCCAAACTCCATTCAACAAAGTGATAGTTTAAAGTTTCATTTTTGGATTTCATTTCTCAAATGGCTAAAACGTAATTTCTGTGGCAGGACTTAAACTTGTAAATTCGGCATATAGTGTATCTGACAAACTGATTTATTTTATTTGTTTTTTATTTTTAAATAGCCTACCCAGTCTGTGGTTAAACTGCTGCTACCGGGGCATAGGGAATACTGTAAAAGTTTAAGTAATGCAGTGAGGATAAAGCACCAATTTTGTTATTATTATTGGAGAAAGGTGTTTGTAGTGCTGCTGAGTAAACAAACATTAAATCAGCAGAAATCTTAATGTAATTTGCTGCAATGACGTCGCTACGCCCAAATTACTGTAGGGGTGGTTATAACCAGATGTAGTAATAATAATAATTGTAGGCCTATTCCCTCCCCAAAACACCAAGCAATACATTGCAGTAAAAACATTCAAATAAAAAAGCACATGCCAGCACGGCTTATCTACAGCACACCATGTGCAGGAATCTGCAGTTGGTGATCAAAGAGCAACCATGAGGAGCAATGATTAATATTTAAGTCCCCATCACAACAGCAGTCACGTGATAGCAATAACTCTGAAATATTTCAATTAAAAAGCAATATCACTGCTTGTCGGAGCATTTCAAGCACCTCAGCTTATTATAAGTGGATCTCATCTGGAGCCTTGTAGATGGTTTTTCTTGTTGTAGGGGAGAGTGGGGTGAGTTGTGTCACTTTTTAATCAAAGTGACTTTAAAGTGAGGCCTTGACAGTAATGTCTCCAACTAAAATATGTATGTATATTTCAGGATGTGGTGAATGGCAACAATAACTTTGGATCTGAAATAAACTGATTAAGAAATATAACTTTCGGAAATAAAGTTGTCTTGTGGCACAATTTACCCCGTGCCTTTGGAGAGAATACCTTGGTGTAAATTGTGCCATTGATATATATATATCTCATAAACTGTAATGCTATAAAAGCAAGACAAATCCATTAAAAAACTACTAATTTAAGGTTTATGTAAAGTAAATATTTTACAAAGATTGAAGGTCAATTTTCTTAAACAAGGCCTAGCAGGTCTAGGTGGTTTTACCTGCAAAACTCACGATGACGTCACCATCATCATCATTATGGCCATCTGAACTCTCCTCAGTGGTGCTGTTAAGTGGAATGGAGATGTCAGTCTCTTCTGAGCTACTGTAGACAATCACTTTCTTTTTGGTGACCAGAGTATACAGCCATGCCAATGGCACAACTCTCAGAAATGTACTTTGCAGTAGCTGCTCTGCGCTTGTGGAACCAACTGCCAGCTGACATACGTGATGCATGTTGAGGAAATTCTATATTTCCAACATAATAGAAGACTGAACTCAGAGAGAATTTAAGAATTTAATTACATTATAAAATAAGACAAAACAACAGAGTCACAGAGTAAAATTGATTCAGAACATGCAGGGAGACAGCCCAGGAGGGACTGCCTTGTAGTCACTCACTAGATGTCTTCAAAGGACAGGAACGCCAGTTATATTGCCCCCAACAAACATTCCACATATACAACAGTTATCTAAGAATCTCTTGACTTCTTAACACATAAAGATTAGAGCAAGATTACAAGAGAGTAATTGTAGAAATACATTACTACAAATAATTCTGCCCTCACAATGCACCCTCCCTTTCTGCTTTTTAAATCAAGGCTCAAAACCCTTCTGTACACCCTGGTATTTCCTCCCCATTAACGATCTTACCTTAGCACTATTATCTTGTTTATATGTGGATGTCTGGGTTTTATATCTTTTATTGTTATTTTGCCTTAATTTTTTACCTATTGAATGCACCTTATGTACATCACTTTGATCAGTGCAAATTGATAAATGTACTTTTATAAATACATTTTACTTACTGACTTACAACTCACCCCAGGCCCTTTGGCACAAATCACCCCAACCAAAGTGTAGCATACTAAAGCACTAAAACATATGTCAAACGTTTTCAAACGTGTCTAAAATTGTTCAGACAGTGATCGAAAAAACCTTGATCGTAAAAAAAAAAATTTCGAGCTTTAATGTGCTTACATCTCATTCCATGTGTCTACCTTCTTTACAGGATGAGTCAAATGGATGGCTCTTCAAAAATATGTGGTCACATTTCCAATTTATTTTATGGTTTTCTAGAAACAAGGGGTGGCACTACTTCCCTGCTGGCACAACTCACCCCACTCTCCCCTATTACTTTTTAAAAGGACACAGATTTAAAATGCAGTGTGTGATTTTTACCACAATTTCTTGTTGTTTAGTTTAAAAATACTAAGCTAACTATTTACAATGCAGGGGCTCTGCCATCGCCAAGATAGTGGGTGCTAATGCTGCAGAGAAGTCAAATTTTGAGAGCACCGTCAAAATGTGGGTGTTTGAGGAGACCGTGAACGGGCGCAAACTGACTGAAATAATCAACACTGACCATGAAAATGTGAAGTACCTTCCTGGGCACAAACTACCAGCAAATGTGGTGAGAAACTGTTAGTTTAATGGAAACTAAATGTCTGTTTTACCGTGGATATGCAACTGTTTTTGTATCAAAGCCTTCATTTATAACTAAGTCTTTAACCATTGTTATATCAATTGCGTGAGAGTCTAAAGTATGCTACGTGTCTGACAAACATCATCCTTCCCTCCTCAGCTGGCTGTCCCTGATCTGGTGGAGGCGGCAAGTGATGCAGACATTTTGATTTTTGTGATCCCGCACCAGTTTGTTGCGAAAGCTTGCGACGCCATGAAGGGCAAGATAAAGATTGATGCACTGGGGATGTCCCTCATCAAGGTTTGACTTTGATTTATTATAATAATCAATTTTTCTTCTTCTTCTTTTACCTTGTCACGCTAATTCATGTTGTAAGCCACTCCATATGGTCTAAAGTCAGATTCAAGCAGTGTTTGACTTTTGACCCAAATACCAGCTTGTTCACTGTGGCCTAATCTAAATGCTCTGCTTGTGTTTCTGTCCCCCCAGGGTGTAGACGAGGGGCCCGATGGACTTAAACTCATCTCTGACGTGATCCAGGAGAAGCTTGGTATCCACATGAGCGTTCTGATGGGGGCCAACATTGCCAATGAGGTCGCTGATGAGAAGTTTTGTGAGACCACCATTGGTAAGTCAGATCACTGTGTCTTTTTAAGTCTTGCCTCACATATCTTTCGGTTGCCTAGAATAGGATTGTTGTTTAACTAGGACAAAGTTGAATGTCGATAGTTAGCCTGCTATCTGTGTGTGAATGGTAACGTGGGAAAGGAAAACAGGTCTCCCTTGTAAAAGAGTCTTCGGTCTCAATGGGATTTACCTGTATAAATAAAGGTTAAAAAAAAAAAAAAATAAAAAAAAATTGCACTTTGATCGAGATTCCAAGTGACAACACACAGGTTTTAGCCTTGAAGCAGGAAGTCGTGTTTGTTGTTTCAGTTCATGTTTTTGAGCTTTCTGCGTTGTCAGCATGGGGTGACAGATTCATTTGCTTTGTAGTTGCTGTGCAAATGACAGATTGTGCTGGTTTAGTTTTGACATTTGCCTGAAGTGCGACGGCATGCTCTATGGGATTTACAGTTGGTGTGTTGTAAGAACACTAAGCCGTTATGACAGGATTAATAGTTGTTGGCAAATGTAGCTTGTCAGATCTTTTACAGCTGAAACTCTGAAAGATGCAAAGTCACTGCTTTTAATCAAGAATCATGATAATAAAGTTGTCCAAAGAGAACCAACCATGTTCCTTTTTTTCTGCTTTCAGGGTGTAAGAATAAAACCGACGGGGCTCTCCTCAAGGAACTCATGCAGACCATCAACTTCAGAGTTACCGTAGTAGAAGAGTCTGACGTGGTGGAAATCTGTGGAGCCCTGAAGGTGAGATTTTATTATAAAACAACACTGCATAAAGAAAACATTGAGTGTCATGCCTGTTTTGTCACACATTGGGTTGTCTAGCCAAGGTTGAGAAATCAGGACTAAATATAACGAAAGAGCACTGCTGAACTCCCATGGCGGTTTGCTAACATAACCATTATTATGCAACATGGAAAATGGTTTAAGGCTAGTTCTACAAGTGTCCATTCAGTTAGCATGACTATGTGCAGTTCTGTTGTTGTCCACAGGGCAAAATGCAACTAATGCATTTAGTTCCTTTTCACCACTGCGTCCCTGTCATATACACTCACCGGCCACTTTATTAGGTACAGCTGTTTAACTGCTTATAAAATATAAAAGTTAATCTTCCAACCACATGGCAGCAACTCAATGCATTTAGGCATGTTGACGTGATCAAGACAACATGCTGAAGTTAAAACAGGGCATCAGAATGGAAAAGAAAGGGGATTTAAGCGACATTAAACATAGCATGGTTGATGGTCCACGGCAGGATGGAGCCATGCTTTCATGTTGTTTACGCCAAATTCTGACCCTACCATCTGGCTCTCACATATGAAATCAAGACTCATCAGACCAGGCAAGACTTTTCCAATCTTTTATTGTCCAATTTTGGTGAGCCTGTGCGAAATGTACCCTCAGTTTCCTGTTTTTAGCTGACAGGAGTAGCACCTGATGGGGTCTTCTGTTGCTGTAGCCCATCTGCTTCAAGGTTGGTTGTGTTTTGCGTTCAGAGATGGTATACTGCATACCCTGGTTGTAACGAGTGGTTAATTGAGTTACTGTTGCCTTTCTATCATCTTGAACCAGTATGCCCATCCTCCTCTGACATCAACAAGGCATTTTCGTCCACACAAATGCCGCTCACTGGATATTTTTTCTTTTTCGGGCCATTCTCTGTAAGCCCTGGAGATGGTTGTGCGTGAAAATCCCAATAGATCAGCTGTTTCTGAAATACTCAGACCAGCCTTTCTGGCACCATCAACATTGCCATGTATAAAGTCACTTAAAGGTGAAGTAAGCAAGTAAAGTTGTTAACAAGTAAATTAACCTCTGTACCTAATAAAGTGGCCGGTGAGTGTATATTTATAATGCATCTTTATAAATGTTAAATTACTTGATTATGTTTATAATATAAACACGAGTACTGAAAAATCACACAATGTGACTTTTAGTTTGGCTTTTAAGCAGCATCACTGAATAATAATTCTGTCCCTGGGATATAAGCTTAAGTTTATATATATAAATCATAAAGCAGTGTACACAAGCACAAAACTTGTTTGTTTTTAATCTTGTGATGCTGTGAAATGTCTCAAGTTTGTCAGCCTGAACAGACAAAATGTAGCCCAGAGTTCACATATTCTCATTTAATTTGGCAATAGTAATGAGGAGGGATTATTTTTTAATGTTGTTGGCTTAGCCATTAGACATTTATCATCTCATAGGTGTCAGACACTTTAAACTAAATATCAATTATATAAAGTTAACTTTTCTCTTATGTTTGTGCATCAAATTACTGTATCTAAAACACTTGGGAATATAAATCAAATGCTTTGGATAACATTCTCTTATTACAGCTTCTCAAACATGAGGATTTACTGTTTATATTATTGTAAATTAAATATGTTGAAGTTTTTGACCCTTTGACAGACCGAATGGCAATTTCATTTGAAGACGTGATGTCGAGTTCTCGGAATTTAAATTTGTATTTTTATTTTACTATTTGTTGACATTTTAAGATTAAAAGCAGCTCTATACCAAACACAATTATCCCTTGGGTCCACCTTGCTCTAAAACAGTGTTTTCCTGCATATATGCTGCACAAATCTGTTACATTTTTAATAACTTGGAGAACAGCTGTGAGATGGGATGGTACTGTATAACCTCTAAAAACGCTTGAAAGCAGGCATTAAGGGATTAAGCTCTGGAATTTAATTTTAAAGTTAAGCATGGAAGTCATTCATTCATTCATTTTAAAAGTTGTTGATGCTGTCACTATCCTCCAGAATATGTTGTCCTCCTTTTTAACTGAAGTCTTTACTGACACTTTTTCCTACTCGTCTGTCCTTCAGAACATCGTGGCTGTTGGCGCAGGGTTCTGTGATGGTCTGGGCTTTGGGGACAACACAAAGGCAGCAGTGATCAGGTTGGGCCTGATGGAAATGATTGCCTTCGCCCGTATTTTCTGCACCGCCGGACCCGTGTCCTCTGCAACCTTCCTGGAGAGCTGCGGCGTGGCCGACCTCATCACGACCTGCTACGGCGGCCGCAACCGCAAAGTAGCCGAAGCTTTTGTAAAGACGGGGAAGGTGAAGAGCTTTGAGATTTTTAAATGAGAGACATGTTGTTTACCGATTGTTCACAAAAGGTTTATTGGTGAGCAAAATAATCTCCTGTAGCTCTGTGAACACATGCTAATATCTTTTTAAGTACGTTTTATATCTAAATAACCATAGCCCGATGATCTTCTCAACAAAATTCATCCACAGACTCTTAATATCTTGTTTTAGAAACCTCAGACTGAAAATAACTTGGTCAAATAGTCAAATCCAAATATAAATGTAAAACTAAGTATGCTAGTGGTGGAACATATTCTACAATTGTCTTTTTTTTGTTGTTGACACCTGTGCATTTTTTTTGTGTGGTCTCTTGCTCAGTCCATTGAGGAGCTGGAGAAAGAAATGCTGAACGGTCAGAAGCTGCAGGGACCAGCCACAGCAGCTGAGGTCTTTCTGATCCTCACGCACAAAAACCTCATTGATAAGTAAGTTGAGCAGCAACACAACACACACAGAATCATTGCATCGTCTCCAGAAAATACCAGTCATCAGAATGTTATGGTTGCGTTCCGAATCGCATACTTTCTACTATATAGTATGTAGAAAAAAGATTTAGGATGTTGGATGGTTAGAAGTACCCGGATGTCCTACTTCATGCGGCCAAGATTGTTAGTGTTGAAAAGTGTATCCTATTTGGGCGATTCTGACCCACAATCCAGTGCGCACGTGAAGTGACGTAACATCGACAAAGCCTCCATATGAAAACAAACGGGGATGCGACGGATATAAAAGCAAGAGGCAAGATCAAGGCGCAATGTTATGATGAAATAAGAGAGTAAAGTATGTCCCAATAGTATACCTACTGCATCCTAACTAGATTCTTTTTATCGTCGGATGTAGTATGTAGAATAGAAAAAAGAAAGAGTATGCGATTCGGAACGCAACCCCAGTTTGCATTTTGTAATACCTCCTCCTTCCTCCAGGTTCCCACTGTTCAATGCGGTGTATCAGATCTGCTATCAGAACCATCCAGTCAAGGAGTTTATAAGCTGTTTGCAGAACCACCCAGAGCACATGTGAAAACAACAAACTGACCAAGTGCCTCCTAAATGAAGAACGTGACCATTATTCACCTCTTAACCCGCCAGAAATAGATTGGGGATGACCAATCACTCCACAGCTGTTATGCAACCAAACCGCTCCAGCCAGCTAGTGGAGACGTTGCATAACATCTGTGTGTGTGTGTGTGTTCAGCTCTGGTTTTGACCACTTTGTCCTTAACGTTCCATTTCTGACATCTTTTTAATTATATATTTTTTAAATTTGCTGACGTACATTAAAACATGAAGGACAATTGTGTGGGGGGTCGGATAGCTGTTTTTGCCTGAGATTTTTTCGTTTTTGAGCCATATGAAATCAGAATGCATGGTGTCACTTTGTACACAGCAGCCAAATTAAAAACACTAATACAGAAATCCAGACTTTACTGGATCTCGAAAAGATTGTAGCTCCTCAATTTTAGAAATATCTGGTCTTAGACAACCGTTGACCGCTATTCAGTTTCTAACATGTTTGTACTGTCTTTCTATGGCACCTACATCATGCATTCAGATTTTTATTGGCAGGGCCAACCACTCAGGGCAAAGACTTATTGACTGCCTTTTGTTGAGGGAATTATCATTATCTTACCATATATGTTGCCGTCTGGTGAACTACTGACCATCACCACAAGTTGTTTAATCATAGATGTTAATATCTAACTTTGTTAAGTCTTTAAATGCTCTATAGTGTCTTACATAATTCCATATACATTTCCTGTACCTGTACTGTATATTAATATACTGTGAAACGCACAGCAACTGTTTTTAACAAAAGAAATGCAAGTGCCTTGGAAAGCCCGGTTGCTCAGTCTTGGCCATTGTCCTTTTATCTTTTCCTTTTAAACCAAAGACCTAACTACTTAACATCCGTCCATTATATCTTGTGTTATTGGGTCCCTGTTTTCATTCTGTTTTGGCTAATGTGTGTTGGAAATTATATCAACAAATTGTCTGTGAGTAATAAATTGTCATCAAATAATTGCCGGAATAATTTTTCACTCGCAAGACAAAATAAAATGAAAGGTCTTGTTAGGAAAAAATTAAGAAAATCCAATTTATAAATCAACAATCATTAGATTGTGACAAATCTACACCAGTGTGAGCAAGAGAGAAAAGGGTGAGTGAGGGAGTAAATACATCAGATCCCTTGCCTTTATTTGATTTCCAGATAATCCGGTTTCTTATGTACATAAAGTAATGTGTGGCCTCAAACTTTTGTTGCACTTTTAGAAACACACCTATCGTGTGATAGGTGTTTTAATAAACATCAAAACGGGTTCTGTAATGTTACTGTTTGTTTTGGGGTCAGAGGTTAAACACAGCAGTACATTAACGGTTCTCTAGTACACCCATGTGATGTGTGTTCACCCTTTTAGGACATACAACTGCTGGAAAACTAAGATGGAGGTTAAATTGGAGGCTGCTTTTGGCTTAAAATAAATAAGCCAAAAGCAGCCAACTCCTTAACTACCCAAATATTTAATTTGAAGGAATAGATTTGTTTGTTGTAGAGTGTTGGATGAGAATATTCTTACCACTCATGTCAGCTGTGTGTGCTAAATGTGAAACTGTAGCCGGCAGAGAATTAGCTTAGCATAAAGAAAATATAACATTTTGACTGTGAGCTTGACAGGTGTTGGACAGCTTGTTGTTTACCCCTGGTACAGGTCTTTATGCTAAGCTAAACTAACCTTTTGGCTCTAGCTACATACTTGTATCTGGTGTATTAACAAGAGTGGTACTGATCTATTCATCTTACTGTTTAAAAAAAGAAATTATTCTGATGTCAGTAACATAATTAAGTGACATGATTAAAAAAAACATAAGCATGAGACATACAGAGAAGCAAAAAACTAGTTTATTACAAGAAGTGGAAATGGAAATCACTTTACATGTGAGTGTATAGTAAAAAGCAGTATACAGTACGTCATTACAAAGACATTCACTGTGGTAGACACCGCCGCTGTCTGGGGGATTTTGAAATATGAAATAAACATCAGCTACTTTAATACACTTAAAAAGAAATAAAATGTAAACAAAAGGGAATGAAGCTCAAATGGAGGCTACTAAACAAGACGAGGTCTTGTTCTGCTTGTCCGTAAGGACACTTAAGACTATTGCAGTATGAATGCTTTGAAGAGAAACTGCCTGCATTGCCCTTTTTATAAACCAGAGTCAATTTATCCTAAACAGCCATGACGTCCTTGATCCCAGGCAGGAGGCAAAAAGAGAGTACACAAGTTGTAACAATAATATGCCACCGAGTGTGATTAAATAATGAGGTCAAAGCTTAATGGTGTTACAATCCGAATGGTTATAAGAGCGACAGCTGGTGGACAATCCTTTGTGTTCATCGTCTCTGTGTTCAGATAGCGCCTTTAGTTAGTAGTACTTACGCCAGGTGAGCATGACTCGGCTGAGTGTTTTGTTGTTGCTCTGCTCTGTTCTTGTTATTCAATTATTCCATTTACCATCCTGACAAATTAAGACCTGATTAATGGAGATGGGGACATGGAACCAGTTCATTAGGCAATTATTTTGCTCACAAAGAATATTCTGCTTCAGATGTTTTTGTTCCCTCTCCAACTGACTTGGTCCCATCTCTCAGACAGAAAGCTCCTGTGAATGAATTAATAATAAATCTGTGGTATAAACCCATAATGACGGCATGAACTCATAATTCTCTTTATGAATGTCTGATGAACTGGCTCCAAGTGCTATACCTGAGAAATACTTTTTCAAAATAGCGCCTTTCTTCTTTGCTGCTACTGTGATGGATCCACACAGTGGAAACACCTCCTCCCTCAAAGACACTCGCAGTATTTCAACATGACACGGCTGCACCCTTCCTACCTCTAACTCTTCCCTCATCTCCTCACAGCTCACAGCTTGTGAGGGTTGACCCATTTATATGTGCCTTCATAGCGAAATCCAACTTTCTTTGCAAGTTCGTCTGCTTCTGTTGGGCCCCGGCTGAGAAGTAAAAGAGAAACGGTCAAACAACGCACTGTAATCATTTCAATTTCTTCCAGCTTAGGACATGTTGGACAAGATATTGGACATATTTCCTACCTTCCATATTTGTAATTAATGGGTTTGGGCTTCTCTGCGTCTATCTGATGAAGAATAGGCGTGAAGATCCTCCATGCTTCCCTTAGTTCATCACTGCAAAATATAAAATGTCAAAATATAAAACATGTTTATAGGTCCTCTAAAGACTCATGTTTCCTTCATGCAAAGAAGAAGAACAATTGTGCACAATGGCGCCATCTAGTGTGGAGAATTGTTATGTTATTTCAACTGGTTTAGTTCATGGGCTGCAACACAAGACAGCAGTAGAGGAAAACAAGGACCGACCTGCGTACAAAGTGCATCTGACTCCCACAGAAGACATCCAGGATGAGACGTTCGTAAGCGTCTGGAAGCTTCACATCCTGAAAACGAGACACAAATGTTATCAGAAAAACACAGTGAAGAAAGAGAAGATGTAATTAAGATAGCTTTGTCCTGTTTTTAAATCACTTCTTTCCCAAAGTGGTTTGGTGAGTGATTTAGATAAAGTGCGTTCTGCAAACATAAAACCATCTTGAGCCTACCTTGTATCTACTCTTGTAGGTGAGGTCCAGCTCAGTTTCCTCAGGGCTGAAGTACACGCCGGGTTTCTTGCTCATCATCTTGGCGTAAACGGCCTCGTTTGGCTGCACACGCACAACCAGCTCATTCCTGCGACACTGATCATTAAAGATGTCTCCTGGGACGTCTGTAAACTGAAGCCGCACCTCAGCTTTCCTCTCGTTTAGAGCTTTTCCACAGCGAAGGATGAAAGGCACACCTAAGGAATAGCAATATTTATGCCAATGCATTATGAAAGAGCACGGGACAAATTAAGGCGGGATTTGATTTGCAGAAGTGCTGGTTTAGTTTACCATCCCAGCGCTCGTTGTGCACATAGAGAACAGCGCTGGTGAAGGTGGCCTGAGTTGATCCCTTAGGAACTGTAGGATCATCAAGATAGCCCAGTTTGGCGTCTCCCTCGCCCTCCGGATCGCCCACGTACTGACCCAGCACCACATCTGACATGGACAGTGGAGCGATGCACTTCAGCACCTTCACCTACGAGAGGGAACACAAGAGAACAGCAACACTTGGAAACATAAAGCATAAAATATCTCTTGTATTTATAGTGCTGGAAGAGGAGGTGAGCTGAGAGTGTCCGTGTTAATCTAGGAGATCATTTTGTACCTTCTCATCCCTGACGTCATCAGAGCTGGTGGAAGCTGGTTTCTCCATGGCAACCAGGCAGAGCATCTGGAGCAAGTGGTTCTGCATGACATCGCTGATCGGGACAAAGTACACACAGGACAATATTATGGATGTGATCATGTTTATTCAAATTATAACTGTTCATGTGCTGGTACTGATGTATTGTTAAAACTGGTCTATCAGATAATTTATAACATAATATAAATTATTATTTAAAGATACAAATTCATAAGCTGATTATAAACAAAAAAATAAATGATAACACTTTATAATGTAGTTGTACACAGACATATGGACATTTGTAAGTGTTTCTTAATGTATTGCCAACAATTATAAATTCACCTATGAAATCCTATTTCATATTTTCACAACTGTGTTTTACTATAGCATCATTGAGTGTATACTCCAGCCTCCATTTAGGGGTCCCACACTCTCTTCTCATTTTTGTTATTATACAACTTCACTTTAAACCTCCTTACAAAAGCATTAGACGTTAATATTACAGTGCAAAGACAAACATTAGGGATTTATTTGTTTTTCTCCTTTACCGGATGATGCCGAAATCATCAAAGTAGCCTCCTCGTCCCTGAGTGCCAAACGGTTCTTTAAAGGAGAGAACAACACAGGCAATGCTGTCCCTGTTCCAGATCGGCCCGAAAATGCGGTTTCCAAACCTGAAATCGACATGATGTTATCATTCTATGCTCGGCAGCACACACAGCAGGGAGAGACAGTGTTCATGACAACATGCATAAACAGTTTTCTTTCATGCTTTTGTTGTCGGTTAGAGGCTAATTTTCTGCTTCCTTTGTATGATATTCACAGAGGCTTTCCTTTTCTAAACCACAAACAAACTGAAACTGAAAGTTTTGCATAATTCAAATGACCTGCAAGACAAATGGCTCCTTTGTCCACATTAAGAATTGAACCGAGAGAAAAACCAATCCTTAGCAGAAGAGAGATGTGCTAGTTCTATTGTGTTTTTTGTTTTGTTTTCTGTGGCAATAAACTATTTTTTACATTTAATACCCATTACAATAGTTATTTCACAAGAAATACTGCTCCCACACCTGTACCTTTTACCAAAATAAGAAATACAATATTGTGACAATGTGGATCTGGATAAGGAATATACTCAGATATACTATATATATATATAACATTTGTGACATCATTATATTTTTGTTTTCGCTATATGAGCTGCTTTGTCTCTTTTATGTTAAATTATTAATTCATGTCTGGCTCTCTGAGACTTTGTTCTTCTACATACCCAGCATTATTTATTTCAGTTTGAACCAATATGAACAACATCATCCTTATAAGAAATCAGATGCAAGTATTAAAAAAAAAAAAAAAAAAAAAAAAAAAAAAAGGAGTATGGTTTTCTCACCTGAGCACCATTAGGTTCTGCACCATTTCCTTGCCAAGGTAGTGATCTATACGATAGATTTGTTCCTCGGTGAAGAGGGAGGAGAGGTGAGTGGACAATTCCTCAGAGCTCTGCAGATCGTGTCCAAACGGCTTCTCTACTATCACCCTGTTCCAGCCTCTACACAACACACAAGAAGAATGTAAACAAATCCAGTCATGTTACAGGCACACCTTTGAATATATTGGGTTCCCAATGTAAGCATGGCAAAAATACAAATGAGAGCTTCAGTTGAAAACAAGTTTTAGATAGGTGTTAATTTGACTGTATGATAATTTTCAAGGACATAGTTATGCTGCCCTTTTAATTCTATTGCATTATACAGAGAAGTGCTGCTGTTATCTAGCCTCATTAATATAAATTGGGGTGCAATAAACATTAGGATGTGCATGGCTGCACCTACGTAAGCACCCAGAGCTTTCAATAATAAAGGTTATGTTGCAAACAATCAAATTCTCCTTTGGTAATAGAACTAGTAAAAAATACAATTATCACATTTTATTAAAGGGAATTCTTTTGTATGCAGCAAAATGTCACTAAAAACTTAAAGCCACTACGATTAACTTTGTCCGTTGGTGGCCCCTTTGGCCAAAAGCGGAAGTATTTTTACGACACCAGCTGTCGCAAAGCTGGTGTCGTGGCGTGCCAGTTTTAAATAATCAGGAAGCAATATAGTGCATGTCCGTCACGGTGTTGAAAGTGTGAGGGCACGGACTCTTTTCAGCTCCGTAAGAGTGGTTAGTGACTCTGCATCAACTAATGCCAGTCAGTGCCACACACACCTGATTGCAATGAGTTGATGCAGTATCACTAACCACTCTCACGGAGCTGAAAGCCGAGTCCTCACAGAAAGCGAGAGACGGCAGTTAGTATGGATCACGATGAGGTAATGTGTTTATGTTGTTGTAGATAATGACTATTTCAGACGAATAATGGTCATCTGATGATGGTGAAGCAAAGTAAACTTTGTGTTAGTACCAACCGCTCATTCATTTAGGAGTAAACACTGCAGTCTAGTTCACTCCCGTGAAATTGTGTACATCTTGCTTGGCAACACCCTCCTCCCCGCCCGTCTATCACTCTCCCTTTTAGCTTTTCTTCATTGCATTTTTAATTTTTGTTTTGATGGTTCAGCCCCGTTATCAGTCATTATGACGACAAATAACTGTCTCAAACAAGGCTCCCGCTCCCCTTCCCTCACCTGGAGGGATAGGCTTCTCAAATCGTGTTGCTGCGCTACACTGAAATCTGCGACCACTACCAATATATGACCATAGAGCATGCATGCGCAAACCGAAACTCGGACTGGGTGTGCGACCAGACCAAACGCAGTAATAAAAACTATATAAAAACTTCTTTCTTTGCACTGATGGTCTCGTTTGCTGTTAAAGGTAATTTATGATTATCAGAGGAAACATGAGGCTGTTTAAAAGAGATTTAAATGTTACTCGTAGCTGCTTTAAGCTGTATCTAGAAATGCACGCTACATTGATACAACCAAAATATGGCTGCACAGTTCACCATACGACATCATTGAAGCTTTAAGTCATGGCGCCCGCTGCTTGCCGAGAGCAAGTCCAAAACATTTTGAAAATTCAGACATAAGAAGACAGAGGACAACAGCAACACAACAAGATAACAGTGTGACAGAGATGGTGAGTGGAGAAGTGTGTGTACTGACTTTGTGGCCATACAGCAGTTCTTGATGTTCTTGGTAACATCGTGGTAGACGGTGGGCGGCAGCGCCAGGTAAAAGAGTCTGTTGGCCTCGAGTCCTCCGGGCAGCGACAGGATGTGTGTGTTGAGTTTGGAAAAGGAGCTTTCATCTGTATATTTCCCACTGATGTATGTGTTCCTGCTGAAGAAGGCCGACAGCCGCTCTGCTTCTGTATCAGTCACCTGGGTCAGAGGGAGGGGGGGGGGACATTAACGCATGAGAGGATTTAATATGAATTTGATCAAATTCAGTGTATGTGCATAAAAAAATGGCTTCAATTGGAGGCACCAAAAAGTGATGACTTGAAGACACATAAAACATGATGGACATTTACTGTGCTTCCAAATAGACTTGCTGTCTAAATGCCATGGACTGATTATACTACCCTACGAGGAGCCAACTTGGTTTAACCTGAAACCTAAGCCACATGGGGGCAGCGCAAACAAGCTGTAAACAACACGGACAGATCACTATCTCTTTAACTTGTTAGCAGTTGATTATTTACACATCCAGCCGTTATGTAGCAACATCATCATCTCAGTAACATTATCATTCATTTGGAGTCGTGATTCTGGCCACCTTGCCAATGTCCTATATATATATATATATATTAACTCTCCTTTAAGCTCTGTTTTTGGTCTCCACTAACTCCTGAGGCAAATATCCAGCTCTTTAGCAGCTAAAAATCTCAACAATGTCTACCAGATAGTTGTTCATTTTATGTTTTTGTGTGTTGAGAGCCGATAGCAGTGTGCAGTTGGTTTTTAGATCTTTTTTGTGTGCTAATAAACAGCTGTCTGCTATGGTCCAGGACAAATCATATGAGAGCAGTAAAGTTTCAGCCCGACAGCTTAACAATGAGCTGACACTCACTATAAAGCTAGTTAAAGTTGATGGGAGCTGGGGTGATAAATAATGTGGGTGTTAATTCCCTTATGTTCATCATTGATTGAAGGATTAAACCACTGAAGAAAGTTAGATGGTTGGAAGAATCAATAATAAGAAAAGCTGGTCCTAGTTTTAATTAGCAGCAGAAAAAGTACACATACGTACTTATATTATAAATATATACTGTGTAATATGGGTATATGTTTACTATAATTTCTTAATGTTATGCATTTGGTTTACCTACTCATCAATTCCTCTGACATAGAGATTGTGTTCAGCGGTTCTTTTTTGTGTCTAATGCATATGATCTGCATGTTTCATTTAAAGTATTCGCACATTTTTCTTTATTTTAAAGGCTTTCTTTAAAGTGTGAGTTGACAACCCATCTGCTGTAAATCAAACCATATACATTAAAAAAATAAAGAAATTTAACTGCTAAAAAAATTAATAAATTAAAATAATCTCCATAGGTCCAGTTTTACCTTCAGGTATGGCATGCACGCAGTCCGAATGGCATCTACAGTCAAATCAGAGCGTGCAAAGCCCACAAAATATGTCTGCTCAGGGAGGAGGCCGTCTCGGAACAACCACCTGTGAGGGAACAGAGGAACATATGGTTCATTACACAGACACACACAACTCTCCAGATTAGAAGAGTATTTCTCCTCAGATGCACCGGGATCAAAGGTTCACTCACCATAGAGTCGGGTAGATTTTCTTCTTAGCCAGATCCCCCTACAGGTGCAAACAGATGGACAAATGAAATATGATTCCCTATTTTAAAGCACACGTCACATACACAATGTTTAGGTGTTGATGATGTGTTTTGGAGCCACTGTGCTGCTTATTTAACCAGTGCCAAAGTAATGGTAATTATTTATTTCCCATGCCACTAAGGTCTTAAGATGCTTTAGTACTACAGGTCACACCGGCTGGCAACAGGTAAGAAGGCTGCTCCGTCTTATTTAGGAATTGCACAACCGTAATCCCACTCAAAGCAAGAACCAACCACTGATCGTCTGGTCCTGGTGCTTACTGGTGCATTATGCTGAAGAACCTGTTGCTTGCCTTGTCTCACAAGACAGAACTTTACTGTTTAAGACATAAATGAACTGTATTGTAATGTCAGACAGTGACAGGAGGCGCTAAGGGATTCCAATAACCGTATACTGTTGACCTAGATCAAAATCTGACAACTCCCTGTAAGACATTTCTCAGTTGGGAATTCCTCAACTTGTAACCCTGCTACTTTGCTTAAGATTGTGTTTAAAATAACAACCATAGAGGAGAATTTGTAAAGTCTGTCATTAATTTTAATTGCTCTGATAAGCACAATGTAATACAACCTGAATAGATTAGAAAGTAAATGTGGTGAGAAAAAGTGGTGGAACTTTATGTATTTGACCTGGTGTTAAACCATTTAATAAAAGCTTGCAATACACCCAGCAACACAACAAGCACAATCAGAGTGAGACTGCACACAGCTCTAACAGGCTTGTGAATCACACTGAAAGAAAAATGCTGACAGTCAGTGACAATGCACAAATCAGCAACAGCGCCACTCTCCTCTCGCAAGAGCAAACAGTGCAAGAGAAAGCAGGACACAGCCAATGAATTACTGTTGCCTGAATAGATTTTCAAAAAAGCTAAACAACCATGTGATGTGAAAGAGTTATTTAAATATTGTTTTCAGCCTACTATAATAATGAAAATGATTCTTCAGAATAACTGTTTAGGAGGAAATGTGCTTATATTGAACAAGAAGAGTCAAATTTGGTTAGATAGAAACCCTGGTGTGGAAATATTAACAAAGGGATCATTATGCAACAAGGAAAAGTTTCTGAAAGCCTGAAATTGTTTTAGTTCCTGAACAAGAACAGAATGAGGAAGTTGTAGAAGGCAAGAAAAGGGACATCTTGTTGGGACTGTATTTCAATGAAGCCAGTGTTGATGTTAAAACAATAATAAACAGTGAGGTTTGTTATTTAAATCTTAAACACACAAAACAATTCTGCAAGAAATATGCTTCTGCTAAGCCATGTAAGGTGTTAAGAAGAACCTTTTTTCAATACCCGGTCAGAGGTACCAAATACTAACCAGTGATAAGCAAAGAGGAACCATGAGGTTTTCACTGTTCCAATGTTAGGCTTTTGAAAGCTCAGTTGGCTAAGTGCTGCTTGTTTGCATAAGCTTAGTGAAATCAGTTTCAACATTTCACATCGTGTGCAATTATTGCAGTATTTGTAAAGATTTCAACACAGTACAATTCTTTTCCAAGTAGTGTACACTGGAAATGGGCCAAACCTGATAATAACGCAGAGTGAATTTACATTCTCATTGCTCTCATAGAGCTTTGTGGTTCCATTTGTTTTTTCAAGTCGTACCCTTTTTTAGGCGAGTCCGATTTAACCAGATTATTAACCGTTTAATTTAACGTCACAGTTGTGAGTCCCCTCCCTACTCACCGATGCTCCCATGATGATGAAGATGTGAGCATCCGACTGGTGGAACTCGTCGTCTTCATACAGCTCCTTCCTCAGCTCCCCGAACACCTCGGAGCGGGACAGCGGGATGTTGGACATCTTCCCTAAAAAAAGATTGTATTTTTAATTTGCCAATGTTCTTTATCATGTCAAACCAACCAACAAAAATGTGTTACCTACCAAGAATCAACTAGTATATCACAGAAAATTAGATTTACCAATCATTTGTAACTTAACATTTCTGCAGACTTCTGTCGAATGAATGCTGTACGGTTTTAATGTTTTGGATAATATGTAAATTCAATGGACTTCGGCTCCTGGCTATAAGCTCCAAAAGGGGTTTCAAAAGAACATACAGAGCCAGCTCCTGCCTTTGTTTTGTATAAACAGCCTTTTTGAAACTTGTGAGTTGTGTAGTCTATAACCATAAAAACATTAAGTTGCAGTTAAGTTATGAAGTTTAAGTTATGAAGTGATGGATTAGTAAAGTCTGCCCTGATTTTGGTGGTGGCTTACCGTTTGATGAGGAAGCCCCTTTGTTCATCTTAGTGGGCTCTGGGGCTAAGTCTGAAATATAAAAGGTTTGGAACAATTGAATAAGACGATGAATAGAAAATTAATTGTCAGCAAATACAAATTACATTTCAGTCTTTTTTTTGTGAACATTTGAATTTTCTGATGTTTTAATACAAGCTAATAATTGAGAAAATAACAACAGCTTTAAATCAATATAAAATTAATCTTTAGTTGCAGCACACCTACAAATAAAAACCAATTGATGCCTAAAACAGTAAGACATGAGAGACTTTTTACGCAGCATAATGCATATGTGATTTACACTAAATGGCATATTACAGGTAAAAACCACTTGGACTGGTCTTTTACTTCCTCCATAATCAAACATTCAAAAAGGTAAGGAGTTACATAATTGAGAAAGGAAAAACTAAGATTTCCTTGTGAGTCATTTCTTTTTTTCAGTAATTTCACCACTGACATCTTTATTTTGACAACTAATTCTGCAGGCTGTGTTGACGCAACAGCACAAAAACTCTCTGACCCTTGAAAAACATCAACAGTCATGTATAGTTACATAGTATCCCTAACATTACTGACATGAAAACAACTCTCATGGGGACTGCACGTGGATTTCTGTCAGATGCCAATTAGCTTCCTGAAATAGCCCGACACAAGCACAACAAACTGTAATGATATTAGTCAAATCCTCCAACCAAATCCAGTATAAAGAGGGCTAAACCTTACTGCAGATCACCGTGACGAGGTTAGTCGGTTTGGCTGACAAATAAAGACAGCACGAGCTGACACTTTGATGCTCGTGGATGATTATTTAACTGACAGTTAGCTAGACGAACTCAGGTTATGCTGCTAATAAACTGATAATTTCGTATTATTTTTTTCCTTTAAAATGCTGACTGTATGCGAGGCTAATAATGCTACTCCCTGTCACCAGCCCTTAGCTCACATGCTGTTATGACAACATGACTTGACCAGGCATTAAATACAAACTGGTAACGTAACAGCTAGCCGACAGCTATAGTTAGCGACAGAGCGGCTACAGTAAAAGCTAAAAACGAGGGCTACTCACAAGTCCGTTAACGAGATGATAACCTGGCAGTTAAAGCCCTGACCGACAGACCCCGACAACCGGACGCACAATGTACAGTATTTTATGCGCACTCACAGCTAAATGAGGCAGTGCAGCTGGTTGAGTGGGTCCTGCCTACTTCCCTGTTCCAGTGACTGAAGTGAAGAATTGAGAGATTTTATTGGTTTGGGAGAAACTCACCAGCGCTCGCTCGAGTTCCCATCACTGTAGAATCTGGTGACGTCGGCGACACAGCGGGTTCGGGGCGTGGCTCGACTGCACACGGGACTCGCGCATGAGTAGCTACAAGGAAACAAAGTAGCCTACAAAATAGTGTGAAGAAAAAAAAATATTTTGTATCTTTATAATAATATCAAAAATCAGTTATTAACTCTTTTTTACTTTACCAAAAACACAAATATATTGCATCTGTCTAATTTGACAAGAAAACATGTTTTTCTTTTTGCCTTGGCCTGTTTGAAAAAACAATCTGAAACAATCCATCTGTAGCCTACATCGTAATTAATCTGGAGTCTGTTTTAAAGTCATCCATATAGGCTAGATCTTTGCTGAGGAAGTAGGCCTATATCCGCTCAAGTACTACTTGAATACAATTTTGAGCTCCTTGTATTGTTCTGTGGTATTCTTATGTTCTATTAGGGTAAAAGTAACAGCAATTTTTGTTTAGGTCTTTTCATGAATGTGGCAACAGTAAGAAAAATATAAAATATCACATGGCTTACTCTTTATTAAAAGCACACGCCACAATGTGACACCAACGTGATGGGTCAGAATCCACAGTCCTTGCTCTCTTAAAAGTTCAGCAGCAGCTATGTGGGCCCTCAGAAATAAATCAACCAAATTAGGATGGTATTTTCAACAAAATGTCATTGTGTTCAGACAGACAACGTTTCCTTTCAGAGTTTCACCAGAGGGATAATAAAGGCCAAGGATTGTTTTTTTTTGTTGTGTGCTAGGTGTCATTTGGATTGGTAAAATCACGCTGCCAAGAACTCATATTAGTTTTGGCTGAACGTTAAAAATCATTTTTGTACACAAAATGAAGACATTGCAGTAGAACAAAGGGACATTTACAGAGACTGGTAAATTGTTGAATGTAGGCCAGGCCTACATAGAGGCATGCTTGTATGGGGACTTGAGAAAAATCTGAACCTATCATAGAAACATATTTGAATCCAAAACTGGAGTAACAGGAAAACCACATCAAGTTTCCTCCTGCTTTCAAACACTCGCCCAATGACCATTTCCGAAGGTGCTTTGTCTTAAAGCAACAAGGACCTGTAAAATATCACCTGTTCCGTGTTTAGATTAAGAAAATGTTAACCAAACTTGGAGGAAGAGTGACAAGAATGCAGAAGTGAGAGTATTGTGTAGTGTTTCCTTGCATTGTGTTGATGTAGAAATGCACGTTGTCTGTGTGAAGATATAGGCCTAAACTTGCTCTGGGGTCACTAACTTCCTTTCCCTTCAGATAACAGAGTTGAAGAGACACCAGAGCTTTTTTAGGGGTTGCATACAACAAAATGCAGGTGCTGAGCCATACCTCCAGCTGGCATATGTGCTCAAAATACTACAAGTTTTTTTTTTAAGATTATCGCAACAATCACAATGTTCACCTTAATACAATACTGTGGATAGCCATACAATTTTACTTTTGTCTAAAGGTCCGGATAAAATGAAAGATTATGATCTGTCATGAACTCGATCTTTTCTTGTTTTTTCAGAGTTAAGAAATTAATAAATAATCATTTATGTCAAACAAATGAATGTGAAACTGAATCATTAATGTTTTATGCATGAAGATTTCATGACGTTCAGTAAAAGCAACATATGTTGAAGTGTGACAGCAATATCAATAAGGCATATACGTAGGTACTTACTGGGTTTGATAACATACTGTTAATTAAACAAACTTATTTTGAAATGGAAGCAGCCTTTTTTTAGAAGGCCCATCAACAATCCAGACTGTAGAAAGGTGTAGTAAGTTCCGGGTGATGACAGAGGTGCCTTTGTTTGCGTAAAATGTGTGATACAGCTGAACAAGTTCCAGCTGACCTCCAAACTGCCAGACTTGCAGCAGCGAGGAAACAAAGCACAATATAAGACTCAACCTGTTCACCCTTTGTTAAGCATATCGAAAACATCTCCCGGAAGGACATTTCCAAATTTCAGCTCCCCAGAACTCAACCCTCATGTACTCATAATAAGATTTAGATAAAGAAAACAGTGCACAGGCAAAATAAGGAGTTATAAGAAGTCTGACACAAATCAGTCATCATCAGCGACCATAGCTGATTTAATTCCTTTATTTAGTCTCTAACCAAGTTAAAGAGAAATAATCAAGACCTCTCTCACATATGGTAAACATGAAGCTGGAGCAGCTGGTTGGCTAAGCTCAGCACAAAGGCTTGGAACCAGTTCACCTGGCTACTTTCTGTCTAAAGGTAACTGGTAACTCTCCTGAGAGAATACACATAGGCTACTCATGCTATGGCACTGTTTCTTTTTCCCAGATCATGGTGCAGGGGAGATGTAATCAAGGCTAAACTGGATGAATAACCAGGCAACCCCAAACAAACCCATGTAAATCGTCTTTAGTTTCTTATTTGGTTTGACACAAACGGGTTTAACATTTGCACCTGGCAACTGGAGGCGAGGCATAAGCTAGTCTATATAGGGGAAGGTGGGGTGATTTGTGCAACTTTTTACTCAAAGTGATTTTAAAGTGAGGCCTTGACAGTTATGTCTCCAACTCAAATATGTACATATATTTCAGGATGTTGTGCATCCCTGGCAATAAAAACTTTGGATCTGGAATAAACTGTTTAAGAAATATAGCTTTCGGAAAAAAAGTTGTCTTGTCGCACAAATCACCCCACGTAGTGGGGTGATTTGTGCGTCATTGTGTCACAATGACAAAGTCACCATCATCATCTTTCTGGCCATCTGAACTCTCATCAGTGGTGTCGTTAAGTGGAATTGAGATGTCACTCTCTTCTGAGCTACTGTAGACAATCACTTTCTTTTGGTGACCAGCGTATACAGCCATGCCACTGGCACAACTCTCAGAAATGTACTTTGCACTAGTTGCTCCGTGCTTGTGGAACCAACTGCCACCTGACAAATGTGATTCCCCCTACATTTCTGCCTTTAAATCAAGGCTCAAAACCCATATGTACACCCTGGTGTTTCCTCCCCATTAACCTCTGCACTACTTACTTACCTCTGCACTACTATCTGTGTTTATGTGGATGTATGGGCTTTACGTCTTTTATTTTGGTTATTGTTATTTTACCTTCATTGTTTACCTACTGAATGCACTATGTACAGCACTTTGGACAGTGCAAACTGTCATAAATGTGCTTTTATAAATACATTTTACTTACTTACTTACTTATAACTCACCCAGGCCCTTGCGCACAAATCACCCCATCCCCAGAATTTTGGATAATAGGCATGATGCAGCAATTTAGGGTTGACATTGTGCTAACTATATAGACTCAAAGTGTAGCATACCAAAGCACTAAAACATGTGTCAAATGTTTTCAAACGTGTCTATAATTGTTCAGACACAATAATCAAAAAACCTTGATCATGGAAATTTTACTTTGAAAGGCAAAACACAGTTTTTTTAGCTTAAATGTGCTTATATCTTATTCCTTGTGTCTCCCTTCTTTACAGGATGAGTCAAATGGATGTCTCTTCTTAAATATGTGGTCACATTTCCAATTTCTTCCACGGTTTTCTAGAAACAAGGGGTTTTGCAACTTCCAAAATGCACAAATCACCCCACCTTCCCCTATAGTGTAAAAGCAAGGTAGAAAGCAGGGGGTCATCTGACCCTCACCTCTGACACCCACCACATGTCGCTGTGATGGTTTTTGCAATGCTTTGTAGTAGGCCTAAGCAAGTAGGCCTTAGTGTTGTTGTAGCCTAGGCGTAATGAACCGACTCTTTATTGGAAGAGTGAGTCAATGGCAAAATATAACATAAGCATGCAGAGGGAAAATACTGCTCTGACAAGAGCTTGGACCTAATTGATTTCTTGTTTAAACTTGCTTCTTTGACTCACAGGAGTATATCTTAATATTTCCTCCACCACTGACCTTTTTATAAAAGCTGTAAAAGACTTATTTAACAAATGTGTTTTTTTTTAACTTTTTAGTTATCAGTTTGTGAAGACATAACCACAAACGCACATACATGTAGTGTGTATAGAAAATAGGAAAACAAATAAGAATATAAAAAATAATAGCCTAGTAACCAGGGGGCAAAACCTCCTTCTTTTTTTTAAACATTCATGGAATGTTGTAAAAGGTTGCTCACCAGAAATGATATCTAGGACCTTCAAGGATCACAACCTGGCTGGACAACCTAGTCAACAACCTACTGGAAAGCTATGGGGTGGACATGGCAATTCGAAGCCACGGTGTAAGGCGGGGGTAAAATTGAAAATGTTTAACTTATATATCATCATGAAACTTTGCCAGTTGATTACAGACATTAAAACAATGATTTTTTTGTCTTGAAGTACATTTTTTATTTTTATTTTTTAATATAGATACATGCAATGTGGCATATTTCACTAATTATGCACACATTCTTTAAAAAACAAAAATCTAGATGTTGGATAAAGCCATGCATAGTTAAAATCTTTATTGCATTTTTACAACATATTAGTGTCCAAACAGAACACATTTGGATTACAGCTTTTTTTCATTTTATAAATAAAAAAGACTATGTATAAGTCTTAAAAATGCATTGTCATCATGATTTGAAGAAGAAAATGTCTCATAAATCAGACAATGAACGACATATGATGAAAATCCTTCTGTAATAACCTTCAGAATAGTGCTAGGAATAATTATTGAAAGTTTAGTTCATGTAAGGGCTTTAGAAGTTGAGATGTTTGGTTCAAAGGATTGAAATGGGGTGGAAATGGCAATTCGTAGCCACGGTGTAAGGCAGGGGTAGAATTGAAAATGTTTAACTAATAGATCATCATGAAACTTTGCCAGTTGATTACAGACATTAAAACAATTATTTTAGTCTTGAAGTTTATTTTTAATTTATTTTTTAATAAACATGCAATGTGGCATATTTCACTAATTATGCACACATTCTTTAAAAAAACAAAAATCTAGATGTTGGATAAAGCCATGCATAGTTAAAATCTTTATTGCATTTTTACAACATATTAGTGTCCAAACAGAACACATTTGGAATAAAGCCTTTTTTCATTTTATAAATCAAAAAATACTATGTACAGGTCTTAAAAATGCATTGTCATCATGATTTGAAGAAGAAAATGTCTCATAAATCAGACAATGAACGACATGTGATGAAAATCCTTCTGTAATAACCTTCAGAATAGTGCTAGGAATAATTATTGAAAGTTTAGTTCATGTAAGGGCTTTAGAAGTTGAGCTTTTTTGGTTCAGAGTAGGCCTATTGAAAAGAAACTATCAAACTATGTCTATCTAACCACTATCAAATCAAAATTATCACACAATTTCTCACAAAGTTAAAATCTTTATTGCATTTTTACAACATGTTAATGTCCAAACCGAACAGATTTGGAAAACAGCCTTTTTTCATTTGATAAATCAAAAAATTATATGTAGGTATACAGGTCTTAAAAATGCATTGTCATCATGATTTGAAGAAGAAAATGTCTCGTAAATCAGACAATGAACAAATCCTTCTGTAATAACCTTCAGAATATAGGGGAGAATGAGGAAATGTGAGACATTGGGTAATGTGAGACACCCCCTGTATCTAGGCAACGGAACACATTTTTGGTCATGTGCGCATTATGTTTTCAAGCCCCTCTTATTTCCCCTTGACCATGAATGATAGGATGTTTTTTTCACAAAAATATTTGTTTTGCATGTCAAAGTAAATTTTCTTGCTTTCAACTTAATCAACTGTTGTGCCAAAACAAATTAATTCAGGTAGAAAAACTTCTATCATAGGCTACATCCAACATATGAAACCATGTGATGATGCTAACTGAATATTAGCCTGAATTGCTAAGAGAGGTAGTTTTTTCTCAAATTGTGGCGGTGGGGTAAAGTGAGACAATTGCTGTGGGGTTAAGTGAGACAGTGTCTGTGCCCTCTTTTAACGAATCCATTATATTTAAGGTAGCAAGGAGACTAGTTTGAATAGAGACAATGCGGGCCAGAGGTGGGGGTTGAATGGTTGAAGGGGTGTCAGGGCATGGTTTGGCAGGGTATATATGTGGGGGAGAGGACCTTTAACATCAATAGACTAAATAATAGGCTATGTCTTTATTCAATGAATGATCCCAATCAAACAAATGAAGAAAAATATAAATCAAAGACTCAAAAGATGAGTCTAGTGTTCTGAGTCCCAGGCTGTTCTAGCTGGTTCTGACTGTCCTTTGCTCTGAACCCCAGACAATAGCTGGCTCTAAGGGTCCTGTGTTATGACCCCCCAGACTGTGTTTTAATCTAACTGGTTCTATCTGTCATTTGAATGTTAATTAAAACATTATGAATTATATGTTGTTTTTGATCAGTTACTTTCAAGTGTTTAGAAAAAAAAATTGCTTAATTGACCAAACCCCATGATTATGTTACTAGTCCGACATAAGTTCTGGAATATGTGGTTTTCAAGCTAGCTGTCAGGATTCTAACTGTTCTTCATATGTCCATGCCTGACGCCGACGGTCAGCCTGAGGACATCGCCGTTTCACCGCAGAGAGAGCGCAGCGCACCGGCTGAGAAGCCAGAGCACCGGAAAGCCGGGACATCAGAGACTGACTAAAGCAGCCTCAGGCTTTGACACAGAGTACCGGGCACGGCGGGCAGGTAACGTCAGAGACATTGAACGGTTTTCAATAGGGTCTAAAGGTGTCAACACTGTTTCTGAATGTGATACAGGGATTGAAAAACCTTATTATGTGTATGTAAGGGTAAATGAAAAACGGTTAAAAATGGAAGTAGACACAGGAACAGCCGTGTCTGTCATTTCAGAGCAACAAGCTAATGCCTACAAATTGTGTGCTAAGAACCTACAGTAAACACTCACTTAGCGTGAGAGGGAGTATTTCTGTTAAGGTAAAGTGTAATGGTAACATTTGCACACTCAACCTACTTGTGGTCAAAGGTAATGGTCCAGCTTTGTTGGGGAGGGACTGGATCAAAAAGCTAAAACTAGATTAGTCCTCTGTAAACAGAGTAGCACCTGAGAGTTTTGAGGACCTTTGTAACAGGTACTCAGAAGTGTTTCAGCCCACTCTAGGCAAGGTGACAGGGATGAGAGCTAAACATCATGTCATTGCACGGGCCATTCCAAGGTTTTGCAAACCACGATCTGTGCCTTATGCACTAATAAGGGACGCAGTCGAAGCCCAGTTAAACAAAATGGAGCCCGATGGGGTTATTACACCTGTTCATTTCAGTGAATGTGCTGCACCCACTGTAAATATCCCTAAAGTAGATCAAACAGTGAGAATCTGTGGGGACATAAAGTGTCTATTAACCCCTGGCTTGAAGTAGATCACTACCCCATACCAAAACCGCAGGATTTGTTCACAAAACTATCAGGAGGTGAAGGATTCACAAAGCTGGATTTATCACAAGCATACCAACAAGTAGAGCTAGAAGAGAGTTCTAAACAGTACTTGACCATAAACACACATAAAGGGCTGTACCGAGTAAACAGGCTGCCCTATGGTGTGGCCAGTGCACCTGCAATATTCCAAAAAATAATGGATCAAGTTCTGCAGGGCATAGATGGTGTTATCTGTTATTTAGATGACATTTTGATCACAGGCCAGGATTCAGAAACACACAAGAAAAACCTGGAAGAAGTGCTGAAAATACTAAAAAAAACACAACCTCAGGGTTAACAAAAATAAATGTGCCTACCCTTCTTTCAGCACAGTGTGTCATATTTGGGACATGTCATTGATGCAGAGGGAATTCACCCAATGCAAGAAAAATTTGAAGCTACTGCTAAGGCAGCCGTTCCCACAATACCACTGAGCTTAAGTCTTTCTTATCACTGCTGAGTTATTATGGAAAGTTCATTCCAAACCTTTCTACCATAATAGCACCTATGACAGGGTTACTGCAGAAAGATGTAAAGTGGGAGTGGACGCCAGAAGGCATTTGAGGGAGCTAAAAAACAGCTGATGTCTAACAGAGTCCTTGTTCATTACAACCCAGACCTGCCACTCATACTACACCAGTAGGGGTAGGTGCAGTGATCTCACACAAAATGCCGGACGGCAGTGAAAAACCAGTAGCTTTTGCGTCTCGGATGCTTACCAGTGCCGAGAAAAACTATTCACAGATAGAAAAAGAAGCACTTGGCTTGGTTTTTGGAGTAGTGAAATTTCATGAATACTTGTATGGTCGTAAGTTTACACTGGTAACGGACCACAAGCCATTACTGAAGATCTTAGGGGGTGACTGTGGCTCAGGTGGTAGAGCGGGACAGCTGATGATCAAAGGGTTGGAGGTTCGATCCCTGCCCTGCCACCTGTGTCATAGTTGTTGTGTCCTTGGGCAAGACACTTCACCCACCTTGCCTCGTGTGAATGTCGATAGTTAGCCTGCTATCGGTGTGTAAATGGGAACAGGTCTCCCTTGCAAAAGAGTTTTCGGACTCAATGGGATATACCTGTATAAATAAAGGTAAAAAAAAAAGGTCCAAAAACAGGGGTACCTCCCTTAGCTGCAGCTAGGATGCAGAGATGGTCCTTGATTTTAGCTGCATATACCTATGAGATACAGTACAAACGATCTGAAGATCATGGAAATGCGGATGCATTATCCAGACTACCAATAACCAACGACAATTTTCCCAGACCAAACCCAGTATTCAGAGTGTCTTATTTAGACAGTCTGCCTTTAACGTAGGGCTGCTCGATTATGGCAAAAATTATAATCACGATTATTTTGATTGATATTGTAATCACGGTTATTAAAGACCATAGGGATGCACCAAAATGAAAATTCAGCCAATTCTTTCAACATTACATAAACAAAACTCCCAATTGTGCTCCTCAAACATAGCCTACAACTAAAAAGCCACACAAAATAAATAATCAGTAAAACCTTCGAATCTAAGAGTAAAATTAATATTTTACTAGGGATGTGATTGTGAACCATTCATTGATTTGTACTTCGACTTATAAGAGGAGGTAGGCTATGAATCTACAAAAAGATCGACTTATTGCAAACCACTACATCCAGCAAAACTATTGAAGCATTACGAAACCTTTTTGCAGCATACGGTTTACCAAAAGAGGTGGTGTCAGATAATGGACCTCAATTTACGTCAGGTGAATTTGAGACATTCCTTAAAATGAATGCTGTTAAGCACATTAAAACTCCAGCTTATCATCCAGCCTCAAACGGATTGGCTGAAAGACTAGTCTAAAACTTGAAAAGGTCTTTAGCCAAGAACAGAGCAGTGGGTGGCATGACGTTGCAGCATTGTATCGCTAACTTCTTGTACGGCTACAGGAACATGCCACATACAACAACTAAAAAAACATCAGCAGAGCTGTTTCTTAAAAGACAGGTCCGTACTAGACTTTCTGTAGTGAAACCAGAAGTGTCTCCATCATTCCAGACAGGTAGTTTTCCAAAACAGTCAGAGATGAAGAAGAAAGTCAGATCTTTCTCTATGGGTCAGGCTGTGCTTGTTAAAAACTACAGGGGAGGAGAGAAGTGGTTAGATGGTGTAATAACTGATGTTTTGGGTCCTGTAACTTACTTGGTGTCTGTAAATGGGACATGTGTAAAAAGACATGTAAATCAGATGCTGGATGCAAAGAAAAAGAATGGCATTCCAGAAAAGACTATAAAGGAAACTGGGATTACCACATTGATCCTGGAGATGACATGAGTGACATTGACACTGTTCCTGCTGTCTGTGAGCAGATGCATGAGCACCACCAGAGCTCAATGGAGACTGAACGAGCTCGCGAAAACACTTCAAGTTCAGGATGCACGGAGCGCCCTAAAAGGAATGTGCTCCCTCCTCAGCGTTTGGACTTGTAAAAATAAAGAGACTTTTAAAAGAAAAGTCTCATGTTATAGAAATGCACTATTATTTGTACACAGGGAAGTTGTGGGAATGTACACACCTTGTGTGTACATTTATTTGTTTTGGTATTTTTTGTCCTAGAATAATTCTTGTTCAGAAGAAGGGTACAAAAGAAAAAGAAAATGTTCAGTTTAAAGCTACAGGGGAGGAGCTGTGGTGTTTGAATGGAAAACATGTTATATCCGGTTATGCCTGTAGGGGGCGCGATAGATTAGCCTATATGTAGCCTAACTGTGTAACCATGAGTTGCCAGAAGAAGCCAGTCTGTAAGAGAAACAGACATGTTCATTGTTGCTGTACGCCTGCTATTAAAGTAGCCACGTTTATGCTACATATTCTTCTCTGTCGTCTTTCACCATAAGTAGGCTATCCACTATAGTCTGTGACACAACAGGCTAGTGGAGCAGATAAGTGCTACAGTCTTTCGATGTGTGATAGCCTACAAGCGTGAAAATGGGCATGAGCAGTCTCCATTGGTCAAAACATGTTTATTGAAAAAACCCAATAGCCTAGGCTACATTTCTATTAGAAATTTTCAAATTCACAATTTCAAATGTCTCGGACAATTTTTTTTGTCAAGTGACCCATGGAGACGGATCTTGACAATTTTCACTTGTAGGCTATCATCAACCGAAAGATTCTGACGAAAATAAGCTCTAGCCACTCCACTAGTAGGCCTACATAGTATAGGCTATGAACATTTACAATGCATGCTTACAAATTTCATAGCCATGTTTTCCCTCGCGAGACAGCTAGCGTGGCCGGGGCTTGTTACCATGGTTACGCCTAAACCAAAAGTTGTGATTTATTTACAGACAGTCTCTCCGTGTCTCCCGTTTTCAGGCTTGGTTATCGAGGTGGAGGCTAACATTGCCAGACTATGGCTTTTTTCGGTTTAACACACTTGGGTTATCAAAACCCAATAGGCGAAAAAATGATCGTTAATCCTAGAGGACCGCCCAAAATACAGGGTAAGAGAAGCTGGACTTTAATAATTTAGCTGGCATTTGTCAGCAAGGATCAAAGAGCCAGCTGATAGCTCTGACAAAAATAACAATGAATGTATCCAAGCTATCAATAAAGTAGTGTATCTATCTATTCTTGGCATATCTATCTATCTATCTATCTATCTATCTATCTATCTATCTATCTATCTATCTATCTATCTATCTATCTATCTATCTATCTATCTATCTAGGCCTATCTATCTATCTATCTATCTATCTATCTATCTATCTATCTATCTATCTATCTATCTATCTATCTATCTATCTATCTATCTATCTATCTATCTATCTATCTATCTCTGTGTCTGTCTGTCTGTCTATTAACAAGTGATAGGGTAAAGTCAAGAGCAGGGTAAATAAAATATAATTGGCTGCTCTGAGCTAGCAACTTGTTTTTTTTTCAATGAGGAAGATTTTACATCCCACTAAGATTTTACCTATAGGTTATAATGTGTAACGTTAATATTTGTTTAGATTACATTCTCATTAGGTCTGAAACCAATGATTATTTTCCTGACTAGGCTAATAGTTTGATCTTAAAAATGTAAGTAAAGAGTTTAGAGTTAGTTTTAAGTTTAATGTAAGCAAAATAATGATCAGCCCATATACTCTTACAGATGTTGGGGTTAATAACAAAGAAGGACTGCCTACATCTATTCAAGAACACCAGGAACCCCTCAGATGTCTGGACACATGCAACTTTAAAAATCAGCCTCTTCCCTACAGCACTGACATACATCATGGGAGCCATGAGCGACACAGAGAGATGGTCAAACGGGCTCAAACACCCAGATGTGAGTAGAAAAATTGGCGTTAAGAGTCTGATGACCTTTGGATCCAAATCAAAAGTTGTATTCCTGGTGACAAGTCAAAAACATTAAAGGTGCAGTGTGTAATATGACATCATCAAGAAAGTTCTACAAAGTTCTAGAATGCAACGCTCCCTGGGTAACCCCAACCCTTTCGAATAATAACAGAAGCTACAGTGGCCTTCAAGGACAAGAACAATTCTAAATTTTAAACAATGCACCTGATGACATTCCAACTATGACACTTTCAAGATGGCGGCACTAGGCCTTGGTCCAAAATATGCTGAAATATGGACATATATGAGACCCTTTCTAAGGGAAAAAATAATAATAAAAAAAAAAATGTTCAGCTATTATGCACTAAATTAAATGTACTTATGGCTATTATAATTACTTTCTACAATATCTGCTTGGAAATAAAACACAAAATTCTACACACTGCAGGTTTAAACTGAGAAAAAATGAAATAAAGATTGGTCTCTGTCTCCTATCTTCTCCAGCCCCTAAACAGCTGTACACCATGCCCCTAACGGACAGCCAGCAGTACGGGTGGATGGTGTCCCAGAGTCCAGAACCATGGACCCGAGTCAAACGGTTTCCCCGAAAGAACAGTGAAATGACAAGGTAGGTAACATTTACAAATGACAAATCTGATATTTCTTTTTCTTTTTTGACATATTATCTCTATAATATTTTGGGAGTGTAATCAACCTGTTGCTTTTACAGGTTTGTTAATGAAATGTCAGTGACAGACCGGCAGTTCATCCTGTACTGACAGCCCCCGTTCTTTCTTCTTCAGCTATTAAAAACACACAAACACACATACATACACATGTTTGTGCTTCTATCTTTTTTGAGGACTCTCAATGACATAATGCATGACCCTATCCCCCTAACCCTAACCCTACCTCACACTTTAGCCCTAACCATCGCATCTAAATGCCCTACCCCAACCCTTACACAAACTGCACCCTTAACCTTATCCCAAACTGGACCATGTTTTAACCCACAAACAGCGCTTTGAAGGTCTGTTCCAAAGTGAGGCCTGGCCAAAATGACCACACTTG
The DNA here is from genome assembly GCF_949987685.1 of Ammodytes marinus. Taxonomy (NCBI): domain Eukaryota; kingdom Metazoa; phylum Chordata; class Actinopteri; order Uranoscopiformes; family Ammodytidae; genus Ammodytes; species Ammodytes marinus. The sequence continues at coordinate 19,096,851 of NC_137211.1, read as the reverse complement.
TCCTCACTCTTGAAATTCACAGTCCTCACAAGCTAGATTGTGTGAATGTTTGACATTAAACTGATAGCTGATCCACACTTTGACAATGTTCATGCTTCTTTTTGGATTCCTTCACTGATGTTCTTCTGTTAAATGTTTTCTTAAAATAATGTTAGCTTGTGTCATTGCTACCAAATCCTTTTTAGCTCATGTTTTGTAGAGGGAGTCTGAAGGTGTAAGACAAAACACTGTACACAAAACACGTAAGGCAATACTTTTAGTGTTAAACAAGCAAAAGTCTAATTTTTCCAAATAATTAAAAACTAATTACTGCAGTGCATTCATATATAAGTTCACACCAGAGTCCACACCTGCAGGTTCAATCAAAGGCATTATTGGTGTGGTCAATAGAGATACAGGGAGTATACTGCCCTCTAGTGAATACACTACAGCAATATGAGTTTATATTGCTTCCAGATTTCCAGTCAAGCAACTGCAGTGGTTGACACTAACGGTTGCCCGCTTGCCCGGGGCAACTGAAAATAATGTCTGGGCAAGTTGAGATTGCTTTTTGGTTGCCCGAACGGGCAAGTGGATTTTAAAGGGTTTGTCTGTAGTCTAGGCTATGTATTCATGTGTTTTACAGTCTGCAAAACATTTTTTTTCCCGCTAACTCACACAAAATAGATCGGCTATATTCACAATTGAGCAGCTGCAGCCAGCAGCATCACGGTCGCTCTTTCGCACTCAATCTCTCTATCTCTCTCTCTCTCTCTCTCTCTCACACACACACACACACACACACACACACACACACACACTACACACACAGCCTGTGTGCGCGCAGTTTCGCTGTCTACGTTCCGAAAGCCGGCTCTATCCTACGGACTTGGTTCCGCTATATTCAAAACCCAGAAATCAATAACGTTTGAGCTTATTGATACCGCTATGGAGTCCAGTAGGCTACGTCACATTATGTAATTTTAAATATCGAGTCGGGTCATCTTCATCTAGCCTAATTAGGCCTACTTCAGTGTATTATTCCATCACTCGACCGCATCATGGACTGTAAAAGTGTTCTACCTTCGACTGTCTTGAAGAAACTCCTTCAACCCGCTCCATCTCCCAAAAAAATAAAAAACTCTTGTCTGCTGAGCCGCTGCAGACGGGCTCGGCACCGTCTCATCATTCATTCAATGCAGCGGTGATCAACAAACGAGAGACTCTGTAGCAAGTCCCGCAGTTAAAAAATCTGATAGTTTTTAAATCCATATTAAAATCTGCAGGATAAGACCTAGTTAGCTAAAAAAAATCCCTAACGATTCAAATGTGATGTGTTCAGGTCGGCTCGGTAAAATGATTATTAGGCAAAGGTCAATAAAATGACATCATGATGTGTTCAAATGTAACATCAAGAAAATAAGAAATTTGAGTTTTTCGCGGGAAGCTTGAATAATAGCCTACAGTTTGGGTAAAACACTTGTTTTCCCAGCAATATTAACTAAATAGTAGGCCTAAATATGGAATTATGACCTGCTTAAAGTCCTATCCTTAACTCTGCTCATCTTATAAGCAATTAAAGCAATAATACCAGTTCTCTTTAAACAAAATAATAGAAAAGTATCGATAAAGATTTGGATTGTGGAGTCTTTATAATGGTATCAATATGAATAGAAATTAATGATCCCCCTCCCTACTTACAGTGTAACTGGGCAATAGCTTTAACATGGTGGACTTTAATCATTTTATGGCACACGATCACTTTTTGGCACAATGTGACTGTTTTAAATAAGTAAAATAAGTTAAATTTTTCTGAGGAAGCTAACATTCAGCTTGACTCTGAGCTAGACTGAGTTTTCTGAGCCCCTGGGCAAGGTGCATGGCAAAAAGAGGTCCTTTCACGATGCTGCAGCAGGACCAAGCGCTTGGTGTTGTGTGATGTCATGATATCTAGGCTTATATGAATTGTTGTTCGTTTTATGTGGTCAGGATGAGACAAGTAAGCAGTGTTTGCATTTAAGAGATACGGTTCGCTAAAATTTATAATTTAATTAGCCTATACTGTACATATCATTGTTTAACAGTTTTTTTGTTTTCTTTTGGGCAAGTGAACACAACATTCGGGCAAGTAAAACATTACCTGTACTTGCCCTATGGGCAAGTGCATTTGAAACCTTAGTGTCAACCCCTGAACTGGACTATGTGAAGTCCCCTACCTGATGCGCAGGAAATTAGAAACAATAACAGTATTTTTCTTTTCGGGTTCCCTTTTTATTTATTTATTATGAAACTGCCATCGCAATTTAAACTTGACCTGAAAGCACCAAAAGCAACTGGAAACCAATGGCACATTACAGTTTTTCTCAGTCGCTTTGGTGCTTTTCTCGCATCACTATTAACATTTGCACAGCAGTTAGTGCATTTCTCAAAACAATTAGTGCAAACTGCAAAACCTAGTGGATAACCTGCAAAAGTATGTCACTTGCTCAAAATGGATAGTCTATTCCTCAAAAGCAAGTATTCATGTCAATGAAACTGCCAGTGTCATCAAAATGAGAAGTCTTGACACCATCTTTTATGAACAAGATAGTCAAATGGCTTTGTCATGTTTTCATTATGACAGTTTATTCTCGAGAAAAATAGTCGCCTCTCAGCTCCATTCCCACCTATCCCACCACAATCTGTATGAACACTTCCAATCCGGTTTCCGCCCCCTCCACAGTACTGAAACAGGTTAAGAGTCTGGGTGTCATCCTCGATAGCACACTGTCTTTTCAATCACACATAAACAATATCACCCGCACTGCCTATTTCCACCTCCGCAATATCAACCGTCTCCGGCCCTCCCTCACCCCTCACTCCACTGCCATCCTGGTCCACAGTCTAGTCACCTCAAGACTAGACTACTGCAACTCCCTCCTCTTCGGTCTCCCCCAAAAAACCCTCCATAAACTACAACTGGTCCAAAACTCCGCAGCAAGAATCATCACCAGAACCCCATCCTCTCACCACATCACCCCTGTCCTGCACCAGCTTCATTGGCTCCCGGTTCACTTCCGCATTCAATTCAAGGTCCTCCTCTATACCTTCAAAGCCATCCATAACATTGCCCCCCCATACCTAACAGACCTTATCAAAATTGCCACTCCCTCCCGTGCACTCCGCTCCTCCTCCTCCTCTGTTCACCTCACTGTCCCCTCTGCCCGTCTCAAGACGATGGGGAGCAGAGCCTTCAGCCGCTCTGCTCCCCTGCTCTGGAATGCACTACCCCTGACATCCGCAACACTGAATCCATAACCCAGTTCAAATCCAAACTCAAAACCCACCTTTTTAAATCTGCATACCCCCCCTGATCCTGCCTTCCTCATCACCTCACCACCCTATTGTGTATTTATTTTAAACTGTTTTTAATTCTATTTGTGTACCTTGCTTTTAAACAGTATATGTTATTGAATTCTTTGAATGTAAGGCGACCTTGAGAGCTTTTGAAAGGCGCCTCGAAATAAAATGTATTATTATTATTATTATTCTCTCAGTGTTCTCCAATGCAAAAAAAAGGTCAGAACTCGGTGACACTACCTGAAAATGCACAAGACAGCACTATACACTACTTGTACAGCCATTTGAAAACTACAGTAAAGTTACACATTGCTGTAGTTAGGGGAGTAAGTGAGTACAAGACACTGAATACGTATGTTTCACATTTTTACTGTATATGCTCTTTGCAATTCTACAGCATTGTGCAAAAGAAAAATACACTTCAGTCACTTATTTAGAACAAACATAAAAAAACACCCTTTTGGTAGAGCTGTGCACAAATGTGAACAATATAACAGGACATATTGTAACTGAACATATATAGGTAAATCATTCTGGCACATCCAGACGTTCCTGTCTGTCTGGCCACATATTTTCATCTACATCACAACAGATATTATCCCTTGCAATGCAGCGAGGAAAGTATCTATGATAAAGAAAAGGTATAAAATTTGCAGACAGAATTTGATAACTAGTTCAACAATTTTGTATGTAATGACTCAAGCAATTAAATGAAGACTATTAGTTTTATTGGGAACGACTATTCAGCATCCATAAGTATAGTTCATTTTGACTGACATGACATAAGCAAATGACAATGTTATAAAACAGCAGAGAATTGTATGAAAGCAACTGAAACATGTCCAAAAGCATTTGGAATTTGTTCAGAGGAAGGAGAAATTGCTACTATGATGTGCTCAAATGACTAAATGTTGCGGAGGTTGAACTAATAGTTATGAGAATTTTCATTTTGATCTGAGAAAAGCACCAAAGCAACTGAGAAAAACTGTAATAATAAAGTGTTAAAATACCTGTCATAAAGGCAGTCACTTACCGTAACGTGCCTGCAGATGGTGCATCAGCATTACAGGTTGGGTTGAGACTACTGGTCCTGCAGCTCCTCAACTGGATAATATTGACAATGTTTGCCTGTCCATATTGTGGAGGTCCATTTCTTTGAATAGTGGTCCAAACCCCCACAGGTCCAAACAAGTCTGATGTATTCTGATGCAGTCTTCTCATGGTGACTGGTGAACAGCAAGGCTCTTTGTGTGCAGGTTTGTGTTGTCAAAGATACAAATACATTGTAATGGTGATCTTAAAACATTGGGGCCTGTGTGGGCAACTCTTTTTACACCCAATGCAGGCATGTTGTTTCTAGTTATTCATTATATTATAACGCAGACTGTCGGTGTTATAATATAATTTACAATCAGCATACACATCATTTCAATGGATGCTTTTAAAATGAAAAAACAATCTAGCTTTGGTCATTACGGGTGTGTGTTAAAAAGTAAGCCTCTTTATGATATTTGTGCAAATATGAAAAATGAAAATATTGAAGCAATACATTAACGACAGAAAACATGAACACAAAACAGCCATTGATTTTTTTTTATTTTCTCTTCAAGGGGAAATGTTATTTTTCTCTTTGTCATAGTCCTCAACTCTTCTTGTCCTTCAAATTTGCAAAACACTCCCCTTTCATCTCCTCCAACTCAGGGAAAATACAAATAAAACAAAAACAAATACGGAAGGATTCATCAGGCCTGAGCAAAACACTGTTTCAGTAGTATGGGGACAACCTACCTCCCCTCTCCTGTTCCCCCCGAAACATCCCAAGAGTTAACAATCAACACAAGTCTATGGACAGCCAATAGAAATAGAATACATACAATGCACATTTTTATAAACTCATGTTCGTTCTATAAACCCTTTGCTTATATGAATCACTCTTCATTGGTCACAGTTCACTTGATAGTTGGTGATCTCTGTTACATGTCTGTCCTCAAATACCATTGCACGGGACGGACCAATAGCACAAAGCTGAGCGAGCTGGCTTTGGTACAAACGTGATCAACTGTTGGCTGCCATTGTTTAGTGTGGCAGAAGAGCTAAATCAGGGCCGACTACAAAAGTCAAAGGTGGAGAAACCAAGATCGTTGCAATGATGAGAATGTTTACTGTATATTATTCTCGACAAGCCCTTATCCACCTCCCTCTCCATCCAAACATCAGCAGTCCAGACAGGGCAAGCAGGCACAGTTCCTGTTCAGTGTTATTCTATGATTTGTTTTATATTAACTTAAGGCAATCAAACTCAGCTATTAGTACTACACTTTTTTGCTTAAAACGTGTGGAGTGGGCAAATAATATACAAGAAATATACGTGAAGGTCTACTGATTTTGCCTCGTCCATTTTGCAAAGTGTTAATACCAGGGACGCCACTGCTTAGTACTGAGAAGTTAATGTGTGGAAGGGATACGTCCCCTTAAATCCTGACTTGAGATTTACAATACTGCAGTAGTGGCGTAAATAAAATAAAAAGCACATTGAATCATCTGTTTATGTGTGTGTTTACTGCTATGCTTATTTGAGCATACACCACTCGGCTTCTGCTGCAAAGGCAGCTAATGATTATTACTCAATATACATTTTCACACCTATCGCCAGTTAAATTACTGTATTGTACATTAGGATTGAACAGCAGAATTCATTGGCTGCAGTTGATCAGTTGGTACCAGTGAGCTTGAGCTTTACGACTGGCATCTTACAAGAAAGCGTGCTGGTCTTTGATCCTTTTCATTGGAATGGAATCATCATAATAAGCATAATAATTAATCAGAATCATCATAATAATAATAATAATAATAATAATAACAACATTAAGAATATACAAATGATGGATACAGAAGTGATACAAAATTCCCAACGATAAAACAAACAAAAATTAAAACAAGATACCACAATCAGACATGCTTCAAAGCAGTTATGTTTGGCAAGAAAGCAGTTTTGTTGTATCGTAAAAACCTCACAGTGAAAATAGTTATGCCCCTTCAGGATTACAAAGCACAGTATTCAGTCAAAATCAATATATATATCTTTCCTTCATCTATTTCTTCTTCATAGAAGAATCAGGCTGTGCGGTACCACTGCGCTGAAATCACAGGTTTGCCCCTACTGATGGCTCTGGAACAACTAGCTGATCGTTGTCTTTTCATTTCCATTTGCACCATAAAAATACTTTTCGGAGAGGGAAGGAGTAGTCGCTGATACTGTTACTGGCTGCTCAAGCTCTAAGGAACCAATCCGACATGAAATGAAGATGATCCCAGCCGAAGATACTTCTAGCGGAGATAAAAATATAGATTTCATATATCACCTTCTAATAACATCCTTTGTCGTCTTTAGTCATTTTGTTTAGAGGTTGCATCATAATTAAGTTTAAATGATCAGCTCTTTGCTGCCTGAATTACAGGCAAAATAAATTATTTGTAGATATTTTATGAAAACAATGAAGCAGCCTTGGCTCTAGCAGTTGGGCAACTAGACAGAGTGTTCAGGCTTTCTGCCTTAAAAACAGAGGCGGTGATCATTGCTGACTTTAGCGAGGACATATCAAACATGTCTTGCCTTGCTTTTAGTAAATACTTTAGTCTTTGGTCAATATATCTATCCTCATTTTATACATATATTCATATACACACAAATATGCATGTACATACACACTTATAAACGTGTAATAAACTGGATATTTGTGCACGTATGTATTCACACTTTTTCATAAAGGACCTTTTGCACAAAACATTGAGACCAAAATAAATAATTAATCCTGAAACAAAATATGAGTACCTGTTCATAATTCATGTGAAATAAAAAATTACAGAACAAAAAGAACCCAGAGAATAAACACAAAGTAAATCAAAAAGTAGCCTTATGTACAGCGTTAATCTTCTTTTGACACAGGCTAAAAGGCGTTGTTTTAAATAAACAGACTTTGCATCTTTCAAGAAGCCTGAGAGAGAGGCTAGACATGAGAAAAACACTTGTCCTTCAACATGTAAGTCGGCCAAAATGGCTGTCGAACGAGAACATCAAGAACACTTTCCTTTCAGTGTCTTAAAAGTTTCTTTCCTCTTTGCTTGGGATTCAAGTGATGGCGTCTCTTTTTTTTTGCCATTCGCTCGCACTGTGAGTCCTCGCTCAGTGGTGCTGTGTCCTTGCAGTGGGGAACCTCCCGGCAGCTGCTGCTGCCATGGCTGCTAACTGTTGGGGGGGCTCTCATTCAGGAAGTAGGTTGTCATTTCCCCTTTACCTTTGACCTTGACCACCCCACGACACTCCAGGACATACCCTTTGTTTGAAAGCACCTGGTGGAGGTCTGAAGTCACCTGTAAGCAATATAATAGTAAAGAGCAGATTTACATGAATCTGTATAAATTAACCCATCTATCTATGTATCTATGTATCTATCTATCTATGTATTTATCTATCTATCTATCTATCTATCTATGTATCTATCTATCTATCTATCTATCTATCTATCTATCTATCTATCTATCTATCTATCTATCTATCTATCTATCTATCTATCTATCTATCTATCTATCTATCTATCTATCTATCTATCTATCTATCTATCCAATTTAGACTTGAGAAACAAACACTCAACATCCAATTTAATTTAAGGCCAAGCTGTTGTTTTGACTTGTAATACATTTCACAGGTGTACCTCATATTCACTTCATACATTTTTTTTCAATCTTATTTTAATGCTGTAATGTATCCGTATTACAGTTTTTCTCAGTCGCTTTGGTGCTTTTCTCACATCACTATTAACATTTGCACAGCAGTTAGTGCATTTCTCAAAACAATTAGTGCAAACTGCAAAACCTAGTGGATAACCTGCAAAAGTACGTCACTTGCTCAAAATGGATAGTCTATTCCTCAAAAGCAAGAATTCATGTCAATGAAACTGCCAGTCTCATCAAAATGAGAAGTCTTGACACCATCGTTTATGAACAAGATAGTCAAATGGCTTTGTCATGTTTTCACTATGACAGTTTATTCTCTCAGTGTTTTCCAATGCAAAAAAAAGGTCAGAACTCGGTGACACTACCTGAAAATGCTCAAGACAGCACTATACACTACTTGTACAGCCATTTGAAAACTACAGTAAAGTTACACATTGCTGTAGTTAGGGGAGTAAGTGAGTACAAGACACTGAATACGTATGTTTCACATTTTTACTGTATATGCTCTTTGCAATTCTACAGCATTGTGCAAAAGAAAAATACACTTCAGTCACTTATTTAGAACAAACGTAAAAAAACACCCTTTTGGTAGAGCTGTGCACAAATGTGAACAATATAACAGGACATATTGTAACTGAACATATATAGGTAAATCATTCTGGCACATCCAGACGTTCCTGTCTGTCTGGCCACTGTTCGTTAAAAGCCAGTTTTGGTCAATTTTAATAGTATGAAACCTACCTGTATGCAGTCAGGTACACCTGTGCTGTCCATTCGACTGGCCACATTGACTGTGTTTCCCCAAATATCATACTGAGGCTTCCGTGCACCGATAACCCCAGCTACCACTGGTCCAATGTTCAGACCTGGGAACCAAAGAGGAAAACATTTCACTCCATCAACAAACGGTTTAACAACAAACGGAAAACTTTCCAAACATCTCAATCTTGAGCTGAATTTTTTCTTCTTTTTTCTTCTTCTTTCTTCTTCTCCTTCTTTTTATTCCATATGCTTCTTTGGCTTACCTATCTTCATCTGGAAGTTGTTGAAGGAATGCTCATTGATGTATTTCATTTGCTCCCTCAGTCTCATGGCGTAGTCTGCCAGTGCAGTAATGTGGGAACGGCCCTCCTTGTCGTAGGTGGAGTCATTGAGACCAGAGGCCGCCATGTAGGTGGAACCAATGGTCTTGATCTTCTCAAGCTGCCTGAACTTCTCTTCGCTGATGATCTGAGAACAGAAATTATGGTCAGAATCATTTGTAAAATCAGCTGTGCACAAAGGTCAAGAGGAAGACAGAAGAAAATGCAGATGCTTTACGTGTAAACGTTACCTCATCAAAATCAGCGATGATCTCGTTGAGCAGCCGAAGACACTCCACACCCTCGTTGTTGGCCTCCAGCTCCACATAGAATTCGGAGAAATTGCTGATGGAGGCGAACATGACGGCCACACACTCACAGGACTGGTAGTACAGCTCGTCATTACGCCGCTCACGCGCCAAGAAGTGAGCAGCTACGTCCTTCGGCAGGATATTATGGAGGAGGCGACGATTGTAGGCTTGCAGTTCCTCCATCCCCTCCTTTTCCTCTGTGGCCTAGGAGGGAATTGAATTATGATATAGCTTTTATGAATATCTAATATAATGTCTGGACACGACTGCAGATATTCTATTTGAACACATTCTCTATGGATGGAGCTCTGTTTGAAGTTAACTGCCAGATGGCGCCCTATAGTGGACGCTGTACATACCTGCAATTTCCAGAGGAAGTCGAGGCGTGCGGTGGATTCAACCTGCTGGGCGTGCAGGTACAGTGCCAGGATGAAGACTGTGAGGATGACTGGAGTCATGACCCTCAGGGACACTTTGGTCACGACAAATGGGCTGCAAAGTGTCAGACACATGGTCACATTAATGAGAGGTAAATGATCTAAAGGTTTAAAATGATAGCAGGGGGATAATAAAATAATTAAAAGAAACTGCATATTAGCTTACCACTGGTCTGTAGTTTCATTGAAACTGGACCTAAAATAAACAAATAAAGTAAATTATCAATATAATATTAATGTAATAAATTGTTTCTTTATAAAAAAAAAATGTTCTTACCATTGAGCACTAGTTTGATTTAAATCACTAGGAAGAAAAAAAATACAATCAGCAAAAATGTGAAACATACACAACTCCATACATAGAAAGTTGTATATTCAAAGTTATATAATTATTGGCACAGATACTGACAAAATCAATTCTGGGCTGGGTATTGTTTTAAAACAATCGTTGCCACAGTTGTATTACTGATACTGAAACAACATTTCCCAAACTGCGGAGTGCATCAGGATGGATAAAATATTCCTTTATAAAATACTGTGAAAATTAGAAATTCACGTCGTATTCAGACCAGGATGGGAAAGAATAAATATTTAATGCTGTGACCGATCAGTTAATGCTAGACAAAAAAAATGTTTTCTCTGTATTCAAAAATTACACCCTGTCCTTCATTCGAGACACACTGCCTAGATGGTACATGCAACATTATCCACCCCCTGCATTAGCATCCAGCCTGTGGCACTCACATGGCATTGGAGGTGACAAAGAGGTCTGCGTTGTCGAAAAGTGCTACTTGTGGCCACTCCACTAGCAGCAGGAAGGTGAGCTGGATGAGTAGCATGAGGGCCAGCTTCCCTATGCTGCTGATCTGCAGGAACACTGAGCAGGCCAGCAGCGTCAGCAGCACACTGTAGCTGAAATACTGGCACCAACAAGAGAGCGGCGTCACAAAGAGGCATTTATCAACAATAGATCGCAGAGAGAAAGATAGGCACAAAAATGCAAATGTGACATTTTTCTTTTTGAAAAGGTTTCGACCGATTACAGTAGGAAACACAAACGTTGAAGTGGTGACACAACAATGAACTCACCTCAGGAAATGGGCAGGAAGGGCCTTGGTTGGGACATATCTCTAGACCCCCTTCAACAGACACATTCAAGCTGCGGATCAGGCAGGGCGTCACCAGGTTCACAGAGGTGTTCAGCTTCTCGGCAACGCATTGCTCCAAGCTCTTGGTGTCACATGCAAACTGCAACAGAGACATGTGCAAGCATGTATTCACGACAAGTAAGATTGGTATACTGCATGCACGCACTGGCTTTTTCTTTGGGTTACCTATCACTTACCATGTTAACAAAGGCAGAGATGAAGACGAGGATGATGGTAAATACTCCGACCAGGGTGCTTCTGGTGCGAGACTGGACAATCTTCTTCGAAACAGTCTGCATTGCAGCCGGAAAAAGCTTCAAGATGAGAAAATAAGTCATTCAACACATTGACACATACAGTGACGTATTAACAAGATATCTGTTGGTGTGTAGCTTCACTACCTTGATGCAAGAATATATGGCACAAATGAAAAGGATGTTGGCGAGTATGATGAAGATACTGATGTAGATTCCCAGCATGACTGGGGTGCTGCAAGGAGGAATACAGAAACACAGCCGATATAAATATATTTTTAGCATGAATTCAAAAGCTCAATCAACAGTGGTTGTGGATGGTTAAATGAGCAATTGTATACGAGTTTTGTCCATTCATAGTACATTCATATTGGATGGATAATAAAAATGTCAATGTGAACAGGAACTAGAACAGAATCAATGGCATGAATATATCTAGTGCTTTACTCAGTGTGTGTAAGATTAACCTTAAACAGCTCATATAAGAGGATCTACAAGTGTGTGAATTTGTAAAGCACTCACTGCGGGAAGATAACAATCTGTATGAAGGATATGAAGCAGAATACTAGCAGAGTGCAGGCGACGTAACCTCCAAAACGATCGTCCACTTTCTTGGAATACTGCAGCAGGGAAAAGCAGAAGAAGAGGGTCAGAGAAGAGCCTGTTCTCTAGTCTTTCCATTATGTGAGTTATATTTAAGAAGCATGGATGACATTTAGGAACCTTTTTCTCCAGGCTAGAGGTCTGGAAGGTGAGCAGGAACTTCTTAACATGGTCTTTTCGTAGCTGGTCAATGCTGCGAGCATCAATAGCTCGACCCAGAAATTCATCCACCTCATCCTCTGGGTTCATGGTCTCCTGAACACCTCGGCTGAGAAAAAAGGGAAAGGGGGTTAAAGAAATACCATAAAGCAGTGCAGACATCTTCCAAAGCATCAGGGGTAAGTAAGTACTCACTTGTCTTTACTAGTACTCTCATCAATCCCCTGGAGAAGAACAGAAGAAAAATATGACTCTCACGGAAAAGCAAAACGTTGCTTCTATCACGCCGAATGAGTGTGTTTATATGTTGAGTCTCACCATTTGTCTAAAGACTTTGGAGTCCTTGGTCCTGGAGAAGGTTCTGTCGGGGACCCAGCGTGGCATCAGCCCCTCGTTAGAGTTGGCTCTCGTTCGCTGCATCTTCGCCATCATCGCCTTCTCCTCCTTCTGCTCAGAGAGAAGAACATGAAAGCTTGACCAACTGTTCCCAAAGCAACACAACACACACAGACAATATAAGAGACTAAATACGCTAGACAAGTTTTTCCATTATGGCTTCCTGGCATGCAGTCAGTAGGCTACAGGATCTAGAAGATTACTTCAAAAATCCTCCAATCTCGTTTGTTAAGATTTTATTTTACAATTCTCACTTGTCATAGCATGTCATTGGGGATATACGAAAAAAATATTCAGATTATTCAGTTTGAAACATTACAATATTTTGTGAAAGTCTAAGAATAAAAAAAGATTGTGTTAAATTAGCCTTTCTTGACAAAAGAATATTTCAATAACAAAAGTTCATGCCAAGCAAAAGTCAAGAATCATTAAAAAAAACAAAAAAAACGTCCAATTTAACTGTTAAAATGAAAAGAGCTCCAGATTGAATGTGAAAAAAATATTAAGCAGACATTTTTGTTTTCCATGAACAACATAAATTTAACTGTGTGTTATGTGCACTGACCCGTTTCTGGCTGCAGCCGAGGACCAGAAAGGTCTCGATGCTGTTCTCCTTCAGATACGCGTTCCTCTCACCTCCGAAACCAGGCTCCACCTCGTAGTCTCCATTAAGATACTGCAAGGTGGCCTTAGTGATGTGGATACGCCTGCAGAGGCAAAACAAGGATATGTATATAAAATAAGCATTTTTTTATTTTTTTTTTATCATTTTAGTATCGGCTATATATTATTTTATATTTACTGCTGAATTAGTACAAGTGAACTACCTTCCCTTTATTTGTTTTAATAAAAGGGTTTTTATAAACATGTTTCAACCAAATAATGGAAGTTCTGTTAATGTGAATGTCATATGGAAATGTCCTGGGATGTTAGCTATTGTAAACTGGGATATGTTTTCCCTAATATGCAAAATGTATTTCCCTTACCCTGCTTTGCCTCCTGCCTCCATGTGATTGGCCAGCGTGACATCGTTTGACCACACGTCAAACTGCCACTTCCTGAGTCCCAGCACGCCACAGTGCACGCGCCCACTGTGAATGCCAACGCGCATGTTGACGTTGACCCCGGTCACCTCACGCACAAGCCTGCAGACACACACACACACACAGCCCAGAAGATTCAGCATCTCCTCCACAGCGAAAAGACTAAAACTTTCCCTGACTCCGAAACACCAAACACACGCTATTTCTACTCACGAGATGGCCTCTATCATGTCGACGCCCATCTCCACACAGCAGTGGGCGTGGTCGGCCCGGGGTTCAGGCAGACCGGACACACAATAGTAACAATCCCCCAAAATCTTAATACGCAGACAGTGATTTTCCTGAGAGAGGGAGAGAAAACGGGGGAAACAATGAAATTGCTTAGTGACCGATCAAAATGTAAGGATAAAAAAACTGAAGGATTTGTTGATTAGACTTTCTTGCAAATATTTAGAAGAGAAGATTTGCACCACTGTTATATAGATCTGTTAAGAGTGACACTTCAGCCCGTATTGGAGGAACTATGTGTACAAACTGGAAGCGAACATGATTACGATAAAAGGTCAAACTATTTCTTTAAGATAAGCACACCATTGTGAGAAAGGACACCAGGACTCCTTACCGATGCCAGCTTATCGAAACGGGCAAAGAGTTCGTTGAGTGTCATGACGAGCTCCTGAGCTGTGCACTGAGACGCCAGGCTGGTAAAACCCTCGATGTCTGCAAACAGAATACTGAGGACGAGATCAGGAGATGGGAAGAGACAGAAAATAAACACTGTTAATCAAGCAGCTTTAGTTGGGTTTAGTGTGGAAGTTTGAGCATTAGCAACAGTACTGTATGTCTGTAGAAAGAAATCTGCAGCAGTGTAATGTGTCCCTATGTGTGTGTGTGTGTGTGTGTATGTGTGCATGCGTGCGTGTGTGAGTGTGAGAGAGAGTGTGAGGTGGGACAGAGGGACTGTGTGTTTGCTCAGAGCTGTAATTGAATGTGTGCTAAAGCTCTCCATCTTTGGGGATTATCTTATCTTGGCTGCTGGTGATTAAGTATTCCCTCACTTGTGTTAATTAGCCTCCACTCTGCCAAACCACTCTACCCTCCTCTGACTGTGAGTGTGTGTCGGTGTGTTTGTTTTTGAACTCCTCTCAGGAAGAATTAGGGTAAAAAAATTTGTTTTGGGTATAATATTTTGGGATTAAGCAAATATCTTGACATTAGACACAGATACATAGTCTTACATAAAACAGAAAAAAAGTCTGATATAAGTGAGTGAAGTTAAAATGAATTGCTTAAAAACATGAAATGAAGCGCTGAGTCCCGACTGACCTGACATTGTCATGTTTCTGGATATAGATCTTATGGAACATCATGTCTTCTTTCTTGGCATTGATGTCAGCCTTCATCTCCATGGCAACGTGCATTGGCAACACTGAAAGCAACAGACGCTCCTGGAAAACACACGCGCACACACACACACACACACACACACACACACAAAAGATACAAAATGCAGATTGTGTCATTCATAATGTTGTTGTCTTTGTGCAATATGTCAACTGTCATGTTCTTGTTATTCTGTTGCTTGGAAACAATTGAGGGGTTTTACACTCAATTCAATAGAAGATGTTTGACCAGTTCAGAAGAAGGAATAAGTTTATTATTTATTTTATGCTCGTTACATCAATATTGCTAAACTAGCTAATTCAAGTGCATTTATAGAGTATTTTTGCTGCCAGGAAGAAAACAAATTCCTGACTAATGAAAACGAGGGAGAGCAAGATTGTCTGGTGCAGAACCAGCCCGGTGACCGAATCGTCTGCCCAACTGCCAAAAATATCACTGCATGTCATGATGAAGAGCTCAAACAGACTCAAACTAACTTTAAAAAGTCACTGAAACGCCAACCAAGACTCTCACAGGAGAATATGAATGTTTATAAGTATCTTTTATCATCTTATATTTTGGACATTAAGATCACATATAAGGTAAGGACAAATGTCTATATGTGTATGTTTGTGTGTGTGTGTGTGTGTGTGTGTGTGTGTGTGTGTGTGTGTGTGTGTGTGTGTGTGTGTGTGTGCCCACCTGTTGTTGATTCTCCCTCTGCAGATGTAGTCTGGCCTGGATGTATCCTCTGGTCTCCTGGAAGGCTTGTCTCTGGGAAACCTCAGCGGGGTAGTGGGTACAGATTCCAATGATGTTAGTGCACAGGAAGATCAGGACATTAGCGCTCACCTGGGGAGAAGAGAGGAGGGAGAGGAGCGTTAGGTTGTCAGGCGTAAAAACACGAGGGAGGAAGGAGGATTCTGCTCAAATAGGACAAATTGTTTATTTCTCACGTACAAATGTGCCTGTTATTGTTTCCCAGACAAAACGGCTTTATGATTTAAAAGTACATAGGATGAAATGTACATGTTTAAATAGACTAGAATAAATAAAATATTTTAAAAAAAAAAGCCTGGATGTCAATTTATTTTAAAAACTGTGTGGTTAACTGGTGTAATTGAAAGTGATGGTCACAGAGACAGGATAGGATTTTTTTTTTTTTTACATAAAAGCATTTACAGGTAACAGGCTTTAAGTGCACTCTTGCACTCAAAAATTTAGCATCCAATTTCCACAATGCGACTGCTGCTGCTACGACCCAGGTCTACAAACCAACCAGAATACAACAATAAATGACGCAGAGTAAAGTGTGTAGATATACTGTATAGAAAATATATTTATATATAAAAGACATTTTAAAACATACTATTTACATACTCTACAGTACAGGTGTAAGGTTTATCTATTTCTGAGAAACCTCCCAAATTGTAAAAATGTAGTATTATAATGGACATTGATCAAAGGAAATGCTTTTTGAAGTTGCATGAGAGCTAGCGCAGTGATGATATGACTATTGGAGACGTTGGGAGCTGACTATTTTTGTATGATTTCTTCTCTGTAAAAAAAAAATTCAGTTGGAACAACACTTGTCTGCGTCATTATTTGGAACTTCCACTACACAAGTGTAAAGGACATTTTTAATACGTTTTGGCGAAAAAGAAACACACGCACAAACCAAAATGACGAATGCAAAACAAAAAGTTGTGTGTGGAACTTTCCACTCTCATGTGGTTTTCTATAACATTGTAGATAAATGCTTCACAACACAGTCATCAAACAATCTGACATAGCTGATAGATACTCAAACACTTATTTTCTTCCCCAGTATTAGTATCGTCATGATCAACACTTTGACAGTATGCACTGCAGTTGTGTAGCCAAACTATTTTACATGCTGACATCTTCTGGGTGAAAATGGAAATACACAAAGCCTAACCCTGTGATGTTTTGATCCAGTTGTCGACCATCATTAATGCAAAACGTCATAGAAGAAGTTACAATTCATTGAGCCAAATGCTTTAATTTATTTCTCTTTTTGTTTGCATAACAGGAAAGATGTGAGCTTAAGTCTGCATAATTAATCAACAATCAAGTGCATACTGGCTTTTCCTCTGTCCAATTATTAATTAAAGGAAACACATTTTAGGGGAACTAGTAATATGTAAACAGAAGAGCATAAGTAAATAAGGAGGCTACGAAAGAATAATGGGAATAGCAATGGGGGATAAAGATGACCCAATGTGACATAGTTTACAGAATATCAGTGAGTGACACAGGAATATAAACAGCAAACAAGGGGTAGAAAATAGATCAGTGGCATAATGGACAACACAAGATAACATGGAAGACCGACAGGAAGGAAATTAGTGGTGAGTAAAGGGACGAGGAAGGAAACAGACAATGTGAGGACGGCCAGAGTAACAAGAGGGAGTTCTACAGAGAGAGAGAGAGAGAGAGAGAGGGAGGGAGGGACAGATATGGGCCACAGTGACATTAGGCAGATGGCTCACAGCGCTCAGCTCTGTTTACATTACTCTCACTGATCAAGCAAAAACAGCCATGAGACAAAAGTGAAACCTGCAGCAGGACGTGGACGCCTCCAGTCACTCTAAACATGTGTGAAGTCAAAAGGCTTTTCTTCTGTGAGCATGTGTGTGTGTGTGTGTTCTCTTTCTCCACATGCAAGGAGCTCCAGCTACTGGAAGTATTCATCTGTTGAGATTCACACTCCATGCGTCTGAGCTCACAGCCTCAAAACTAATTGCTTGCTTTTCTCAAGAGGGCAAGGGCTAGTGGGTTTTGCAGAGTACACAGTAAGGTCCTGTGTTTACGCAACAGCACTCCACCTCTTTAGGAGCTCTGCTTGGCAGTGTTCACATGCTACCTGCTACACACACACTGCATGCCACACTCCCAGTGCAGGGCCACTGCACCTGCTCGTGTCCTCTGTGCTCAACAACACACTCATTTATCTAAACTCATCACTTATTACCTCATCCCGCCGGCCTTATTCTGTGCTGGTGTGGTCTGGCACCATTGTCATCATAACACTTTACGCCGCCTGATACTCCGTAGCTGGAAAAAAGGCCTTGCCCCATTCTCATTTACTCTGGGTGGAGGAGGTAATGTGTAACCTTTAACTTGAACATCTGAAATACACAGCCAGAGGATCCTATCAGAAATACTGCGGAGTCTAGTAACCGTTTCTGTTCTATTTTGAATCTTGAATTCCCCTCAATTAAAACAATGTAGCCCCCGTCCTTCCTTCCTTCCTAATTTAAATTTAAAAAATGCAACTTGTACATTTCTGTCTCGCTATGCTCTGTATGGTTATTTTCTGTGTAGCACAGCTTCACTGTAGGCTACTGTCTGTTTGCAATTTATTTTGGGAGTATTGAGTGCAATGGCTATATAATACCTGTGAAAACCAATGCAAATATTTGGATAATTAATGATCATAATAACACTACGCATTAAAATCTTCATTGCCTGTCAGGTAGGGTTCATGACAACGTTACCAGTATGATAAGAGCCTACTAAACGGGTTATTTTAGCTTTGAAGAGACTAAAATAAATCTTCTTTCTTTTTTTTCTTTTGCCGTAAAAGCACTTGTCATTTCCACGAGGGTGACATGTTGGAAGCAGCCAGTATGCCAGCCTGTGGAGAAGAGGACCTCGGCTTAATCCCTGGATATCAAAATGGCATTATGTAAGAGCCACTCTGATCTAGACAGAACAGGGAAACAGCACTCACACTGCTATTCAGCACAACATAGATTAAAATTTAGTTTTCCACAAACAGTCCAAAAACAGCTTAGGGAGGATATGCAGGCTTAATCAATAAATGATCAACGTGTCTCTACGGATGCATTGCTGAACAAATGACCACCTTTCTGCTTAACAAGTAAGTCTGTTGTGACTGAAATACATTAACAATAAAGTTATTTTTATGTTATAACCCGAGATATCTAGAAAATCATTTGAAACTTGATTTTAGATTCCCCAAACTTTCTAAAGAAAATGAATACATGTGCATGAATTCTGGGAAAACGTGTATGAAATAATGCTCAACAACATTACCCTTTGATCAACTCCATCGTGAGAGGAACATGAATGTATAGAAGGCTTACATTTAACAGCAAATAGTTGGTGGTCCTTTTCACTCATATCTCCTAGTGACGCTAGAGTTAAAGTCAGGGGAGCTCCAAAGTGAGTAACATTCATCCTCTTGGAACCATGAACGTCTGTATAAAAATTCACGGCCATCTATCAAATAGTTGAGATGTTTCAGTCCGAACCAAAGTGGTGGAGTGACTGGCCGACTATAGAGTCACTGCGCCAGCGTGGCTAGCGTGGTAGTGCGACACTACACCTTCCCTCCACATCCAGGCACACGTCACCACTCTGCACCTTGTTAAAACCCCTTTCAATAAACCGTTTCCAAGTTGGATGGGCAGCAAAAGCCGAGAGGGGGGCTAATGGAACGTCCAGAAGACTTTATTTATAAATGTCCCCCGCCTTTATGATGGATTTAGCACAGCAGACATTTACTTTAGCAGGAAGTCTGTGGTCCTGACAGTGAGTCTATAAACATTGACTTTTAAGGCCATCGGGCCAAGTTTCAGGCTGGGATAGAGTGTGTTTGAGGAGGAGAGTGAGCAATGTGGGAGAATGTGGACAAACGGGACATTTGAAAAGAATCCATCAAAAGGACACAAAAAATGTTATATACCAGGATAAGATTATCTACGGCAGATATTATTAATAATTTTATTTGAATGGATCATCTTGCCACTCGTAAGTAGAAGGTTGTAGTAGCAATGCACTTTTAGAGAATGAGCCATCTGCAGAGCTCCTCAGATTCACAGAGCTTTATTAGCATAACAAAGCTTTTTTGGGTAGTGTTATAGTTTTCTGGGCCATGACGTTTACCTAACCTAAACAGAATTCATACGATTATTTTATTATCAAAGCAGGCATCTGTTTTTCAGTGAAACATCTCTTGCTATCTGCCCAGCACCTACCAACAAGCAGACAGTCAGTTATCTGCTGAACATAGTGGAGCATTTAGCAGCTAAAGAGACGGATGTGGGAGGCCAAAGACAAAGGTAAAAAAAAAGAGTGATTATTGGATTTACATTCAACAGGTGGTACACATGACTTCCAAGAATGATAATGTTGCTCTGTTACAGCTAGAGGTGTCATTGAACAACTGTTCACTAACGCTAAATCAATTTAAAATGTCATAAAATGTCAAGTGTTGTGGGCCAACATAAAAGAAAAGGGATCAATATTTTGGTTTTATGTGTTTCATTATCTGCAATTCAAGTATTTAAACAATCCAAAACAGACAGTAGGATGTGATTACTGTAATAGTCACAATTGCAGGACTATTCAAAACTGAATAATCTTAATCAAATTGGTTTCAGTATAAAATGATTTTCTTGCTGGCAGTGTCAGCCATCTCTTTTTTCCACAGTACATTCACAAGGAGCAGCTGTAGGTGACCTGCCCCATCGTTTAATCCCCCCTATCCTGCTCTCTGTCCTACTAACAATACTCAGACACAGTGCGTGCATGTGAGTGTGTACATACACACAAAAGCACAAACAAATTCGAAGGTAAGGAAAGATCTTAACATTTTCCCAAGACACATGGAATTTCTATACTTTGCCACTTCATTTGATTAGGCCTCTTGCAAGTAAGTGGACAGAATAAAAACTTCAAAGGCTTAAAAAATTAAATTAGCAAAATGAATACTTGAGCTGCAGACAAACACCCTTTCTGGATGATGCACTTTACTCTATGAATCCCTTTGGTTGAGCTGAAAGCAAGAAAAAGATCAATCACATGGATTGTCTCTTATGACCATCAATCAGCCAGGCAGGTTAAAAGTTGTTGTAATGCAAAAACAAGCCATTATTATGATCACATAATAATGTTCGAGAGATCATTTTGAAGCGGGCAGTAGTTAGATCTCTTTGTGTTGAAGATGGGGATATGATGATGTTGGTAATTTATTTAGATATAACTCAATGTTGTTGAAGAGTCTCTATTTCTCTCTCTCTCCCTCTCTCTCTCTCTCCATGTGCCTCTTTCTCAGTCTTGTGAAAGGTTTTGCTTAGTGTTGGCCCGAGACTCACACCCACGATGGCTGTGAATTATCAGAGCTGGCAGCACAGCTTTCACTTAGCAACTATCACCCACATTCCTCAACCTACCTCCAAAGACCTGCAGTCCCACCCTCCCCCCCATGACTTTCTTACAAAGTCATTACACTGTCGATGGTCCACAGTATTCTCAGCATGTCCTGTTTCTCATCTGCCAACTTACCTTATTATATTTTATTTTTTATTTTAGAAGGAGGAAGACGAAAGCAGACTTTGCATTTTTAGCTGTCTTCAGCAAATATGATTATCTCTACCACTTACTTTTTAGTGTTTTTAGGAAACTTGTTTTGAAACAGTAACCCTAGGAAAAGGTAAAATATGCATTTGATGGTTGCATGGATGATTGTGGTAAAAGCTAACAGGTCCCTGGCTAAAAATAAACAGTTTGAATAAAAATGCTGTGTATTGCCTTCAAAATCAACATTGTTTGTGTGTAGTGTAGAGCTAGTTAGGCCTACAATTATAAGTAGGATAAGGAAAATGTAAGAAAAAGGCCTTGAGGGTGAGAACTAACCAATGTATTTGGTAAATGTAACACTCTCTCGGGTAATGTCGGCTCTGGTTGCTACCATTAACTGCTCAAAATAAAACAAAGAGAGGGACAGAACCGCTGATGTTACTTTGTTAGCATCCAATTATCTGCTAGCTGGTTGAACATACTGTGATTACAGTGGACAAAGATGAAAAACACACTCTTCAATACATTCCTCACACTTTTGCTCCTTTTGTTTTTGGAAAGGTTGGAAAAAGGGAACACCCCAAAAGATCTTTAAAGGGCAATCATTGCTCATATTAAAGGATCATGCACACGCTTCCACAAGTGGAAAAGGCCTGACGTGCCTAGTTACATTTGCTAAGCTATGACTGGAGAATCGCAGTATTAAGGAGGAGTTTAGCAGACGTCAATTAATCAACTAATCCATTTCACTTAAATTGGTTGGAAGTTTTCTCGGACTACTGAGGTCACTTAAATAGACTGGGGACAATATTTCATTGTGACATGGAAAAAATCATTAAGCTGGACAAAACTGTGTGTAGAACAAGACGCTGAATTTATTTAAGACCTTTTCCCAGAGGGAGCAGTGACTGATGGTATATTGTTGTTGAACCGGAGCCAGCAAGAGTGCAAGTCAAAGCTCATGGGCCTTTGAGGAGCATCTGGAACGCCTTAGACCATCTGTGTTGGATCAAGGTCTGTAAAACACACTCATAGCAGCACCCCCAAACCCAATGACAGTGCTTTACTCGTGACAAACCATCAGAGTGTCCCCTGCAGGTTCGCCCTTATCTTTCCTTGAGAGTGTCTGTTATTTTTTCCATTTTCTCTCATTTCAATAATTTTGTCCTGTATCCCCCTGTTCAGACTAGCACTAACTGTCACTTTGAGCCTTTGTGAAAGAGTCTTTGTGTGTGTGTGTGTGTGTGTGTGTGTGTGTGTGTGTGTGTGTGTGTGTGTGTGTGTGTGTGTGTGTGTGTGTGTGTGTGTGTGTGTGTGTGTGTGTGTGTGTGTGCGCGCGCGCGCGCGCGCGGTGCCAGGCAGCTGCTGGGTTTGTGTACTCAGCCTGAGCCTCATGTCTACACACAGCGCTCACTGCTCTTATCTGAAATGACCAGAACCACATCAAGAGATAAAGAGTCAAGGCCCGCCTCCTCACTCTGCCCGGTGTGGTCTGAAGTTGAACACTGCCAGGGGGTGAGCTAACTGAGTCTTAGCATAATCAGACATTTGTCACTTTACTGTGGAAAAACTTCATATGAAAATGTATATTTTAAACTAAAGATTCAAATAATTATAATCCTGCGCACAGTCACCTGTAAAGTCTTGTCATTTATGGAATTTGTGATGAACAGCAGCACATTTTGTCCTTTCTCAAAAAAATCGTTTTCCAGGCCATTTCCAGGACAACATAAATCAAACTGTTTTGTCAAATCTGTCATCATTGCAAACGACAAGAAGCAGTGTCATTTAAACAAAACTGCCCTGGTAAAACCAAAAAATCCTATTCATTATTCCCTAACATATTTGAGTTTACTAGTTCTGT
Organism: Ammodytes marinus; assembly: GCF_949987685.1. Taxonomy (NCBI): domain Eukaryota; kingdom Metazoa; phylum Chordata; class Actinopteri; order Uranoscopiformes; family Ammodytidae; genus Ammodytes; species Ammodytes marinus. The sequence goes on along the minus strand of NC_137211.1, from coordinate 19,073,768 downwards.
AGTTCTTCAATTTCAGTCACTTGTTTTCAAAGGGTTTAGGTTAAGTATCTTTTGATCCATATTTAAACTACTCCTATAAATGTGAATGTAGGCAGCCTGCAGATTCCCATCATAGATTTTCACATTAACGTAAACGTGCGGGAGATAAAGCGTTGCAGGATATGGTTATATTATATCTTGGACATATTTATCATAAAATATCCTAGTTCACACAGAAAGTGACACAGTCCGGTCAACACACCGTTTTCAATAAAAATCTATTAAAGAAACAAACAAAGAAGATTATAGAGTATTATACTGAAGTTAACTCATGCTGAGTCCAAAATACACCCCTGACTATTTCCTATAATAAACTGTTGTGTAGACTTTATAAACTTCATCACTGCAACTGTTATTTTTCACATGTGTAAACCGTGAGCCATTGCAGTGGGGGATTGTTAGGAGCAAGGATTTTTTTTTAGAAGGACAGTAATCAATCTAATATTTAACCTATTTTGCCAATGTGTTTGGTAAATGTAACACTCACTCTCGGGTATTGTCGGCTCTGGTTGCTATACCATTAACTGCTCAAAATCCAACAAAGAGTAGCAGCAGCCTCCAAATATCTGCTAGCTTGTTTGACAGACAAACTAATGAATTGAGCTGACAATCCATTCCTCACACTTTTGCTTGTTTTAATTTTTGGATAGTTTGGAAAAAACACCACCCCCAAAACTCTTCAGAGAGCAATCATCGCTCATATTAGAAGTCCTTATATTTTATCACTACAAACATATTAACAAAACACACATAAAGCTACAGAACACTGCATACACTGCCGCTCCAACTCTTACCCTGTCACCACTTGTATTAAGCGGTTTGGATAAGGGAAGAAAATATTTATTATGAAACATAAACATCAGCATAAAAGTATGATTAATGACACTTGCATTTCTATTAATAAATCTATTTGTTGGCGGCATTTTAAAAGCAGTTCCAGACATCTGTGAGCAGATGAGAGGCTGTGCACTGAAACACTACACCACACACTTTACATGAATAATGAACACCCAGGTCGTGAACAATTATTTGTAATGTACGGCCAGTCATCCTGATTCATATTGATCACGTTCAAACTGGTCAGACTCCTTTTCCCTCAGTCTTGTTTGTGTAAACACGGGCAGGGACATGCTGGGGGTCCTAACACTGAAAAACTGCACGCCGCACGCATGTCTGCTGGCAACCAGGCGGGTGTGACAACTGTGGAGAGAGTGTGACTATTAAAATAATCTGGCATTGGAGTATGAGAAAAGTGGTTTCATTTAAAGAGCAAAAAATAAAATATCTGCACAAAAACAAAGGGAGCTTGAGAGAATCAAAACCTTTTTCACAATATTACCAAGTTTTCCTGGAACACATGGGACCACTGCAAGGATGTAAGGCTTTACACGCTGTGGGCGGACAATAGGTTCAAGGATAACTTATGTGACTAAAGAAAAAGCCTCTTAAGAGGAGCAATGTCAACATTAGAGGATTGTAAAGGAGTCGTAATCAGAAATAAAACCAATTATCTTTGCCAGAAAAAAAACTCAGATGAATAACAGGACCAGACAAGGTCAATGTATTCAACCCAGGGAGCTCTTTATAAAGTGTGCGCATCTTTGAGGCCCAACACACACATCAACAACACTGGGGCTGCAAACATGCACAGTCATAGCGAGTCGACCAGAGATAAGCTTCCCTGAACCAGGCAACTGGCAAACAACATAATGTGCATCCCTCCCTCTCGACTCCCCACCACCTCCACTCAAATGACCTCTCCTCTGTCATCGCCACGTTTAATTATGGACGGTCTCATTCCGACAGCAGGGGGGAGGAAAACAAAAACATGAATTTATCCTAGAAAAGCTATCTATTCAGTCAGCTGTCAGATTGCTAAAAGGAGTGAACAGCGAAAGATAATCAATTTTGACCTGATTCTTTTCTTGACGCAACGGTTACCAAACTGTTCACCAGCAGGCTGAACTGGGTCTGCTGCTTGAGTCCTAGTTGTTTCCATGGCAACCGCTAGACCGACTGAACACAAGCACTGAGGGAGACACTTAGCAATGCTGTTTATTCCCCATCTTTCTCAGAAGTGATGCTAAACACATTTTTCCAGTGCTCTTATTGGTCCACAGGTTGGCCATTTTTCAGTGGTGGTATGTGTGTGTGTGTGTGTGTGTGTGTGTGTGTGTGTGTGTGTGTGTGTGTGTGTGTGTGTGTGTGTGTGTGTGTGTGTGTGTGTGTGTGTGTGTGTGTGTGTGTGTGTGTGTGTCCATGCAATAATCATCATTCAATACTGGCAGGTACAAACAAGCAAAATGTATTTACACAGAGAAATACACATGCAATGACAGATCCTATCGCATTCAGGTGTATAAATCACCATGTACACACGTGTGTGTGTGTGTGTGTGTGTGTGTGTGTGTGTGTGTGTGTGTGTGTGTGTGTGTGTGTGTGTGTGTGTGTGTGTGTGTGTGTGTGTGTGGGATCCCGTCAGTCAGCAGCCATCCTGGTCGTGAGCAAAGTGTACATGTGACAGGTAGCCTCGTTAAAATGCTGCTGCCGTGTTAAACACACAAATAATTTATCAAGGAGGCCGTGGAAGGACTGCGTGGTGAGAATATCGGATCCTCCTCCGTTCACACGTCGCCTCGCTGCCTCCTCTTTCCCTTATACAAGGTGTCTTATTCTATAGCTGTAGGTGATCGTCACAGGCTGACACATCCTCCACCAGGATTCAAGTCTCCCATCTTGATGCACGATGCACACAAGCTCATTCCAGCACCGGGAGCTGCTGCCAAACTGTGAACAGCTGGTAAAGTTGAGAGGGTGTAAGATTTGGGATGATAAAATGAATTTATTTTCTGTAAAATATCCTGGACTACAGCCTTTAGGAAAGTTTGACGTGACACCATAGTGGACTTGCATATACAGGTCCTTCTCATATAATTAGCATAATGTGATAAAGTTGATTATTTTCCATAATGTAATGATAATAATTGAACTTTCATATATTTTAGATTCATTGCACACCAACTGAAATATTTCAGGTCTTTTGTTGTTTTAATACTGATGATTTTGGCATACAGCTCATGAAAACCCCAAATTCCTATCTCAAAAAATTAGCATATTTCATCCGACCAATAAAAGAAAAGTGTTTTTAATACAAAAAAGTCAACCTTCAAATAATTATGTTCAGTTATGCACTCAATACTTGGTCGGGAATCCTTTCGCAGAAATGACTGCTTCAATGCGGCGTGGCATGGAGGCAATCAGCCTGTGGCACTGCTGAGGTGTTATGGAGGCCCAGGATGCTTCGATAGCGGCCTTAAGCTCATCCACAGTATTGGGTCTGGTGTCTCTCAACTTCCTCTTCACAATATCCCACAGATTCTCTATGGGGTTCAGGTCAGGAGAGTTGGCAGGCCAATTGAGCACAGTAATACCATGGTCAGTAAACCATTTAACAGTGGTTTTGGCACTGTGAGCAGGTGCCAGGTCTTGTTGAAAAATGAAATCTTCATCTCCATAAAGCTTTTCAGCAGATGGAAGCATGAAGTGCTCCAAAATCTCCTGATAGCTAGCTGCATTGACCCTGCCTTTGATAAAACACAGTGGACCAACACCAGCAGCTGACATGGCACCCCAGACCATCACTGACTGTGGGTACTTGACACTGGACTTCAGGCATTTTGGCATTTCCTTCTCCCCAGTCTTCCTCCAGACTCTGGCACCTTGATTTCCGAATGACATGCAAAATTTGCTTTCATCCGAAAAAAGTACTTTGGACCACTGAGCAACAGTCCAGTGCTGCTTCTTTGTAGCCCAGGTCAGGCGCTTCTGCCGCTGTTTCTGGTTCAAAAGTGGCTTGACCTGGGGAATGCGGCACCTGTAGCCCATTTCCTGCACACGCCTGCACACGGTGGCTCTGGATGTTTCTACTCCAGACTCAGTCCACTGCTTCCGCAGGTCCCCCAAGGTCTGGAATCGGCCCTTCTCCACAATCCTCCTCAGGGTCCGGTCACCTCTTCTGGTTGTGCAGCGTTTTCTGCCAAACTTTTTCCTTCCCACAGACTTCCCACTGAGGTGCCTTGATACAGCACTCTGGGAACAGCCTATTCGCTCAGAAATTTCTTTCTGTGTCTTGATGGCCTTCTGGACAGCAGTCAGGTCGGCAGTCTTACCCATGATTGCGGTTTTGAGTAATGAACCAGGCTGGGAGTTTTTAAAAGCATCAGGAATCTTTTGCAGGTGTTTAGAGTTAATTAGTTGATTCAGATGATTAGGTTAAGAGCTCGTTTAGAGTACCTTTTCATGATATGCTAATTTTTTGAGATAGGAATTTGGGGTTTTCATGAGCTGTATGCCAAAATCATCAGTATTAAAACAACAAAAGACCTGAAATATTTCAGTTGGTGTGCAATGAATCTAAAATATATGAAAGTTCAATTATTATCATTACATTATGGAAAACAATCAACTTTATCACAATATGCTAATTATATGAGAAGGACCTGTACACTAAGAGCATGTCTACATGAGCAGCACATTGTTGTTTAAACTACTTATCTTATCTTGTGAATATAGAGAAACACAAAGACTAAGTGAGAGCTTGACAAAGAGACCAATGAAACATGAGATCCTTTCACAAACATTGCACCGTGCCTGGGTGAGCTAAGATGTATGTGTGAACACAAATATTCTGACTATCTGACCCAGACTGCACCCGGACTTCACCCTGGCTGCCCCCTAGCCCAAAGTCCACCTAATGTGTGAAAAGAAAAGCCCATTGTCCAGAGCAGGGCATATCGCTGACGTAAATATCGATGTGTATGTCGCGCGACTGGCGGAAAAATAAGGTGTCCCTGGCTTAAGGAGATTTTAAACTATTGAGACATAAATGTCTGCAAACTGGAGGGATGAAGAGATCCCTGAGCTTTTGGCCATCCGGGTTGCAAAATGTACTGTTAACACTATCCATATCAGATGCTGCCTTCATATGCTCCTCGAATGGTCCGAGTTTGGGATTTTAGGGGCTTAATATCTGCTGTGCTTGTGTATGTAAGATCAAATCCCCGAAATCTGACGAAATAATATGAAAAGCTAAATAAGTCATTCAAGTATCTGTGAATATACTATCCCAGTAGTGTTTGAGGGTATGTGAAAAGTCAGCACCATGTTCATGCAGATAAAAGGGGGTTAGATTGACCTAGAGTGACGCAGGCTTTGATAAGACTGTTCCATGTGATGCAACAGTTAGCAGAAACAACAAGGGCTGGGTATTTTTAGGAACCAGTCTTTGACCTCTCACAGCACTTGAGTCAACAACATCCATACGACAATGTTAGCCAATGCAGTGGAGGGGGATCAAATCAAATAATGTCCCAAAGTTTCAGTGCAGTCATCAGTTTCAAGTACAGCCCAGCAGAATGACATGTATAAAACAAGCTTGGGCTTTACTGGTGCATTTTTCCAGTTTTCATCGTGGAGACACCCATACATACAGGCACAACAATAGTTTTGGGGTGTTCCTTCTCAAAGACAAACAAACAGCAGCAATTCTGACATACCATAGAGACTAGAAAGGAGGGGGACAACCATAACAAAGCATGGAATGTGTGTGTGCAAAGCATTGAACGTGTGTGTGTGTGTGTGTGTGTGTGTGTGTGTGTGTGTGTGTGTGTGTGTAGCTGTGTGGTTGGGTGGGACACACACATGTGTTCGTACTATGGCTAATTGATTTCAGCTGAGGAGTCTGAAGATCGCAGACATGGCGACATGAAAAACTCAAGGAGTGAAGCTCACATGTAGCAAGACGTCTCCATTAGAAACCACTTCTAAAACTTTGATAGTCTGTTTATAACAAGGTGCCTTTAACTCCTAAACCCTCTAGTTTATGGTGTGAGCGTGTACAAGAAGACACTCAAAGGGAACCTAAGAGCAGACGCTCTATTTTTACTGTATGCAGCTGTAATATACACACATATCAACCAACGCCAAGCGCAATATAGGTTATGAAGCAACCAGATGGACAACATGTGTTTTTAAGTTGGAAAGGATTAAGGGCCATACATTTCAAGAGACAAACATTCAATACTTCCCTTTAAGCATACAGACACAATTCAGATGTCTACAGTCATTTCAATCTACTCAACAATTTTTTTTTACTTTACTGCTGTTCAGTTTTCAGCTTATGCAATTTGTGGATGTCTCTTCTTTTAGTGAATAAGAATGAATTGTGATAAATGAATAAATGGCCAATCAAGCTATTCTGTACAGACTTTTTTTTGTCTTTCATGTCTCTGCTTTGGAACGATTGTTTTGGATTAAATACTGTAAATTGCTGACAATGTGAGCTAGTATTTTACCTAAAACAGGAAAACTTGCATTTCCAAATGTCATGTTGTCATAAAGACAAGGTAACTTATCTACAGTAAAGAGTTTTGTGCTTCACTCTTCAATAGGTGGTCACGTTTTAAACAGAATATAATAATAGATTTTATTTGTAAAGTATTAAGTATTATATACTTTATAAACTGAACGCCATGTTGCACAATAAACACAAAGCTAAATAACGTAAAGTAATATTAATGTGTTTCTCTGCAAGATCAAATATGTCAGCTTAATAAAAAACAATCACAATAAAAGTTTTTGAAAATAAATACCTGTGTGAATATTTTCAAAGGTGTATGGATTTAGGTGGAAAATACAAGATTCTTGGGAACGGGGGATTTAAAAACCACCCATAGAAGGTCACTGTATCAACTCAGCAATCCACTTATGAGTACAAATAACAAAAACAACAGGGTCTTATTCAGTGATAAACACACTTGCACTCACAAGAAAGCTCAACAAGACTCAACTTCACAGATCCTTCTCAATTCCCCATTTAAACCGCAGTGCCAGCAAAAAGAAGGCGACAATGGAAAGACAGACATAAAAGACGATCCGTATTTGCATCATTCCTCATACACAACTTTAATATTACCTGTACCCATCAACAACGGAAACCCAGTGAAGTTAATGAGTTATTGGAGAAAGAGGAAATACTCGCACACAAGCTTGAAGCAGTGATTGATGACTCTGTTTTACCGTGTTACACAGACGACCTTAGGAATAAACAGCATTGCCGAGCAGCAGCTATCTCACCACATTCACTCATTTAACGATGGCAAACAGTGTTGGAGCCATTGACGGATTGCGCGATAGTATATCATGCGTGATGTAACAGTGCACACAGCAGTTCCCACGAAGCGTTAACCTTGTCCTGTACTTCAGTATATCCTTTATAGTAAACAATTCCAATATTATAACAAAGTGATTAAGAGCCTTAATTGGGCTGTTTTCTTGGAATAGATGAGGCTATAAACTGCAATATTTACACGTGGCGGGGCAACATGTGTTACTGAACTCATACCTTATATAGTGATGGCAGAAACATTATGGTTACAATCACTGATTCATAATTAGGTCCTATATCCCCCTATTGTTTTCATATAATTGCCTTCCCATTATGTTTCCCATAACTTTTCCCCATGGACACGACAGTTACAAAACAGAACAGAAAGTAAGCAGCCACCATCCTCTGCCTCATCCCTGTCACCCCACCCTTGGTGAAAAGTACAAAGCGTCCCTTGTGTGAGAGCACAGAGACCTGAGTGACACTGCTTTATATCACGGTTTTCTCCCACTGTCACAAAACAGCACCAGCACACACACACACACACACACACACACACACACACACACACACACACACACACACACACACACACACACACACACAGAGCTGTCCAGCCGGAGCAGTACATTCAGTCCGCTGACCTTCAGCGAGCCCCTAGGACCTTGGCATGATGCACAAACAACACACTGTACAGCAAGACCCATAAAAACCTGAGTATGTGAATACTCGGATACAATAAACAGCAGAGCAATTTATAGGCATTGGATTTGTGGCGAATTCCCACGGTAAAACACTTTTATACCGTGGGTGATGCCCTACAAACATTTAGTGAGGTTAAAACGTTTCAAGTTCAGTCAAATCGTAATGATAACCTATCACTCTGTATGTTATAACTTTCAGTTTCTTATTGTTACTTTCTTTTAATGCACCTTTACATTCTAATTCTGAATAATCTTGTTTGTTATTATTATACTGACGTTTATTTTCATGATTGATGAATTTCTCATTAGTCTTTCAAATTTCAGAAAATAGTTTAAAAAAATGTGTTACAATTGACCAGAGCTTAAAGTATTGTCTTCAATGTCTTGTTCGTTTGAACAAGTAAGTCCTCACAACTCAGAGGCCTAAACTCAGCAATGTATGGCATTTGATGCTTTAACGATGAACTCATTTTCAAAATATTTGCAGTTTAAATTGCTGTCCGTGGACTAATCAGTTCAGCTCTACATTCTACAAGTTCTTCCCCAAAGAGTAGCTCGTTTAGCACCTTTCAGCTCACTGTTTTTATTCTATGGACCACAACTTTACTATTTTGGTTCTGTTTCACTGCTCTCATCGACCTTGTTTGCAGCCACATCAGGCGTCTGTAATCAGCTTTGTACTGTACTGCCCAGCACAAAACAGGCACATCCAGTTAGCAACTAGCTAGTGAACGTAATTGAGTCAAAGAGCCAAAGAGACAGGTGTTCAGAAGCATGTATCCTAATGAATGATAATGTTCATGAACTCAGAAAAACTGGAATATCACTACTGCCACAGCATTTTCTAACTCTCATAAAAACATAATAGTTTCTAGTTCCTTATTAGAAAAGTCCAGCTATTACAGCTCAAGACATCATCCCTCCACACCCTTAAAATGAAGTTATCTTAATTTAGAAATGCTGCGCTACACAACATGCATGTGTGCAGATGGACCCACCAAAGGTTCTGCAAGCTAGAAGTGAAACCTATTGTAACGATGGCCAATTTCCCACCATGACTTGCACTGGACTAAACGCTTTGTTATGTTGTCGTTTTGAGTGAGCAGACTGTCCCATTTCATAACATCAGCTGTGTTACATTGCATTAGCTAACTATCTGCAGCTTGTCCCCTGTATTCAATGAAGGTTTGACAGTGAGAGCACCCTTTTGTCTGTTAGTCCACGCCACTCGTTACAATACACTGAACCTCATTGCTATATAACATTTCCATAAACCGTCTGTGAAATAACATAGCTACCAGGAATGGAAGACTATTGAAGAAATGTCAAACTAGTTTCCTTTCTAGCACAGTGTCAGTTCAGGTCAACCATGATGACATCATGCAAAGAGTGGTCGAGCCTCTCTTACCTGTTTCCAGAGGAACTTGTCTTCCTGGTTTATGTACCAGGTGGTGACCACGTGAATGATTGACAACACTGCTCCGCTCACCACGGCCGCTCTCATCCTCACAGGCAGCAGAGTGTAGATGATGTAGATGAAGAACACGGACCACCAGATGCCTTCCGACGCGCTCCTGGGGGCCACCATGAGCACCCCGAACACCTGCACCAGCACCAAGACTCCGATCACCAGGTAACTCACCATCCACATGTAGTCCTGGTGAAAGCCGTTGCGGTTGCACACCACCATGAGAGCCATGAAGAGCGCCATCGCCACCGACAGCGCCGACAGGTAGGCCACGTGGGGCGCGGCGTGCACACAGTGGAAGGTCAGCATGATGCCGCACACGATCACGAGCACCCCCATGAGCATGGTCAATGAGCTCTGGTTCAGTCTGAAGAAGTAACGCTGGTACAGGCGCTCCAGTTTGCGCGACTGAAACTTCTTGGACTGGAACACCCGCACCACCCTGAGCCAGCAGTCGGCGGCCGTCACCACCCCCGCCGCGCCGTTGGGACCCTCGTCGCCCATGTCCCCACTCCCTCCGTTGCATCCCCCTTTCCTCCCTTTCAAATCCCCGTCCTCGAAGCCCAAGTCGACCGATTTCAGGCCGACCCCTTCCCCTCCCCTCTTGCCGTAGTGGTCCTCCTGCCATCCGCAACGGACGCCGAAGTTGCCCCCGCCTCCAACAGCCCCAGCCCCCCCTCCGCGGTGGTGCTGGTGGAGAGGGGCTCCGGATGGGGGCTCCATGGCATCAGGGTCCCGCAGACAGCTCATGTAACGCGGGTTGCAGAGAGATGAGCCTCCCTTCCGTTTGGACTTCTTGCCATTGCGCTCTCCCCACGCAGTCTTGCGGTCGTCCACTCTGGCGACTAGGAAACCACTGAACCAGGACATTCTGTGTGAGCAGAGAGAGAGAGGAATGTTCAGTACAGGAACATAACATGTCAAAGACAGATAACGACCGGCACTGATACGATGGCTGAAGGACAAGTTCCTCCTCTATATCCACTAGTTGGAGTAAGTCATTTACCTGTTGGGGTTCTGGTACATGTCCCAGCCCTTTCCCTTGCAGCCGGTTCACTCATTTATCCCCCTGGAGAAACTGTTTGAAGAAGTGAGGAGGGGTTTGTAGAAGCCACACTGCAGGGCCGCAGGGTGGGAGTGACTGGATGCGGTCAAACAGAGCACCAGTCGTTTCACAAAGCTCCAGATGTGTGTGCAAGGGCCGGTGATGATGACAGACCAAGGTTAATGAGAAGACCAGTCTCTGCTGCCAGGACTATCTCCACAGCTTCGGCTGGTACAAAAAAATAAAAAACAAATACAGATTTTAGATTGAAGAAAATAGAAAAAAAAAGTAAGAAAGTTGATCTGGTAAGAATCATGATAGTAATGATAAAATTGTGTTCAGTCTGTTGATGTCAATGCTTTATTATTTCAAAGTTCTGCAAAACATTTAGCTCTTTCAAACCTTGTTAGTAAAGATTTCCTTCATCCCAAATCAAAAAGGAAATAAAACGCACCATTGTCCGATAAATGCACAAATTAATCTTAATCCCCGGAATCCCGGCATAACCAGAAACACATTTGAGATTTCCCCTCATGTCTGAAATCGGAGACAGATTCACGGGAGAGGAACAAGCTGCTTCCAAAACCATGGGGGATGAGGGGGAGCGGATAGGACCCAAAATAACTTAAGAAACTTTTTTTAAATTATTATAATGTTTTAAGGTGAATCAGAACTTTCTCCATTCGACCCCCATGTAAAAAAAACACCCTCTGGTAAAACAAAAACAAAAGAACACACATATACACACACAGCATTATGGAGCCAGTTGGGCTGAGGATAAAGAACAACTCCTTTGAGCTCTGTTTATTATCACAATCAATGACAGAAGACGAGTAATAAATACAGCCACTGGACAACGGGACACTGTCAAGACACATATCAAGACAGCGATGGGATACACAGCATAACAAGATCGGTGGGCCGTGTCATAGATAAATCAAGGAACCAATTCTTCCCCTTTTAGCATTACATGACATATTTAACAGACCGACCAGATGTATCAACCAGATGTTACTGATCAACATTAACTACAATTTTTTTAGTGTGTCTGTTATGAGTTATTTGTTATTCAGTCGTTGTGGGCCACTGACTCTGTTTTTAATGCAACAGCAAGAAAAAGGCAGATTGCTGCCTTCCGTTTATGAGGCTTCATTATTTTGAAATATATCTATCATATTCCTGTAATGGTCTCTAACGACTTAAAGTGGGCATTCCTTGGATATAATTGTTTGAAGGTTAATGCTGACCTGGTCACATTTTATAGTATTCATGTCTTCAATGTTACTATAATACAACCTACAGCTTTTTTACAATAGCAGTTAATATAATAATAGTAGTGTATTCGTATTTCCGTCCTGATTGAATTACTGCTACCAGCTGATCTTTCCAGGCATCCAGATGCCCTGAGTTGCAGAAAGACGTTATATAGGCCTATCTATGAAAGACCTATGTGCAACTTATTTTCTTCAATATCAAAATACAATGGCTTTATTGGCATTAGGGTTTCAAAAACAATGTTGCCGCCAACGCATCAAAATGCAATTTGTCTAATGTACATCATAATTATGTGCATAAACGTTATCATTAACATTAAACACAGTAAAATGTAATACAAATTCACACACATTCAACTACTTTGTGTAATATTTGTGTCCCCATAATTTTCCTCTTACTTTAATGTCTAGTAGTAGTATGTTATCTTATCACTTATTGCGTAACACAAGATGGAAGACAGACAACCATAAACAATGTTGGAAACAGAAAGCATATATTGTATTTCTGGTGTTATTTTAACATATGGATTTATAGAAACACAGCTTATAGAAATGTTAGAAATTAGAAGAAGACAAACCATAGCCATAAATTCATGCGTCTTTTTTTTTATGAGAGCCCTTGGTTACTTGGGGGCTCAGGCAATTGCTTAGGCCACCATTGCCCAATTGGTAATCCGCCTCTGAACGCTAAACAGCCACTGCCATAGCCTACTCGACCGGCATTTTCACCGGAGAGGCATGCTGTGTTGTTGAAGTAAAAATAGCATTTCCTCGCTACATATTGCCTGCATGCGCCTTCTCTGGCACGTATCCGTGCAAGCCGGATCCCTCTTGCCTGGCAGCGGATCGACAGCATTCAAGGAGACCCCCCCCCCCCTCACACACACACACACACACACACGCGCGCGCACACCACCTCGTCTCCCCTCTCCGCCCACCTCCACCACCTCCTCCTACCCTACCCGGCTGCGTCCCTCACGCAAGGTCGACCAGCTTGTACCCATTCGCAAACGTCGCGGTGCTGCCAGTCGCTCGGTGTGTGTGTGTGTGTGTGTGTGTGTGTGTGTGTGTGTGTGTGTGTGTGTGTGTGTGTGTGTGTGTGTGTGTGTGTGTGTGTGTGTGTGTGTGTGTGTGTGTGTGGTGCTTGGCTGTACTCTCCGGTTTCCCCCACTGGCGTTAGGAGAGGGTAGGCGTGGAAGCGGAGAAGGGCTGGCGGGGGTAACTGACTATTCCTAGGGGACATTTTTAACCGGACAGCCGTTACAGTGGCGTTACAAGCCACAAACAGCGAGCGTAAAGTAATTCATTCGTGGGAATGTTCCAGTTACACAAGTCCGACACTGTATGCCTCTCTCTCTCTCTCTCTCTCTCTCTCTCTCTCTCTCTCTCTCTCTCTCTCTCTCTCTCTCTCTCTCTCTTGCACTGTAGTTGTCATCCAGATGATACAGATGCGAAAATAGATCAAATAGGCTTAACGGACAATCAAAAGGTATGCAACGCGTTAAATGGCATTTACGCGCTTTCTTCGGCCCTGTTTCCATCATGATGTTTGCGATCCGGTGTATAAATGCCATGCACACAGGCAGGCCGTGTGTGAAGGCCCGCATTCAAACAGCGTAGGCTTCTTGTTACATAACACCATGGCCTATGTGACAACCATAGCGGACCATAAAACCATTCCGTTGCGTCCGGTAGTCCAAGTTGAGACACAAAAAAACATGTCTCTGTGAGCGATTTGTTTTTATGCAAATGTTCTTCATCCTGCTGCAAAGCCACTGCTTGCATAATGAGTGTATTGAACAAAATGGGTTTTGTGTAAATAAACAGGCATAAACCTGTTACTATTGCTGCTGCACATTCCTCAGCATCAGTCAGTGGATGGGGGAGAATAAAAATCAGCATTTACAAATCCTGTGTGTTCTTATAGCGGTATGGAGGTAGCACAAAAACTAAGCAGTTTAAAGTTGTGTTATCGCAGTTTAAGTTTAAAGTTGTGTTATCAGAGCCATATGGTCTTCAGCTGATGGGAATCATTGTGAGCCAAAGTGCAGTTTCTCATTGTAGCCTATTGACACCCATCAGGACTGTCCTAATAAGGAACATTATTGCACTGATGCAACTCACCCTCCCCCCCCACCCTCCCCCCTCCTATTTGTTGTTATTGGCCGCCAGTGGAAAACATGTAGCCTACTGTCTGTGTATCCTTTTGCCACCACCACCAGTGTGAAGTAGAGGCCTTACAGCGACTGTCGCCAGCTATGTCATTCACTCCGGCAAAAATGCTGTAGTGACAGAGAAGTGACAGAGGCGTCCACGGTTCAATGCAACAGCGTTGGAGATGTTTGTGTGACAGGAGAACATATATTATATATGACGGCCTGCAGTGTGCAGCAGCAGTTTACAGTGAGATAGACAGACTCACCGTGATCATCTTCTGGATCTGTTCCCCGACAGGACCGCAGCAGCAGACAATCCGATCCGGTGTGGGTGTCGGTCGGAGCGGCCAGGGAGGAGGAACATTTGTTGCGTAGCTTTCCAGGGATGGTCCGGTTAAATTGGTCACACTGTGGTGAATCTCCTCCTGTCGTCTTCTCGCTCCACTCCCTTTCCTCTCCTCCCCCTGACCCTCTCGGCTCCTAGCACCAATGTCAATACGAGGGAAACACAAACATCGCACTTCCGGTTGTTGTTTTCAAATTAAAACGAAGTAGGCTATTTAGCCTATATCACTGCATAATTAAGTAGCCTATTCCAAAAGTTGAAAGAAAATAAACGAATTAAAGAAATGTTTGTAGTCATGTCTTCCCATTCAATATAAAGCTATGGCTAGTAGGCCTAAGGGTTAGATTAGCATAGGCCCACTGGAAACAAGTGGAAACTCAGCAAAAAAAAATGGAAAGTGTAAAATATATAGGCCTACTTGACCATTAAACGGGGTCAGTTAGTATCATATTGACTTCAATATGTCTTATTTGTTGTTAAATATATGCTACCAAGTAGCTGGAAAAGGCTGGCTGAAAACCAAAGTCTAAAAACTAGGCTACATGAATTCAAGGCTAGGCTGTAGCTTATAGTAAAATAGGTCCTGGGATAAGAAATTCGGAATGACCTGCCAAAACCCTTTGTTAAAAAAAGAAAAAGCTGGACAATGAGCTGTGGTTTGTAATAAAGGCCTATAGGCACCAATGAATAATTTAATTTTTGAATAGCTATAGCCTATTGTTTGCTTGTTTTGTATAGGCCTAGTTATTTATTTTAAAGGCCTAACTGTTCAAACACATTGGGTATCCATAGACAGGTAGTCTTCTCTTCCATATGCCAGTCTATTGGCAATACATAGCCTTTCAAGTAGCCTATCTAATGATCACTGACTCTAAAACTCTTGTTTAGGATATGATGTGAAATAATATAGTTCACTCTGATCTCCTTAGTTCCCAGCTTTTATTTTGAAATATAATTGCATTCAGTCCTGGTGTAATGCTGTCTAACTTTTGGTGGTTTGACGCAGCTCTCCTCGCCCCAGGCGCGCCGTTGCAAACACCACTCTCTCATTCCCACTTTTAGTAACTCGGCACTCCCTCTAGTGGTGAAGCCGTGTCTGCAGTGTCCCGGGCCGGTAGCGCTAGCATGCTCCCAGAAAAGAGAAAAAAAACAGTGATATGGAGGAGGGTGCAATAATACATTTTGTTGATTGAATAGTTTGTAAAAAGCTGTTCCGTTGAAAAATGTGATCAGCTGTTAATAGTAGCAAACTTCAGTACAATCTTTTGGCACTTGTACTTCACAGTGGTTCAGTTTGTGTCCATTTCTCTAACTAGATCATGACATTGATTAATAAGAAACAATATCAATAAATCAACATTTCTATATAGTGAAACAATAGCTTAACAGTATGAGTGAGAACTTACTTCTTTAAATATTAGATCGTTTTATGTAAATACTTAGGCTACAGACCATAGAACCACTTAATTCTTGAAAACTGCCAGTGATCAATATCAATCAGATGCGATATGGCCAGGTTAACATTGGCGTCAGACGGCTGACCAATATGTCATTCCTATGACTGTGAGGCAAAATATGGAAGACAGCGCATTATATTTTTAAGGGTAATTAATTAATAAAACACCAACCGGTGTGCAGATAACAAAAGAATACCTAAAACGAAAGGGATAGAAGAAAGAAGAAGGGTAATTCCATTTTAACACAATACACACAACAAATAGGAGAAGATGTGACTGAAGAGCTTGGGGCAAAACATTGGACTTACAGAATACAATGAAGGTGTAAAGGGTTTTTTTCAACTTTAGGTTCACACAGTGAGTCACAGGTAGACAGGAGAAGTCAAGAAAAAAAAACTTTAACTAGGCCTATCTAAGGAACTCCAGCAACTGTTAGAAAAGGGAAGCAGAAGGACAAATGAAATTGCAAAGTATCATATGCTAAATAACGAGAATTGACGAATGAAGATAACGTCTCAGCAGGAGGACCGCAATGTCTATTTCTAAAATTCAAAAATACATTGGATGGAAATCTGATGAGCTAGGCCTGCCAGGCGGGCTTACAAATCCAGTTTTAACTGTTGGCCTATACTGTGCAGTCATAGGGCCTTTATAAACAGAAAGACAAATATTTTAAAGTAGGCAATGTCTTGTAAATATTATTAACATACTCAATTATACATGTATTGTAAAGGGAAAAAGCTTTTAAACTGAATTTGTAGAGGAAGCCTATCTGTAACTTTAATGAATGAACACTTAGAGATTTGAAGAAATGGTTGACAAGACAATCAAAATAAATGAATTTTAGAAATTGATACAGTAGTTATCAGAAGTGTTTGGTCTGCTTAACTGTTGATAAAGAAGCAGCTCACATATCCAAAACTACAAATATAAACACTAGGGGGGGGCCCTGACATGGTTTTATTTTATTGAATATTTCTCATGTAAAAACAAGATCATGGATTTGAGAGCTTCCTCAACAGACAAGAGGCTGACATAATAAAGAAGACGAGGGCAAACATGCTTTCAGAGATGAAATTCTCAGCGGGGAGGCAGAACTGGGCATAACACCTGCTTTCGGATGCTGGAATTAAACTTGACATTACTATTTAGGCTTAATGCATGAACTGCAACAGAGTAAAAACAACTAAAGTAGTGTGTTCTACAAATCACTTATTGAACATATTAATAGCCTAAATGAAGGATACGTAGGCATAGGCTATATTAGGCCTATTATAGCTTATCATTAGCCTGGCACCGCCCGCCTACTACTTCCACTCAATTTTCATTTCCCTTCAGTAGTCAGTCTGGGTGTGCGGTATATTCTTAGGTTTTCTCCGGACAGATTTCTGCCGGTCCAATCAGTGAACAGAAGGAGTGGCTCAGAAGCCGGCGCATGACATGGTTGGTTGGCAGATCCAGAGTGGCACTGGGCAGATCCAATAGTTTTAAACTTCAACAGACACTTCAAGTGAGTTCACGTTTATCAATTTTTTTTGTCGATTCCAGACCTTCTGTACAAATGAAATTAAGTACGATGGGCTGGTAGAACCAGGCTAGCCTATCATTGTATTACAATTACTAATGCATAATATAGGCCTACAATACTCAATAAATTACAAATATTGCAAAATTGTAGGGGAGAGTGGGTAGAGTTGTGCCAGCGGGGAAGTAGTAAAACCCCTATTTCTAGAAAACCATAGAAAATATTGGAAATGTGACCACATATTTAAGGATAGCCATCCATTAGACTCATCCTGTAAATAAGGGAGACACATGGAATAAGATTAGCTCAAAAAACTGTTTTTTGCCTTCCAAGTAAAATTTCTGTGATCAAGGTTTTTTAATTATTGTGTCTGAACAATTATAGACACATTTGAAAACATTTGACACAAGTTTTAGTGCTTTAGTATGCTACACTTTGAGTCTATACAGTTAGCACAATGTTATCTCTAAATTGCTGCATCATGCTAATTATCCAAAAAGCTGGGATTGGGGTGATTTGTTCCAAAGTGCCTGGGTGAGTTATAAGTAAGTAGGTAAGTAAAATGTATTGATAAAAGCACATTTACAACAGTTCGCACTGATCAAAGTACTGTACATAGTGCATTCAGTAGGTAAAATATGAAGATAAAATAACAATAACAAATATAAAATAAGACATAAAACCCAGACATCCACATATAAACAAATGTAGTAGTGCAGAGGTAAGATAGTTTATGGAGGAAAAGTCAGGGTGTACAGATGGGTTTTGAGCCTTGATTTAGAGGCAGAAATGGAGGAGGAATCACGTCAGGTGCCAGTTGGTTCAGCAAGCATGGAGCAGCTACTTCAAAGTAAATTTCTGAGAGTTTTGCCAGTGGCATGGCTGTATGCGCTTGTCACCAAAAAAAAAGTGATTGTCTACAGTAGCTCAAAAGAGACTTACATCTCCATTCCACTTAACGACACCACTGATGAGAGTTCAGATGGCCAGAAAGATGATGATGGTAACTTTGTCATTGTGAGCTTTGCAGGTAAAACCATTAGATCTGCTAGGCCTTGTTTAAGAAAATTGTCCTTCAATCTTTGTCAACTATTTACTTTGTTTACTTTAAATAAACCTTAAATGAGTAATTGTCTAATGGATTTGTCTTGCATTACAGTTTATGAGATATATATCAATGGCACAATTTACCCCATGGTATTCTCTCCAAAGGCACAACTCACCCCGCACAGGGGGCAAGTTGTGCCACAAGACAACTTTTTTTCCGAAAGCTATATTTCTTAAACAGTTAATTTCAGATCCAAAGATATTGTTGCCGGGGATGCACCACATCCTGAAATATACATACAAGGCCTCACTTAAAAGTCACTGAGTAAAAAGGTTGCACAGCTCCCCCACTCTCCCCTATATAAGTGCAGTGCATGAGTAAATGTAGCCTACTAGGCTACTTAACACCAGTGGTTAACATCAGCCCAGACCTAGCATACAGTATTGTGTGCTACCTCCATAGACTGTAAAAGTGTTCTACATATAATTGTTTTAATCTTTAAAGGTGCTCCAAGGAACTTTCAGTTGTTGTTCATTCTTGCAGTGGTTTTACAATGCCAGCTAATGCTATAGTTCCTGGGTGAAATGTATATACTGTTACATGTGTGTTACATGTCATATGATCATCAGAGGATAAACGAGAATGCTTAAGAAATATTTAAAGGTTCCTCATAGCACCTTTAAAGAAATATTAAATTAATAATTATGATAATGATTATTATTATTTGTATTTATTTATTTATTTATTTATTTATTTATTTATTTATTTATTTATTTATTTATTTATAGGTTTGAAAGAATTCCGAAAAAAAATTCGATCCCAGATCTCCCCTGCATTATGAATTCAGGGGTCCACTCTTTGAAGAGTCCACACATCGGCTATTTGTCAGTGTTAATTCAAATATTTTGCGCACACGAAAGGAAAGTGGGAATTCGTATGAAGCAACATACAAATAAATAAAGCAAAAGTCAAACTGTATTCCTGAAGTTGTGTAAATGTGTTTTTTGTTTCTGCAAAGCCAACCTTGACACCCCCGGAAGATACTCACACTTAGTACGGACCCCTCAAATGGTGTCTCGCGCGATGACGTTCTGTAGCACTCCTCGCTTTACTTTCAGTCCCTCTCCTTCTTTCCCGATGTAAAAAAATAAATAAAAATCCCACCCGGTAGCCAAAGCTACACTTCCCTTGGATATTAACAGCTGTCTTTGTTACCGCATGTCGATGTATTTGACGTCCCTTGTTTGCTCCGGTTACCCCATGCCTGTGCGCATCCCACCTCCCTGCGCTCTCAATAGATGGTGCAAGTCAAAATGTCAAAATCGCCCGTAGACCCACTGTCTGCTGTGGAAACAGGCTCCCAATCGCACTATTTTCAGGTAAAATCCACACACACTTTATACACACATCGTGTTATTATCACTGCCACCGAGTAAAAAATGCGGTGTAGGGAAAACGTTTGCTAATGCCTTTGCTACTTGTGCAAAACCGAGGCGTCGCGTTTTTGGCACCGGAATAGGCTACTTTTATATTTTAACCTTTATCCTTTTTTCCCACCTCCACCTTCACTGCAATTGTAGGTTGACGCTTGATAGATTAGAGAGCCAGACATCATAAAGTAGGCTCCATGCTTGCTTATTGTAGGCTAAACACACACTCCTTACGTGTTTATACATTTGCTGTTTGAGATCAGGCCTTTTTGAAGTGTTTTATTATCTACCGCTATGCTTTTTCTGCCCTAATGTAGCACAATTGGACCTTTTTCTGCTGATATTTTTATAGATGGTACCGACAGACCATGACTCTGACTCACCTGTAGCCTGAATCCACAGGGCCTGAACACACACACACACACACACACACACACACACACACACACACACACACACACACACACACACACGTATAGCAACATCCACACTGTCTTATTAATGGACGTTGCAAGAGGCTTGAGAGAAGTCTGTCATGTCAGTTTTCATTACACAGACCAGTGCGTGTTATGCGGCTAGATTATATGTGATATTTGGCAAAGCTGCTGCTCATGCTTATAGTAATTTATGTGTATGTGAGATTACAAAGAAAAGCCATAAAATCAGCACAGTGCAAGCTTATTTCATTATTTCTATCTATCTATCTATCTATCTATCTATCTATCTATCTATCTATCTATCTATCTATCTATCTATCTATCTATCTATCTATCTATCTATCTATCTATCTATCTATTCTCACCTGTGTATGTCTCTTTCATCACAGCTGCCCAGAAAGTTGCCTAAACGCAAGAGCCGCTTCAAACGTTCAGATGGCAGCACGTCTTCTGATACAACATCCAGCTTCATCAAGCGGCAGGTAAAAAGCCATTTGAGACATTTGTTGGTGTCTCTTTCCGTATTTATGCACGCATCATAGCCTAGCCTACTGTACATCATGCCATTGTAAAAAGCAGTCACAGGGCTCCATGTATACACACAGAGCTGCTTCCTCAGTTTTAGTTGTTGTTTTGCCCAATAGAGAACAGCAACATGCTTGAAAAGTGCCCCCTGTGTTACATCAACATCCTAACATGCAGCAATTTTTTTTAATTAATATTTTCAGGTCACGGAAGTGCAGAAAACTCTAATGGAGATCTGGTGATGTTTCAGATGAAAAAATAAATAAAGAGAGCGTCAGATTCCCCTGATGCTGATTTGATGGCATGTATGTAATCAAGACCATTTGAATGGGTATAAAGAAGAGCTGCTTGTAGTTTCACTGAGAGTCCAGCAGAGGGGGGAACTTGATCCCTGGTAAAAACAAGGTTGAAAGGAGTCCAGAGGTTTTTAACAAAACTTTGCATGCAGTGCTCATCCCAAACCGCTAGATCCCAGAGGTTCACAACAAGGCTCGATACATCAAAGAGAGAAAGTCGGGGAGAGTTTGGGAAGGATTCAAATATCTCTTATTCAAAAGGAGCGCTGTGTACTAATGTCAGAAACAACAAGCCGCTTCCTATAATCCTGCAGGCTTCACACCGTTTGTAGAAAATGTCTATCTTTTTAGTCCTGATAAATTAGTCTAGACATACAATAATAAGAGTAGAATAATATAGAATGGATTAGAACCAATCAAAACTTTATTGTTCACCAATGTAGGAAATTGTGTTGTGTTCACTGAAACATTTAAATATACACATCCATAACACTGACAGCATGACATAGTTGATAGATAGAAAATGAATAAGCAACTATTTTGATAAAGAATTATTAATTTAAGACATTTTTCAACCAAAAAGAAAAAAACACTTTTTGGCATACATCATTGACTAATCAGTCTTTAGGTTTTGGACTGTTGGTTGTATACAATAAGCAATATAATGATGACAACTTGAATTTAAGGAAATGTTTTATTATTTTCAGTTTAATGACTTTTTATGGAAAAGCAAATTAATCAATAATGAAAATAACTGGTAGTAGGAGACCCACGTACAGTATAGTGCTTAAGATAGCTACTACATCCTAAAAGTGAAAATCTAAAATGTTGATGGGAAAGAAGTTTCAATACCTCTTCAATAACTGTACTGTGAAGTGAAAAAGAATTTCCCCTAGGGGACAATAAAGTCTAAGTAGTGTCTAAACAATAAGGTGATTCATTGGCAGATAATTGCTTAATTTCTTTGAAAATTAATAATCTACAGTGATACTGTTGAAAGTTTGATAAAATGGTAAACTCATAAGCAGTTCAAATCAGGTGTTTTGCTGCCACCTCTTTACCTGGTCTTGGATGACCAGGAGCTTGATTTTGCAAGAAATGATAAATCATTTTTCCAAATAGTTTTTTTGTTTTGTTAAGTTGACTGAAAAATTACAGGTACTTCCTTGTTCCAATTTTAAAAAATTTCATAACTTTGTGACATTTTGTGGACCAAACCATTATCTTCCAATTAATTAATAAGGAAAAGAGCTGTTTTATTATTATATTTGATATGTTCAAAAATGTTAACCAAGCCTGTTGTATTCAACATTCCATTCCTGAAACATATAAATAAATACGTTGTCTCAGTGAAGTAACATTTAAACAGTGCAGAAAGCAACTTTTGTCCATTGCTGATGATTATTATAATTCATTGATCAATCTTCTGGTCAGATCCTTGATTAGTTGATCAATTGTTTAGTCTATGAAATGTCAAAAAAGTTGTGGAAAACACCCGTCACAACTTCCTGAAGCTTTGTCCTTTTTTACATTTTCTTTTATAAGTTGTATTTGTTTTCAGGAATACATCTCCTTATATCCATCCATCGACATCGATGCACCTATAGGTTTATGTATAGGATCATTCATACAATCAACATGCAGTTTTTAAAGCATAGTTTAAATGGTGTATCATATCACAAACAAGCAGCAAATCTTCCTATCAGAGAGGCTGGTCCAAACACCTGGTATTCTTGCCATGCTTGTAAAGCTTCAAACAATGAGTCCATCATCGAATCATGATCTTTTGTTGCAGCTTATGATAAATGTAGATGAAAAGGAAGTTGTTGAAACACTTCTTTAAAATAATGTTCCTTGTTTAAATGTGGGCATTGTGGGGTCAGCGATTCTGTCAAAATCACTTTTTAACAAAATATCAGTATTAATAAACAGCCTAGGCTCTGTAAACAGGCAGGATGCCAGCTGTTTAGATACCCTTTGTTTACATACCAGTTTACAGAGCCTATGCTGTGTATTAACACTAGATTTTTTCTATGCACCCAGAGTATGAACAGATAGTGGATTGTGAGGAGATAATCACTAATTCTGACAAAAAGTTAATTTGACAATAAGCGTTCTCCGACAAGCGTTCTCCAACAAGCGTTCTCCAGAATCGCTTACTCCACCTTTACATTCATTCTCCTAAGGTCTTGAAGAATACAGCTTTCCTTTCTTTCCAGAAGGAGCCATTTGTGTGACACATTATGAAAAATGCCTTTTGTTTCATGCGTGGCGCCAGTAGCGTGAAACGTTAGTGGGAAGGAACACAAAAGGCTGAGCAGGCATCTTTTTCAAGGGGTACCGGGGGAGGGAGGGGGGGGACATTAGTTATCGTGATCGAGGTAGGGGCAGAGGTGGGGGCTTAATGACAATATCCTGATTCCCTGAGAATATTGCACGGCTTAAAATATTCATGATGCTCATTTTGGAGTCCTCGGGCGATGTGATGAGTTGGTTCACCGTGGTTAACACGAAGAGTCCCTTTTACTTTACTTTCTTCATTTCAAATATTACCCTCTCTCTCTGCATGCACAACAGGCGACCCCCACCACACACACACACATACACAAACACACACACACACACACACACACACACACACACACACACACACACACACACACACACACACACACACACACACAAACACACACACATATACACACACACATACACACACACACACACACAGTAGGTGATCTAACAACGTGTTTACTGTAATGCAGAAGGAGTGAATTTCATAGACAGAGCATATAGTTTCTTGTCTGTGTTAGGGGTGGGGTGTCTATGGGGGAGAGCAGTGGAGTATGACTCATTTCTGCAGCAGGATACAATAAGCAGTATGCTATGCTGCCATAAGTGTGGATATATGTGTGATATGTTGGACATGAGGCTTTGAAAACGGAGGAGAAAATCTGGACTTAAGTGTGCAATTATAACATCAGTTTTGTCTCTACATGTGGATACCTGAAATGAACTTTTAATAACTAAGAATGTGATGTAGATTTATTTAGAGACGTGGTTTGATCAAGTGACGCAAAAACGGCGGTGTGTGTGTGTGTGTGTGTGTGCGTGTGTGCGTGCGTGTGCGTGTGTGTTGGGGATGAGTAGAAAAGAAGGTGTTGCCGGTGTCTGCTCCAGTGCAGGTCGTCCCTGTATAGGGGATGGGACACAGTGGTGCGGTCTGTCTGCATTTAGAGCATGTAGTGTGTTGAGAGAGGGAGGGATCGCTAGCAGCAGCATCACACCACATTAACCGAGTAAGTACAAATGACTCCCTCTACACAGCCAGCTTTCTTCTTCCTCTCCCACTCATCTCTCTGTAGCTTTTCCATCGTATTGTTGCCATTTGTCTCTCTCCTTCACCTTGCCTTTGAAACATGCCCCTCATTCCTTTACCTGCTTTACTTTTTGATTACAGACATCCCGTGTGCACTCCTTACAGAGTCCTGTTGTGATTGATCTGTTAACATACAGTACGCCTGATGTTGACTTTGATATTGATGTAACCACAGAAATGATTTATTGCTTTGTGTGTATCAGAGAGCCCAGCGCATGTGTGGAACTTGCTGACGTTGTATTAATGCCGCACAGTTAATCGAACACTTTTTGAAATTGGATATTTGCCTACTCGATTTCCAAATCACTGGAGCTTGCAGTTTTCTTTTTCTTTCCTTGTTTTGCTGTGAGGGAAAGGTTTTTCAGCCTCCTGAATAATATATTCTGCTGTACGGAATCACCTTCCTGCAAATAAAGGAAGAGATTTAAGCATAAGCATGCACTCCCTGCATTTAATTATAGATAATTTCAAATGGACTTTACAACCGACCCTCATAAAGCATGAGTAGTTTTTGAGTCATGTTTTTCCTGCTATCCACTTGCCCATTGGGTTTGGCCATGTTAGCTAGCATCCTAGCTCTATGCATATTGGTCTGTTGGTCAGTCCATTGCTTTAGTCCAAATGATGAACCATGACGTTCATTATATGTATTGTCAAAAAATCTTCCTATGTAACCCAACCTCAATTACATTAAATATAGTTTCACTGAGCAGCTAGCGTGGCTTAAGAACCTAGTCTTGTTTATTATATAATTCTCAGTTTTGACATTGACATATCGAAAGTAGGTTGTGCAATGAGTTAATTATGTATAATTGACAATGAAACATACTGCATTGAATGTCTGGAGTCTGCCATTATTACAATTGCCGTGGCCCTTGACCCGAACATGAACCCTTTGTTCACTCAGTGTGTTACTAAAAAATAATAATAATAATTTAACATGTTTATGTGTAAAACAAAGATCCCAGTGTTGATCTAGAATTTGTTTAGAAATACCTGCTGATGGGTTACAACGTTACAGACATAAATCATTAATCTCCATGTTATGCTGCATGACCTGTGGTTTCACTGTGACACCCAGCGTTTACTCAGCACTTAACAGAAGAGAGTGTTTCGACTAGCTGGTGGATGTAAAGAAGCATTTAGCAGTCAAAGAGCTAGCCAAGTTTCTTAGGAGTTGGTGGAGACCAAAAATGGAAGATATATTGAATACATCTTAACTCGTATTCAGAGGTGGACACAAACAAGTCTCCCAATATGTAGTAATGTTGAGTGACTCTTATATATATATTTTTTTTTTCACAAAGACTAGTTCCAAGAGGCTCTCCAGTTCTTCTGTTTTTCATATAGTAATGATAGTGACATAATGTTGATTTGTGCCTGGTCGGTGTATGAATAAGCATCAGTTTGCTAACCCATTCTCAATATAAGCTTTATAAGGTGATACTATTGTCAGTGTTGTGTTTACAGTTGTGTTGTGTCTGGCCCCAAGTGGCTCACAAATTAATGGAACTGAGCCAATGGTGAAGAAGACATCTCCACATGTCTTGCCATAAGAGAACGGGAACATCTGGGAAAATGTCAATTGTTAAACCACTGAACGATGCATCAGTGCCACCAGTGATTGAATTAACGCAGAAATTCCCCCGTGTTCCATCCCTAGACAGCAGAATGGCCCGCTTCGAGGACTCGACTAGCTGGATGACACACTTCCTTGTTGGCCCCTCCCTGTGGAGCCGAGGCCATCAGTGTTGCAGTGTGAAGAATAATCACAGAAGCAGAATAGGAAGAACCACAGTTAAATTTAGCCCCCAGACGGGGTCATTAGCAGTAAAAAAGAACAAAAAAAAAGATATCTTCAGAGCAGACGATCAGAGATGTATTAACGTTGTTACGCTCTGCATTGCAGCTTCCCTTCACCTTCAAAAGACACTGATTTCTGTTAAGTAACAATGGTGGTAACACTGTAGTTGTTTTTGTTGTGGTTGACTTTTAGGGTGGGTGGGGGGTTTGACAGGTAGCCAGGGAACAGAGTGTGCAGGTCCACAGTGTCATATCCAAACATAAATAATGAATAGCAATCACAGCCCAGGCAGCTCTTTGTGTTGTAATGTTCATTAGAAACAGCTCTCTGACATAACGCCTTTCCCCTGCGCCCACCACCAGCACCACATTTATTCCACTTTTATGTCTGCATGTGTTTGAGTGGGTTCCCTTCCCAGTGAAGACAGGGCAGCCGATACATTGAGAGAGAAAAATTCCGATTCATGTCTGTTTCAGACTCTAGCGCCGTCCTCCTAATCAGCCAGGTATGCAACTCTATCTGACCGTCCCTCGATCCGTGTGTCTATGTCCCCCCCCCCCTCATGCTGTGTGGATAGATATCTAGGTCTCACTCCACTCCTTCATAGCATTTTATTATGTTCTAATCTCATCTTCCCCGTGAGATAGCCTCGCATTATCTTGTCGTATAAATTGCTTATACCTCTCTGGCTTCTCCAACTGTCCTTCAGTCACTCTCCATCCTTGTAAACATCTGTCTCTTTTCAGTATATCTTGTCAACGTCTATCCCCCCCTCCCTCCTCCTCCTCCTTTTCCCTGTATCTCTTTCTATCTATCCCGTTCTCCCTCCTTTTCTCCCTCTCCGGCGCTGGTGCAGTGTTGCCTTGCGGAGCTTGTGAGTGCTAGAATTCAGATCCAGTTATCTAACGTAGACACACACACACACACACACAAAGAAAATAAACGAGGAGTGAGTAGGGTACGCTTGCCGTTTCTCTGGGACTTTATAAGTGGTATTGTGGATAGATTTTTTTTTATGTTTGTATCATATGTATGGCATGCATTGTGAAGTGCAGAGAAAGCAAAGGTGGTGGTTGTTTTTCATGTATGGGCACTTTTTTTTAGCCTGAATTTCCTTTTGTTGTGCCACTGCTAATTGGTCCTCCAGAGGATTTGTTTGTATATGTTGGCAAGATGGATGACCAGGACTAAGTCACTGCACTCTGGAGGAGAGGAAAACCAACGTGAGAACTGTATTATCTGCTTTTTGTATACTAGACCTGTGAGGGGGTTTATCTGTTTAGCTTTTCACTCATCACTTTATTTTTCGAATTCCTTGTTTGTCTCCTGTCTCACCTACTGTATCTCTTGCCTGACTTGGATTTGTTCTTACTGCAGCAGTTCTCTTTACTGACATATTCAGGACTGAGTTCCTTTTAGAGAAGCCGAACAGATGCCAAATATAGGAGAATTACACTCACAGACACACAAACACACACACACACACACACAGTTCATGTTATTTTCTCTTTGGAAATCAGCATCATGGTTACTGTCTTAATTGGAAATATGATTATTTTACATTATATAAAAGCTGCAACTAACAGTTACTTTCATTATCTTAATTATGTATTAACCTGCTGATTGAATGACTCGTTTTGGGCTATAAAATGTCAGAGCATAGGGGCCAGTACACAGTGTTGTTTTAAAAAAAAAATCTGCGCTAACAATATTCCAGTTACCAATACATAACTAGACAAATAAAAGTGTGAATAAAACCTTCACATTTGAGAAGCTGGAAACTAGCCATATTTATTTCATAAATGATTTCAATGATTATCAAAATATCTGCTGTTGATTAACTGATCAGTCGTTCTAGCTGTGACAGACATTAAGGACAATAATTGCAATAACCACATTATATATTTTGAGTGAAAGCACACAGCAGCACCTATGAAGTCATGTTCACCATTTTACCTTGTGAAAATTTCTCATTTTTTCATCACTTTATCTGTTGCTTTCGGTATATTGTGCCAGTGTCATGAAATCGCTTACAATGAAAAATGATAGCTAGCATATATTTTGCTAATGAGATGTCCTTGGAGAATAAACAGGGGTATAAAGGATGTATACAGTGCTGCACTGTGGGGGATGATGGAATGGATTGGGGCCAAGCAGGAGAGAAGAGGAAGCAGTTGCCTCCTTTGTGCTATATTTGGTCTACCAGAGGATGGCTGCTGTGGGAGAGCAAAGCCTTGTGGTGTAGATGCACACATGCTCACACATGAATGGAGACGGAAAATATTTGCATGCAAACCTGCACACAAAGACTGCAGAACAGAAAGACATGTGAAAGACAGAATTAGAAACAGAAGCAGTGGCTCTCCTCATCTGACCTATACCTCAGTAATGTTGGCAATATAAATCAAGTGATGAAATGGTTCATTCTTATAACACAACTATAATCCTTAGAATGTTCTCCTCTGACTCTCTCTCCTGACAGGGGTCGGCTGATTCGTACACCAGTAGACCGTCGGATTCAGACCTGTCAGCGGAGGAGGACCGCGAGGCGTATCGGCGTGAAGCCGAGCGCCAGGCACAACTGCAGCTCGACAGAGCTAAGGTACATCACACAAATCGCACAACACTACTACTTTTAAAATATGTAGGCCTACAGGTGAAGTCCCACCCCTAAAGTGCCACGATGGAGAGCAGCAAGTCATCGTTCACAGGCAGACCCTCCTCTTTATAGTGCTCTGTCTCCTGATTGGATAAAATCGAGCAGGATACTCGAAATTTTATCTGGCAATTACTGCAAAGCTGAATTACTGGGAGACTGCGTGTACTGTTTAAGTGATTGCTGTATGATTATTTGAGTGTTTTAACACATATTAACAAAGAAATATCACTCAAAAACTCTACTTTTCTTGGTCCATGCTGGTGTTTATTTCAACCAGTAAGAGTGAACACTGCTGACCAAAGTTTTTGGTCTGTTCTTAGTCCTCTTGTACTACTCTGAATTAGGAAATAAGGAACAGCAAGAAGTTATCTTTACTGTTGGCCTGCCATCTTTGACAGATAGCTTATTTCAGATGTTTCTAATTGTTGTTGGTTTGAAATTACAACATGTTAGCTAAGAGATCTTGAATGCAAAGATCTCATTCCCACACTTGCTGTGTTAAGAGCTCATTGATTTCATGTCTGCAAAGTTAAGTCGTAGTTCAGTTAAATAAGGTTAAGAACTTATTTCTAGCTTGTGCCGAAGCTGGACAAAGAACAGGCTAACTTTAACGGTCTTTGTGTATTATTGAATGGTTCAACTTTTCACTCCTGCTCGTGCTACACACTGCTTTCAGGTTGAATCGAAGTATAATTTGTTGATTTGCTGCACTGTATTATGTATTATAATTTTTCATGTTTGGGCTTTAGGAGAATATCACAGGTCACTGGTGTTAAAGTCAGGTCTAAAGTCACACAGTCTTTTTACTGCCATTTCTATGACCGACATGTGTTTTCCTTGTCCTTATTTATTGTTGCTACAGTCCAAACCTGTAGCGTTTGCAGTCAAGACGAATGTGAGTTACTGCGGAGCTCTGGATGAGGACTGTCCTGTCCAAGGAGCTGCAGTCAATTTCGATGCCAAAGACTTCCTGCACATCAAAGAAGTGAGTACTGATCTGTTGTAAATGACATTAAAACAATACAGATGATATGTGACAGCAGTTCTGTTGTCCCTTTGAACTTAACAGAAGTATAACAATGACTGGTGGATCGGCCGGTTAGTCAAAGAGGGAGCCGACATCGCCTTCATCCCCAGCCCGCTACGACTGGAGGCCATGAGACTCAAACAGGAGCAGAGACAAAGGTCCGTCAATAGAATCAAGCTTCTCAAAAGGACTCAATTCCACAATGTAAAAGTGATTTAATTTAGTACTTTGTTGTTGCAGGAAAACAGGGGGTAACTCCTCTAGTTTAGGAGACATGGTGACTGGGGGCTGGAGGACCACGCCGCCATCTGCAGGGGAATGTAAGTACTACATATCTTCCCCTTATTTATGCTAGAGCAAAAACCAAACTTAGTGCCCTTTGCTGTCTTCTATCTTTTTTTCTTTCATTGATTGTTATGTTCTTGTCTTTACAAGCCAAACAGAAGCAGAAACAGGTAGGTTTTGCAGAGATTTTAGATTTATTTATTCTATTCAAGCAAAACACATCATCATAAGGAATTATCAAGTTTGAAATTTCATTTACATGGGTGTTGAATCATTTTTGTTGCCTGCCGACAGAAACATTAGTTTGATATTTCATAAATGAGCTGCCTCGATCCATCCATTCCTTTTTATTTATTCCTTTTTTAATTACAAATGAGAGTGTTGCAACAGTGGAATGTGCGTTATTATTTTTATTAATGAAAGTCACAGTAACAAGGGGGCTCATCCACTTATAATGGGAAGGAGACAATTGTATCATTATTTTCTAAGCGGTTAAAGCTGGGGTATATATGATTTCTGATTGGTCAAAGTTAACATTAGCTATACACTTTGACCAATCAGAGCGAGACCGATTCTCTGTTCTTATTGGCTGTTGGGACTGTGCATGCACTTTGGCACGACTTTGTTGGTGTAGAGCGTCAGGGAGGGACCATAGGGGAGGGACCAAAGAGAACAAGTGGAGCTGTTGAGGTATTTGAATTCGAATCTCTATCCCAACTGCCATTTTCTCCCCAAATCCTCCACCCCAGCTTTAATCCCATTTTATGTTTGTATTCAACGTTTCTCAACAAACCAACCGTACCCGCATCCTTTCTAACCCTATCTCTCTCTTTGTTCTCCATCCCTGTCCCCTCATCGTCCCTTATTTCTGGCAGGAACACATCCCTCCTTATGACGTGGTGCCCTCTATGAGGCCGGTGGTCCTCGTGGGACCATCGTTGAAGGGCTATGAGGTCTGACTCTCTCCTATTTCACCTCCAGAATTTCTGCCTCACACTGCACTTTCTTCTCTGTTTAAGCTGTTTCCTGCACTGATGCATATTTCTATTGTTTTAACCCGAATCAACTTTATTGGTAGAGTATGTTCAAGCATTCATGGAATCTGACTTTGCTTTCTAGCAGTTCTTAATGTACGCACAGGTTAGGTACAAACTAGGTTTGTTTGACTAAATTGTAATCTCCGGAGTAGTTTTAATACAGTTTAGTGATAACTCTTTTTGTACTACATTTTGGCAGGAATATCTATGCTTCTACAACGTTAAGTTTGCATTTGTCACTACATTGAATGTGATGTATTGTACACTTTTTTTTATTTTGAAGGTTAGTGCTGGGTCTGATTAAACAAAACTCTGTTTCTTATCTCCTATCCTCCCATATAGGTGACGGACATGATGCAGAAAGCGCTCTTCGACTTCCTTAAACACAGATTTGAGGGAAGGTCAGTAAAATGGAGGGAATTGCAAAATAATCTCTGTAGCTGTAGTACAGTCAGGCCTTTTAATCAATTTGATCACAAAGTTTCGCTGCATTATATTTTTCTTTCTCTATATTTGCGTCCACCTGCAGAATCTCAATCACCCGTGTAACTGCCGACCTGTCTCTGGCCAAGAGATCCGTCCTCAACAAAAGACCCATAATGGAGAGATCCAACACTCGCTCAAGCCTAGGTGAGTGTGCTAATGTCTGCATGAAAATATATATTTTGGTGTAAAGAAGCAACAATGTGTTAAAACCCACAAACTCTAATTTGTCTTGTGTGTGCAGCGGAGGTCCAGAGTGAGATCGAGAGGATATTTGAGCTCGCCAAAACCCTGCAGCTGGTGATTCTGGACGCGGACACCATCAACCATCCAGCGCAGCTAGCCAAAACCTCCCTCGCACCCATCATCATCTACGTTAAAGTTTCCTCACCAAAGGTACATTCGGGTTAAAGTCGGGTGTAATTAGAAGGAAAAAAGAAAATAATATTAAACCCAAAATGTAACAACTGCTCCATAGTGTAACTGTGGGCTGAGTCCAAAACATAATATCTTATTGCCTATAATGTAACAACTCATTACATTTTCGGTCAGTTACTACTACATTATGGAGCAAGCAACATTTTATATTTTTCTCCTAATAGTTTAATAATTGTATTACATCATAGAGTGAGCCAATCATTTATGGATTAAATGGCTCATTGCTTCAATGTATTGTATAGTATCATAAACAAAGGGTATAATTTTGTTACTTGATTGACAAGTAATCACATTTTGGGCTCTAACAAGGCTGCTCTCTCTTCTTTGACTCTTTTTGAAATCTCTCTGTCAGGTGCTCCAGAGGCTGATCAAATCCAGGGGAAAGTCCCAGAGCAAGCACCTGAATGTGCAGTTGATGGCTGCAGAC
Organism: Ammodytes marinus; assembly: GCF_949987685.1. NCBI lineage: Eukaryota > Metazoa > Chordata > Actinopteri > Uranoscopiformes > Ammodytidae > Ammodytes > Ammodytes marinus. The sequence continues at coordinate 19,041,314 of NC_137211.1, read as the reverse complement.
AAGCTCTCTCAGTGCCCCCCTGTGAGTGGACGGAGAGGGTCATTTTCTTTCCTAGTACTATAATATGAATATGTTATTTGAAGTACTACAATTAACAAGGTGTAGAAGAGATTACATGTTAGCTTTCTCACATTAGCATTTAGCTTATAGAAGGTGTTTAAATTTGAGCGATCCCCATTTAGGTATTGTTTTTTATACTTACTTTGTATTTGCTCAGGAAGATGGACCAATAACACCCTCATTCAGATATACATTTAATTTCATAAATATGATTCAAAAAGTATTGCTGGCTTGTAAATATGTTTATTTTGGTAGTCCTTTACAGTTAAAAACATTCAGCTAGCCTTGAACTTTTATTTTGATATAATGTAGAAAAAAAAATCCATGTCGATGGGGACATGACAGAAAACGTTTTATATATGACCTATTTTTAAAGTTTCACGTCCTCAGGGTGGGGAAGTCAGAAAGTGTTTAGAGATTGACTAACACGCTGTTGACAATAAGTCACATTTTAAAAAAACAGCCTTACCCTTTTACACATCATGAAAAATGACTTGAATGGATGTTTTTACCTTTGTACCTTTGTTTCTGCTGCATGTGTTTACCAGTTTGTCAGCTGCAGATACAATTATCTAATTCTATGAGTACCTTGATGTTTCAGTATGTTTTTATCCACTTGCAGGATATGTTTGATGTCATTTTGGATGAGAACCAGCTGGAGGATGCTTGTGAGCATTTGGCTGAATACATGGAGATCTACTGGCGCGCCACTCACCTCCCTCTCAACACCCCTCTCAACCCCTTATTGGAGCAGACTCTGATGACCCCACCCTCTGCCATCTCCAGCCAACAGGTGAGTCTAAATCCTCTGTCTGTTTAAAAATCAGGAGCCCAGGGTTTTTTTAATACTGTTTAAGGAGTCCTGTTTTTGATCATGTGTTATGTTCTCGCTGTTAACCATCAGATTCTCACTCCTTTTTTTTGTTTTGTTTTGATTGTCTCCAGTTGTCTTTGTCTTGGTCCTCTCACTCATCCATGATTAACATTTTTGCAGTTTTCTGAAACACAGGAATTAATTCAATGACCGCTTACAGAACAGGGTAAGTAGTAGGGTTTATATGTATACTTATATACATATATATATACTTATTTATATATGTATATTTGCACTCTCAACCCCAGCTATCCCCCTCACAAACCACCAGACAACTTGAAGTTACACAGCAACTGAGACAGTAAATTAACAGCATTTTATTCATTCAGTTCTCAGCACAGAAAAAGATGTCATTGTTCATCGCACCGTATCACTTTACACTTATTCCTTTAGCCAATGGTCTCAGGTGAATCGCTGCTCCTCAAGCTTATTCTAGGAGAGAAATTCACAACGATCCAGTGTAACGCCATAACCAAGAACGTTGTGTTTGAAATTCATGAGACATTTGTGTGACAAAAATCTGACCGTGGTGTGGACCATCCATTTTTGTCCAAGCATGCTTTGTGAATGGTGCCCCCCCCCCCTCCTCCTCCCTCGCTCGCAGTGGCACCCAATGCTATCTTGAATGACAATGCTAATTAAATGCATACGATTAATGCTTAACTATCCCGTTCATCTTATCTAAAAGCATAATTTACACAACAATTAACTGAGACCATAACTTCTGTACGATAACATTTCTGCCCGAGAGTAACCCCCTGACCATCCATTTCATGTGTCTTATTGGCATTTTGTTTTTGGTGTCTGTGATTTTAATCTGTTCACACGAACAAAATGCTGTCCACACTGAGAAGGACTTTGAAGAGACTTAACGCTGCTGCATGCCAGTTATTAACATCAACCCTGATATATCAGTGCATATATTGTACTAATAATCCTACTGACTTGTTGTGACTTGGATCACTGTCTTTTACTGTAGTGCCACTATGATCTTTACATTTTTGGTTTCTAGTTCAATGTCTCTACTAGTGGACATAATGCGATGAAATCACTTTGCAACACTTAGCATGTTAGCATTGTCATTGTGAGGTTTTAGATCAGTAGAAATAAAACGGTTAAATATCCCAGAGCCAGTAGTCCATTATTTGTAATGTACCTAATCCTTTTGTTACTTGCAATCGAGTCATGCATGATTCCTCACTTATACTGTAGGTAAGCATAGTCATGTGGGTTAGGTTTTTACTAGGGCTGTCAAGCGATTAAAAAAATAATCTAATTAATTACAGGCTCTGTGATTAATTAATCTAAATTAATCGCATACTTATATGACACTTTTATGCCTGTTTATAAACAACTGTAGGCCTATAGGCTACCGTTCGTCTCTCTCTCTCTCTCTCTCTCTCTCTATCTCTCTCTCTCTCTCTCTCTCTCTCTTGAATCCTAACACTCTCTATCTCTATCTCTATCTCTCTCTCCCCCCGTCTCTCGTAACCTCTGTCTCCTCCTCTCAGCCAGGTTTCTATATGAAATAAATTTAGGAACTACTAGCGCCGAAAAAAACCCACAAAAAAACAAGCAGGCTAAATGACGACTGTCTATCTCCCATAACAGACAGCACTGTGCTGCCACAGGTGCGGTGCGCATAGCCTACTATGCCGACTCATTCACCGTCCTACTCATAGCCAAACATATTGACAGACACACACACACACACACACACACACACACACACACACACACACACACAAAGGAGGAAAAAATACAGGCATATGCTAGGAAGAGTGAGAGGGGGCGGGTGTCCGTTTGCAGCTAGCAAACAAAAGTGAGACACGGAGGAAGATTGAGAGATACTGTTTTGAACCTACATTGTTAATTAGGCACCCACTAAATCAATAATGCACAGACACTGCGGAGAATAACATAAGACGTATTCCTACCTTCATGCTTATTTGCCCGGAGCAGCCCGTAACACATCCATAGAGCCCTCGGCCCCTTTCCCCTGCTTCTTTCTTTACTCTTTAATCCCGTGCGGGCCGTGTCCGCAAGCTACAGTGCTGCTCCGCTATTGCCTCACCTCTTTTGCACCGGGTCAAACGGCAATATAGAAGTGCGATTAATCTGCATTAATTTTTTTAATCGCGTTAATTTTTCTGTGATTAATTAATCGAAATTATCGCGTTAATTTGACAGCCCTAGTTTTTACAAAATGTATGTACAAAAAACATCAATACAAGGTGTACCCACACACTGGAATCACAGCTCCCTTTAATTGTATTTACAATGTTTTGAAACATCACTAAGAATTAAAATGAGCTATGGTTAATTTTTGGGAAATAGAGTCAAAGGAGGTTTTTAAATTTCTAAACAACACTGGGATTTGTGTATAAAGGTTGAAACTGGAAGCTGTGATTGTTCCTCCTGGTTGTACTGGGTTTGAAGAGATTCCTTCCTAAAGCCATTCCAATGTAAGAGATGGTAGAAATCCATAAACTTATTCTAGCTTCAGCTGATCTTTGATCTCTTACATTGCAAACCCTTCAGGGGAAGGATCTCTTTGTGGCCTGTGGAAGAGGAGGAACAGTTGCTGCTATACCATAAGCTTTTTCAATACACATACGGGTATGTATGTGAATGTTGTTCTAAGATGGACCTCCTTCAAAGTCCTCCATGATGTAGTGTTTGTGGATGAAAACCAAATAGAAGAATACAAAAGAAGTCACCAGAAAGTGACAGCAAACCTCCTTTTGAGATGTTGCCTTGGTTTCAGAGCTGTTTTGTTTTGACTCTCTTTCCTCCGTGAATACTCCATTTCCTCCAGAACAAGAACCAGCCTACGCCCCGTGAGGCGGCAGTGGCGGGCCTGGTGGGTGAGGAGGAAGAGGAACCAGGGGAGGAGGCCCACTCCCCCCTGGAGCAGGACAGTCTCATGCCGTCTGACGAGGCCAGCGACTCCCTGTCCCACGGCCTGCGCCTCAGGGGGAGAGAGGGGGACGCAGGGGAGGTGGAAGAAGAATTGGAGGAGGAAGAGGAGGAGGAGGATGAGTATGCCTCCCCCTGCCACGCTCGCTCACACAGGGACATGTACCCCCCTCACCGTGGGCACGCAGGCGGGGCCCACAGTGCCAACGGCCACGAGTCTGAGGACAGGCTGCTCCAACGCGAAGCTCATCAAGGTCACAACCAGAGGAACAACCGCCAACGCAGCCGCCCCTGGCCCCGAGACACCTACTGAGGAAAGGAGGTCCTCCCCCCCCACCTGCCCTCACAGCCAGCCCTGCAAACATCATACTGTCCCCAACAAACCCAAATAAGTAAATCAGCTCCAAAGTTTAATTGGAAACTAACAGAAGTAGATGCCCAGTTAATCAAGCAGACAACTTGAAGTCTATTTTTTAAAGTATTTCCAGATGCTCTCTTCCAAGTTCCCAGTTCGGTCTTCCGATAGCAGTCAACAGGGCTACTCACCTCTGCATTTGAAAGGTTTCAGGCTATCAGCTGTACGCAAACGCAAGCTTTAGCTGCTTTGCCTAAGGTCTCTATTGTAGGATGTCTCATATACTGGCCTTAAAATTCCTAAGACTTTAAAACTATCTTTAGTATTGCATGTATGAGTATACTTATTTTAAGACTATTTGCACATTGACGTCAGAACAGGAACTGAATGATCTTTTACGGATAAACTAATGTAGGAATGTCTACTGTTATGGGAAAAAGTAATGCATTCGATTACAATGTACATACTGAATGGGCACCTGGTTTTGTTCCATTGCTACTATGTCTGTTTGATTTTTGTTAATATGGACTTGTACTTGTTGTTTCAGAGAAATGTTGCGATCCATGTGTTCGGTCAGTTTGAGGTCTGAAGACGGCGAAACACAGTTAATCAGACTATATGTCTGAACGGTAACAGTGTAATGAATCTGCAGCAGTGTCTCCTGCAGTACAGTAGGCTACACTCCGGGTGTCGCTTGTCTTTGTTGTTGCACAATCACTCTCTCTACGCCTCTAAAATGGGGCACAGGAATGTAAAACACAACAGAGAAAGGGGAACGTTATCATTTAAAGGGATGAATTATTTGCCAAACTGCTCGTTTACATCGAATCAATCCCATATATCAAGCACACGCTGCACCAGATGCAGCTCCTCTTCAAATCCGGGCTTCAGTGAATGTAAGCTTGCATGCCTTTTTGCACCTCCAAAGCACCGCCCGTCGTCTCCATAACCCCCAACCGATCACCCTGTAATTCGATTGTAGCACGCTATTGATTGTAGCATCCACAGTTTCTACTCTATCCCCAGTCCCTTTGTTCGTCTTTTGCCAAACATAGAGTTACGTTTGTGTGCTTCCAGGTTTAAGGTTGTTTACCATGGCAGATCCTCAGGTGTAAGTCCTACACACTTCATCGCGCTCAACTAATCACGTAACGAATGTGTCGTGCTCGTGAAGGACCCGTAGCACCGGTGACACAATGTCATTCTGTTCCTGCACCACTGTTTAGTCAGTGAGCTGATGATCGAGTACAGATACAGTGTGGCTTTAGGAGTGTTACTGGTTTACTGCTTCCATGTCTCACAGGTATCTCTCACGCTCTCTAGTGGTCTGTATATTTTGAAGAGAGATAAAGAAAAAAAATCAGCATGATTGAAAAAAAAAGACAAAAAATCTATGCAAGTGTTGCATGAAAATTTGATTGTTTCTTTTTACAGTTAAGTATTTTAGTAATGCATCGATTCTGATTCTCCTAGTTGTCTTGTAGTGATAGTCTTGTCTCTGGGGCTACTCACTCCTCACACCACTAACAACACTATGACTAAAAAAAATCAGAATGCGTCAGTTTATTTTTCCACACACATCAATATCGTTGAAATTTTTCCACAATATTAGTTTGACACTGGTTGAAACACCTTGAAAAGTAAATTAATAAAAAAAAAAATTGTCCAAATTCCAGATCAGGCCTGCAATATTTTTTGGGAATTTGTGATTTAAAAAAATGTAAATTAATGAGTGTATTATTTAAGCCCTGCATGTCTTAGTTCACCAATGAGCTACCTTCATTATATTTTGGCAGAGTATGTTTTTCAAAGCGGACCAATCTAGCAACTGATAACACAGTTGAGGTTTTATCAATTTATGAAGCACAATTTTTACAAGGGTTATAATTTAGTTTTCCTCTGTCTTATTCTGTATGCAATACTAAGCCTAACATTGAAAAACTTTAAACGCCTTAGACCATCTGGACTTCCTCTTTTGTGTGAGTAGAGATATAAAAAAAAGAAAAAAGAAATTAAAAAAATTGCACTACTTTCTTTTGGGGATGGTTGCTTTGTAATGCAACAACTGCACTAAATATAACCGTGTATCCACCAGACTACCACAGCGTGCTAGCGTGACCCAACACGCCTCTTCCCTCTATTTATCAAAAGAGACAGCAAATGTGTAAAAAGTGAGACATTTCCTGCCTGATGCTGTATAGAATGCTTTCTATTTGAAAATAGATTTACAATGCTAAGTAAAATATGACAAACAAAAATAAAAATGACATTTTATGTACTTTTAATATTGTCCTTTTTGTGTTTAACTGTAATACACCATGAACTTTTATAAAAGAAAATCCCAAAGTATAAATCCTAATGACTTTGGTGATCGTGTCTCAACTATTGTATGGATGCCACAACCCAGTTTTCATCTGGTTCCATCTACTTTGGTTACTTCTTAAACTAAAGTCATGCGCATCTGTCTCAGCTGTACTTGTTTTGTGTCAATGAGCAACTGTTTGCCTATAGCATGCTTATAAGCTACACCTTTTATAATAGGTCCAGGGGCTACACTAAGAACAAATACCGTCTTAACATTAACGTGCTAGCACTGTCATCGGGAGCATAGGCCTCACAGACCTACAAGCTTGGTGATCCTTACATTTCTAAGTATTGCAATTCATCATACTTGTACTTTGATTATATCATGTATAATCTTTTAAGCAATATGATCATTTAATCCCCTGAAAACATAGAAGCTTAAGAATGTATGTATGTATATATTCATGGAAAATTAAGCAAGAATCAAACTTAAGTTCAGAAGAATTCAACTTTGGGAACTTTTCATACATACTTATTCATATTACACTCACACACAGGAGCACAAGTTCAGGATTAAAAGCCTTTATTAGTTACATGACTTGTTCATAATAATGACTTGCCATTGACAGGGAACTCAAATTAAAGACAAACTTTACATGAATAATTCATGTACAGAATGTTTTTCATTAGTCACCCACCACCTGTTAAACTAGCTACCCAAGCAGTACACACTCGACGTGAGTGAATGCATAAAAAAGGGTAAATCGGGGTCAAATTCATGTAATATCACCTGATTTTACTTCAGATGAAAAAACTGTTTCATGAACAAGCCATGTATCTAATAAAGAATTTATTTTCAGTACATCCACATTATTCCTGCTCCTTTACATCTGAGTGTGTGAATCTTTCTCCTCTTGTTTTAACCCCTTTTCTGCATCTAAGTTTTACCCACTCTTTCACATTCGTAATTTAGACAGTGATGAGCCAGAGGTTGCTGTTTACACTTCATACCAATGTTTATATTGACAACAATGAACTGTAATTTAGACAAACATCTGAGGCAAAGGAAAATGTCATCACTGCTTGCATTGGCCTCCTAAACATTCAGAAAACTCAAAACAATTTTATAAAAATGCACAACATAGCACTTACTACTCATCTACACTCACATCTGGGCTGGCATTTATCAATAAGTGAAGGAAACATTTATACAGTGCAGATCAGTTAATGCTCGCTGATCCTGGATCTGGTTTATAGAAGCAAAAGCAAACATCTTATTGACTGAGTCCACATTTGCACATCTTTGAACTGAATAAAAATATTTGAATTCACACACATCTGATGAGGACTGCCCAAACCAGTGTGGTGATCATTTTTGCACCAGTTAATTATCTGTCAGTCTGATCTTTTCTAACAAACAGACGGGGTGAAAATACATAAACAGAGAAGAGGGAATGGGAGGCAAAGTGGAAAAAGAACAAAAAAGAAAACGGCTGTAGAATACCTAGAGATAAAATTCCTGAATAAGACAAGACAAAACATAAATGCCGATAAAGTCCAGAGTAAATCAGGCAAAGATGGTCTCCTCGCGTCTCTTCTTGGTCAGGATGGTTCCAGGTTTGTGTTGAGCCTCTGGGTGGTTGGTCAGCTCCGGGGGGCAGGTGGACACCGGGCTCTCCATGATGGCCTGCTTCAGGTCATAGAACACCGCCGCGTCTTCCTTAGTGAGGAAAGTCAAGGCAACACCACTCTTACCTGCACGACCCGTACGACCAATACGATGGATGTAGTCTGTGGGAGGAGAATCAGGAAGAGCACTTTGTTAATAACGCAAAGTCTGATTGTTATGTTTTCAAATGATGACTGAAAGGAAGAAAAAAAAAAATCAGACAAAGAAACAGAACGAGGCTCCTTACCTTCAATGTTCTTCGCCATGTCGTAGTTGAGGACCATCGAGACGTCATGGATGTCGATACCTCGACCAGCAACGTCAGTGGCCACCAAGATATCTTTGGCTCCAGCTTTGAGGTTGGACAGAGCAAACTCTCTCTGCTCCTGGCCTTTGCCACCATGAAGTGTGCAAGCATTGTACTATGTGAAGAAGAAGAGTTTAAAAGGTTAAATGATTAGAAATAAGCAATACACATTGGAATCACTACTTAAAGAGTTGTTAAATAAGCAGATTTGTCACAGCTCAACAGCTATTGGTTGAGCAAAGTTCTTCAGGTATACATTTGCCCAAAAGTGCCTCTTTTTGTTAGTTTATGTTGGCAGGACAAAGCACACAGTTTGATGAAGCAGATTTAAAGCACTTAAAGTTATAAAGAAAGTATTGGTATACATTTTTTATTTTTATTTTTTTTAAAGAACCAGTGTTCTAATAATTTACAGCGACTTACCCCCATCTTCTCCAGCGACTTGGCCAGCACATCGACACCCTTCTTCTGGTTGACAAAGATGATGATGGGAGGCTCGAAGCCACGCGATAACACCTCCAGCAGCTTCTTCCTGCACCACACAAAACCCAAAACCACTCAGTGACATGCGTCGACAGAAATACACTCAAGATGTTTGCAGATATATATGTGTGTGTGCCTCACCTCTTCTCTCCCTCTCCCATGAGCAGGACCTTCTGTTCCACCCTCTCGTGAGGTTTGCCAGCAGAGCCGATGTACACCACAGCAGGACGCCGCAAGTAGTTCCTGGCCAGTCTCTCCACAGCAGGAGGCATGGTAGCTGTGAACATGACCGTCTAAAAAGAGTACAAAAACACAAATATTAGGTATCCAAATGTTGTTTACAATTATAGGATGCCAATACGACTGAAGAGGAACTTATATATTCAATAGAAACTTAGTGAGGACCAATGCAAAATATTGTATTTCAGTTACAGTTGTCAGTTACAGCTGTCATGAGGGATGGAAGACATGTACACTCAGTCAGTGTTTAAAAAGGATAGGCATTAAAAGCAAGCGCTTCAGCCTATTCCTGTTTTGGATTGCAGGTATCCTAAATTGAGTTGTGTGTACTTGGTCAAACATTTTGTAAATATATTGTCATTGTTCGATTCTATCGTTGTTTAAAGAAGTTAGTCTTAGATAAACCGTCAAATAAACAGCGAGAGCGCCTGGTAGCTGCACAACAGTATTGTTTATCAAAATGTAAACATACTTGTCTGTATTTATGTTTTCCGGACTCGAAGTTCAGCTTCATTTTCTCAGGGTCCTCCGCTTCCTCTGTGTCTGGTTTCTGGTTGCTCACTGGGATGTACTCCAGGATCTTCTGGACATCTGGCTCGAAGCCCATGTCAATCATACGATCGGCCTCGTCCAGTACCGTGTATGTGCAGCGGCCCAGGACCAGGTATCTGTTCTCCAGCACGTCAATCAGACGACCGGGCGTGGCAATCACGATCTGTCACACGGGTTAAAGAAAACAGTTGTTGAGCGCGAGCGTCCTTAAATGATGAACATACAGGAGCTGTGTGTTTATACAGTAGTGTCTGAAATGATGCTTTTGTTTATTTGTTTAGCTTAAAAACATGAGAAATGTTTCACCTCGCAGCCCATCCTGAGACGGAAGCCCTGGTCCTCCCTGGAGATTCCTCCGATGACCGCCACCGTGCGGATGCCGAGTGGTTTACCAAACTTTAAGGTCTCCTCTTCAATCTGCTGCGCCAACTCACGCGTCGGGGCCAGGATCACAGCATAGGGACCCTGGTCAGAGTCTTCAATCCTGCACAAGCAGCCAATCAGAGAGCAGTGGAATGGCTTTGATGGTAATGTGGATTTTGAAAAAATGTAGAACATGACTTGAGATTATTCTAAACAGGCAGTGTTACCTGTCGATCTTTGGCAGGGTGGTGATCCAGACCAGCAGTGGAATGAGGAAAGCCGCTGTTTTACCGCTACCAGTCTCGGCCACACCAATGATGTCACGGTTCTGTAAACCAATAGGAATGGCCTGCCTCTGAATAGGTGTCGGTTCCTGGATTTTAAAAAGAGAAAAAGGTCATTACTAGTGTCAGTGAGGAGGTATCTGTTTTTTAGGTCATATAAACTATAAACTAAATATACAGCATAAAGATTTACATTGATGTGCTTATCACAGTTACAAAAAATCCAACTCTCTCTTTTGAAAACTATGTGAGCTGACCTTGTAGCCACATTGGTCGATGACCTCCACGATGTGCGGGGGCAGATCATACTCCTTCCAGTTCCTGATGGGGTTGGGGATCTTTCCTCCCTTGGTGGTGATGCTGTAGTCCTCCCTGAAGATACGCCAGTCTCTGTCCGTCATCTCGTCCAGCTTCTTCTGACCCCAATGTCTGTCGTCCCAGCGCTGTTTGGCTTCCTTCTTACGCATCTTCTTGAGTCGTACCCTGAGGAGGAGCAGAGCAGCCAGTAAGTTGTTGAGTCGGTACAAACTGTTTACCCAAGGGCCAACCATTTTAAATGAGATAAACAAGTATTTTAGACTGATGTTCTACCTTCCAGTCCGCTTTATTTTGTGGGTTTAGGTGAGGTTTTAAAAACAACCAGTCTGCTCTCTAAAAGCCACAAAGTGAGCCTACCATTTCTACTTTTACTCACTCTTCCTGCTCCTTCTCCTCCAGCGTTCGCCTCGTCTCCATCAGGTCACCGTAGAAATGGGACTGATCCCTTTTCTGCTGCTTCAAGTCGATGCCAGCGATGAAGCCTCGTCCGTACAGCTGCACGGAATGCTTTTCTTTGTAACTGTGGAGACCGAGTGGAAACATCTTATTCTCTTATCTTATTGTTGAGACAGGTACACATTCTAACACACAAAAAACATTTTTTAATTGAAACATTTTGTAGAAATACAATGTTTTCCTGAAGACTCACATCGGGTTGTAGTCGGTTGAAGTGTCTTCAGAGGCGTCCCACTCAAACACAAACTTCCTGTCGTTCAGGTGCCGAGTTCTCCGGCGTTTCTTGAGCCCACCCAAGTAACGCTCCTGTGAAGATCAAATTAGTCCATTTAAAATGTTGGATTTTAACAAGAGGGTTTGATCATGAATACCAGAAGTTAAAAGGTAAACAATGCACAAGAGCTTACATTTGTGTCGCCGTCTGTTTAACCGAAGGCTTAAGACTCAGTTTAGTTCAAACTGTCAAAGCCAATATTTCATCTGTTCTACACAACAGTGCAGTTTCTGTAGAGACAAACCTTAATTGCGACGAGTTCTTTGCTTTTATCTTTTTCCTCTCTGAGCTTTTGTCGCCCGTCATCCTCTCCATTCCCGTCTTTCTCTCGATCCATGCGCTCCCTCCGCTCTCGTCTCTCCCTTTCCTGGGGGTCCTCTGTAACACACACACACACACACACACACACACACACACACACACACACACACACACACACACACACACACACACACACACACACACACACACACACACACACACACACACACACACACACACACACACACACACACACACACACACACAGTAAGAATCATTACGCTTCTTTAACAGTACATGGATCGATTAAAACTGAACCACGGGGCTTCAAACACACCCATCATTTTTCTCCCGATGTCCTGGAACGTCCTTCTCTTCTTCCTCTCGTCTTCCATCAACTTCCTCCGTTCCTCGGTCTCTTGCGCCCTGCGTTTCAAAGCCTCGGCTTCTCGCTCGGCCTTGGAGAGGAACTTGGGCTGAAATTTTTATATAAACAAGCAGTTAGGAAAAATTCAATTTTAGGATTTAATAATAAAAAAAGTGAACTTGAAGAAATGAAAATGGCTCACCTTTGCCTCGGCTTCCTCTTCTGCCTTCTTCTTGGCGAGAAGTTCTTCCAGAGATAAAGGTTGGGCCTGAGCAGAAACAACACGGTTCAATCACCCAAAAGAACAACCTTAAAAAACAATGGAATGGAAGATTTAACCGAACCTCCACCTCACCTTCTTCTTTTTTTCATCTTCCTCTTCTTCTGTTTTTATATCCTTCTTTGATTTTTCCTTTGACTTTGGCGATAGACTTCTATAAAGGGAAAGTGAATTCAAGCAGGTGTTTCAAAATTAAAATCATCCATTCATTGTTCATTTGATGTTTAACTCCAGACCAGGTCACACAAAAATAATCCGTCTCAATGATCACTTCTGCACAACTGGAATGTGTGGTGGTGTGTTTATCTGCACAGTCCCCCCTTTTTGTCTGAATTTTACATCGTACAATATGTTAGTTTTGTTTTGTAAACACAAGATTCAGACTAAGCTCCACCCCAGCTCCTTCAGGCCACCCCACTTTTCACAAAACGAAAAAACAAACTTAAAGTTGTTCAATAAATAATGGAAAAAAAATTATAATAATAAAATTTTTGGTTTTGCTCAGAGACAGTAAATCGGCATCGACACGTCATGTGACACAGAGCAATGTATTTCAGCGTTCACACACCTGGACCTCCTGCTGCGATCTTTATCTCGTCGATTTCCATCTCTGTCCTTGCGGTTTCTCTCTCTCTCCTTGTCTCTGTCTCGTTCCTTGTCTTTATCCTTGTCTTTCATGCGGCGGTCTCTGTCATTTTAACACAAATCAGACACAATGTTAAATCACAAAGAAACATTAAAAAAAAGGAAAATAAGACAAATGCTATGAAGGTAATTGAATAATGTTAATCTAGTGTTAAAGTTTTAATTACGTCACCTATCTAAAGATTTAGAGCGACGGTCCCGAGAGCGATTGCGTTTGCGTGGAGGTGAGACTTTACGATCCCGCTCTCTTGACCGGCTGCGTCTTCTCTCTCGTTCTTTGGTCCCTGAGGCCTCAGCAACATCCTTCTTGTCTGGGGTGTCTGCTGCCATCTGCAAACAAAAAGAGCCAGTGTGAGTTGCTTTGTCAGTGTGAACTAAATCTGTTTTAACCTTAGCTTGGAGAGGTTTTTAATAAGGCATTCTCATCTCCTCTATTTATTTTTTATGCACAGTTGAGCTTCAAGTTATTCATAGAATATATTGTTCCCATGGGTTTAAGTTAATTTGAGAATGGAATGAAAGAAGGATTGCATGCATATTTTTATTTTGTTCTATTATTTGGCCTCCCAAAAAAACAGCCAGTTGTCACAACGAACAGGATTTCTACAGTTTTAAGGAGACATAGAGATTGTAATACCAATTAAGCACTTCAAATTATATTCAAATACCTTAAGGAAATAGTGAGTGGATATGAGACCTGAACAAAAAATAAAATATACAGCATAAAACGGTTTTGCAAGCGTTGGTCGGTAACCAGGTGGAAACTATATCCTTCCAAGATATGAATTACTTGTATGGTGGGTTAAAGCCACAAGTTTAACATAATCTTAATAAGTTATGCATTTTAGACATGTGTTATGGTGCTGTTTGTGTGGTTCGTGTTTCACTTTTGAAAAATCCATTTTCAATTATGAAAAACCGAAGTTTAAGATGATCTAACCCTGATTCAAGGCAAAAGACAACACAGTAGTCTTCCATATAACATTTAAAAAAAAATCATATACAGTGATAGTTTTACGACGCTGAAGTTGGCAGCTGATTCGCAGCAGCCGATTCGGCAGTTAAGGAAAAGTTAAGGGATTCTTAAGGAGCGGCGAAGTGACTGATTCTCCGTTGTTTAACCCCCTAAATCGCCGCAGTAAAGCCACATTAATTAGTCTAGATTATCTAAGAGAGTCTAACCATTCTTTAAAAACTGTTTAAAATTGATTTAACCTTTATTAAGTTTGTTTAAAAGAAAGAGAGGGGAGATTTCACTGCTTTTTTTGCATCTGGACCACATTAGAACTGGTCCTGATTGAAAACCACTGCACCTAGACTCTTCAAATCTGGACTAAAATATCGCAGTGAGGCTATAGATTATAGAAAACATAGTTTCTGATTTGTGAAACCTTTTTTCTATTTGTGAAAATGCAATAAAGATACATTTCAAGGTTTTTTTGGGGTCCACACCGCATTAGAACTGGTCCTGATTGAAAACCACTGCACCTAGACTCTTAAAATCTGGACTAGAATATCACAGAGAGGCTATACTTTGTAGGAAACATAGTTTCTGATTTGTGAAACTTTTATTCTATTTGTGAAAATGCAATAAAGATACATTTCAAGGTTTTTTTGGGGTCCAGACTGCATTAGAACTGGTCCTGATTAAAAACCACTGCACCTAGACTTTTCAAATCTGGACTAGATTATCACAGAGAGGCTACACATTATAGAAAACATAGTTTTTGATTTATGAAACATTTATTTTATTTGTGAAAATGCAAAGAATGCACATTTTAATGTTTTTTTTTGGGTACAGACCGCATTAGAACTGGTCCTGATTGAAAACCACTGCACCTAGCCTCTACAAATCTGGACTAGATTATCACAGTGAGGCTATAGATTATAGAAAACATAGTTTCTGATTTGTGAAACTTTTTTTCTATTTGTGAAAATGCAAAGAATGCACATTTTAATGGTTTTTAGGGGTCCAGACCGCATTAGAACTGGTCCTGATTGAAAACCACTGCACCTAGACTCTTCAAATCTGGACTAGAATATCGCAGTGAGGCTATAGATTATAGAAAACATAGTTTCTGATTTGTGAAACCTTTTTTCTATTTGTGAAAATGAAATAAAGGCACATGTCAACGCTTTTTTGGGGTCCAGACAGCATTAGATCTGGTCCTGATTGAAAACCACTGCACCCAGACTCTTCAAATCTGGACTAGAATATCACAGAGAGGCTATACTTTGTAGGAAACATAGTTTCTGATTTGTGAAACCTTTTTTCTATTTGTGAAAATGCAATAAAGATACATTTCAAGGTTTTTTTGGGGTCCAGACCGCATTAAAACTGGTCCTGATTGAAAACCACTGCACCTAGACTCTTCAAATCTGGACTAGAATATCACAGAGAGGCTATACATTATGGAAAACATAGTTTCTGATTTGTGAATCTTTTTTTCTATTTGTGAAAATGCAAAGAATGCACATTTTGATGGTTGTTAAGGGTCTAGGCCGCATTAGAACTGGTCCTGATTGAAAACCACTGCACCTAGACTCTTCAAATCTGGACTAGGATATCACAGAGAGGCTATACATTGTAGGAAACATATTTTCTGATTTGTGAAACTTTTATTCTATTTGTGAAAATGCAATAAAGATACATTTCAAGGTTTTTTTGGGGTCCAGACTGCATTAGAACTGGTCCTGATTAAAAACCACTGCACCTAGACTTTTCAAATCTGGACTAGAATATCACAGAGAGGCTATACATTATAGAAAACATAGTTTTTGATTTATGAAACATTTATTTTATTTGTGAAAATGCAAAGAATGCACATTTTAATGTTTTTTTTTGGGTACAAACCGCATTAGAACTGGTCCTGATTGAAAACCACTGCACCTAGACTCTTAAAATCTGGACTAGAATATCACAGAGAGGCTATACTTTGTAGGAAACATAGTTTCTGATTTGTGAAACTTTTATTCTATTTGTGAAAATGCAATAAAGATACATTTCAAGGTTTTTTTGGGGTCCAGACTGCATTAGAACTGGTCCTGATTAAAAACCACTGCACCTAGACTTTTCAAATCTGGACTAGATTATCACAGAGAGGCTACACATTATAGAAAACATAGTTTTTGATTTATGAAACATTTATTTTATTTGTGAAAATGCAAAGAATGCACATTTTAATGTTTTTTTTTGGGTACAGACCGCATTAGAACTGGTCCTGATTGAAAACCACTGCACCTAGCCTCTACAAATCTGGACTAGATTATCACAGTGAGGCTATAGATTATAGAAAACATAGTTTCTGATTTGTGAAACTTTTTTTCTATTTGTGAAAATGCAAAGAATGCACATTTTAATGGTTTGTAGGGGTCCAGACCGCATTAGAACTGGTCCTGATTGAAAACCACTGCACCTAGACTCTTCAAATCTGGACTAGAATATCGCAGTGAGGCTATAGATTATAGAAAACATAGTTTCTGATTTGTGAAACCTTTTTTCTATTTGTGAAAATGAAATAAAGGCACATGTCAACGCTTTTTTGGGGTCCAGACAGCATTAGATCTGGTCCTGATTGAAAACCACTGCACCCAGACTCTTCAAATCTGGACTAGAATATCACAGAGAGGCTATACTTTGTAGGAAACATAGTTTCTGATTTGTGAAACCTTTTTTCTATTTGTGAAAATGCAATAAAGATACATTTCAAGGTTTTTTTGGGGTCCAGACCGCATTAAAACTGGTCCTGATTGAAAACCACTGCACCTAGACTCTTCAAATCTGGACTAGAATATCACAGAGAGGCTATACATTATGGAAAACATAGTTTCTGATTTGTGAATCTTTTTTTCTATTTGTGAAAATGCAAAGAATGCACATTTTGATGGTTGTTAAGGGTCTAGGCCGCATTAGAACTGGTCCTGATTGAAAACCACTGCATCTAGACTCTTCAAATCTGGACTAGAATATCACAGAGAGGCTATACATTGTAGGAAACATATTTTCTGATTTGTGAAACTTTTATTCTATTTGTGAAAATGCAATAAAGATACATTTCAAGGTTTTTTTGGGGTCCAGACCGCATTAGAACTGGTCCTGATTGAAAACCACTGCACCTACACTCTTCAAATCTGGACTAGATTATCATAGTGAGGCTGTATATTGTAGAAAACATAGTTTCTGATTTGTGAAACCTTTTTTTATTTGTGAAAATGAAATAAAGGCACATGTCAACGCTTTTTTGAGGTCCAGACCGCATTAGATCTGGTCCTGATTGAAAACCACTGCACCTAGACTCTTCAAATCTGGACTAGAATATCACAGAGAGGCTATACTTTGTAGAAAACATAGTTTCTGATTTGTGAAACCTTTTTTCTATTTGTGAAAATGCAATAAAGATACATTTCAAGGTTTTTTTGGGGTCCAGACCGCATTAGATCTGGTCCTGATTGAAAACCACTTCACCTACACTCTTCAAATCTGGACTAGATTATCATAGTGAGGCTATATATTGTAGAAAACATAGTTTCTGATTTGTGAAACCTTTTTTCTATTTGTGAAAATTAAATAAAGGCACATGTCAACGCTTTTTTGAGGTCCAGACCGCATTAGATCTGGTCCTGATTGAAAACCACTGCACCTAGACTCTTCAAATCTGGACTAGAATATCACAGAGAGGCTATACTTTGTAGAAAACATAGTTTCTGATTTGTGAAACCTTTTTTCTATTTGTGAAAATGCAATAAAGATACATTTCAAGGTTTTTTTGGGGTCCAGACCGCATTAGAACTGGTCCTGATTGAAAACCACTCTCTGTGATATTCTAGTCCAGATTTGAAGAGTCTAGGTGCAGTGGTTTTCAATCAGAACCAGTTCTAATGCGGTCTGGACCCCAAAAAAACCTTGAAATGTATCTTTATTGCATTTTCACAAATAGAAAAAAGGTTTCACAAATCAGAAACTATGTTTTCTATAATCTATAGCCTCACTGCGATATTCTAGTCCAGATTTGAAGAGTCTAGGTGCAGTGGTTTTCAATCAGGACCAGTTCTAATGTGGTCTAGACCCCAAAAAAGCGTTGACATGTGCATTTATTGCATTTTCACAAATAGAATAAAAGTTTCACAAATCAGAAACTATGTTTTCTATAATCTATAGCCTCACTGCGATATTCTAGTCCAGATTTGAAGAGTCTAGGTGCAGTGGTTTTCAATCAGGACCAGTTCTAATGTGGTCTAGACCCCAAAAAAGCGTTGACATGTGCATTTATTGCATTTTCACAAATAGAATAAAAGTTTCACAAATCAGAAACTATGTTTCCTACAAAGTATAGCCTCTCTGTGATATTCTAGTCCAGATTTGAAGAGTCTAGGTGCAGTGGTTTTCAATCAGGACCAGTTCTAATGTGGTCTAGACCCCAAAAAAGCGTTGACATGTGCATTTATTGCATTTTCACAAATAGAATAAATGTTTCACAAATCAGAAACTATGTTTCCTACAAAGTATAGCCTCTCTGTGATATTCTAGTCCAGATTTGAAGAGTCTAGGTGCAGTGGTTTTCAATCAGGACCAGTTCTAATGCGGCCTGGACACCTAAAAACCATTAAAATGTGCATTCTTTGCATTTTCACAAATAGAAAAAAAGATTCACAAATCAGAAACTATGTTTTCCATAATGTATAGCCTCTCTGTGATATTCTAGTCCAGATTTGAAGAGTCTAGGTGCAGTGGTTTTCAATCAGGACCAGTTCTAATGCGGTCTGGACCCCAAAAAAACCTTGAAATGTATCATTATTGCATTTTCACAAATAGAAAAAAGGTTTCACAAATCAGAAACTATGTTTTCTATAATCTATAGCCTCACTGCGATATTCTAGTCCAGATTTGAAGAGTCTAGGTGCAGTGGTTTTCAATCAGGACCAGTTCTAATGCGGCCTAGACCCCTAAAAACCATCAAAATGTGCATTCTTTGCATTTTCACAAATAGAAAAAAAGATTCACAAATCAGAAACTATGTTTTATATAATGTATAGCCTCTCTGTGATATTCTAGTCCAGATTTGAAGAGTCTAGGTGCAGTGGTTTTTAATCAGGACCAGTTCTAATGCGGTCTGGACCCCAAAAAAACCTTGAAATGTATCTTTATTGCATTTTCACAAATAGAATAAAAGTTTCACAAATCAGAAACTATGTTTCCTACAAAGTATAGCCTCTCTGTGATATTCTAGTCCAGAATTGAAGAGTCTAGGTGCAGTGGTTTTCAATCAGGACCAGTTCTAATGTGGTCCAGATGCAAAAAAAGCAGTGAAATCTCCCCTCTTTCTTTTAAACAAACTTAATAAAGGTTACATCAATTGTAAACTGTTTTTAAAGAATGGTTAGACTCTCTTAGATAATCTAGACTAATTAATGTGGCTTTACTGCGGCGATTTAGGGGGTTAAACAACGGAGAATCAGTCACTTCGCCGCTCCTTAAGAATCCCTTAACTTTTCCTTAACTGCCGAATCGGCTGCTGCGAATCAGCTGCCAACTTCAGCGTCGTGATAGTTTTGACAATGTGCAGCCTTGTATCAGCTCATATCGATTAAGTGATCAGCTTTCATGGCATTGATTTAAAACAAGTTTCTCCAGCGAGTACCTGAAGTTAATGTGCATTAATAATCGTAGGCTAAAAGTTAACACTTTAAAAACTGTATTGGTCATAATGGGCTTAAATATGGAGCCAGAAATGTAGGTGAAGTAGCCTAACTGAATGAATTTCGCACCTCACGTTAGCTAACAACTTAGCAAAACAGGCTAAGTAACTATCATCAATAAACTGCCCAAACATGGAACATATAAAGTCTCCCTCCAGTCAGACAGTTTACATTTCATAAAACACGGCAGGGGAAACGTGTAGTGTATCATATTTAACGCTCACCTTCTTCACTTTAGTCAACAAAAACACTTGCGATCTGTCTACGCTTCAAGAAGACGCCATGTCCACCAGACACGAGCTGCAGATAGCAGGGGTTTGTGGGAGTTGTAGTTTGAGCAGCTCAACACAAACTGGAGACAAACATTATGTAAAACTACATTTCCCAGCCATGTAGAGGCTTTTTTTCTTCTCTCAGGACCCTTGATTGTTTGGCACATGAACACCTAAGTGCCTGAACAAAAATAGCTTTCTGTTTGTAATTTTAGGCACAAGGTGGCGATAGCGTAACAAGTAACTAGGCCTACGTTTTTTTTGTTTTTTGAATGAACAGAATTTGATTCTACTTTAATAGTAGATTCATATTTTAACAACTGAAACAGAATAACCATAAATGTACACTTAAACGCCACACAGTTTATAGCAGTATAGCTAAAAATCTAACCTGAATCAGTTTTGTAGATTACATTTTAAAGGCGAAGTAAGCGATATATTAAAGTAAGTGTTACATCGCTCTTTATTCATACAGTGAACACTTATAGTGTGCGCATTTCATTAAGCCGATCTCTCAGTCTGTCACCCTCTGCATGTAATTGGCAAATAAACATTTCGGGGATCCCACTACTGATAACCAATCAGAAGAGAGAACGCTACAAACCGACACCCGTCTCACTGCCGATGCACGTGCACAGCGACAGATGGGTGAATGTGTATGCGCCTACAATGGCGGAGCAGGTAAAAATGATGGTTTTTATCATGTTTTATCACACTTACGGATCTGAGATGATGCTAGATAACTCTCTGCTTGAAGACCGCAGTGCATTAATGTGGTGAGGGCTTTCTTTAGCCTATATGTCTATGGGTGAGGGAGGGGACTGCTAACTGCAGTCACTGACAGGAAGTTAGCTAAACTGACCATTCCGCTTACTGAACCTTTAAATTGAAATATGCATCCAATTCAACTCCTTATAAGGTTAACGGGTAGGATCGACCATGATGCTATCTTCCCTTCCTCCATTCACAGCAGAATGTGTAAAGTTAATGGTTCATGATTGAAGGTCTATCTATCTGTCATATAACAACTACAGAACAATTAATCGCATTTATCTGTAAGCTTTTACACAAGGCGTGTGTGTGTGTGTGTGTGGGGGGGGGGGGGGGGGTACTTAAACAATGAACATTTGTGTAATACAATATCTGCAGGATAGGAGCCAGGCCTATCAGTTTATTGTTGACCGTATAGGCTGAAAGAGCAGCCATGATGAAATAGCTCTTTCAGTGCCACTTAAAAACAGCAGATTAACATTCAAGAAGGGCTGCCAGTACAGAGACCAGACTATGTTTTCTTTCTCCTGTAATCTAAACCATCCTCTGGGGTGTGATGTGTGCGTGCACATGCTCCTACAGACAGATAAAAGACATTTTTAGGTGCTTCTGTGCTTGACTTTGGCCCAGTATCAGCTCGATGCTGATTCAAATTCTGGACCTGCCTTCTCGTCCACAGAAGATCAAGAGAGATTTATGGAGCTCTTCTGAAGGTGAAACAGTTTCAGTAGAGCAGATCAAAGTTGATGGTAGAAAAATAAAATGGGGGAAAGATACCAGGGAAGAAAACAATAGACTGGCAAGATATTTAAAGTCTGATTCTCCAGTACCTTTATGTTCTGAAGACTGAGGACGAAAGCTGCACTTACATATGCCATACATTAACTACTAATGTTCATAAGGGCTATCATGTTGTTTAATGGAGGGAATCTGTTCCTTTCACAAACCCTTTTCTCAGCAGACATTATGATTTGTCATAGCGAGAAATCCACAGGTGTATAGCGTTGATGATGGCTGTGTTCCATTCGGATGTCTCAGTAAGCCTGAACAGTGAACCTCTGTGGTCCTAAAATTTGACTCCTCAATATCATGCAGTCATTGTTATATGTGCTTTTCTTATGTGTTGTCAAAATATCTATTGAAATTAGGCACTTTTCACAAGTGATGGAGTGATGCAATATAAGGCCTAAGGAGACTGAATGAAACACCTACGGGACATTGCAGGGCCTTTAAGACACATCATCAAATAATCTCATTTGATAAAGAACATGAACAACCAAAATTTTGTAAAAAAAAATGTTTTGTTAAGTGGTGCCAGTCTGTAATGTGATATGTGTTCACTATATTTAAAAACTCTTAAACTCTAAAATGTAAAAAAGTAGCAGTAATCCTGTATACAAAATACAGAAATAATATTTCCGTATTTTGTTTACAGGATTACTTCTACTACCTGTATATTATTCATTTATATATTGTAGACGGTGAATTCAATTTAGATTTATTATCACATATGCAATTATGATTCACCACAACTAAAGAATGAGCCATGAAAGTGTGATTATATCATTTTGCTGCATCGGAAATATCAAGGTGGTATTATTTATACTCAATGCCCATGACATTTTGTGTCCCTGCCAAGTGCCGACCTGCCTCACTCACACACAAACACAGTGTTGATACTTTTGTGCTTCACCGTTGCCATGGCTACACTAGGTTTCCCCATTAGGAGCTTGGTCTTATACAATACGTCTGCATTTGCCTGAAGCGAGTTTTACACAGTGAGGGTTTTGGTTTACTATTTTGGAGCCGAAAAATATGTTTATTATCATCCCTCTGTCATTCTTCTCCTTACTGTTTGGTTTTTAGTGTGTTCTACAGTGAAGATATAACTGAAGCGCAGTGACAAGATGCAGGAAAATGAAGAGACACATGAGATAAACACTTGCAGGCACAATTTACTGTAAGTTTTGAAGCAAATACTGTTAGTCCATTCAGCTACTGATTGTCTCTTCCATCCTTTGATTAATTAGGTGTGTTGTATGTCTGACTAGAGGAGGAATAAAAATACCCAGATTATTTTCCCAGATTCAACTTTGAATACATTCTACAAGCAAAAATAACTATGGCTCTACATGGTTTGTTAATGATTCTTCAGGTCTGGATGCTGACCTGTGTTCACCCAGCGTTTGTTGTATAATGATGGGGATTACCTCATTCTGATCATTAACAGTTGACAGTTGATGTTAAGATTTATGCAAACATAGAGATCAATATTATAGGACTAACAAATCATGTTGTCGAGGGTTGGTTCTTTGTACTCAAAAGACATTTCAATTAAAAGATTTAATATAGAAATGATTGCACCGTTCTTGAAGCCCTGGAAACAGAATTTTTGGCCTAATGATTGGATGGCACAGTTACGACTGCTGTTATCCAGATGTTTACATGACGTGAAACCGTCTCCCTCAACTCCTGACTGCGGTTGACCCCCATCCCAAGCACCTCATGTGCCCCAGCCTCAGCTCCCTTCCCCCAATATTTTCCCGTGGCAGGCATGGTTGTCTAATTAAAGCGCTAGAAGAGCACTCACTCTTGACATGCCCTCAGGGTGTGCCATACGGGGCGCATGGGCACGAAGGGGGGGTTAGATCTGGTGAAGGTGAACAGTGTGGAAGAATTTTCTAGGTGGGGGGGAGTCATTATTTGGTGGATCATGGGAAAGGGGACCAGGGAAGGCTTATTTACCTCACACATGGGGGTTCGACTTATCATTCCGGCAGACCTGAACTCAAGCACTGGTGTGTGTGTGTGTGTGTGTGTGTGTGTGTGTGTGTGTGTGTGTGTGTGTGTGTGTGCGTGCGTGCGTGCGTGCGTGCGTGTGTGTGTGTGTAAACCCCTGCTCACCACTCTGCACTTGGGAACGAGATAAAACGCTTAGTATACACAGCACACACTGACACACATTCGTACACCAATTCGCATGTACATCATCACGCATGGATGCCCTCAGCTGCAAACATAGAACTCACAGACAGACACACACATGAACAGATAATGGGTACAATTAACAGTAACACACCATTGAGACAAAGAAACTTGGATGAATGGCAGCAATAACTGCAGGAATAAATGGATTTAATTTGATAAAATCACATGAAGAATCGTATTTATTGAATATTTAATGGTCAGGGCATTATGTACTGTATGCTAATCCAGCTAGATATGGTTAGTATAAATGTGAGTCAGTCCTCAGGGTTTGAAGCTATAAAAAAGGCTTTCTGGTGATATCCAAAGCACACAGACAAAAACAGCCTGAGAGAGCTGCTTTGCTGTCTGAACTTGTCACATCAGAAAAGCTTTGCACTGAGCAATGAGACAGAGAGGGGCCGATTGATTGAAAGAAACTTCACTTATAATAATAAATCTGGTACTATCAGAGAAATTCAGCTTTGATTTTTCTTTTGTTATTTTTGTCCCGGCTGCTTTCGCTTTCCGTCTTCTTTCTTTCTTTCTTTCATTCTTTTTTAGGCAGAACAGAATGTATAGCTATTCAGACACATGTAAAAAAAGAATAAGAAATAAAAGCTTACTTAATAACATGATATGCTCACGGCCAAAAAATAGCACAACAAATAACCCCCTGTAAAACCACAACTTGCCTTCTTTACATTTGGTTCTAAAGCAATGGAGATATTAGGCCAAATGCATTTATTTTTTAGCTCTAATGTTGACCTTAGGACAGAGCCAGGCTAGGTCTTACACCCTGCTTCCAATATTTATGCTAAGCTAAGTTAACCTGATGCTAGCCGAGTTATATGGAACCTTGAGTCCGGAATAAAGTATTCATTCATTCATGAGAGTGGTGTCGATTATCTCATCCATCTGTGTGAAAGGAAAAACAGTTTAAAGTACAGCGATTGTGCAGACATACTTGAGGTTGGGAAATCATAGAGAAAAACAATATGTGGAGGGACATAGTGGCAATGTCTGCAGCACAGAGAGGCAGATGCCAATATGGGACATTGGGGAATGTCGCTCCTTACCCAGCTGAGCCTTTGACATACAATCCTATTTTCCATCCAGCCACACGAGTTATGAGTCTGTCAGAGCAGCTGTGGCAAGGCTCACTGTTTTAGTGTGTGTGTGTGTGTGTGTGTGTGTGTGTGTGTGTGTGTGTGTGTGTGTTGGCATATAAGGGAATGTAACCTATATGTCAGTCTGCAGATAGCTCATCAGTAACCAAGCAGCATACTGTAGCTTTGCAAACCCTCAACCCTCTCATCAACCCCCCTTTTTCTTCCTTCTCTACCACTGCGGTGCTGCAATGGTCTGATAGGTTGTGTGTGTGTGTGTGTGTGTTTTTTTATACGTGTGTCTGCGCTGCCATGTCTGATAGATGATGTGCTTATCTGGTAATGAGCCCCACTGCACTGCAACCATTTTACCAATCCCCCCCGAGAGGGTTTCAGATGGCAGCACTCTCTCCTAAATCATCCTCCCTCTGGATCCTGTTCCTGAACCGTCTCACGGTCTCTGCTGCGGGCACCTGTCCATCCAGGGAGGAAGGGACAAAGGTCTAGATAGATTGCACAGGTCACCTCCTGCCGACCTGTTCATTAGTTTACATCAAATATGTCAGTGCCATACAAGTGTCATTGTTGGGTTGCACAATTTTCAAACATTGGCTGATTCTTTCAAATAATCCTGGACAGAAGGGTAATTCTATCAATAAATCAGCAGTCTGGCCCCTTGTGTCCTTCCTGTGACTTCAATTTTTATTGTGTCTTTATGTAGGCTATATTTGAGTAAAAAACAATACAGTAGGCTATATAAAACAAGACACAATCATGCAACATTTAATTATAAAATAAACGCAACAATACAATGCACAATGTGAGTCCTAAAGGGCTGTACAGTGAATTTATTTTAAAGGAAGGATTCAACATTTTGGAAAATACAAATGATAAGATCGATACCAATCATATCTGTCGGGTAAGTAGGCCAATGTGCCAATAAATACTAAAATTGTCATTTTAACACTTTGATGTTTGTACGAATGAAACAAACAAGTTAAAGAATGTTAATTTGCTAGTTAAGCGGATTGTGTTACTCTTAGACCGAACAAGGCTAGCTCCTCCCTGTTTCCAGGCTTAAGTCCAGAACTATCTCTTTAAATGTAGTCTGCAACAAAGACAGCACAACAACTTCAATAGTTTAATCTTCCTCATTGAAGGGTCAGGCTCAGTACACCTTGTTGGAGGATTATCTGATGAAGAGACATGTAATGACCATGGGCCAATTTTTGATAAATGTGTGTTTGAAGCCTATCTGTGTAAGAGAGAGACGGGGAGACGGAGAAACTGTAGACAAAGATAAGAGAGAGGCTGGCAGCCATGTTTATCCAAAAGTAGTCCACTGGTCCATTTCCAGCTGTAGAAAATCAATGCTGGAGCAGACAAGAGATTGGTGACGCAGAGTATATTCTCACAATTTCCCTTGTCACCTATATACTGTACAAAGTTTAACGGATGAGGAGGTCCTCAGTCTCTGCTGTATCCTGTGTGTGTGATAGTTTAGGAATGGCAAACATTCAGCTTCATCCATGTCATGTTGTCAGTGAGCAGAGTGTGACAGCAGGACGTGGCCTATCCTGATAAGAGTTGATATCTGTCGACTGAAAGACTAAGCAAATATAGCAATGGAGGTCAGGGAGGATGGTTGGTTACATAAAGAAAATCAGTAGACAAAGGAAATGGCAAAGACAGCAATATCAGAGGGAAATGCTCAAGTATTAATATTGTTGGTGTACCTTGTTCAGACTGTCAAATTCAAACTAGCTTGGTAGCTTGTAATTGTAAGACCTTAGGAAGGACTTCCAGTTGAGTTGAGGATTCATTAATATGGGTTGCTTCAGCAGCAAAACAATCTTATCCAACAACAAATCCACTTTTATCAAACAAAAGTATTAAAAGTGGCAAGCTCGCAAAACGAGTCATGTATACAACATGACGAATGTGGCATTGAACATGTGCGTGTTAGTGTGTGTGTTGGGGACGATGAGGCTCGATTATTATCATCATCTCATTGTAAGCCAAACAGACCTTTGGGACTGAATGAAAGAGTTCAGTTTGATATCCAGAAATCTGTTTGATACAAAACTGACTGTACTCAATTTTAAAATTGAGTTAAAACTATTTTCATTATCATTATTGTGTAGAGCTATATTATACTGTTAAAGCAATAGAATAATGTAGGAGCATTGAATTTGCTGAAATTAGACTAATGCACTTTTTTCAAAAAGGTTCATATAACTGCTTGACAAATCTCAATAATCTAAATGAACATTAATTACATTTATTCATCCACTAACAATCTACTGGGTTATAGGCAGAAATAAACACTGACTTGTAAATCAAATCCACATTTTTATTTATTTAAATAAAGATTTAAAGAAAGTATGACAAACAACAAATACAGAATTCAATCAATATTTAAAGCCGTCATGGGCAACGTGACACCAACATTTTCTTTTGCCTCAGTAACTTTCTTTTTGGGCATTTTTTAATAAAACAGTTTCATGAGGAAACTGATGTACAACAATGAAAGTCTGTCTGTCAAAAAAACAAACAAACAAAACATGTAAAATGACGCCTGTGTAGGATAGCACAATGCACCAACTGGGAATGAGAAGTGAAAAAATCGCAGAGCTACAGGGCGATGTTTTCAGACGGCATGCTGTTTCCAACAACCCACTCATGGCTGCGACCAGCGTGGAGCCTTTAAGGCCACGCAGAGATCACAAGCCATCCCCCGCTCGCTCCCTACAAACATCCACCCGTCATCTCATCAGTGGCTTCTCCCCTAATGCTACAAATAAAAAAGGTGAGGCACCCTCTCAGAGAGCCATCCCTTATCTCTCCGTGAGGCAGGAACCCCGCTCAGGCCTGATCCCCTGCTCGCACTGTTGCTAGGCAACGCGTTAAATTCCTGGTGCTTCTGTACATCCAGAGGACTCGGGGCTTCCCGGTGCAGACCCACTAATCATCAAGTCCTCCATTAGCTGAGCTGTCAACAGCCGCTAAGGCCAGAAGACTCAAGTGAATACAAGAACGACAGTGACCAAAACACCAAAGACAGCCACACAAGACAGACAGCAAGTTAAAGTCCTCTGGGGGGAGAAACAGCTACAGTATAATAACTGGAAAATGTCAAGAATACTTTTCAGGGAAGTTGCAAAAAATTAAATCAAGATATTTTTAAAGAATTAAAAGATGGTAGGAAAACCAAAAATGATTCTCCAGACAGGACCAGCCTGTTGGTGTGAATACGCTAAACCTTCACAAATATTCACAGGGACATTTAGTGTAGAGGCAGCTATCCAGGCTCTCCAGAGGTTAAAATGGAGCACTATTTTAAATATTCATAAGGAGAAATAGATATTTCTGACTTATTTTGGAACATTAAGATAAGAAACCTTTGTTTTACCAAAAACTGGGACATTTAGTGTTGATGCAGCTATCCAGAGGTCAATATGGAGGATTATTTCTAATAGGTTTTTCATAAAGAATTTAAAACAAAAAGATTTCCGAGATTTGTAGAGATAGGAGAAATATTTTTTAGCTTGAACACTGGTATCGAAAACACTGCTATTCATTAAGCAGGAAACGGTAAGATTCCGCATCATTAATGTAACATCCCGCCTTGTGGTTTTATAACACTGAATAACTTGGACTCCTGTGGTGACAGAAACGTGCTCAGAGCATCTTTACATAGCTCTGGCTTTTGTGTTTTTCTCTTTGTCACAACATGTCCGCCCTAGACTCCTTGGTGGCTCATCATGCGAGTGCTGAGTCACATTGCGTTCGTCCTCCCACTGTCTTTTGCAAGGGAACGCTCTTGCTTGCCAAGTCCCTCCCTTTTCTCCCCATGTTTTGTTTCTCCACTGTCAGCTTTAATTTACAAATTGAATACTGCAAGGGAGTCAGCGGGGGAGAAAAATTCATTCAAGCCGCATTTTCTGTAGATACCCCTTCTTGTCACTGTCAAGATTTTAAGTTTAATGTCGTCACTCTTCCTTTATCATGACCTTAAGGAGACATTTAGATAGAGAGATGGATGGGAGAGGGCGCCGCCATCAGAATTTCAATCGTGTCTCATCAGAGTAATGCTGTGTTTACAACCACTTCCCCTGTATAAAAGACGAGGTACTGGCCTTGAATCTCTCACCGCAACCTTTACGTGAGGAATCTACATCTTAAGAGCATCTGTTTATTTTTCCCTTTGTACGGGTGTATATTTATTTAATTGATCAGACAATATTTTTCACAAATCTAGCACTTTTTCACATCTCTGCAGTGGGTGCTGGTGACAAGTCACAAGTCAGAGTTGAATACCGAGAGTGTAGAAAACTTTTTTCTGAGTGGTCGAGTTTTCAGGAGGATTCTGCAAAGGAGAGAGATGCTAGAAAAACTCCACATCATCACTCTTTCCCTTGCACACCCTGAAACCCTGCTGAACATTCTGCAGGCCGCTTGTCCTTGCTCTCTTATTCTTTTTCCCCCTCTCTCTCTCTCTCTCTCCAACATAAACTCAGCAGTTTTCACATGATGGAGCAGCTCTTGTTCTTGTCCTTGCTGAAGGAGAGGAGCTCTGTCTTGCTGGGCAGGTGCAGGAGTCTCTTGGAGAGTCTGCGCACAGGGCTCGGTTTGTTGGCGGGCTGGAGTTTGTTCATGCAGGCAAGAGCCGCCGTACGGAATACGCTGTGGATGCTCTTCTCTGACGTGAAGGCTGAGCACTCCAGGTAAACCTCCGCTCCAAGATGCTTGGCCAAGGACAAACCCTATGATGAACAAAGGAAACAGAGTAAGCTACAAAAAGGGTTTTTTCTACGAGTGCCCAGTTTAGAAAGGAGACGGACAGACAGACACTAGTGCCTTGTTTCCCCTGAGCAGTAGCCTACAGTACTGTTTGGTACGAAAATCCTATGATCTGGCATGCGTTTCCACTGAAAACAGTACCCTTACTTGGTAGGCGATTAGGCAGGGTATAAGCGGGATGGGGATAGCCGCGCCCAGAGCCTTTGAACAGCACTGGACGCGGCAGCTAACTAACTGTCGTGACATCATAGCAGCGGGAGGACACAGTGTAGCCCGGCAATACATTCAATGAAGAGGAAGAATGCAACATAGTAAACAAAGAGCTGCACGCCCTAACCCTAACCCTTTCTCTGCACACACAATTATTCATTATTTCCGAGGAGATTACACTGCGGTTTATCTCTTGCACGGAAATGACGATTCTGTCCACCAATCAACGGACTGCAGTGTGTAGCTCCATCCTTTTGTGACCCTTTACGACTGCTTGGTACCACTCAAGGATGACAAAAATCAGAAGGGCTATGTACTCTTCCCAACTTTTGAGAGTGGAAACGCAAATAAATGTGTGCCATACCATAGTGAACTGAATTCCTACCGCTCAGTTAAAACGAGGCTTAGGAGGAAGAAAGCGTAATCGTGGAACAAACCTGTTCATGGGAGACTGGAGTCTGTTTCTGATTGGACAGTTCCATGCGCGTACATACGTCTGTGCGCAGGTCTGTCTTGCAGCCTATTAGTAGGACCCGTGTGCTGGGGCAGAAGTCCTGGATCTCAGCTTTCCACTGCAAGGAGAACAGAAACCGGTGTCAAGTAGTAGCACATCTTGCAACATATAAAGAGTGACAATGGGGAAAGGGCAAGTTTATTCAATAAGTAAAAATAAGTTGTATGATTGTGGTATTGTCAGCCTGTCATGTTCAAACTGCAAGTAGTTCATAATATTACCTTCTTCAGTGCACTGTCTACCGTGTCTGGTCGGCTGATGTCAAAGCACAAGAGCACTGCATCTGAGTCGCTGTAGCAGAGAGGTCTGACGTTGTCGTAGTACGGAGAACCTAAAGAGACAGAGTACAATCAGTGTGTGTTCTCAGAATCAACAGCTTACAGTTTTAGGAACATGAAAATGCCACAGGGAGGATATTTTCTATAGTCCTCCCAATCTCTTTTTTCTATGGTCCTACGGGCTACCTTGATTTCCAACTGACCAAAAAAAAATTATGATTTTTTTTTTTTTTTGTGCTAGCAAGCGCGATGTGTGCTTGTGTATGGTCATATCTGCGCGAAAGGCCGCGATTTGCAGTAAATGATTGTCCACATGTGTCTCCAAGTGTCTCTTTAGGCTATTTAAAAAGAAATCAAGCAAGTAGACTAATAATAACATTAATTAATTATTGGTTATCGCATCACAGAAGGCCTATTGGCCTATAATAATAAAAAAACACCACCATTTTTTGAATGAGATGCAAACCTCAGTGAATCATTTGCTCTTGTTTCTCTGTCCTGAGATTCACACAGACTGAGCAGTCTTGTTTAAATATTACAAATTGAGCTAATAAACTGATTTTTTTTTGCTGCAGAAGTTATCACAGCTAATTTTTGTTATCTAACTTGATAATAAGGTGATTGTATGCAGAATGCTTGTGCCAGAAACTCATACAGTGGTTTTGTACAGATAAATAAATAAGTAAATATTAGCAGGTTCTCAATAGTATTTCAATTGGGGGGGCGCGAAAAAATTTCTGTCCCCTAGGGGGGGCATGACAGAAAATAATTGAGAACCACTGCACTAAGCTCAACGCCTTCCAAAAGAGAAGAAGAATTTTTCCAGTTATGTAAACTAATAAGCTCACTGAATCACCCATCACTTTTTCTTCTCATTATTACTCAATAGCAAACCTAAGTTACCAAACTTTTGTTCAAGAAAAACAGACCAACAAGATGTCCCGTAAAGATAAATCAACATTACTCCATATACTCTTTCCATGGGATACTGTTTAGCTTGCAAGTTTAGTATCAAAAGTACAAAATCAAAGACACTACGTCTGAGAACAATTTTAATCTATTATGTCTGTGTTAAAATGTAATCTATTTCCTTATCATATAGAAAATAGCTGGCTCATTGAAACATATTCATCTTGAAGCAGAAGTTTGACATTTTGCAGCACACTTTTGTTTGCTTTTAGTGGGTAGTTAAGAGGAAAGGTAAGATAGGCTACCACCAAATATGAAGCACAGCAGCCGGTTAGTTAAGCTTATCTCAGCTTTGTTTATCACAAACTCTGAAAACAGGAAAAAGACGCTAGCCTGGCTCTGTCCAAAAGTTAAAAAAAGCACAACAGCAATTCACCTTTTTATGTGCGGTTATGTGGTAAATCTGGTCAAATTCATAACTTAAACAGCATCTTTACACTTGGTACCAGTGCACAAAGCCATGCTAGCAGTTTCCAGTATCTTTGTTAAGCTAAGCCAAATGAAAATTGGCATCTTCTGTGGTGTGTAAGATTACTGAAGGACTTTGTTAAGACCATCCATTGTTTCAAAAGTCAAATATTGTGAACTGTTGCACTGTATTTTAAAACATTGTCAAATGTATGCAGAAATCTGGAGGTAATATTTGAGGTGCTTCTTCACTGCATGAAATATCCTTGCTTTGATACTGTCGTCGTTTTTAGTGAAGCTAAAGCTAAACTCTGGAGAATCTGCACATGCTTTGTTGACGTACTGCATAACAGATGACATGGGGGTTAGGTCAGCAGAGAAGGACCTGACAGATAAGTGCCAGGCAAAAAGTCACTAATGTTGACACAGGCTCTATCTGGACTGAAATACTGAAGATGCACCTTCTGATATTTATGATGACATGATGAAAGCACATTCTGACACTTCACCCAAATACGTTATTGACCAGTAGGAACTTTTAATTTCCCCATATTTTAAAAATTCTTACGTACACTAGGCATGCCCTCTGTTGTCCCATAAACAAAACACCTTAGTTAAAAGAATGCGAATAATGGTGTGAAGGATTTCCCGCTACGTTTCCATGAACATTACAGCTTCCCAGCTATAAGTAGAAAATATTTCACAGGAAGGCCCCGGTGCTATAAACAGACTGGAAGGATGTCCGCCCTCTATTGTCTTCCCCATGCCACCTAGTCGCTCCCCACACAACAACGGTAAGATTAAATTTCCTACTCCTTTCCTCAGGGGCCAAATGTGAACCAGAAGATTTCCTTGCAAATATAAAAAGAGGGTTTAATTAAGTCCGGAATAGATATTTCCGTCTAGCTTCTACCGAAAATAACTTTCTCCTCCTGAGGCACTGCTGAAACATTTCTGCAATACCATTACCACCAAGAAGCACTACCATTCAAAAAGCTGAATCTTTGACCTAATTTTAGAAAGTAGGAGATCTTATACAACTAAAAGCTTTTTTTGTGGGAATCACAGCAGCAGTCATATAACTATCCACGGGTGATGTAAGGCTTGAGAGAGAGGAGGCAGAGAGATCTAAAGAGCACCCACCGCCTCCCACACATTAACAGCCCCCTGCCTGGACACACTAACACAAACACAAACAAACACACACACAAAAACCCTTTCAGTTGAACAAACATTATGCATTAAAACTGTGTCCCCCTGCTCTCAAAGAAGGAACGTGAATGAAAGGAGTTGGACTCTTCATCCAAAAGAGAAGATAAGACCGGGTAAATCTTGATCAAAGATGCAACATAAACTGGAAAAAGTTGATTCTGCGCCTTTTTTTCACTGTGAGAAAGTTTGTGTCA
The DNA here is from genome assembly GCF_949987685.1 of Ammodytes marinus. Classification (NCBI taxonomy): domain Eukaryota; kingdom Metazoa; phylum Chordata; class Actinopteri; order Uranoscopiformes; family Ammodytidae; genus Ammodytes; species Ammodytes marinus. The sequence goes on along the minus strand of NC_137211.1, from coordinate 19,007,903 downwards.
CACAAAGTTAAAGTCTAGAAAATAATATTATGCTAGCGAAACACCCTGAAGCAGGGTTATCATGGATTAAACAATTAGCTTCAGCTTCTTTATTTGCTGCCTTTTCTCTATCTTATGCTACTGTAAACTGCATTTATTTGGACTGTTCTGGTTGAACAAAACAAAATATTTAAGATGTAAATTTTTGCTTTCAAAAATGTTTTTATTTTTCAAAATTCTATTACAATGGTTTTGTCGATTAATGGAGGAAATTTGCTAATGAATCATTAGAAATAATGTTGCAGCCATTAATAAATAAATGTAAATAAATAGTAAAGCTTCAGAATGGTAAGAAACCTACAGAGTGAAAGGATCTGTCTATGTGTGTGTGTATTGCAAATGTAGATAGGTCTTATGCAATGTTTTATCTGGAAAGATACTGTCCAGAAAGTTTTTCCTTCGTGGGAGATAAACACACAAACCTACATAAGTTCAGTTCTGGTCTAAGTTGCATAAGAGCTTATTTTCTCTTTTTTTTTTTAGGCAGCGAACACCATAAGGCAGTGAGGAGGTTGTGCATATATTTTTCGCTCAGTCTCCCTCACTTGTGCCTTCTGTTCACAGCCCCACACAAACACTCACTTGCCCAAAGACTTCCACCCCCTGCGTGGACAAGGCATCCCCCTGTCCCCCAGTGAAACAAGCCGTCCACAGGCCAACTGGCACTGCTCTACTTCCTCTGAGCACAATGTGGTTATGAAATGAATCTATACTGGGGTGGACGGCTATTGTTATTGATCCTATTTAAATAACTTTGCTATAGGTTTAAGGTCATTAAGTCAGAAGCCCCACACAACTTTAACATAAATTGTTGAACATTTTTAGACATTTTGGATCCAAAAACCAAGAGAAGTGACACTTGTGCAACAAAATACAATAATAATTTTCTTTATTGTGTAATATGCTGATTACTTATATATATTCTCCATTAATCTATCTACAGTTTTCATAGAGGTCATGGTGATAAACAGTCCAAAACCCAAAGATGATCAGTTTACAGTGATTTAAAACCGAGTGATATTTTTTCCTCTTTTTTATACACACTGAATGTACACTACAGCATTTTTGTTTGTGGTTACGTCTTAAAAACTGATCAATAAAAAGTTTGAAAAAATAAAAAAGAGAAATGCATCAGATCCTCACATTTAAGAGGCTGGAACCTGCAGTCTTACTTATCAAAAACTCTATTTACCAAAATAGCTGCAGACCGATCGCCTTATTGATTATAGGTGCACAAGTACACGAGACAAAGACACTTCCATGTACCTTAATTAAAAAATATCAAATAAAAACCATGATAAAGGTCGCACATCCCACTCTTGCATGGACTTTAAAGAAACGTTGAATAATCCAGAAGTTATTTAAAACAATTAAAATAAAACTCTGATAACATTGAAGTAACAATTGAATGTTCAAAATCGTATAGATCAGACTGATATGACCCATGAGTTTAAAGTCAAACCAGTAATCATAACTAAAGGATTGCTGACTGTCTGGGTATAGGCCTACATGCACGGCAGAACGTCACAGGGCTGCAACATTGCGGCCAATCCTGGCAGACGTGTTGCTCAGGCCATTGTCCTGCATCAGTCCACTCAAGGAAGATCTCTAGTCTGATTTCACACCAGTGAAAAGCTGCTTAACTGCATCAAAACAGGATATACAGATAGTGACGTCTGCGTAAACAGCAACAGCACTGTTTGTAAGGTTCATTTACAGTTGTTACCTGACTCGGAGACGGCTGTCTTGTTGGGTGGGTTAACAAATTCCACATATCAAAGCCATGAATACAGTCCTGAAATCAACACCCTCACACATTGCTCAAGCACAAACATTGACTGTGAAAACTAAGGGGGAGGGATTATTTATTTTATTTTAATTGGCAGTGATTCAAAGACAGAGGAGGGATGAGATAAAAAAAAAACCTTTTACCCAGTGTCCTGTTTCAACAAACTGTGGGTAAGTTGAAAACAAATAAAGATAAATAACCCTCACCTGATGTGTCCCAAAGGCTGAGCTCAACACGCTGGTCTTCAAGCTCCAGACAGGCTGTGTAGTTCTCAAACACAGTCGGGACATACGTCTAGAAATGGAAAATAAAGGAGAAAGGGCTAGATTGAAATTTACCTAATTCATAATTTGGAGGGTAAAATGTAAAAAACAAAAACAAATGTCCAATACAAGTCACCAGAGATGGAATTACTGCAGCAAGAAGTAAATAAAAAAAAATAAAAAATATATCTTCATATTTGTGAAGCACTGTTACTTTAAATGCTTTACTGTATACTTCCCAATCTCAAATCCTATAGTCACATATCTTCAATAGGACAACTCTAGGGACCTACTATAAGTTAATATATGGCACCAACGGAGTTTAACACATTATAATCAGCTGTATTTTAATTTGTTTTTCTTACACACACACACATATAGGCTACAGCAAGGATTAAAAAAAAGCAAGCAAGAAAGGGAAAATCAACATTTAACAACTATGTAGGCTACAGATACAAACATGTATTAGCCTAAGAGTTTATAAAACAATGACATTTGTAAATAATAAGACAAGAGAGCAAAGAGTGCTGGAATAATATTGAATGGTGCATGTTACAGGTTTGATATGAACATGTAAGAATAAATAAATGTTAATAAAAAATTTGTTTTTTTATTCTTCATCGGGGGGGAGGGGGGGTAGGCTATTAACAATGCACAAACATGATTTGTAATTTAAATTATGTATTTATTATTTTGATTCAGAATAAGAAAGCATAAACAACCCATAGCTTTGTTAATTGAGCTCGTACCTCTGGATAGCAGTCCTTTGCCAGGACTTGTAACATCGCTGTTTTACCGCATTGGACGTCCCCGACCAGCACGAGTTTACACCTCGCGACAAACGGCTGCACGAGACGTCTTTCCTTCATGGTGGGGATGAAGACTTTGTAGAGAAGAAGGTTAATGACGGTAAAGTTGAGTAAATCCTCTCGGTTACAGGCAATGTTACTTCTGTCCTTATAGGGAGAGTGAGGCAGACAAGACAGAGTGAGTAGTATTCAATGAGGGAATCACTGCGGAACTTTATGTTGTCGCGCTAACCAATGAGCGAGTAGGGCTCGAGACAGGGGGGAGGAGTAGGCCAGTGCACGAGGTTATGTGTTGGGAATGATGGATGGGTTACTGCAGGGCCATATAGTCTACCCGGGATTTTAGAAATTCTGATATCATTTTTTAGTGCAACAAAGTAGCCTACTTTTCTCAAGAACTGCACCTACGTCCAAATTCAAGGTAGTCTGCATGTGATACATTTGTCTAATAACTTTCATAACTAGGCCTATATTTTTCACTATACAGATTCAATTCATCAATATAAAAATGTAATCTACAAGAATTCTGATGTATTGTTATAGAATACCCCCGGTGTGGTGTGAGTTGTGCCTTTGGAGAGAATATCATGGGGTAAATTGTGCCATTGATATATATCTCATAAACTGTAATGCAAGACAAATCCATTAGACAATCAGTTATTTAAGGTTTGTTTAAAGTAAATAAAGTAAATATTTTACAAAGATTGAAGGACAATTTTCTTAAACAAGGCCTAGCAGATCTAATGGTTTTACCTGCAAAGCTCACAATGACAAAGTCACCATCATCATCTTTCTGGTCATCTGAACTCTCATCAGTGGTGTCGTTAAGTGGAATGGAGATGTAAGTCTCTTCTGAGCTACTGTAGACAATCACTTTCTTTTGGTGAGCAGCGTATACAGTCATGCCAATGGCACAACTCTCAAAAATCACTAGCTGCTCCGCCCTTGTAGAACCAACTGCCACCTGGAATATGCGATTCCCCCTCCATTTCTGCCTTAAAATCAAGGCTCAAAACCCATCTGTACACCCTGGTTTTTCCTCCCCATTAACTATCTTACCTCTGCACTATATCTTTGTTTATATGTGGATGTCTGGGCTTTATGACTTTTATTTTTGTTGTTATTTTACCTTTTTTACCTACTGAATGCACTATGTACAGCACTTTGGCCAGTGCAAACTGTTATACATGTGCTTTTATAAATACATTTTACTTACTTACTTACTTACTTACTTACTTATGACTTACCCCAGGCCCTCTGGCACAAATCACCCCAAACCCAGAATTTTGGATAGCAGTTTAGGGCTGACATCGTGCTAACAATATAGACACAAAGTGTAGAATACTAAAGCACTAAAACATGTGTCAAATGTTTTCAAACATGTCTATAATTGTTCAGACACAATAATCAATAAACCTTGATCATGGAAATTTTACTTTTTTGAAAGGCAAAAAACTGTTTTTTGAGCTTAAATGTGCTTATATCTTATTCCATGTTTCTCCCTTCTTTACAGGATGAGTCAAATGGATGGCTCTTCTTAAATATGTGGTCACATTTCCAATTTCTTCTATGGTTTTCTAGAAACAAGGGGTGGCACAACTTCCCCACTGGCACAACTCACCCCACTCTCCCCTATATGATGTCGCCCCACCTTTTCCAGCTGTTCACGATTTTACCCATAATCAACTAAATATTTATTTCTTAAAATGGAAAGAGAATTTACAACCTACAACCTCATATGAAAATTTGATTAATCTTATTGTTTTTAGCATTGTTTTTGTCTTTTTCTGTGCAGGTGTGTGAATATAATCAAGAGGCCAGCAGTCATCAGCAGACTATCTTTTATCTGACCTGGTTGTGTGTGTGTAAGTACAGAGTTCATTGTGAGGTAAATTTCGACTAAACATCTCTCTAATGTCTTTTTTAGTATTTTGTGTCCACCATGTTAGGGTGCATGCAATAATATTTACATGAAACATAGCATGGTTGTATTTGCTATGTGTATATAACACCATACAGGGCCAGGCGTTTCCTACCATTAAAAAAGTTGACAGATGGCTTCATCAGTCTGAAGTATAACAGTGACAGTGTCATCCATTTAGAGAGGAAGTGGAGCATGGACTAGATCTGCTGAACATTCATGGAAACAACTGCTCAACTGTCACAGACGGCTCTTTGATGTTTGACATTAATGTATAGCGTGAAACACCTGCTGCCGTGCAGAGAAAAAAACTGGTAAACCTTGTCCCTGTCCATCTTGCTCACTGACATTCTATGGGATGTTTTTTTTAACCTTTATTTATACAGGTAAATCCTTTTGAGACGGAAGACTCTTTTTCAAGGGAGACCTGCTTTCCTTTCCCACGTTACCATTCACACACACATAGCAGCAGCTAACTATCGACATTCACACGAGGCAAGGTGGGTGAAGTGTCTTGCCCAAGGACACAACAACCATGACACAGGTGGCAGGGCGGGGATCGAACCTCCAACCCTTTGATCATCAGCCGACCCGCTCTACCACCTGAGCCACAGTCGCCGGATGTGTTCCGCCCCCCACTAATAACCAACACAAACACTAACCTACTTTGACTTTAGTCAAGTCAAGTCAACCATATTGTCAATTTCTGCAGTATGTGCCAGACATACAGAGGAATAAAAAAAATAAGTTTCTTTTCGACCCACGGTGCAATAAGTATATAAGGACAAAATAAGATAAGTATATTTAAATAAATTGGAGCAACTCCTTCATGTGCCATTTCTCCCTTTTACTGGTTGGAGGTTGGCACATGTTCTCCTTTAAGGTGCTGCGAGGAACTTTATGTTTTTGTTCATTCTTGCACCCCCTTTGGACCAACGTGGTAGTGTTTTTACTATGCCAGCTATTGTTCCAGGGTGAGTAACCCATTACAAAGGCATTAAGAAAAACTATAAAAAATAAAAATAACATTCTTTGCACTGATGATCTCGTTTGCTGTAACAGGTAATTTATGATCACCAGAGGAACAATTTGACTGTTTAAAGATATTTAAAAGTTACTCATAGCACCTTTTAAACAACTGTCTCCATCCTTCCTTCAATTCACTTAAAGATCAATAATTACTCCCTGGTCCACATCAGGACGTAACAAATGGTCTTAAAGTATCTCTGTGCACAGATTGGAGAATTTCCAAATGTGGAGGCTTAAATGTGGTTCACATACGATCTTTTACATTTAAACTTTGTTTTTGTAAGTATAATTTGTTATTTGAAACATATATATATACAAATATTCAAATGTTTTGTTTATCACAGTTTTCATTAATTGAAACAAGAGTCATTTAATAAAACTGAGGTTGATACATAAAGAACAATGCAGTGGGTAGCTCTTGAATGTCAGCAATGCATGGATGTGTGGCATGGCATGTGTAATGTGCAGGTATTGTTGGTAAAAATATGGTGCAATATGTATATTGTATAGCCTAAGATCTCAGGAGAGCTTACTCAGCTGACGGCCCTCCCATGTCAGCCAATTGTCCACTGAGGTTGGCAAGGACAAATTCCAAGACAGTTGGTGGGGGACATTGATAAAGGTCTCACCTTGACATATATACAACACAAAATAGCCTGCAGGCTGGGGTTGAGAGGATAATTGTTGTTTTCCAATGTTTTCCTGGTGAAAGACCACAGGTGAACTTTGGTCATCTGAAGATACTGTGACTTTCATATCAACCCCAAAGTAACCCTCCCAGTGCACAGCGAACACAATGACCTACATTTTCACCCCGTGTTTGGCCTTACCTAACTTTCCCCACTGACATTTTGATGTTGTGTGTATTTGTGTCTGTCAGTGGATGTTTGTAAGCTGAGTCTCTTGTTATGCTGGTATGTGAAGTCTGCTTACACAGGCACAGGAAAGCTCAAGCATAATACATACCATGAATGCATGTATATATGTTTGTAACATTTGCTTCAAAATGAGTGGATGCCTGTAGAGAGAGACAGAGATAGAATGTTAATCAATAGTCTATTTCAAATCATTTCTAATACAGGACTCCCCAAATAAAACATCACATCCCTAAGGCTGGCAGCAACATCATTTACATAATTCAAGTAAGATGTGGTTGAGAGCTTTTGCAATATGTAAATCAGGGTATGATTAAAGAATATTACCATAAACAGAAGTGCAATCATGTAGTGGAAATGTATTGGCAGGGCTTGTCTAATAATTGCTCTTGAATAAAGGAGGAACTATATGCATTAGCATTAATCTAGAGCAAAGGAATTCCACTTACAGCTAATTCTGATACAACAACAGATGGAGCGTAGTCCTCACTCTCAGCATCAGTTTTGCACAAGAAATATTGATGTTAACATTTTGTTTAAGCTTCATACCTACTGTACACAGTGAGGGAGGTTTACTTTTCGATTTGATACATTTAGTAGCCGCACTGTTTTAAAACGATTTACATAATTTCTTGGCATTTACATTCAGACAATTTACCATTTTGTGCGAGTGACAGAGGCATGGAAAGAAATTGTAGAGAACGGTTCCGATGACAACAATGGACAAGTCAGGAGATGAGATGAGATGAGATGAATAAAATTATAGCTCCAGTCGCAGTGCAAGAGGCGACTGGTATTTTAAATCAGAAGTACAATAACTACAAGTGCTCTCGTCGCTGCACAGCTCTTAACCTTCAGTGTGAACAGAGGCACTTCAGTCAGATTGAGTTTGGGAATCCGGATGGCAATACAACACAAACCACGCAATTATTAAGCCATCATTGTTGCCACCAGACTGTGAACCACGCAGACTGGTGGGTATAGGACAAAGGGGGGCATCACCCCAAAAAAGTGCCCTTTTCAAATGTCAAAGCAAAGGTTGTCCTTGCACATGTATTAACAGTATCTGACTGAGGAGAGGACGGCATAACTTATCCGAATATAAAAAAAACAGAAGAACATTGTTTTGCATCCCAGGCTACCTCTACCACCGATCCATTGGAAACCTTTTAGATTTTAACCTCTTCCTTGGGACTATGTGTTCAATTGACCTCAGCTAAGATTTTTTTCGTTTTCTTTTTGACTGTATCAAGAACAGTAGGCTATTTCAACGATGTGCTATGATGAAATTGAGCATCACGTTCCTGAAATGTTGCCCTGAGTGGTAACTCCTGTAAATGCTCTTGTGAAACTGGCCTGCCCTCTATGGGTGGAAGAGAGAAATTACAGTCGAAACGAAGTCATGAAACATTTAACAGGATCCAGTTATCTCTCATTTTTGCTGGAGTGAGTAGCCTACTCCTCTTCTCCAATGTTGATAACAGACATAACTAGCAGCATAGTTTATGTAAGGATTAGTCGAATGAGGCTAGGCTACATGTGAGAAATTCACTGAAAATACTTCTAGGCACTGCAAATAACAGATGTTATTAGCATATAATATACATTAATATATAATATAATCTTGATGAACTCTGGGAGGCATGTTCTTTGCTATTCCTGATGACTTCATCAATAAATTGTATTAATCATTGTCGAACCGCATGGATGCAGTCCTTCAAGCTCATGGAAGTCATACAAGATATTAAATATGGATCTCACAGCACCACTACTTAATTCACTGATGTCATGCAACATATTACTTATAGGCGACAAAACTTGTCTTGCCAAAATCTGACCTTTCTGTGCTCATTAAATGATCAATATTTCTTCAGTGAAGCATATTTATTTTAGTAAAGTAAACATAATTTGGGGGGGTTAGCTTTCATATGAGCCATTTCTAAAACCAATGGATTAATTAAAAGTCAGGTTATAAACTGTACAAAATGGATGGAAGTGACAAGACTTTTGTCCGGGACTGTATAGAGGGATAGGCTACATGTAGGCCTGTTGACTCCAACGTTTTCATCTTTTGAAAATGAGTCTTAATTTTAAATATTTAGGAAGGCTAAAGAGTAGGCTAATCATGTAGGCTAACTCTTCAATCAAATAGCCTACCCCTCCTAATTGTCTTTCTTTTTCTTTCAATTTTCTTCTTCCTAAAATGTAGGTCTATTACTTCACCTTTTACTGTTTTAGCTACTGTATATATTTAATTTCCATTGGCTGTGTTTATTTTATGAGTTGATAAAATAAAATAAAATCACATTAGAGAAGGAAAAACTACACACCCCATGATTCTCTCTGCGCTCTTTGACACTTCCGCCTTCCCTTTCTTGTAGGACGATTTTTACAAGGATGAGTAAAGCTTTGAAGAACGGCAGTGAAACGTCGTGTAGAGTGCGTTAATCACACAAGTTTAGCTCTACTATCGTTGCTCTTTTGCTTTGCTTTATAGTTACTAAAGGAATGATCTTACTGAAAGGCAAACTAAGGAAAATACGGAAAAGTTTACCCGTTTCAGTGACGTCAATGTCCTATCCTTGTCTCATTGGTCCACTCTTTCGCTTGAGATTTTTTCCCGCGTTCCCCTTGGTGCAAAACAACCTGAAAACACACACTGAGCTGTCTGTCAGTGTGTAGTGCAGCTAGATAGCTTCCTGGTGACAATTTAACGTGTATAAATCGGAACCGATATTATTGAATCAGGCAATGCCGTCCTCGGACTATGACTCGGCCTGTCTGCCGGATTTATTACCGCTGTACTACCGACGCCTGTTCCCCTTCTCACAGTATTACCGCTGGCTGAATTATGGCGGAGGTGAGTGCTCACACCACACGCATGGCAAGCTAATATTAATGTTTACTGGTTATTTAATTGACAGGAGTCTTGTTCGTTACGTTTTGTTCAACGTCCATGCACGAGTCATAGAGCTAACAACATGATGGAGACAAATAATTAAAGACACAGGGAGATAGAGGGTCGGCTACTTTCTCCACCCCAACAGCGACATTTTAGTATTACACACAAACACACACACACACACACACACACACACACACTTTCGAAAAAGTACTATTAAATTCAAATTTAAAGAATTATGATATGATATAACAGAAGGGTGTGTGTGTGTATGGGGGGGGGGGGGGGGGGGGGGAGATAATACAGTGTATCAAACCCACAGTGAAATCTGGTGGTTGGAAAATTCAAGACTGCGATGTTTTGCTGTGCTGGACATGGACATGCACAAATACAAAATAAAAGTATCTTGCCCAGTGGTCTCAGACATGCATAAAAAAAGTTACTATACTAGATTTCTATAAGTATGATAAAATAAGATGTTAAAACTTGACTGGAAGTTATTACTGTAAATTAAAAGTAAAATGGGAATTGTGAATAGCAACAGAGCGGAGTCTTTGGAGATGAATTGTTGTTTGATTGTAGATTAGTCGACTAATGTGTTACATTTGTCTTTATTCAACCTCAGTGTATAAGAACTACTTCCAGAACCGCGAGTTCTCCTTCACGCTCAAAGATGACATCTATGTCCGCTACCAGTCGTTCACTACACAGGCCGAGCTGGAGAAGGAAATGAACAAGATGAACCCTTACAAGATCGACATCGGAGCGGTGTACAGTCACAGGGTGGGACTGCGTTGCTTTTTGCTTTTTCATAGGCTTTTTGTGTCACCGCAGACTTACTGATAAAGTTTAATCTGTTTGTGACCCACAGCCCAATCAACACAACACAGTGAAGTCAGGGACGTTCCAGGCGCTGGAGAAGGAGCTGGTGTTTGATATCGATATGACGGATTACGACGATGTCCGATACTGTTGCAGGTAAAATGAGTATATGTGGTTCCCTTTGTTGGTGCACTGTGGAATAATTGCAAACACCCACTTTTTTTTAACACATAGTAATTCAGCAGCATGTCCTGACAATCACACCACTGAGAAATATTGATTTCAATTTTAGTGCGGCAGACATTTGCCCCAAGTGCTGGACCCTGATGACCATTGCCATTCACATCCTGGATAGAGCTCTACGAGGTTTGTTTGTCACTGATTGATGTGTCAGGAATCTGTTGTGTTATGTTCTAAAACAAGATTCCAACACTGTTTTGTGTCATGTATTTTTATATTCTAGAGGACTTTGGTTTCAAGCACCTGCTGTGGGTTTATTCTGGCAGAAGAGGAGTGCATTGCTGGGTGTGTGATGAAGCGGCCAGGAAGCTTTCTGTAGCAGCTCGCTCTGCAGTTGCAGAATACCTCAGTCTGATTAAGGTGACAGTATTTGAGCTTTTATGACATGATTAGGACTGTTTTGTATTTTGTCGGATTCATTCACTATTCAATCAAAAGAAAATTAATTGACACCCATTTACAGTATCTCACAAAAGTGAGTACACCCCTAACATTTCTTTAAATATTTCATTATATCTTTCCATGGGACAACACTGAATAAATGAAACTTTGATACAATGTTAAGTAGTCAGTGTACAGCTTGTATAACAAAATAACTCGACACACAGCCATTAATGTCTAAACTGATGGCAACAAAAGTGAGTACACCCCTAAGTGAAAATGTCCAAATTGGGCCCAAAGTGTCAATATTTTGTTTTGCCATCATTATTTTCCAGCACTGCCTTAACCCTCTTGGGCATGGAGTTCACCAGAGCTTCACAGGTTGCCACTGGAACCCTCTTCCACCCATTCATGACGACGTCAAGGAGCTGGTGGACATTAGAGACCTTGCGCTTCTCCATCTTCCATTTGAGGATGCCCCAAAGATGCTCAAAAGGGTTTAGGTCTGGAGACATGCTTGGCCAGTCCATAACCTCTACCCTCAGCTTCAGCAAGCCAGTGGTCGTTCGGAGGTGTGTTTGGGGTCGTTATCATGTTGCAGTACTGCCCTACGGCCCAGTTTATGAAGGGAGGGGATCATGCTCTGTTTCAGTATGTCACAGTACATGTTAGAATTCAATGAACTGTAGATCCCCAGTGCTGGCAGCACTCAATGCAGCCCCAGACCATGACACTCCAACCACCATGCTTGACTATAGGCAAGACACACTTGTCTTTGTACTCCTCACCTGGTTGCCGCGCAACACTCAGAACACCATCTGAACCAAATAAATGTATCTTGGTCTCATCAGACCACAGGACATGGTTGCAGTAATCCATGTCCGTAGTCTGCTTGTCTTCAGCAAAGTTTTTGTGGGGTTTCTTGTGCATCATCTTTAGAATAAGTTTTCTTCTGGGACAACAGCCATGCAGACCAGTATGATGCAGTGTGTGGCGTATGGTTTGAGCACTGACAGGCTGACCCCCCCACCCCTTCAAGCCCTTCAGCAATACTGGCAGCACTCATACGCAGTGTTGGGAATAACGCCGTTTAAAATAACGGCGTTAGGTAACGCCGTTTTTTTTTCAGTAACGGGGTAATCTAACTAATTACTTTTTCCGTCGTTACAACGCCGTTATCGTTACTGAACGTTAAATGCGGTGCGTTACTATAAATTGATTGAATAAACTGTGTAATCCGAACGCACCCCTGGCTCCATACTACACAAACTACTAGTGAGGAGACCGGTGTGTTTTAAATTGTGTTTTATTCAGTGTGGATGACATTATAACTGTCAGTTAGCGTCAGTCAGCCGGAGCGCCTGTTTAGTGAAGTTTCTTTTTCTTTCTCTCTCTGTTGTGTGAGCGTCCACGTTGCCGCAGTAACCACCTATCGATCCACGGTTGAAACGTGCTCTCCCTGAGTTTGTTTGCATCGCCCTTGTGAGTAAGTGCAATAGAGTTTCCCGATCTCTATAAATTATAATTAATGCACGTTATTAAACGGCCGTGATTCGCCGGTTGCAGCAGCTGTTTAGCGTGTCATCACGAGCCGAATATTGCTATTGTTCTTTTCCTGGGATCTGTATGCTGCTGTGCATGTTAAGGAAGGAAATAAACATAGGATAAATCCTTACTCCTCCTCTCATCGTCTCATGCTTCATAGTCTGACGTTTTTGGCCTTAAGTGGTGTGCCAACACCCCTGAAGTGAAAACAGTGATATAGCAGATCAGCACGGTACATTCAGCAGTTTCCTCTGCTACTTTTGTAGCAAAATACTTGAAGTGCAGGATAAATATTGAAGGTTATGTAGCCTACAAGTAGGCCTACCTGTCTGTTCTACTCATTTCAACTGACTTGTGAAAACTGCTCAGAAAAATCCAAATTTGTTGACATATAGCAACTTTTTTTTTACAGTAGACTAAAGCAAATAGTTACTTTCCCTGGTAACTAGTTACTTCTATTATAAAGTAACTCAGTTACTTTTTGGAACAAGTAATAAGTAACTATAACTAATTACTTTTTTAAAGTAATGTTCCCAACACTGCTCATACGTCTAGTTTCCAAAGCCAACCTCTGTGTATGACGCTGACCACGTGCACTCAACCTTCATAAACTGGGCTGCAGGGCAGTATTGCAACATGATAACGACCCCAAACACACCTCCAATAGGCCTTTCACACCGCCGCAAAATCGGAGCTAGTTCTGGGCTTGTTCGGAGTTAGAGCCAGTGTTTTGGTTTCACACCGCCAGAGAGCCTGCTCCGGGCCGTAAAAACCGGGGGAACTCATACCCCAGGATTGAGCAGGGTTTGATAAGAACTGCTTGCGCGAACGGTTGGGGGAGGGATTATCCTGACCAACCAGAGCAACTCAAACCTCATGCCCGCCATATTTAAAAACACCGCTACTACGAGACGTAAACATAACATAATTACCGAACGTAGCGATCAAATTGACCGGCGAGAATACGCTGTATGGGTCCTGTTTGCTTAAGAAAGCAAAGCGAGAGCCAACAAGTGTAAAAATAAGACGTATTCGCCGCTGTTGTTGTGCTTAAAGCTAGCGGTAGCTTTAGCGTTAGCCACAAGAGCAGCGGCGTCGGGTGACATACACACACGTTTACAGTGACGTCATGACGTTGCTCTCTTGCCGGCTCCATAGCTGTCTCCGGTCGATGTGAAACCAACCGGTTCATAACTGGGATAAGGCTGTAACCAGTTTTGAACTGACCCCAACACCAGCCTGGAACTGACTCTTGGTTCATTTTGGTGTGAAAGGCCTACAAGACGACCAGTGGCTTGCTAAAAAAGCTGAGAGTAAAGGTTATGGCCTGGCCAAGTATGTCTCCTGACCTAAACCCTATTGAGCATCTTTGGGACATCCTCAAACGGAAGATGGAGAAGCGCAAGGTCTCTAATATCCACCAGCTCCGTGATGCTGTCATGAATGGGTGGAAGAGGGTTCCAGTTGCAACTTGTGAAGCTCTGGTGAACTACATGCCCAAGAGGGTTAAGGCAGTGCTGGAAAATAATGGTGGCCACACAAAATATTGACACTTTGGGCCCATTTGGAAATTTTTTGTTAGGGGTGTACTCACTTTTGTTGCCAGCAGTTTAGACATTAATGGCTGTGTGTCGAGTTATTTTGAGGGGACAGTAAATTTACACTGTTATACAAGCTGTACACTGACTACTTAACATTGTATCAAAGTGTCATTTATTCAGTGTTGTCCCATGGAAAGATATAATGAAATATTTGAATAAATGTGAGGGGTGTACTCACTTTTGTGAGATACTGTACATATTTTCTTTGACGTTTATTCATGCAGCAGTCAGACATACAATCAGCAGTGTTGACACAAATCGCCTACTGTTTATTTAGCATTCTGTGTTTACTGTTTTTTTCTTTAAGGTTTTAATTCATTTTTAACTGTTAACTTGCATTTTTTTCACTGTTAACTTTTTAGTGTCAGCTTTTTTACTGTTTACATAGGTTTTTATATGTTGCATCTTTACTGATGCTTTTATCATTTACACTGTCCTTTTTTGCTGCTGTCCTCACTTTGGATCTAATAAAGGATTATCTTATCTCCTACTGTTTTTAGGGAGGTGACGAGACAGTGAAGAAGGTTGTGCTGACTGATCCAATTCACCCTTTTATCAGGTAAGGGTCTGCTCATTTTCTCAGTCAGTTTTAAACTGTAACTGAACAGAGCTGTAACTAACTAAGAGTCTGTATCTGTGATCTCAACAGAGAGTCTTTGAAAGTGGTGGAGCGATATTTCCCCCAATACGCTCTACAGGACCAGGACATACTGGGCCGCAAGGAATCTGTGGACAAAGTCCTGGCGCTCGTGCCTGAAGATATCCTTTTCACAACATTTTACACATCTATCTCATCAACACATGCAGTCGAACTTGTAGCTGATGGGTGGAAAAAACACTTAAGTCAAAAGATTTGTTTTCAAACCTTTGTAAAATAACTAGACTCAACCTTAACTCACTGCTTACATGTAAGAAAAGTGTTGAAGGAGCGCTTCCAGAATGAAAAGAAACCAGAGAACCGTTGGAACCTCATCGAGGATCAAGCCATTAAGAAACAGGTTTGTTTCTGCTGGCATCACATAATTACAGTTTTTACCTCACAGCAGGAGGGCTTACTGATGACCACTGGCACAATGATATAACCTTCTTTCTTCTAGGGCACTGCCAAAAAGGGCCAATACTTTGAGAGAGAGATCATGCTGCAGTATTGTTACCCACGGCTCGATGTCAATGTCAGTAAAGGGGTGAACCATTTGCTGAAGAGCCCCTTCAGTGTCCATCCCAAAACAGGTGAGCACATATCTAATGAGGTTTGATCAAGATCTCACTGTGACTGCACTGGTGGCAGATTCTCACTGACTTATCTCTTTTTGAACAAAGGGCGCATTTCTGTTCCCATAAACATGAAGGAATTAGACAAGTTTGATCCTTTTGATGTGCCCACGATCAGGTAAGCAATTATCTAATGTCTCACGCTCTGTTGTGTGCAGTGTTTCATATTCGGTAAAGCTGATGTTATAAGTTTTGTATTTTTAATTTATTTTTAAGTCTCATCTGTGAGGAGTTGGATCGACCGAGGACAGGGGAAGAGGAAGAGAAGGCAGATGATGTCAAGGAGAAGGAAAACGAGAAGGATGCAGCAGAGAGACGAAAGATCAGAGGTGAAATTCTCCAATCTTAATTTCAGACTTATTGTGTCACACACAAGAACTGTATCTTTTTTCATCTTTTTTTTGGTTGTTGCCTGGACAGCATCAAAGTGGAGTCTGGGTGGTAGAATGAATAATAAAATTACATGGCCCACCATTGTTTGGTTGAGTTTTAGACTTTACCCATTTGCTTTTTCTTTGTCAAAATGAATAGGGGCAAGTAATTGGTACAATAGGTAATGGAGTTACAACCTATGCCTATGTCGTTTAAGACTTGAGCCGAGACCGGAATATAAGATCCCGAAAACACGTTTTTTTCTCAGCTTGTTAAAAGAGCCAGAATAAAGACAGAAAAGCGATCACGTAAAACTATAACGACAGTGTATGTATGTATATATATATATATATATATATACACACACACACACACTGTATCTTTCATGTGATGTACTACTACTACAGTAAACTACTCAGGAAATTCACATTATATACACAGCCACATATATACACATTACTGTCTAGTAAGTTATATGTCTGCGATGATTCATGTTTATATAAAGAGAAACTCTGACCTTCAGAACCCATGGAGTTTTAGTTTATTCTGGAATATAAACTTAACCCATTTATTGCTTTCCTTCACAGATTACAAAAGAACAAGCTTGGCCAAGTATGTGAAATACTTTGATCAGTTTCTGGATGGATTGGCTGCTTCGTGGAAAGGAGAACTTCTCAAAAAAAGTGGTGAGTTTTTTCCTTTGTAGATGATATGAGGAGAAAATAACTTTTAAGTTGGTTGACTCATGTAAAAATAACTTTCTTTTATTATTTTCTAGATCTTCAGAAAGATTTCTGAACCGGATCATTCATCGGAAAGTGGTACAGAAGAGGCTCCATATTACTAAATGTAGGCGATGATGTGACCTGGCCTCAACAATAATTTCATCCAAATCTGTTTTATTAAACTCTTGAGACTATGTTGTTTGTTCTTGTTGTCTACATGTTTTTGTACATTTATCTTTTATGAAAAATAAATCTTGTTTTTGAACTCTATCAAAATGTTTTTTTTTTAATCTTGTGCTGAATTATTTTCAGTACTAGTAATACTATCTATAATAATGGCACATATATTTATGTTTATAGTTAATAGACAGATGTTATTTGTACGATTGCCTAGAGGAAGAGGGGCTGAACAGTAACCATGAGGTCGCTGGTCCGATTCCAGGCACCATATAGGAGGGTGTTAGTTAAAACTAGTGGTGGCTGGTGTGTCTTTGAGCAAGGCACTTAACACCGAAGTGATCCAG
Source organism: Ammodytes marinus (assembly GCF_949987685.1). Taxonomy (NCBI): domain Eukaryota; kingdom Metazoa; phylum Chordata; class Actinopteri; order Uranoscopiformes; family Ammodytidae; genus Ammodytes; species Ammodytes marinus. The sequence continues at coordinate 18,990,794 of NC_137211.1, read as the reverse complement.
GGGCGTTGCACTGCGGCTGAACAGACTATGCGCGAGGCTAAATTTAAATGTAGCCATTGACCAATAAAGCAACTGGATTTAAGTTGTACACCTGCTTATCAAGAACATCATGCACAGAGATAAAACAAACTTTTATCTGTTTTGTTTCTATAGTGCATGATGTTTTTGATAAGCCGGTGTGAACAGAAAAAAGTTGTAATATAAACAGGTGTAAACAAAAATAGACAAACGGGTGTAAAAAATAAACAGATGTAAACATTGACAGCTTTATACAATTATAAAAAGGTATAAACAAACTTTTCCTAATTTAAACCGTCGTAAAATGACGTGAATAAAATGCTGTTTTCACTATAAGCTTCTCAATATGTCCTGTATGTGGAGTTGAGAATAAATTCTGACCCACTAAAATAAAATTAGGTTGCGTTCCGAATCGCATACTTTCTACTATATAGTATGTAGAAAAAAGATTTAGGATGTCCCGATTCTTGTGGCCAGATTTAGGATGGTTAGAATACCCGGATGGTCTACTTCATGCGGCCAAGATTGTTAGTGTTGAAAAGTGCATCCTATTTGGGCGATTCTGACCCACAATCCAGTGCGCACGTGAAGTGACGTAACATCGACGAAGCCTATAGGTCCATGTTATGAAAACAAACGGGGATGCGACGGATATAAAAGCAAGAGGCAAGATCAAGGCGCAATGTTATGATGAAATAAGAGAGAAAAGTATGTCCCAATAGTATGTCTACTGCATCCTAACTAGATTCTTTTTATCGTCGGATGTAGTATGTAGAATAGAAAAAAGAAAGAGTATGCGATTCGGAACGCAACCATAGTGTCTGTTCCTTTAAATGACCCGGAAGAAGAAGCCGCAGCTCTAAACAGGATATTACCGTGAAGCTGGGGTCAGGAGTTCTCTTTTACAGCCATCTTGGATATAACGTCCTGAATCGGTGAGTTTCTCCTCTGATAATCCAACATCATCCAGACGTTTATAATTTATTCCCGGTTTTACCACCGGTTTCATGTGATAAAGTAAAGTTGTTTCATCAGGCCGGTACAAGTATTTATCCTCGTTTGTGCTTATGTGCGGAGATATATGCGCCGTTGTGCCACCGATCACCGGCTCAAAATGGGGGAACATGATGAACACTGTCAGGCCCCGCAGTGAACAGAGCTGTGGTGTGTTACAAGGCTGGTCCGCGTGACGGCTACCCGGTCACTTTTTGGTCAAATTCAGCGAATTGTACTTTTAAGACTTAGTTACATGTCGTTAGCTTCCCCCTTGTTTTGGGTGACAGAAACACGTTAAAGCATGGGCACCGGTGTTAAGACGAGTTCTGCCTCCCTGCTGAAATCAGCACGCACCTCAACATACGAGTTAACCTCGTATGTTGAGGTGCGTGCTTGGGATGTTTGCGAATTTCTTGGGATGTTTGAATCAATATATTTTACTAGCTCGTGTTTTTGGTCGTTTTGGTTCCATAGTTTGGATTTCATAATCCTACACATAACGCAAGCATGACATTATATGGGATGCATTATAGTTTTACAAGGCTTTGAATAATAATTTCTTATCAATCTTTCAAAAGTTAAAAGACATATAGGGTTTTATGAAGTTTTGTCGTCCAGACGTTTGAAAATTGAAAATTATTTGGAGCATATTTTTCAAGCAAGGCGTGCTTTTATGGCACGATCTGATGTGGTCATACTGGACGTTGGGGACCCTGAGTGATACACAACTAACTACCCCAATAATATGTATCTGACCTGGGAAAAAATTAAGGTTGTCCCTAACCCAAAGCAATTCATTGTTTTTATCTACAGTCTCAATGTATGAAATTAGTCTTTAAATTCCATATTTCAAACTTCAGATCATTTATCATTGGAAAAACCTGACAAAGAATATAGTTTTTAAACCAGTACTTTGCTCTAAAAATCATCATTGTCTGGTAATGTACCCTTCAACTGAGGTGAATGTCAAACTCGCCATCACTCTGGTAGCTGTTGAACAAATTTATGACTGATACAAACCAATCTCTGAATAAGCTGAATTAATTACTTACCTACGTTAGGTTTTGCACCACTAGAATTTACTAAGGCTTGGCTAGCTTGAGCTAATAATAAACTGCCTTGTGTTCATTTCTCTCACCAGCAACCATGCCTGGTGAAGCCACAGAAACGGTCCCTGTCACCGAGCAGGAGATGCAGCAGCCTCAAGTGGAAACTGGTTCGTATATTTTAGCTTCTCATGAACGTGCATGTAATACCGCCTATGTAAAAATGGGGTCCTGGAACTCAAAGACAGTCTGGATTGATCAATATAAAGCATTCTTTAAAGGATAGTTTGTTGAGTAGAGGAAAAATGCAGCATTGTTGGATAGGAGTTTTCTAAGCTGGTTGGACATTGAGTTGATGTGACAGGTGACAGTTATTTGACTGTCACCAGCCATGTGTTGGGACATTTGTTAACATACCTTAATCTCAAGGGTATTTGCTGTGGTGATTTTTCCTCTGCTTGACTTGTAAAGAGTAATCCAGGACCCCTCCTTTTTTTTTCTTCACACAAACTCACAGTGGTGTGTGGTGACTTGCACTGACAACTGGATTTATTGCACAATGCATGGTGTTGAGTGTGGTTTTGTTCGGTGCACAATAAATGCCTTGGAAACCCACTTTACGTAGATAGAAAGTTGCCTTGATGGCACTAATAATTGTGTGTTGCATGACAGTTTTGACCTTAACCTTAACATCTTATTGTAGCTATGAATACAGACACGTTTATTGCTTTAAGGTAGCACATATGTTAAATCCTTTCAAGTAATTTTGTCCTTCTGCAACCAAATGCAAAATAGATCCAAGTTGATTCTGTGAAATGTGCTGTTAGACGCTGTCTTCAAAGTGCAGTGAATTCGTTAACTTGTTTCCCAACTTGACTTTGTGCTTATATCACACAGGACACAATCACAAGAAGCCACTAATATCCCATAACTTTAATGTATTTTCTAAATTCGCAAAAAAAAGCTTTGACTGCTCGGTAGTAATATGTACAAGAAAAGGGTTGAAGAGCTATCCTCTCTAAGTCTTGTTTATATCAGTTGGCTTTATGAATCCCAGAGGTGTCACTGGTTTGGGTTAAGTTACATTTAATTTTCAAAATCTAGTAACCTCAAATATGTAGTCCAGTTTTAACTGGGAGCACAGTTGACAGTCCAAACATGTTATCATATCTGAATTTCTTGTTGATTTTAATGATATCTGTTGGAATTTATTAACTGATTAGTATTTAAAGTATCACTAGTTGAACTATCTTGAGCAGTGAAAACTAATCCCATTTAAATGTGCTTTGTAAAGTCTAAGAGTTAATTGTGAATGTGAGACTGATAGTCAAGGGGCTTTTTTAGGGTTGAATACATAGAGGCCAATATTTCCCACTTCGTTTAGCCATATGGGAAGACACCGGTCAAGGATTGTGCTAGTGGTAACTGTTTGCACTTATTTAAGTTTTAACATCACATTATCTATGCAAAGACAAACTCCATTAATGCCGGCCATGATGTGCTTATCTTTGAGTTAAAGGCCTTTTGAAATCAAATGAAAAAGAATTTGAGGATTTTATTTTACTATGTCATGACTCCACTAATACTTTTGCATGAAGCAGAACAGAAATGTACTCTTCCTTAGCCGTCTATTCAGGGTTAGTATGTAGATTCATAACTTGTCATGCATTGTCTGGGTTTTTTGGAGTAAAGGTCTTTGGGCACTTACCTCACACTTAACAAACTGCATGACGTTTGGTACATGGGAATCCTTTATTCTTTATGTGCACTTTTTTAACGTTGTCAATCCAAGAGCCATTTCCACGTCGACAACCTTCACACACTCATCGTTTCTGTTCACGTGGTGGGCACAATTTCCTTTTTCTCTTCAACACTAATGTCAAAAACTTCATGAAGTCACAGAAGTAACAACTACTACTACTACAAACAACTACTGTGATTGCCTGTCCCCGTTTGTTACACCTGTTGATTTTGCCTCATCAGCTTAGAGTATTGAATTCTTCCACTCCTTCAGAGATGGCTGTCCCTACAGTGACTAAGGCCATACCTCTGGAGATTCCTGCCGAAACCGCTGTCACTGCTCAAGAGATAAGCTCCCCAGAAGAAGCTAGCGTTCAGACTACACTAGATCAACCAAATGGTGAAGCTGCAACTCAAGAGAAGACTGAGCCAGCTGAAGATATTGGGTTGGTGGAAACACCTGTCTCACAGCAAGAGGTGGCTGCTGACCCAGCAGGGGCTCCAGCTGATCTGCCAGTTGCTGAAGACTCTGTACCTTCTGCTGAGGCCCCTATTACTCTCTCAGAAGAGCCACACACTGAAGAAGCAGCTCCACACACTGAAGAAGCAGCTCCAACTACTGAAGCACAAAATGAAGAGTCGGTTGCTGACGAATCAGCCAGCCAAGTGGTTGAGCAGATTGCTGTTGAAGCAAAGGCCTCTGTAGACGTGCCGGAAGTTGTGGCTGAAAAAGTTCCTGAGATTCCAGAACCATGTGCTCCTGAAGACGTCTGTGTGACCAGTGAAGATGGGACATTAACTGATTCCACAAAGACTGAGCCCGAAGTAGTGACCGAAAAAGTTCCTGATAATCCAGAACCATGTGTTAACGATGATTCCCCAAAGACTGAGGTGGAAGTCCAGACGAATCTTTGCCCTGACGCAGCTCAAGATGAAGTCTTGCCTAGAGATGTTAATGTGACCACTCAAAATGAAAATCTGGACAAAGAAGAACCAGTCCCACTTGTCTCAAAGGCCAATCAATCAAAGGGGACCTCCAAATGTGAAGGTCCACGTCTTTCCACTCGCCACTTGTCAGGTTGGTTTGTCTCTGTGAAAAGCAGGCTCTTCCCAGTCTGAGTCCCGACCTTTTCGAACGGGTTTGGCAAATTTCCTTGCCAGGTTTAACATGTTTAGTGGTTTTCTTACAGGTATAGTTTAGGTGTGAGAAAGTTGGCTTTGCCGTTGACTGAAGGTATTTGGCAAGGTGTCGGTCAGTTCTATCTTCTTCCATCCGTTTAGTGGTTTAATAGCAGGTGTATTTATGAACTAGCTATGTGCGAGTGATAAAATGATTTTCCTTTTTGCATCTTGACTAAACATAATAGAATGCAGATTTCTGTGTGGAAGTATTGTGTACGATGTATTTTGTGTGGCAAATTGCATCAAACTCAAACAAAAGTTAGGCGATTGTGGCCTTGGCCTAACCCTAAACAAAAAGGTTGCCCCTTGGTTTGTGACCATTTAACCTGCATGAGAGACTTTTCCCTTGTGCCATAGAAGAAGAAAACAATAAAATAATGTTTTTCTATTCAGCTACACCTCCTGCCCCAGCTTCCTCCAAAAAACCTAAGGCAGGTTCTGGCCCTGCACAGCACAAAGGCAAAGATGCCAAGAGCGCGCAGGGTTCTTCTGCCCCAAAGGCTGTCCCTGGCAGAAGAAAACGCTCCTCTATGTCTGCCTCTTCTTCTTCTCCCACCTCACCCAAATCTGCTTCCTCCACTACCCCCAAGTCACCCATGACATCTCCACTAGCTACCTCACCTTCTGCCCATCAGGCACACCGCTTCGCCCCAAAGGTTGTCAAGGCCAAACAAGGAAAATCTAAGAAAGCAGAGGCATTTGTGCCTGCTCCTGCCCCTGTGGAATGCAAGGTCACAGCAGCAGATGATAAGCCAGTAGAGGCAATGCAAACCGTAGTTGAGGCTAAACCTGCCCCAGTTGAGCCAATCAAACCCTCACTTCCTGCTGCAAAGCCTGTCGTAGCCCCACCTGCATTTAAAGTTACCTCAAAGCCTGCGGTGGCACCTCCTGTCTCATTTTTAGGAACTATTGCTTCTAGCCCTCCTAAATCATTTGAGGTTAAGGCGGCTCCACCAAAAGCTGCTCCCGTTACTGTAGCTGCTGATGACGAACTCCCTCCCCTTATCCCACCTGTGAAGCCAATTACAATCCCTGTACCCCCTGTTGAGAAAGTGGTTCCAAAGCTTGCCACATCTCCCCTTAAACCTTGTTTTGAACCACCAAAGATGGATATTGTCCCAAAGTCTGTACCTGTTGAGGCTGCTGAGCCAGCCAAAGAGGCTAAACCAGCCCCTGTTGAGGCAGTCGTAGAGGCAAAACCTGCCCCTGTTGAAGCCAAACCTGAGCCAGTTGTAGAGGCAAAACCTGCCCTTGTTGAGGTTGTTAAACCGATTGAGCCAGTCGTAGAGGCCAAACCTGAGCCAGTCGTAGAGGCCAAACCTGAGCCAGTCGTAGAGGCCAAACCTGAGCCAGTCGTAGAGGCCAAACCTGAGCCAGTCGTAGAGGCCAAACCTGAGCCAGTCGTAGAGGCCAAACCTGAGCCAGTCGTAGAGGCAAAACCTGCCCCCGTTGAGGTTGTTAAACCGATTGAGCCAGTCGTAGAGGCAAAACCTGAGCCAGTCGTAGAGGCAAAACCTGCCCCCGTTGAGGTTGTTAAACCGATTGAGCCAGTCGTAGAGGCAAAACCTGAGCCAGTCGTAGAAGCAAAACCTGCCCCCGTTGAGGTTGTTAAACCAATTGTTGAGGCCACACCTTCCCCTGTTGAGGCTAAGATTGAGGTGAAGTCTGCCCCTGTTGAGGTAGTCAAGCCAGCTGCTGTGGAAGTTACCAAGCCAGCTTCAGTGGAGGAGGCTAAACCAGTTACTCAGCCTGAATTGGTTGAGGTTAATCCAGCACCTGCTGAGGTTGTGAAGCCTTCCAAACCAGCCACTGAGCCTTTATCTGCCCCTGTAAAACCTGCTCCAGTGGAGCCTGTTGTTCTTGCCCCACCTCCCCGTAAACTCACATTTGCTGAAGCAGTTGCAGCACCTGCCCCCGTTAAACCTGAGGCTCAGGTAATCCTTACACCCCCTCCTGAACCCAAACCTGCCCCCACCCCTGCTAAAACCCCTGCCAAGGTGGCGCCTGTGATCAAGAACGACAAGGGTATTTCCTTCTTTCTCTTCTTTTGTGCCATCTGTTTTTCCAACTGTCGTGGCGTTCTGGGATGTACCCAGGTGCTTAGATATGTCATTCTCTTAAAGTGAAGGTTGTGAATTATAAATAAGCTTTGCTTTTCATTTTTAAACTTTCTTTCTAATAGATGTTATTTTGCTGCTGACATGCTCCTGTTTTTGTAAACGGTCCCTTATGTTGTTGTGTACTGTCAACTATTCCTTTAGTGGGATCAGAAAAGGAAAAGAAGTGTTAATCTCTCATGTCCATGTGGTATTTGATAGGGTACATAGTTCACAGTAGTGAAGGCATTAAGTGGAATAGCTTTAATCTGTGACCATTTTGCAACACCAACTTAATGGTTATTATAGTTTTGGGTTACAGAAATACTTGAAACATTATAGGTGGGTGTAGTTCTTCCAAGGTAACAACAAACCTATTGTATTTTGAATTACCATTAACCTATTTTAATTCCCCAGGAATGCAGCACATATTCATGACATGCCAGTATGACTAAATTTTGGTTTCTGTTGGTGGTTTAGGATCAGGCACTGAGTCGGACAGCGATGACTCAGTCCCTGAGCTGGAGGAACAGGACTCTGCACAGACACAGACAGCGCAAGCTCAGGTGAGAGTTGTGTCCACTTGACAAGAGCTGAAACGGAAAATATAATCAATTGAGTAGCTGTTTGTCTTGAACTCTTCTGTGATGAATAACACAGTGACTTTCGTTCTTCTGAGTCTCATGAAGCCAACCTTTCTGTCCTGAGAAGAGAGCCAAGCAACAAACTAGCATTACCTTTAGTTAATATTGAAATGTCCCTTATTCCTTATCTGCATTTTATTTGTTGACATACAATCTTAATGAGTGAACTGTCTTTTATAGCTTGCAGCAGCTGCCGAAATAGACGAGGAACCCGTCAGCAAAGCCAAACAGAGCCGCAGTGAAAAGAAGGCACGAAAGGTAAATGATCATACAGTGTTTCATTATTGTCACTGGCACCTTTTCTACTTTTATTTGTAATGGCCCAAATTGGCCACAGTGGTAAAATCTACTTCTATTTCTTTCAGGCAATGTCAAAGCTTGGTCTCAGGCAGGTAACGGGGGTCACAAGGGTCACCATTCGCAAGTCAAAGAACATCCTGTTCGTCATTACCAAACCAGACGTCTACAAGAGCCCTGCATCAGACACATACATCGTCTTCGGTGAAGCTAAGGTGTATAGCCTGCAGCGATTAGCCTCCTTAATCTTTGTCTTTTCGTAGAGCTGTCAAGTGATTGCGCTTGCCCTACTGTCTTTTGTAGTGGAACTTTTTACAAGGCAGCAGAATACTGATTGAAAGATTAGGGCAATAAACCATGGGGATGGGCAAAATGTACCCAGCTGACATTTTTTGCCAAGATTGTTGTATTCTATTATAATTTTTCTGTGCTTGTAGATTGAAGATCTTTCCCAGCAAGCCCAGCTCGCCGCCGCAGAAAAATTCAAGGTACAGGGAGAAGCTGTATCAAACATCCAGGAAAACACACAGACGCCAACAGTACAGGAGGAGAGCGAAGAAGAAGAGGTAAGAAGCCATTTTATTTAAGTGACGATGGACAAATTCAAATAATGAACATTGTTATATAATATGAGAAACACATTTTGCTCCTGTCATTTTTATAGGTTGACGAGACCGGAGTTGAGGTCAAGGACATCGAACTCGTCATGTCGCAAGCTAACGTGTCGCGGGCGAAGGCTGTACGCGCCCTGAAAAACAACAACAACGACATTGTCAATGCTATTATGGTAAGATTTTTGTACCTGTTTCCATTTGTTGTAAAATGGTGTAGTCTTTTTTTTTTTTTTTTTAACAGGCCATTTAATATGGTTTGTTGAGAACTCTTCAGTGATGATTAACACAGTGACTTTCGTTCTTCTGAGTTCACTGAAGCCAAACTTTCTGTCCTGAGAAGAGAGAAATTCTTTAAATTGTGGGAGAAAACGTATTTGCACAAATGCTAAAAAAACTTTTCTGTTCCCTTTTGCAGGAGTTGACGATGTAATAGGACCCGGGTAACAAAGGGTTGAAGACTGGTTGCAGATTAAAGCTTGTTTATACAATTTATACCCAAGATGGAAATAAAGTTGTGGCTTGATAAAGTGAAACTTGGATGTTTTTGCACTTTTTGTTGGGATTTTGTTGCAGGATTGATTATAAACCTGGTCCAGGCAGGTATTCCTAAATGTTGGGCTGAACCCCAACCTTGACATTATTAAAAAAATATTGACTCTAATATTGATTTTGCTATCCATTTTCTATTTGATGTATTCTATTTAAGAGTTGCAACTAAATCAATCATTGCATTGGACAACACCGATACATACAGTTAAAGGATTCAGCACTAAACTGAGATGTGTCCTGAGCTTGATTTGAGATGCCCTTTTTTCTTTTTCTTTTAGGCCAAAAAGTTAGAATGGGACCACTGGTTCATTCTCAATGTGTTATCTTAAGTAACTAACTCAGATAAATGTGGTGTAGTTTAAAAACTAGAATATTTCCCTCTGCGATTTAATGCCATAGAAATATTGAGCCAACATCAAATGGAAATAAGAGTACCGCCAAACTATAATCAAAGGTTCCTTCGGGAGATTTAATTTGGCCACCTGTGACTTTTCCTGATTAGTGGGTCCCAATTATTTTATATACTATCTATGGTCCCAAGTTGTTTAATCTTATGTGAATTCAACAACTGATCTCGGGGAGCTATTCACTTCACGATAATGGGCAGGACTGCGTGACAATGCAGAATTTAAAACTCAAAAAATACATTCATTAGGAAATTCTGAGAATTTCTGTACTTTTGTCTAGTCGACAAAAAGTTGCCTGTAATTCATTTCCACAAAGATTGATTGTTACGTCCATATTTTAAAAAAACTGATGCACAAAGATGTGCCATTTTCCATTGACTGCTATTAGCGGTAGCCTACAGATTAGGGCCCAACCGATTTATCAGCCGGCCGATTATAACATCTCCGAAAAATCGGCAAAATGGCGTTTTTTTTCTCTCTTTTTTTAAGCTATCATGTTGAGTGAAATGCATTGCTGCCCTGGAGGCAGCCTTGATGAATAGCATTACAGTTATAGCCTATGAACAGCAGCAGCAGGTGTGTTGTAATACATTGGATTTCTTGACTGTTAATAGTAATTGATATAATTGATATAGAGCTTTATTGTAGGTCATTCAAAGACACTTTACATCATACATATAGAAAATCATACTTATAGAAAAATAAAACAAAATACAGACAAATTAAAGATAAGGTGTCATTATGCTTTCTTAACTAGGTGAGTTTTGAATGAGTTTATTTAGTCTGAGATGCTGATGTTTGGAGGGAGGGAGTTCCAGAGGGTTGGGTGCAGTTAAATAAAATGCTTAAAGGCTTGAAAAATCACCGGTTTGAAAAATTAAGATAACGATTAAATCAGACGATTTTTTTTTAAATCCCCAAAATATATATTGAAAAAATTAACTTTTTTGAACCCTTAAATATATAAATACTTGTTACTGTCGATAGGTGTACAGGAACTTTTTATTAATTGAAATATGCATTATCTAAAAAAGAAAAAAGTGTTCCAAATGTCACAGTAAAAGACATCAGTAATATTTACAAAGTAAGTTTTTTTTTAACCCTATATTTCTCTTTCTGTGATGTCATGAGAAAGAGAAATATAGGGTTAAAAAAAACACTCTTTCTGTCTTTTCTCAGGCTAGGATGAACCGATTTCAATTTTTTTCGCACATTTATACTACATAGGATCTCAGAATTCAATACACCTTCATATTCAAACCGGTGAAGTAGGCCTTTAATGTCTGAGCTTAAAGATGCGTCATGTCACTTCAGACTTATTTGGAACACTTTTCTTTTTTAGATAATGCATATTTCAATTAATAAAAAGTTCCTGTACACCTATCGACAGTAACAAGTATTTATATATTTAAGGGTTCAAAAAAGTTAATTTTTTCAATATATATTTTGGGGATTTAAAAAAAAATCGGCTGATTTAATCGTTATCTTAATTTTTCTCTGAAAATAATCGGCATCGGCACTCAAAAATCCATATCGGTCGGGCCCTAATACAGATAAGTGCTACAATCTTTCAATTTGTTATACAAGCGTGAAAATTGGCATGAGCAGTCTCCGTGGGTGACTTGACAAGAAAATTGTCCGAGACAATGAAATAATAATAAATAAATAAAATAATGAAAAAACCCAAATTTTCAGATTTACAATTTCAAATTTCTCAGACAATTTTCTTTTCAAGTGACCCATGGAGACTGTTCATGCCAATTTTCACGATTGTATCATCAACTGAAAGATTCTGACAAAAATAAGCACTTAGCCGCTCCACTATATTGCTTAGTTGACACAATTCAATCATTCACTTTCTGAGATAAAGCTCTGAAATATTTCACACTAAATAAACATTCACCTCAAAATGTGATTTTTTTTCCCCATGAACATCAGATATTAAGTTTAAGAATTTTCAGTATTCGTTTACACTACTGTATATAGTAAAACGTTGGGCACTGGGTTTAATTTTTGGATGTATGGTTGATTTGTTATGATTTTTTAAAAGTTTTGAATTAGTTTAGTTTAGTTTTATTTGTGCAGATAAACAAGATTAAAATAGCAAAAAGATGCACATAGACATACATAAATGCACGGGTGGGACAAAAGAAACCCAGAAGGGCTTATAAAGGATGTCCACCTAACATTAAAATACAATAAGGTAAGGTAAAGAAATAAAGTAAAAGAAAAAAGACAAACAAAAATTTTATTAAAAGATAAAACAAAAACAACTACAAAATCATGTTACAAAAATGAAAATATATTTAAGTACACATAGTAAAAAAGCAAAATAAAGAAGTAACTAACAAGCAAAAAGACACTATAACATTACATTTTAAGATGTTTTCTAGGTGGTTGCTGTAGACTAAAGCAACCATCAGGACTATTGGCATACAAATCGAACTGATTAAGTTTGGCACAGGACTGGACTTGTGTGCAAAGTTTGGTGAGTTTACACACGGGATCATGGATTTCGACAGAAGAAGAAGAATTCAGACAAGAACAATAGGGTCCTTCCGGCTCTGCTACTCGGCCCCTAAAAATCAGCTTTGTATATTAGGCTAAATGTATTCAACGTGATGATTAGAGCTAAATGAAGCACACAATTTGTTTTGGTGAGTAAAACTAAACAGAAGCTTGTTTCCAAAGTAGTTTGAATACTTTTTTTAATTGAATTGTTTATACTCCACCAATTACAATTGAAGGGATGGAAATGGGACAGTTATTTAATGTTTTGCTGCTTTGTAAACAGACTGGTTTTAAGAAAATCAACTATATCTTTGTATTGGAATTTTCCGGAAGTAGAGATACTGAAAGAGACAGAATTAAATAAATTGTTGCAGGGACCCAACATGACATTTGGTCCTTTCATATGGTCTGAGCTGAGTGAAATAAATGATCCTACTATTTTCATGATGCAACTTAATCAGCTCTTAAGATCCTACCACGCCTTCAGCACTGTTTTTTTGTTTGTTTGTAAGCTCTAAAGTTTTCTTTAAAAACATTAGACCTGTAATTTAACTTATTAAGGTTGGTTACCTAGGCTATTTGTACCGGTATGTGCAGTTAAATGACTTCATCAAACTTCCAGCATCGCACCATTCAACCTCTAGCCAATCACAGATGGATGGGTGTGTAATGGGGGTGTCACTGCTTTTTCCCACACCTCCACAACACCTGCCCTCTTTGGAGATGGCACAGGCTCACAACCTGCAAAACGTAACTTTTAATTAAACAGCTTCAATGTGGTTCTTCAACAGGGGAATAATGTGGTGTAAACAGCTACATTACGAAGATAAATTGAGAAAGGTGATTGCCCCAATTGATGGGAAAGTGAGAAGTTTGGGAATACATCTGGTTAAATTGGCAATGTGAGGTACAATTTTGAAGTCCTCCACTCAGAAAGTTTTTTTTCTTACTGTAACCTGATTTGGATGTTTCACCTTTACTGTGCAAAATTATGTAGGCCTATGTGTGGAGTTTGACAATAAAAGGGTGTTATCACATTCACCTGCTGAAGTGAGAAGATTTCTCTGTTCTCACCTTTATCTAATTTAAGAGGAAATTGTGAAATAACAGCCAGTTGAAAACTAATCCTGGTCCAATATGCAACTTCTAGTGTACACTGAAGCAGACGTTGTGCTGTATTCGAGGGACATGCCTGCCTATCCGACACAAATTATTAGCCTATAAATCACATTTCATACTTTCTCCACACTTCATCATGGATGACTAAAAATGAATGAAAATAATTAACTTGGCATCTCATTGATAATGAAAGTAATTGTTGGATTATTTTCATTATTAGTGTCTTATTCATATTTTGTATTGTCCTTTTTTCTATGATTCGGGACTTATGTTATTCAAGAAAGTCGATGTAAAGGAAATTAGATAGCCATAGGCCTACAGGACACATAGGCCTATAGGCTATATGAGTTGGCTATATGATATAGCTAAGAGAAAGATGTGATAGGCTACTTCGTTTCAGTTAATTATTTTTTTACAGGGACACTGATACAAAACAATTGTATCAGAGTTAAGTAGGCCAAACCTAGGCCTAGCTAAATTGCATGATAGTGCCTGATCCGATCTCGGATGTATTGTGTCATATTATATCGATGTCGTGTAATCATGTGTGGGATGGGCCACTTGTGACACAACATAAACTTTTCATTAGATAGGCTATTTAATTCATTCATTCATTAATAATGTAGGCCTATGTAGTAGCCTATAGGCCTATCACCTTGAACATATATATTACCCTGTGGATGAGGTTATTATATGCGGTGTCCAGTCGTTCTGGGTGGTACAGAGACCGACAGAGACGAAAGCAAATCCCAATAAACACAGCAGATTACTCGCTGCTGCCTCCTCCACATCATCCGCAGCTGTGGTCTGAAACGATCTGAACGCTCTAGAAACGTCTATTACGTAGCGCCTGCGTCACAACTGACATTCACGTCCCGGGATACGCAAGAAGATCCGGAGAAACAGTCCACAGGCTAGAGGCGTCTGCATTGCTTACTTGTTCGGCAGCGCTCCTTCTTTTTGCAGGCTTTACCATACTTTTCACTAGAGGCTGCTTTATCAGCGGGAAAGAAGCTCAACTCACGCCGAGACATGTAAGTTGTGGGAAGTTAATATTGAAATAAAAGTGAAGGAAAGTGCGGTAGTAGCACCTGCTCAGCTAGCTAACGGTAGCCGAGTGACAACATGCTTTTTCAAAGGCGGGAGGTTGGCCTTGTCTCTGTGAAATGTAGGCTAATGGTACTTGCTAACTAGCAGGAACCATTCAGAATGTGTGAAAGCACACAATGTACCACCGCAGTTGTTATAGCAGAACCTGTGTCCTTAATTAAACTGAAAACAAGGCCACTATTGCGTATTGCATAGCTCAAGCGCACCGCATGGCTCAACCAGCGTAGTGGCTAACGTCAGCGCTGTTAGCTTGGATTTATTATTTGATTAGCATCTAATGGGTGAGATCATGATTTCAGCATAGTAAAATAAATCTACCAGCTGTGTGTTCACACAAACTGTAGTGTGTCAAAGTGGTGTGGGTTGATCGTTTTAAAAACGTTTGCATTTTATGTATGCCTGAATGCACTGCCTCGGTTTGTCCACGATCGTTTCTAAGAGGATTTGGATAAAGAGGCCATCGGTTCAGAACGGTGGCCATCCAGATGAATGGATTGCAATGCTACCACTCGTGTAGCTAAGATTTTTTTTTAAATTGAAAGAAAAATCTTATCAATAAATCAAGGGTAGTTGAGTCGTTATTGATAATAGTTGTAATCAAAAACATATTTATGTGCTTGAAGTCTTTCATTGATAAAGTTAACTGTAGGTTTGTGATAATTGTGCTACATGGAGATGTAACAAGCGCAAAACATTTATTTTAATTTTTTCAGTCGGAACTGCAGTCTGAAGAGATGTTTTGATGCATACCAAATGAGAAAATTGTATGAAGTAGATCATCATACTTTTTCACTGAACCAAACAAGTCAAATGACAATAAAAACATTTGGGCAAAATTGTCCCTCACCCTAGGAAATTGATATTGTTTTTTTCTTTCTTGTATTTAGGTTATTGTGAAATTGGTCCTTACATTTCATTAGAAACCTTTATACTCTAAAATGTAACTTTTTCCTTTAGCTGTAGAAAGCCTGATATAGGCTTCTTGATAAAGGAGTGCACTGTGTAACGGGATGCTGTGTGGCAACCTGATACTGAGTCTTCTTGGTGGCAGGCTGTTGTGCCTTAAGACGTTACCCACCTGTCACCAGCACTGCTACTGTATTTTTTTTTTATGCAAGTGGTGGGTCTAAAGAGCTGTTCTACCTTTTATATAGGATCCTAACATTTTGTTTAAAGTTACCAAGAGCTGTTCTCTGAATTGCCATGGTGAATTTGAACTGGCTACTTACTTTGTCTAGAAAACTATTAATGCCTTTAGCTCTGTAACTGACTGTTTACATGTGGTGATTTGTTTTCCTCGATTTCTTCAAAGGCATCCAGCAACTGCCAAGTGGTACGATAGGAGGGACTGTGTTTTTATCGAGTTCTGTGTAGCAGACAGCAAAGATCTTAAAATCGATTTCTCTAAAACAAAGTGTGGTTTCAGGTACGTGTGCTTCCCGTTGATACTTTACTAAATACCTCAAGTTGTCCATAACCATGAATTTATTTTTTAATGCATCATTGTTGGTCTGATCTTGCTGTTTTTAGTGAGTAACCTGTTTGTTTTGTTTTTCCCAGAAATAATGATTTTTTTTTTCCCCCTTCACAGTTGTTTCGCTGGAACTGACAATGTCAAACATGAGAATGAAATGGACCTTTTTGATGCCATTGATGAAAAAGTAAGTTATACTGTTGTGTTAGCTTTGATTAATAAGGCTTTAGAAAAAAAAATCCACAGTGAAATTTGACCACATATTTCTTTCCACATCAACGCAGGAATCCAAACACAAACGCACAGATCGCTCGGTGTTGCTCTATTTAAAGAAAGCACAGTCAGGGAAGCCATGGCCGCGGCTAACAAAAGAGAAGGCTAAGGTCAGTTAAAAACCAACAAACAGTCTTTAAAAGTAAAGGATGCTGTGTATCATAAAATACTCGGTTAACAGTATGATACATTCATTTTGTGTTTTCACAGGTGAGTTGGCTCAGTGTCGACTTCAACAACTGGAAGGACTGGGAGGATGAATCAGATGAGGAGATGGGTCAATTCGATCAATTCTCAGATGTAAGCACTTTGCATTGATTAGAATGGGTGAAGTCATTCATAATTGCCTTGAAGACGACTGTTTCGCCTTTTCTGAATTGTTGCATCAGCTTATAAGGCCATCAGTCAAAGTCACAAACAGGCCGACCACATCCAAAAATGCAATTTGGCCAAGGCACACAATGTTAGCTTAGAAAACTGAGGGTTGAAGACGATATTCAGGAATATCATATATGGAAAATGTCTTTTATTTCTCCTATTTTTTTTTATTAAGATCGATATAATCAGATGATAGACTCCCAATTCAATCTTTTATGTATATTTTTCTATACAGAAACTGCATATTGCACATGTGGTATGAAACAGTACTAAACTGTTTAATAGTGAAGTAAAGATATCAAGTTTAAAAAAGAGAGATAATGGGATGCAGACTATGGATGGCAGCTTTTTCCCAGTTCATGTTTGACCAGGAAACATCGCTGCATCTCATTCCCAACTTTTCTTTTCACCCAGCTCTCCTCCGTTGCTATATAATGAATGCACAAAATGCCCCCCAAAAAAATTAAAAAGAGGTGGATAAAATTATGTATTGATTTGGAACTTGCTATTTGGCTTTAACTAAGTTCAAAATATTTTCTGATCTTATTCTACTTTGAGTGCTCAGATTATTTTTTTTTATTTTTTTTTTTAAGTAGCAGCATTTATTTATTATAGTACTTTGGAAGAGTAACTTATGTGTTTGGTTCAACATTCCAGATGATGAGCAACATGGGGGGTGGTGGTGATGAGGAACTACCTGAACTTGACGGTGCAGAGGATGTAAGGACCCGCCCTGTACTTTATTTCTCAGCATTACGCTTGCATGCAGCAATTAAAACTGATCTTAAAGCATCATTGTAGTGAACCATTAAATCAGATGTTGTGTATCATTTTCAACCTTGTCTTCTTTTTTGTCTTTTTAGGGTGATTCTGCAGATAGTGATGATGAGAGTAAGTGTTATTTGCCTTTTTGAAACCACACCAATTTCAAAATATGTGTCTATATGTATATCAATGACGACGTGTTTTAATGTAATTTCTGTTCCCCTTTCAGAAATGCCAGATTTGGAGTAGAAGACTGTAAGACTCTGGAAAGAAAATGGAAGAACAGAGGGCAAGAGGAATCATAACAAATGTATATCTTGAAATTGAAGGCAGTGACAAACAACTGTACATATGAGTCTGTAGCCATATTTAAATCCATAGCCTCCGCTCCAAACTCTTGACCGATCAGTCCACTGGAGGTTGATATGCATGGTATTGTACAGAGCAGCTATCTCCACTTCCATTTGCTGTACTGCACATTTTGGGTATCTTGTTTTACTGTTAAATATTACAAGTAAGCACACATTCTTTGTTGGAAAAGCTGTATAGTTGTCTTCAACTGAGCAATACGTGTTAAGAGATTCACAATTTGTTTTCAAATTTAATTGTGGTTTAAAAAAGATTTGGTCCACCCATTCCCAATGTTGTGGTTTTAAGTTGGTCGCCCATTGTAGTTTGTTTCATGATTGAAGATGACACTAGCGATGTACATCAGAAGAATTAAATGCATTTACTGATAACTGATTGGGTTCCTCTAAAGCCTTCCATGTGCCGTGAATTAGATATCCAGGGAGCCAGTTCTTGTTTCTGTGGCTTAACCTTCCAGCTTACATGTTTCCCTTCTTTAATGTTGTAAAAAAAAAAATTGGAATATTCTGAAATCATATAAGTCTTTGCATCTTCCCAGTTATTCACCTACTTTGGTAATTTGAATGAATTCAACATATTTAGTATCCTAACAGTTCTTCTGTACATACCCACCTAACATGCACACTCATGTTAGACTGCAGAAGAAAAATGAAATGTTTTGCATCTGATAACGAGGCTTGAAGCTCGGGTCGTGCCTCTGCATCATACGGTTTGTTGCTATTCTCTAGGTTCTTTCAGTTTGTTCATCTAGAAAGATCCTCCCTCGTTGCTTAGGTTAGGGAGTGTTGGGACGTTAGGCGACATGTAATGACCAAATTATATTTGCACTGTCAATAAAATGTAAGGGGAGACAAATGATGTTGAATTACAGTGGAAATTCTTTTTTTATTGTCTACATCTTTCTAATAAACTGTTCCAAGAATCATTCTAAATGCCTTTTTCTTAAGTTACATTTCAGTCACTTGTGCTCTTTTTATTCATATTTTTCAGAATAAGTCAGTCATGTGCAAATTATATAATCATTCTAAAGTCCGTGCATTTATTTTCAGTGAAATATATTTTGGAAGGGGTATTTTAACTATTGCCCCCACAACAGCCTCCTACATATATTTTAGAGGCTGTTTTTAGATATACTACTGCCCCTTTTTATGTTAGGCAAACTCAAGAATAGTTTTTAAACATGTTTACCTTGCAAGTAATAGATTTTATCTTAGAGAATTTCTAATTGAGCACGATTTTGTGGCACTGTAGCTCTCAGTCCTGCCCGATCCGGCGCTAGGACCAAGGGACATCACGGCTCCTCGGCCCTGTAAATTAGAATACTTCCTCTTCAGGCCTGATCTCTCGATTAATGGGCTGTCCTTTCCGACTGGCGACTTATGTGCGACACAAGTTTCCTGTATTTACCCTTAAGCTCATTCAAATAAAAGTGTTAAATGTATATATTTGTTGATGGTGTAGGAGTGTGGCGTGATTTATTTTGAGATATTTGCTCATATTAAACAACCTGCGTCCCTAACCATAGGTCAACCAGCTATAAATTAACATCAGTGTATTGAAAACACACATGCTACTTTGGGTTGTTAGTGTTTAGAAGTGAAAAGTAAATAGTAACTTTAGGCTACTGTTTTTACTCAAGTATTTTAGGCTACTTCAGTATATTTTTTCTTTGTCTATAGTACTTGCTTTGTCTGCAATTTCGTGTATTCACTTCATATATTTGATCATTGCTACTTATGTTGCGGATAAAGGTTTAAAAATATCTAAATCCAAAATAAGAGGAATAATCCAAACATAAATGAATACAACCAAAACAAATGTAAAAACATATCCCACATTAAAGGGCTGCTTACGTTATTAATTAATTAGTTATAAGAATGCAATAGTAATAAAACTAACAGAGTTACTAACGACTTGTGACATTTTAAGAACATTTAGCTGATTGTACTACTCCAAGATTCAAGATTGTTGGTTTGTCATTTGCACAATTAGCCTACAGCAGTAATCGTTGGCAATGACATTCTTGAATCTCTGGCTCCCTTCAACAATTCAACATTGAAAAAAATCATATAGAGGAATACACAATTAAAGAGATTATCTAAGTAAATAAACAGAAATAGTGCAAACAAAATCTCCAAATATAAAGTATAATATATAAATGTATATGTAAAATACAATTTAAATTGATAAGAATAATGTAAAATATTACTTACAAATCGAATAGAATACTTATACACTAGTATTGTTATATTTTGAGGTTTTGTTGTGAAGTCTGATGAATATACCTGACCGGATGTATTTGTTGCCGTTGGGACGTTGACGCTGCCGCTGGAGCTCGCGCTGTTCTGTGATCATGGCTGCACTGGACCATACCAGCCATGTTTGCTAATTTAAAACCCAAAGGTTAGCGGAATAGTTGTTTATTATTTACCGCTGCGGCTGTGCCATATTCCATCGCATGATCCACTCTAGACGGGAGGTTTACAGGCGTTTGCGCCTTGGAAGTCCATGGACTGAAAGGTTTGGGATTTGGATTTTACGGAAATATCAGCGAAACTTTTTTAGAATATGGTTATTGTGGGAAGATGATGCTCTGCGAAAAAAAAGGTATGCGCGTGCAGCGTAAACACTGTAACTTCATCTGGCCGCTAGCTAACGTTAGCGCACGAACAAAAGGGAGCACGCCTCCTTCTGTTACCAAGCGAGAGTGAGAGAGTTAACGTTTGTCGCTATCAACACACCGGTTGATATTTATTTTTATCTATTGCTAACGGACACCATGGATCCAAAGCAGCGTGGTTGTGGTACCTGCTACCTGGCTATTAGCTGCTAACGGCGCAGCTTTAAGCAACGCATTGAAACGGGGTAAACGTTAAGGATGCTATCTGTTAGCTCATTAGCTAGCGTGTGTAAGCTAGGATCTATTGTGATGATTTAGCTAAATAACCTTGGAACTGGAGCACAGTTATATTTTAGTTCACGTTAAAGTTAAATTATATGTATGTACCGCCTCTTGGGTATTTCAGCTAATTTTAATGTTAATAGTATCAGCTGACTTTGGAAGTGCCTTTAAAGTGAATTCTTCGTTGGGAGAAGAGCAGCTAGCGCGACTGAGCTATCGCGGCGCCTGCTTTTGCAATGGCCTCGTTGAATTAGGAAATGAAGTATCCACAGAGGGCTACTTTTGTATTACGAGAATATGGAGCTGCTAACGAGCGTGTGGCGTGGTTACAGTCCTTCAGGCCTCGGAGTGACTAAAATATTCTCGCTAATCCCTTTCATTGTTAGTTGGCCGGGGCCGCCGGTGTTGGGTCTTGAATACCGTTCGTGGTGTTGTGTATTTATCATGGTAGATTGAGGAGGACGTGCTCATATGATGAGAGCCTCTATCGGAATATCCCGGTTGTCCATTAGAGCTCGGTAAGGCCGGAGCATCTGCTGTTGCTGCTGGCTGCGACATTTTGACGGTTGTTGTTGTTGGAACGAAAATGGTGCTGTCACAACGTGAAGCTGCCAACATAATTTAGGAGAAGGCATTTCATGGAGGATTTTTTTTTTTGCATATTACGCAGCGTCCTCAAAGCTGCATTGGAATATAAGGAAACGAATGCATTAATAAATATACATTTATGATCACAAGAAGATGCAAATCGTGCACGAGCGTCTTACCTCCAGGTTACGTCTGACTGGAACTTAATAATAGTGTACATTCTTTAAAAAAAAATCTGTTCTTTCTGTTTTTTCAGATGGAGTCAAATAATCATTTCAACTATGGCACCCACCCCTCAGCAAACTCAGGACTGAAACTCTCCTCAGGGGATTCTCTTTATACTAACGGGTCATCCATGAGTTTTCCTCAGCAGGGAAAGAGTGAGTGTTTGCATCCTTCAGCACCATATCAGCATATAAATAAAATCATTGTGAGAATTGTTGCCAGTTGATGGACAGTCCACACTTTTTCCCTCCACCTCTTAATTTTAGATAAAATTCCTTTATCTATCTCATCAAAGTATTAACGTCAACAAGCACAGTGATCTGCTAATGCAAACAATAACCTGTTTAACTTGACTGATGTTCCCGTGTCTAACAGATATGAATGGCGAAATGAATGTGAATGGCGTCACTACTGTACTCGGGTCCGGAGTGCCTGGTTCCCTGCCTGGTTCCCACCCGCCAACAGCTCCTTACCCCCACATGAGTAACCTCCACCAGAGCAGTGTGGGCTTTGACTACCTGTGGGGAGGACACCCTCAGTACGGTCCAGCGGCCATGGGCACCTCTCCTGGGCACGGGATGCACCAAAAGCAGCCTACTCCTGGGATGGTGCAGCCTCAGTCACAGCACCACTTCCAGGGTCATGGACAGTACCAACTCAATGGGGGACTTGAAAGCTCCCACCAGCCCCCTGTGGCAGGCCCACCCAACATGCCTCTTACTGGAAGTCAGTACTGGAATAGGAGTAACCCTGGCCCACAGCAGATAAGTTATAATTCACACAGTATGTACGGGACCTACCAGAGTCAGACACATCCTGGAATTACACCGTCGCAGCATCACCAGCAGCAGCAGTCCTTACAACCGTCACAGCAGCACCTCCACTCCCATCGTCTCCCACACCACCACCAGCAGCACCAGCAACCACCACATTATAGCATGATGCCTAACGGGATGCCCTTCTACCAGCACCAATCCCTGCCATCTCCTCAGTCGTCTCAGCCACAAGGCCAGGCTCAGATGATGCCCCCAGCTGCCCAGAATTTTACTCCTCCACACGGCAGCCCACAGCACCACAGTTTAGGCCGAGGGCGAACTGGCAGCCCTCTCCCTGGGGGGATGTCCTCCGTACCGTCAACAGGGCAGGATAGTGGATCACCAAAGGGCCACAACAGGGAACGGAGCCCCCATGCTAGCAGCATACCCTCTGCCATGCAAGGTAACCACTTTACACTTACATATTTATTTTGTTAACAAAGTCCTGTCAGTCTTTTTGTGTTTCTTCGGTTTCCATATAAAGTACCTATTATGACGTTAGTGCAAGGAGTTATTTTGCTTTGAGAACTTTATTTCTGGTGTCTATCCAAGTTTTATTTCCTCATAAATTGAACAGTTTTCATCGACTTTACATTTCCTCATTCAATGCCACCAGTTGAGTGATACTAGTGTCATATGGTCTTCTTCCTCTTTGGCCATACTTTGCAAAGGCAGAGCCATCCAAGCTGCTGATTATGTTATAACATGGAACTTGTTGGAAATGCAAACATTTCCATTGGTTGTCAACCGATATGGGGTTTTCAATGGCATTTATTTTTATAAAATATTATAATTCAAAAAATATATAAATATGAACTTAAAATGAACAATTTATTCAATAAATCAAGACACAGAAAATTATTTCAAAATAAAACATTTGCATTTTCTATTGTACTTGGCCTTTCCTGGTGTTGGCTCCTGCAGGTATTGTCTGATGCCAAGATGATGGCATCTTAAAATGCCATTAATAGTTACAAGATTCAACCAGCAGGTGCCACTGTTTGACTTTATAACACTATTAACTGTCATTGAGTGGGTTTACAAAGGATAGATTATGTCTACTGCCACATCCTTATGTTTTCCTTTTTCTTTTTAAATATATACAGATTTATAATAGGTGTAGTATTAAAATAATTAATAATGGGACTATCAGATGTTTCAACATAAAATACCCGTACCCTGAGTATATGTTTTACTTCAAAATAAGAGGCTTATATTTTATCGAGTATTTTGTCAATTCTCTTCTCTTTCAGGGCATACGAGAGAAGCTGTCAAGGAGGTAGACACAAGCTATAATGGCACGGAAAGGTCACCTGTTGCTCAGAGGCAACCCAAAGCTGTGGGACCTACAAGTGATTATCGTCAGGCTTCTCCTGTCAGAGAGCCAGCCGGGAATTCACCTCCCCAGTCCGCGTCTTCTCAGCGCTCTGTATCTCCTGCAGCAGTGTCCACACCTCCTCGGGTCTCTGATGTAGAATCTACTCCACCACAAATCTCAACACTTCCCAATGTGTCCTCGGCCCCTCACAGACTTTCCCCACCTCCTCCAATGACTCCCACTGATAGTGTGTCTTCTGTTCCTCCAGTCTCGGAGTCTGTTGCGCATGCTGTTGCTTCTGGGCCTCCTATAACTGTCTCCCCTCCTGCCATAGTGCCCACGTCTTCATACGCTGTTTCTGAACCCATCTCATCTCTTCAGAAGCTGGTTCAAGGGTCAAAACCACCTCCCATGAAATCTTGCTTTTCCGATACATCTGGAGCTCGTCATGAAAGGCCTGGACCCCCGAAACTAACGTCTGCCACTTCAGTGAGTGCAAAATCCTCATCCGCTGGTGTGCCTCCTCTACTTAAATCAGCATCTGCATCTCAAACGTCTGTGTCTAAACCTTGTGACGCTGCAGCCACAGCCCAGAATCAGACATACACTCCACCAGCTGCTAACTCTGGTCTTTCCACTGCAGCATCTTTACCACCAGGAGCTATGAACGTACCCTCGTCCCGTGAAAGCCCTACAGCCCGACCTCTGTCTACCCTACCTCTTCTAACCACTCAAGCCTCCAGGACTGCACTGATGTTGGGCCCTCCTGCCTTGGTGTCTGTACCTCCTGCAATGGGTACGTCTTCTGGAGGGGCCCCAACGTCTGACACTGAGCAGCGTTCTCCTGACACCACTGCTCCTCTTCATCTAAAGCAGTCACTTCCTAAGCCTGAGCACCGCAGTCATAGTGAGGATTGGGAAGCGTCGGCTTATAAAATAAATGAAAAACCAGGGGAACGCCTCCTCCCTCAGCTTGATTCGGGTAGGGATGAAGCTACTGAGACTGATACATCTGAAATTCACTCGCCCAAATTCCTCACCGATCTTCCCGGGAAACCCTTGCAGACCGATGTTGCTCCTGATCAAAATGGCAAGAATAAACAAACGGATTCTGAAAAGCCCCACCTGAAAAGCAGTGTCATTTGTGAGACGGAGGACTCCATGTTGGAGCAGACTGCACTCCGAAAGTCTTTGCATCTCCACAGCACAAGGATAGAAGTGACAGATGAAGACAGCTCTGATAATTCTTCACAATTTGATGGCGATTCCACGTTGGACACCCCGTCTAGAATCGATGCCAGCTCTGTCTTGGAAAAGACCTCTCTTTATGATGGTGATAGCTCCTGCATGGATGACTCCGCTCACTTTGACAATAGCTTTCACCTGAGAAAGGACGCTTCTCAGTTTGACAGCACTTCCAATGCAGAAGAGGAACCATCTGCTGCTTTTGACACCACTAGAGATAGCTGCTCCTCTGTGGACGAGTCCAGAGATGACACGATGAACTCCACCAGGGATGGGGGAACGTCTGAGGCAGAGGAGACCAAGGACAGCTGCCACATCACAGTAGAATCAATGCTGGAGTCTTCTCAGATGGAAGAGCCCTCTGTCGACTCAAGTGATGTGTGCAACTCCAGCTCATTTGAGCCATCTCAGCCTAGTGGTCAAGGTACATTCCTTAAGTTTATGATCAGGAAAATATAATAAGTATCACATGGGTTGGCAGTACACACATTGCCAATGTAGATGTGTAAAAGGCATTATGTTGTTTGGGTCGTGTCCTCAATTAAAAAACAAAAACTATTTTCTTTGAACATTGCTTGCATTGTCACTGAGAAGAGAGAGACAGATTTCAAATATGGATTGCTCATCTTCCTGTTTTGTATGTTGTTTTTAACATGATGTTATTTCATCTCAGGACTTGAGGCAGAGTGGGAGTCCACAGGACATGATACACCAGACTCAGCTGGGCGCATTAGCATTAAGACCAATGTAAATGAGGCAATGACTCCCCCAAGTTTTAAGATGAGAAATGAGAACTTCATTGCCTTCAGTACCCCAGCAGAGGGCCCCGCTGTTCACCCACTGCAACCAGTAATGGATCAGATCGTGTCACCTGCCGGAGGAAATCTGAAAACCCCAGGGAAACCACGCAAACCTCGAACTCCAAAGGCAATATTGATGAAAACCCCAGGTATTCAACATTCTGATTTGACCTAATTGTGACTTAAAATTGCTTTTTATATTTTACATTTCATTAACTTTTTGTCTTTCCCTGTTTATTTCAAGGTACTGAGGTGGTCAAGCGGAAACCACGTGGTCGCACACCTAAAGTGGATAAAATGAAGCCTGATGAAGAGGCAGTTAATAAAGATGAGGCACCCAAGGGCAGAAAGAGGAAGAAGTCTCTCAAGGCAGACGTTAAAGAACAAAGCGGAGAGGCTGGCTCACTCACAGAAGAGGTTGATCCAGTCACAGCCACAATTGAAGCTGTTCTGGCCAACACCTCAGCATATGACACCTCGTTTGACAAACCCAAGAAGGTGAAAAGGGCCAAGAAACAAGAAGGAAAAACGGCTAAACAAGATGCAGAAAAAAATGCTGATGGTGAAGAGAACGATGATGACAGCTCCACTGCAGGTAAAGAGGAAGAGTTCATTAAAAGGTCACTACATCAAATCAAGGCGTCTGTTTCTTTGAGACAATATATCACAGTCTAATGCTTAACTTGGTTGTGTGAATCTTTCTTGAGCAGGGGAATCCAGAGGACGGAGGGTTGCAACTGAGGAGCAGGTCCGGTTCCCGATGCAGCATGGGTAATGTTCATTGTATTATTTTTTACATCGTTTGTTGATTTAAAAAATGCTTTCCTATACTATTACACTGATGAGAATTGCAATTGGCTAAACATGTAAAACATTGAATAAATGTCAAAACCCAACTATTTTTCCCACGTTTGTTTAAAACTTTTAGTTTTCCAGTGTGTGCAGTGTTTAAAGACTTCAACGCCATTAAGTTCTGCTGTATGACAGGAAATTAATGATAAACTCTTAACTGCAGTTGGAAGAGGGAGATTCGTGTGAAGAAACTGGAGAACCGCATGAAGGGTGAAACCTGGTATTACACACCGTGTGGACGGAGGATGAAGCAGTTCCCAGAAATAATCAAGGTACGTTTTCCTGGATCAAAGTCTTTGAAGACAAATCTAACCACTATGATGCTATAATACCATTATAATAACCAATGATATAATGATTAACAGTTATTTTCTTTTTCCTTCACCCAGTACTTGAATAGACACACGGACAGTGTGGTCACCAGAGAACACTTCAGCTTCAGCCCACGCATGCCAGTTGGAGATTTTTATGAAGAAAGAGAAACACCTGAGGTCTGTATAGTTTTTGAGTACTCCCCAGTGGGTTGACTAAAATAATTTTCAGTCAAGAAGCTACTGCATGGTTCCTTTTTAATGATGTTACAAACATGTTAACTATGTGTAGTAGACATTTTAGGGTCTCACCATTCTCTAACATGTGTAACAGGGTATGAAGTGGATGATCTTGGCTAATGAAGAGGTTCCCTCCATGATTATGGCCATCACTGGCCGGCGAGGTCGACCTCCAAACCCGGATAAAGAGAAACCTCGGCGGGTTCATGGCGTGAAGGGTGGGCCGGCCCGCCGCCCTGGTAGACCCCCCAAACCCAAGATGATTGACTTCCTTAGCAAAGTCGATGCCAAGCTTTTAAAACGACTTGAGGCCAAGGGTAAGTAGATGTTGACTAGAAGAGATGTAAGTGGATGTGTTTATAGTAGTTAAGGCTTTCATTTAGAAGTCTCAAAACCAGATGACTTGCTTAGCACAGAGC
This sequence comes from Ammodytes marinus, assembly GCF_949987685.1. NCBI lineage: Eukaryota > Metazoa > Chordata > Actinopteri > Uranoscopiformes > Ammodytidae > Ammodytes > Ammodytes marinus. Next base: position 18,963,491 of record NC_137211.1, on the reverse strand, counting down.
CTCAAGAAGATTTTTCTGTAATTAATGTAATGTTTGTATTCCCACTTTCTTTCTTTTTTTATAGAAGCTCTTACGGAGGAGGAAAAAGAGAAACTTGCAAAAATCAAAAAGAAAATGAAGAGAAAGGTAGGCAGTTCAGACTGTCTGTAATGTTGAGCTGTTAGCTTAATGAGATCATATTCAGATTTGTTTTTGCTGCTGTCTTGTTATTTAGGCAAGAATGAAGAGAAAAGAGGATGCCAAGGTTAAAAAGATGAAAGAGGAGAAAAAGAGAGCCAAGGTACAGACAAAGACCAACCCAAAATAAAAAAAATGCCTTTTTCCTCAGCATCCCCTCTTCCTCACATCCACCTGTTTTTTTCTTTCCGTTGTGTGCGTTCAGCTTGATAAAGATGGCAAGGACCCGGAGCAGAAGGCTGAACCGACCGACTTGACAGCCGTACAGGTCACACTGCCGGCTGCAGAGCCCAAGAAGCCGGGCCGCAGGAGATCAGTCAAGGTGGTTGTTCCTCCACCAGCACAGCAGACGGATGAGGAGAGGATTGCTCAGGGGAAGAGGGTTCTGGGTGCTCGCAGTAAAGCCAAGGCTCTGGCTAAAGCCCAGGCTGAGGAAGAGGCAGCAGCTCAGGCCGCTGTAGCAGCTAAGAGAGCAGCGGAGAGGAGAGCGCAGGCCCAAAGACGTCTGGAGGAGCGCAAGAGGCAGCAGTTGATCGCAGAAGAACTGAAGAAGCCCACAGAGGACATGTGCATCACTGACCACAAAGTGAGTTTTGTCATTTGAAATGTCGATGTCATTGTAGTGACTTTTTTTTTAAGGACAATCGTGACCTTTTGAACTGTCTTCATCAGCCCCTTCCAGAGCTGTCCCGTATCCCCGGTGTGGTTCTCTCTGGCACAGCTTTTGCACACTGCCTGGCCGTGGTTGAGTTCCTACATGGCTATGGAAAGGTGATTGGCCTCAATGTACCCAAGGACATCCCCAGCCTCGCTACCCTGCAGGAGGGCCTGTTAGGCCTAGGTGACAGCCAAGCAGAGGTCCAGGACCTACTGATAAAGCTGGTGGAGACTGCACTCCATGATCCAGGGATGCCATCATATTATCAGGTGTGTGCTACAGTTTGAGCATTTACTTCCATCAATAAAATTCCCGGATAACAAATGATAAACCTTCCTAATCTACATTTTCCTCTCTCTTCGTCCCATCCCAACATACAGTCTGTGAAGATCCTCGGGGAAAAGCTAGTTGAGTTGGAGCTGACCCGTGGCACAGTCTCAGAAGTACTTCGCATCTTTTTGGAATCTCATGGTTTTTCTACAGAAGTGTGCAACACACTGCGGACCAAAACATTTCACGCCCTGCCTCCGGACACCAAGGCCTCCATCCTGGGTTTCGTAGTGAACCAGCTCAACGGCAGCAACACTGTGACTAGGTTAGAGCAAGAACACATTTTTTTATGGTGTAGGTTACTCTTGTGTTACTCCCACATTCCCTTTATTAATGTATGCATTTTATATTTCAGTGACATCGACAACACATTGGAAAACATGGCAACTTACAGGAAGAACAAGTGGATTATCGAGAGGAAGCTGCGCAAGTAAGATTGTTTTTTTTTATCTTCGTTAATTGAAATGATCTGAGTAATCTGGGAATTTTTCTAATGAAGGCAAAGAGCAATACAGCATATTGACCCTGACTGTGTTTTCCCTTGCAGACTGAAGGTGGCACTAGCGCGCCGTACAGGGCGCTCAGAGGAAGAGCTGTGTTTTGATGAGAGGAGGCGCAGTGCCAGAGTGGCTGAAGAGGAGAACCTGAGTCTGGAGGACAGCGGCCTAGTCGCGGAGAGAGGCAACCGCCGTGCACGCAAAGACGAACCCAAACTCAGTGATGTACGTACAGTATCTTCTTTTTTGTATTATTAATGTTATTTGTTTTAAGTTTTTGGAACAGATCATTCCTACATGTAAGTTTGATCTTTCTGTTTTTCTGCAGAGTGAAAGCCCGACCAATGCCAGCATTCCAGAGCTTGAAAGGCAGATAGATAAGCTAACCAAGGTAAGTCTGATGGTACACAGACAGAGTGCTTTATTTATTTATATTTTATTTGTGTTAAATATCGCTCTGATCTTGAATTTCCACAGCGGCAAGCATTTTTCCGCAAAAAGCTGCTGCTTTCGTCTCATTCCATGCGAGCCGTCTTGCTGGGCCAGGACCGTTACCGTCGCAGATACTTGGCTCTACCTCACCTCGGAGGGATTCTGGTTGAAGGGCCAGAGGAGCTGCTGAGTGAGTCTTGAGAATTCATCTGAAAGAAATGTCATGGCTCCAATTTTTTGATTTTCAAACCTTGTTGCTTAACTATTTTAATCTAAAGTCACTCAACATTTGTCTCGTGCAGCTTCTGGAGAAGTCCTTGTAGCTGAGGTTCCGGTCACCTTCCTCAAAAAGGAGCCCAAACTTGAAGAGTCCCCCATGCCGACCACTCCCCCTCCTACACTACCTTCCTCTGCTGCCCCCGTCCCGGCCCAGACTTTGTCTCCAGAGGAGGACCCCCTCCCCGGCACCGCGTCCCTCATGAGCATGCCAAGAGCACGAGGACGCCCACGAAAAATCAAACCTGAAGTGGAGCTTCACCTCCGCACGGCAAAGATTCGCCGCCGGCGTCGAAGTAGCGTCCGGTCCGGGGGCGAAGAAGGGCCGGCATCACCCAACAGTGACCTCACACAGGCCGCTTTCCAGAGCTGGCTCAGCCAATCACAGGAAGCGGTGACTAACGGCACATGCCCTGCTGCAGGGGACGGCCCAGACGGTAACCGACCAGAGGAAAGTGTGAAAGACATGGCAGAGAAACAGGGACAGTGGTTCAACCTGCTACCCAAACAACCGTGTGACGATCACTCTCTGACCGAGCCCCAGACACCCAACATACCCCCAAAACTCCTTCCTCAGATGGCCAGTGCTCTGCCCCCACTTGATGCTTCACTCTTGAAGGTTTGCCACCATAAACACAACTATGAATACCTTTTTTAAATTTTACTGTCATAATACTCTTTAAGTTCTCTGTATGTAAATAAATAATCTCTCCCCACCCCTCAGCCGGACCCACTTATGCCTGGCTTGGCTCCTGCTGACCCGACGACCCCAGCAACACCTCAAAACATTCCCCCTACCAACCCTGCTGTGACTGATTGTGCCCAACCACCACCCGCTCAGCTTCTTCCAGCTCCTGTTACTCCTGCCAAGTCATCTCCATCTACGCCCGGCAGGCCAGGGCGCAGGCGGAGGAGAGGTAGCAGAGGCAGCAGTCCTGCTCGCAGAGGGCCAAGAGCAGCTGCAGCAAAACGTCGCGGACGCCCTCCCAGCTCTGTGTTCCAAGAGCTGGAGCAGCAGTACTTCACACAACTGGTGGTCAAGCCCATACCGGCATGTAAGTATTCTCTGGTGAAAAGGAGTATAATGATTTTGAGCCACTGCTGCCACATTTGGCAATTCCTTAACTATTACACCGGCAGCAGCTGATCCTGGAATCTAGGGCTGCTGGAAACTTATAGAATAGTCATGCATTGGGTTGTTCTCAGTGGGAAAACAGTCTTTCTTATTTTTAATGTGTTGAATAATGCATATGTTTCTTTCCAGCAATGGTGCGTGGCTGGTGGTGGATCAAGGATCCAGCAGAACTGTATAGCACCTTACAGGCCCTCCATCCAAGGGGCATCAGGGAGAAGGTGCTCCATAAGCATTTGGCCAAACACATGGAGAATTTAGCTGAGATGTGCACCAAACCTATCAACGGTAAGCTGATCATCTATTTTGTGTAAAATAATTTGATACTACTCATGTAATGTCTTGCGCCATCCCCATGTCTCCTGGGTTAGTCTTGTTGTCTTTACAAATGTCCTTGTGTTCCTCTCGGCTAGACTCTATATTTGAGTTGAAAGTTGACGCGAAGGATGTGCTAGTGGAGGCTCTGCAGCAGCCCTGGCAAGTGCAGGAGAAAGCAATGGAGAATGACATCAGTGCCCTGCAGTGGGTAGAGAACCTGGAGCAGCGGGTCATCGCCGCTGATCTCCATCTCAAGGTGAGAAATGGATTGAATTTGTCCGTCACGATCATGCATTGTCTCTTTGAATGAATATAACATTAACATTAACACAAATTATTAAAAAAAACTCATATCGGCTTTTTGTATTATTTTAAGGCACTTCCTCCAAGCGCTGTGAATGATGCTGAATCTACAACAGAGACACCAATGGCAGAATTTCAGGTAAGCATTTATAATGCTTGATAAAATAGTTCCTTCAATTCTTTATTTTAAGAAAAAATAAGTTCTGTACAACTTCTGTTTAGTTATTGTTACTTGAAGTCTCCCCGCCTCTCCTCTTTTTAAGCCTTACACACTGCCAGATCCAGACTCCACACGCGATGACCTGCAATACTATGAGCACGACGCTGACCCACAAGATGACTGGATTATTAGAACTAAGAAGGAGTGGTCCAACCTGCCCCGCATCGCCACACATCCGGTGGACCTGGGCGTGCTGCGGCTGGCCAACCTTGAGCGAAACATTGAGAGGCGCTACCTGAAGGAGCCGCTGTGGAACCCAGCCGAGGTGATACGCCTCGCTCCTCTCACCCCCACCCCCGGAGAAGAGTGCCCCATGGATGTCTTCAGGTGAGAAGAATGGCCTTTTCTTTGGCGTCAAGCTTTGTGACTTTGGTTTGTTTTTATATTTTTAATCTTATTTTTTTCTTATCATTTTCTTCTGGTCCAGTCTGGAAAATGAGATCACATCCCGACTGCGAACATGGCGGCAGGCTCTGGATCGCTGCCGCAGTGCTCCTCAGCTCTGTTTGTGTTTACTGCAGCTGGAGAAGGCGATTGCTTGGGAAAGATCTGTGACTAAAGTGGTAAGTAAAGGATTGTTCTTGGACCCTGGTGTTCCTAACTTTTTTTGGGAGGACAACCCCACATTAAAGTCGGTTGACAATTTAAAAATAAGTGTTTTTTTCTTTGTGATCACCTTTTTTATCTAGACTTGCCAGATTTGCAGGAAAGGCGACAATGATGACTGTCTGTTGCTATGTGACGGCTGTGATCATGGTTGTCACATGTACTGCCTGAAGCCCAAAATCACCCAGGTGCCAGAGGGCGACTGGTTTTGTCCCAGCTGCATTGCCCAGGTCAGAACCCTGGCACCTTTTTGAATCTAAGAGCTTTTTATGCAGCGATTGCTTCCTTCAAATCAATTTGTTCTCTGCTACATTTATTCCTCATCAGTTCACTTTGTTCACTCTGTCCCTCAGGATGAAAGTAACTCGCCGCGCTCGTCTAAAAAGAGGTCCCGGGTGAAAAAGAGAAGATACGAAGACGAGAGCTCTGAAGACGACATGACACCGCGTCGTAGTGCCGGCATGGCAACGCGTCACAAGGAAACACCAACACCCTCCTCATCCTCCCGCCCCTCTGGAGAAGGAAGCAGCGCTAAACGCCGTCGCATGGCAACACGCAACCAGCCGGACCTCACCTTCTGCGAGTGAGTGCTGCCTTCAGTCGCTGTCCAGCTGTTCACATGCTTGAGAGATTTTGGTTTGACAGCTATGTTGTGTTTGATCTGTGTTTAATTCATTTGATTTGATTTCCTCCCCAGGATCATTCTGATGGAGATGGAGTCTCACGTCGATGCCTGGCCGTTCCTCGAACCCGTCAACCCCCGACTGGTGCCAGGCTACCGTCGCATCATCAAGACCCCAATGGACTTCCTCACCATGAGAGAACGACTGCTACAGGGAGGGTAAGAGCAGATCATGCTACTTGTTTCATTACAACTTTACTTGTTTAAGGTTAGTCATTTTAAGGGGAAAACACATTGTATTATTTCAACTATTAAGTTATTTGTAAAACAGCATGCTAGTGTAGGCCAACAAGATTTATTTTCTGAATTTTCAATGCTGCTTTATTTTTATGTTTTAAATTGGGAAATACATGTTCCAAAACGACCAATAACCTCTGCATTTAAAAAGAAATCAAGCAAGTAGGCTAATAATAACCATTATATGAATGGCATCACAGTAGGCCCAACTGTCCACAATGATAGCACAACAGCCCCCCATCCAAAAAGGAACTATAAAAAGTTGAATTTGCACTTTGATGTGTTGTTAAGTGCATGGTCCATTATTTGTATTTAGTGTATCTGCATATTATTGCACCAAAACAGTATTATATTTCTTTAATTGTATTTTGTACTGTCTGCATGTTTGAACAAAATTTGTACCTACACTTAGCAAACAAAATTGCACAACTGTAAGGTCTGTGTCTGTTGTATTTTTGTATTTAAATAAACAGTTGTCTATTTTTTTAGTGCGCATAGGCATCTTTGAGCAAAATACCCCCAAATTGTTCGCCGCAGGACACTTCGCCTCCTGTATCCCTGAGCATTGACCACCTTGACTAAGACATTTCCTTGGGGAAACACTGCTTAAACACAAGTTTACACAACAATCAGCAAATCATAGAGACGGAATAATCCACAAACCTAAAAGTAAACAAACCTGGGAAGGAGCGGGGGAAATTCCTCTCAACTTAACTGATAGAATTTCAAAACCATAATCTATGTGTAATTGGAAAAAGCAGGACTAACTAATAAGGTTATTAAAAATACCTTTAAAAAAAAAAAGTGTCCACAGAAAATAAATAAATACATCATGAAATTATCATAGGCACAAAACCAGGAAATATTTTATGGAAACCCACAAAGTCTATTCTTTAAAATTGTGTTGTAGTGCATAATTACACTACAATCATTTTAAAAGATAGAAAATGCTCTCATTATCAGACTTAATATAGGACGTAACAGAAATTAGAATTTCATATGCAGCTGCTTTTCTCAACTCTTCTCATCCAGGCCTGGAAAAGGAGGCGCTCCCTTTAGAGTAACAGGTCCCTCCTCTGTTTCCTTTCCTCAGGTACTGCAGCTGTGAGGAGTTTGCGGCGGACGCTCATCTCATCTTCAACAACTGTGAGGCGTTCAACGAGGACACGTCAGAGGTGGGGGTGGCAGGTCACAACATGAGGCTTTTCTTTGAGAACCGCTGGGCAGAGTTCTACTCAGATAAGGACAAATAGAAGCCTTCCACGTTCCCCCTCATGGTGGGGCTGTATACTGTTGTTGCCGTCACCGTCCCCATTACTGCTAAGGTGGTTCTTCCAGCTATGTGTATTCTCATGTATAGGTATATATGTATAGATTTTGGCTATTTGTCTGTTATTCTTTCCTCTACGGGTTTGGTCCTTTTCCAGGCCCACAACAGAACTGGCTTGAACCTCTTGTACCCATTCCACATCCACAGAGCGAGAACACACACCTCTCTCCACGTTTGCTTCCACAATTCATGTCGTCTCATCGTCACCTCAGCGCCTCATCTCCTGTTTGCGCTCTCCTGTCACATACGTTCCATGCCCCTTGTCGTAGCAAGGCCTTTGGTCAAGCCCCACTGTGGGGTGATGACACTGTTTCGGGCCCGAGTGTTTTGGCTCTCAGACTCGTACTATAGGTCGGGGACTGACACTGTTGCAGCCTAACTGCTGCACACCGGACCTGTTTAGCAACGCTCAACGACGAAATGGATCAAAACTCTTCACAGAGCTTGTGCCATTTCTTACCTGTTCAATGGAAACTTAATGTACTGTGGTCTTATGCCTAGAAGTAACTTTTTTGCTCAATATATTTTTATTATATATTCTATATATAAATATATATATATAAAGATTACAATAGCTGGGATTATTTAATAGCAATAGCTTGTAGTGAATGTGTACAGATTACCTTATAGAAATGTCTAGACAATTTATGAAAAGGCCAGTTAAAACTAAAAGGAATCTGTTCTTGGACTGTCACATGTAGACGTTGTATAACCTCCACTTAAAGTCTTGCACACACACATGAACATAAACACTTTTCACCAACACACACACACTGACATGCACAAGATATCACACACATACCCACCTTCTGCTGCTGTGTGAAAGACACTGGTTTCTGAAACTGGAGGATTTTTTTAGTGTCAGTCAGTCTGGGTTTAGACCCAGTATATTTCACTGTCTACACTGTTAAATAATCAACTAGTTACACCTGATCTGTGTTACAGACTGAAACAATGCTATTGTAACACACAGCTCACATAGACATTTTACTCTTGTACCATAAAAAATGCCCTTAAACAAAATGGTGTATTCCCGCTTTAGAACTGTAATTGAGCAATGAATCTGTGTTGGAAATCACTTCTTTTTATCAGTAGCTTGTCCTAACCAGGCGAAAACATTTGAAGGTGGTTATCCCATTTTAAAGACTAGAATTGCAAAGAAATGAGGTACTGGGCACATTCTGGGCCTGGTTTTCTGTATTACATTCCTTTTTATTGAGTTGTGTGCTATACAAGGGCCAATGTACAATGTTGCGCGACATGTTTGGGTTGCTGTGACGGTGACAAGATGACACCACAGTCTGGGTTTTATTTAAACATGTTTTTCTTACACTGAACTCCAATCCGTTGATAGGAAATACACTTTGATGTTCCTTAACACACTGAAAGGGACAAACGTTTTTTCAAAAAAAGAAGAAAAAAAAATGACACAAACCAAGAGTGGTGTTCAGTGAATTTTTAATAATGTACAGTTTTGGTGACTTTAAATTTGTTTCTTTATATTTTTAGGACCAATTCATAATTTTTAAGAGGAGTTATTACAAGACTCTGTTGTTTTAAGGTGATGTAACACGTGTGCATCTGTAGAATGTACTGTGAGTTGAATAAAAACCACATCTAGTAGAGGGTATTATTTCTTTCTCTTTGTGTTTCTCAGAATCTTTTCTGTGATTTCTCCACATTTCTTTTAAATTAGGTTTCCTTCATGATTTTCCATTTCCTCCCACTACTTTCACAGTATATGCAGGGATAGTCTTCAGCCCATCATGACTGCATATGGCTTCTAAACTATCAGGAGCAGTTATTATGCCTTCTGTTTAAGTTAAGTTAAAAACATACTACTACTTCATACCAGCGGTGGACTGGGACAAAAATTCAGCCCTGGCATTTTTGGCCAAGGCAGCCCACCATGATTATTTATACGATATGTGGAGGCAGGGGCGTTGCTCCAAATTCTGGGCCCCTATACAGGAAGTCCTGATGGGCCCTCTGAGAGGCAGTCTTACAATACAAACATGTAAAAGCTATGTTTGTCTATAGTCCAAAACGTATGAGTGACTGGTCACTCTCTGAGCCAGATAACAACACAATGTTTCTATTGATGAATGACCAAATCATTACGCGTACTTGAACACAACCCCTGGTCTAATGACTCTTAATAACCATGCACACACACAGTGTTTCTCACAGGAATTTGAGAGACTGTCGTGGACCCTGGACCTTCTAGAGCAGGGGTTCTCAACCTTCTGCAAGATGGGCCCCCCCAAAGCTGGGTCATTGCAGTTGGGCCCCCCCACCGACCCTGACAACCCCCCCCCCCCCCTCCCCCCCCACACACACACACACACCACCCTACACAGATAGATAGATAGATAGATAGATAGATAGATAGATAGATAGATAGATAGATAGATAGATAGATAGATACTCTATTATTGTTATTATCACAAGGGCTAGGCCAGTGGCGCACCTTTGAGTTGAACATTGGGTTTAGGGTTGGGGTCCGGAAATTTCTTATAATTTAACGTTAAATTCTGGTGCACTTTTATGTGACACTGAGGAAATGTTTTTTTTTTAAATCTCCTTAGAAGAGAAGAAAATAGTAGCCTAAATAGAACATACACAGAATACATTCTACAATAGGTATACCTGTTATGAAAAAGCTTCACAAAACAAAGTCTATGATCAATGGGAAACACTGCTGTCTGACAACCCAGTTCAGAGAATGTTTCAACTATTGAGTCTTGGATTTGGAAAGTGGCCAGATTTAGCTCAAAATGCTACCTGCGATTAATGTGCTGTGCAGCCTGAACGCGGAGTTGTGTGTGTCTCAGTGGCGATTCCAGGAAATTTTGACTGGGGGTGGCCAAGGTGGGCCACAGAGCTAGAGTGGGGTGGCCATCGCACCCCTGAATTAATAGCATGTGATATGCTGTAACCAATTCAAAGATGATTTATAATCCCAAATGCCCAAATCATGTTAGTATCCATTGTAATGTTTGTCAGAAAACTAAACCCCTGAAGGGGGGTCTGGGGGCATCCCCCCAGAAATTTTTTTTGTGTTTTTAACATGTAATCTAAGCATTCTGGTGCATTCTGGCGAAGATAATAAAGGAAAAAGTCAATATTCATTTCAGTTCAGATGAATAGTAAAATTAGCAAAACAACATAACTTGCTAGCAGCCAGATGCCTAACAACTGGACAGAGGGACGGATGACAACTAGATTTTGACCAAATATCTTGCTAAAAAAATAAACCTTTATTTATGAAATTCTGCCCTAAGAACATGTTACACTTGCTAACTACAAACTTAAATTTTTTTATTCAGATTTCAAAAATCTGCTGGGACACGTGCCCATACACATGCATGGGTGGCACGCATGTCACAAGCACACTTATGCTGTTTTCAAGACCTTTGCTGACCAGAGACCAGTTCTAGTGGCCACAGTCCTACCATTAATTCAGTACTTGAAAATTGCAAACTGATCTCATATCAGTGGATTGGAGTGTTTGTGTGATGAACTTGGCAACTACCTATCAAAAAAAGTTAAGTTTTTTTTTTCATCCCCCTCGCGCCCCCCCGGTAGAGGGGGGGCCCCCCCGGTAGAACCACTGTTCTAGAGGGGTCCGGGGGAATGCTCCCCCGGAAGATTTTTTTTCAAATGTTAAAGTAAAATTCATCAATCTGGTGCACTTTGAAGAGAAAACTAAGGATAAATCAACTGTTTCCTATGTAAGCTATTTAGTAGGCTATTATTTGCTGGAATAATGTATAGACACAGATGACCAAAAAGCAGAAAGAAGAAATGTACATGTTTTAAAAATCCAGTCAGCTTCGGGATTTTTTTTCCTTTGTTTGTATTTGTTAATGGCCCAATATAGGCCCCTGATCTTCGTAGCCCCGAACAATGTTATTTAAAAAATAACATAAATGTACTGACGAATGAAAGGCCCATGAAATCTTTTTTTTCCCTAAATAACGTTTTTCTGGGCCTTCAAAGATCAGGGGCCTATATTGAGCCAGTAAAAAAAAGAATAAAAAAAATATATATATATATATTTTTTTGGGTGCAGCCCCCCTCTGCCTTGGGCCCCCCAAGCCTGTCCGCAGTCCGACGGCCCTGAACGTAACTGACCATCGTCAGATGCTCATAATTACCGAGTAGAAGTTGAATGCATGATAATACAATTTAATGCAGCCTCTGAATGGGCGGCCCTCTGCTGTGTGTGTGATTGGGCCAGGCCCAGCCTAGAACCAATCATAATGAGTAATGGCCTGGGACAAAGTTTTATTTAACTTTCAGGTGAAGTTGACAGCCTGCACGCACAATTATATGTCCATGGCACTCCCGAGAGGGAAGGGCCCTCGGCCCTCGGCTGTGTGACTTGGCCGGGCCGGGCCGAGTCACACAGCCGAGGGTCCATAAAAAAAAAAAAAAAAAAAAAAAAAAGATTTTTAATTTTTTTTTTTTTTTTTTTTTTTTATAAATGGACCCGGCCCGGCCCAAAATGCCTGCCGGCCCACCGGGACGATGCCCGGTATGCCAGATGGCCAGTCCACCCCTGCTTCATACTATAGTGTTAAAATAAATATAACACAACTACTGCCCTTCGACCATTTATGGTATGTCTAGGGCTGATACAGTTAGAATTTGAAATGAATTAGCGACTTTGAATAATTTACTAATCGTTTAAGTAATTTTTCAAGCAAAATTGAAAAATGTTACCTGGTGAAGATTTGCAGCTTTGTCATATATGATCAAATAATAAAGCAACTTTTGGTTATACTGTTGGAAGGGCAAAATGAGCCATTTGCTCTGAGGGATTGTACTGATAGTTTTTCACTATTTAATAAAAAAAAAACTGACCTTTACAATGGATAGATAGGTGTGTTTATGACGTGGAACGTGAGTCTCGAACAATTGAATTACATTTACCATATGAAACAATAGTACCTTTAAGAAGATACATTTACTCTTCAGGGTTATTTAATATCTCATTTTTGCTAGATGGAACATTTTCCAAGTAGGAACACACATCCCTACGAGCTTACCTCATACCTTTACCTTAAAAACTTGCTGTATACCACAGGACAAACCCACTGCAAAATGTCACATTAAAGGGTGTGAAGAAGAGGTCTTAGCTTTGATGGAAATATGCTATATATTTTGGCGGGGCTCTGCAGCTCCCTGTTGAGTCCTGTCTGAGGCACATGCTGCTGGGAACTTCCTGCCATCACTCTCAGCTGCTCTACAGTGGCAAAGACTCAAGTGCAACACACTCTTGCACACAAACTTATATTCACAGAGAAACAACACAAATATATCAATATAAAATACATGGGTATACTTTTATTTAAAAAAATTTAAATGTTTGTATTGTCTTTTAGTGCATCTCTCCCGTTGCCCTCTGTTGCTCTCTCAAATCCCTTAGCTGGCACTTTGTGCGAGTATGTGTATATTTGTGTGTGTGCGTGTGTTTGAAATTGTGTCAGCGTCAGCACTCTGGGCGGAGGGGGCTGAAAACTCCCCACGCCAGCGGGTTCCAGTGTGCCCCCCCCGCCCATCCCGCTCCACACAGTCAGGCTTAGCCCCACAAAAGGGGATAACAGTTAAACAGTTGCCGTGGAGAGGAGGGGGTAATCCACGGCATAATGGGGGCCACGCCTGCACCCCTCGTCCAACTATCCAACCAGTTCATTCTGGACTGTCAGATTGAGGGCCCCTAACAACCTGGAGGGTCAGGAGAATCCGATTGGACTCTGAACATCACCATGAAGTTAATACCTGCTGCATCTATTATGCGGCTAAAACCAACATATTGTATCAACACATATAGGCCTACTATATATATGAGATACCTATTGCATCGCCAAGTGGACCATTCATTTATTGAAACAGCTGGAATTCTGTAAACATCTTTGCAAGGTGTGTGTGTGTGTGTGTGTTTGTATGTGTTTTTGGTATCAAAGAGAGAAATTAAAAAGCCTGCACAGAGGCAGCATCACAAAAGGCTCTATGGCAACTGCATCATGAAAGAGATTGTCCCCATGGCGATTGGAGCAGCACATCACAAGTGTGTGAAGTGGAAGGAGAAAAAAACAAAAAATACAAAAAGCACACTGGGAGGACGTAATATTCCAGATCTTTGTTTTTTGTTTATTGTCGACACAACACATCACTTAATACATTGTGTGTGCTGTTTAACATAGAAGCACTCTCCATGTCTTCTTTTAATCCGGCCCTGCTGAAGACCTACATTTCCCTTTAGTAGATTAAGATTTACATAGGACAGAGGAAAGGGTCTTATGTATGTATTTAAAGCTGAAATGCAACATATTATTCAGTAGTTTATTTCAAAGTAGAGGATGTGGTGTGTTCTTTTTGCTCTGGTCCTCTCTGCTCATTAGTGGTCCCTTTTGTCCTATAATTGATATGAAAATCAGACTGAGCTTCGGTAATGGGTGCCAGGTGCTTAGGACACGCCAATGCCATTCTGCCCAACAGGAGACAACAGGACGAGCCACAAACACCTTCATGTTAGATTATGTGATGCTCCTAGATAAATGTATGTCATGTTCATGGTTGGTGCATGATATTTGTTATTTTCAACATATTCTACGAAAAGACCAAGTCATATCTTGCCACTATTATTACAAAAGAAGAACATATTTAACAGCACAGAGGATAATAGGTACACAACACTTCCATTTTATATGCTTCTGTAAATACATTTATGAATGACTTGCTGGAATTTGGAGAGACGATTCGGCCTCTTCTGTGCTTTGAATTTAGTCCTGTGTATTAAAACACTAACTGATGTACAAGGTTTGAAGCTGCCGAATGCTACTAGCAGTGCTTACAATTGTGATGAAGGTATTCAATTCCATATCCGTAAGGGGTTATATCATTTTTTGACCTCGCTGCATTGTCTCAACCGGCTGTGTGTTTGATTCGTCTGGACATTGTGCAACCCTCTGGAGTGGCCACAATCACTTGAGTTTGAAGAGGTGAAAAGGCTTCCGGTAGTTTGCTGACGATTTCTTAAATTGCTCAAGGTCAGTAGCAAGTGTTGGGAGGGAAACTTGGAGGTTTTGTACATACAACCTTGGAGAGACATTTTTGAAGGGGCTTACAATGACAAATGTTTGTGCACATGAAGACTTGGTAGGGCCTTAGGTGTGGGGTAAGGAGGGGGGTGTGAGGAGAGAGAGGGAGGCTGAGAAGGGGGAAGGCTGCTCTCTTCAAAGGACCTCTTAGACTGTACAAGTTAATGAGGGATGTAGCAGAAACCCTGAAGCCCTCAGACCCACGGCCGATCAGCTGCACGCAGACGTACTGACGGACAGTCAGAGGGAAAGACGGACTTGGGGACAACATAGGCCTACTCACTGAATTGAAAATGACGTGGCGTGAGGTAGGCATCTTATTTGATCAACGTAGTGTTTGTATCCCTGATGAATTTATAGGATTCTGAATTTAAAATAGTTAACACATGTTTACCAAAGAGTGCTTGTGTAGCTATCTAATTTATGGCAATTTATAATTTATGGCAGCACTTTGTTAAAGGACAGATGGTTACGATTGAAGTGTTACAGTATACTGTAATTTTGTAGCAATTGATGCATTTTTTCTTTCTTTCTTTTGATGAAGAACACATTATAGCTAACAGTGTTGAAATACAGGTCTTTACCATTACGCTGACTTGTTTGTGTTTGATATAATGAAAGAATAATTGTTGTGTCTGTGTCATCTGTGACATATTACACCTTTTAATAGCACTAAGACTGTCTGTAAAAAGTATCACCATCATAAAGTTTAATATAGTATTGTGACTGTTTCAATGATTTCAATAGGTTGTTTCCTTTCAAATCAGGAATATCAGCACCAGTCGGTTTGAGCAAGAAAAAAAAAGTGGTTTGGTGAACTAAATGTAGGCCATCTTTGTTTATGTCCCTTTTTCTCCCGGGCAGCTACGTAGTCGTCAGTTCTGGCGGGCCATGCTGGCAGAGCTGCTTGGCACCCTGGTATTAGTGAGTGCTGTGCTGGGTGCCTCTGTGCCGGGCACTGGAGAGGCCCCTGTGGGACCCCTGTACCCAGCAGTGGCAGTGGGTGTGGCGATAGTCGCATTGGGATACTGTTATGGAGAAATAAGTGGAGCACAGGTGAATTTCTTATGGTCACATATGCATTAAAATGTATATCCCTCTGATTGACTTGTCCTGGATGTATAATCTTTAGTGGTGACAATGTAGCAGTTATCAGTGTTGATAGAAGTACTACTGGAGTAGAAATACCAATACAATATACATCATAAAAATATTAAATTAAAAGTAATTCTACTTCAATAAAAGCATTATTAGGTTAGTATCAAAATTATTATTCATAATGGCCCCATGATATACAATCATGCATGACATGTTACGATTAGTTTGAACTCCTTAATAGTGTAAGTGTAGTATAGTCCAGTGGTTCGCAATATAGGGGTCTGAACCCTCCAAGGGATCGCAAGATTAATTTGAGGGGTCATGAGATTGACTATAATGCCAGCTGTCAGTGTTTCTGGACAATGGCTGTAGTATAAATCACTTTTTGTCAAAATCAGATAATATTTCCTCACAATCCACTAGCTACCCACAGCCTACTGTGTGTGAGCTGAACAAAACTCCAGTGTTAATACACAGTTTAGGCTCTGTAAACTGGCAAAAATGCAATAGCTATGGTGGGCCCACTTTGTTTACATACCAGTTTACAGAGCCTATGCTGTGTAATAACACCAGATCTGTTTTAAGCTTACACACAGTACGGACAGATAGCGGATTGTTAGGAGATATTCACTGATTTAGACAAACATTGATTTCTACAGAATCGCTGACTTTTCAGCAGCACTAAATGGAAATACTTATATACTGTACAAGTATCATAGTAACTAGCCACTTTACCCACTGGCAGTTGTTGCATGAAATGTTTTAAATTCATGAAATTTGGTATCAGTGAGCGTGTTTATGCTTTTTGATCAGGTGAACCCTGCTGTGACTCTGTCTCTGTTGGCTACGCGGAAGCTGGACGCTCTCCGGGCCCTTGTGTACATCGCTGCACAGTGTTTGGGGGCCTGTTTAGGAGCCGGGGCTCTCTACCTAGCCCTGCCAGTCAAATCCACTGCAGACCATTTCGTCAACAGGGTCAGTTCTCAGATTATTGATCTGTTCCTTTAAAAGTTTGGGCAGACAATATATCTCGTCATAATCTTACCGTCTTTTTGGTTACTTTCCTCTCAGGTCCCTATAGAGCTGAATGCGGCGCAGGCTCTGGGCATAGAGGTTTTGTGCACCTTCCAGATGGTTTTCACTGTGTTCTCAGTTGAGGATCAACGTCGGAGGGATAGCCCAGAACCAGGACACCTGGCCATTGGAGTAGCACACACTGCTGGCGTGCTAATAGGGGTAAGATGTGTTTTAATACAGAATACATCTTAACTTTATTAGCAAAGGTGTTTATTATAATCTTACCTTTTTTTATTAAAAAAATGTATTATGACGATTCTCCCCTTCATTATACCCAAACAGTACAGTTTTTAACCCAAAAAACAATGAATGCTGAGAAGTGTGCTTTCAAACTAATGCTTCAAAAAAAGAAAAGAAGAAGCTTGAATTGGATGAGTTGTTGCACCTTTAGGGACCTTTTGCATTGCGTTAGTTCAAAAGTGAACATAATTTTCTCACACTGTAATAAATCACATTTAACCTTAACCATATAAGACATTATGGGATACTCTTTTCAAAACAACGTGGAAGCTATAGGGGAGAACAGGGTAATCTGAGCCACTTTTTACATTTGCTCCCCTCTAAGCGAGCTAAAATTATTCATCACTCAAATTTACACATTTCCCATTAATTCAGGATGTTTCCTAGAAATGGGCATTAGCAGAATTTTTTCAAGACAAAGGGCAGTGAAAATACGATTGTTTTAAAAAAAGTTGTCATGTGGCTCACTTTACCCCAGCTGTGGGGTAAACTGATCCACCTTCTTTTTCCACTCTGAAACTACCATAACAACACATATTGTAACAGTAAGAATCCTGAAAGCTAGCCACACATTCCAGAACTAATGTCGGACTAGTAAAAGAACAATGGGGTTTGGTCAATTAAGCAAAGCAAATTTTCTAAACACTTGAAATTAACTCTGAACAAAATCAAATACAACATATTATAATTCAAAAGGTTTTAATAAGATTCAAATGAAAGATAGAACCAGTTAGATTAGAACACAGTCTGGGGGTCAGAACACAGGACCCTTAGAGCCAGCTTGTGTCTGGGGGTCAAAGCATAGGAAAATCAGAACCAGCGAGAACAGCCTGGGACTCAGAACACAGGAGAAGACCCAACTGGATTATAACATCAGCCTGTCATACTCTACAACTAGGCCTACTCTACATTCCAGCCCTGAAGGTAACAGGGAAAGATGAGAAGGTGCTCTTTCCGTGTGGTTGCCCCAGGTCGTCTTCCTGGTGTATTTCCTTGGCATGATGGCTTTTCTACAATGTGTATGACATTAGAATAAAACATATGTCATGTAATATTACATTAAAATATGTTTAAGACTAAACTTAACTTGTGCCTCATGGTGGGGGAAAGTGAGACAGTGGCTCACTTTCCCCCACCACCACAATTTGAGAAAAAACTACCTCTCTTAGCATTTCAGGCTAATTTTTAGCTAATATCATCACATGGTTTTTATATGTTGGTAGTTCATCAACACGTATGATAGAAGTTTTTCTACGTGAATACATTTGCTTTGGCACAACAGTTGATTAAAGCTCCCATATTATACACTTTTCGGTTCTATTATACACCATATTATATGGTCTTAGTGGTCCCTAATACGTTTTTCTTTAATTGTTTGCTGAAAAAAACTTTCAGATAATTTATTGTACTATGCTGATGTTCAGCTAATCTCACAATGGCCTATTTTTTAAAAAAGAGTTGCAGGTCCCCTCGTAAATATACAATCTTTGAGCTCCCCCCGCCCCCTGTCCGGAAGCGAAGCCAGATACGCCTCGCCCTCTGTCTGTCAGGGCCGTGGACCAATAAGAAATAGGGGTGTGGGCTGCACAGTGGAAGCTTCTGGCTTTACGGTTTGTGAGGTCAGAAAAGGGGATAATTCTGACTGGAGTGTTTTTGGGGGGAGGGGTGGGGGTTTCAGAAAAGGGGAGAGTGAGAAAAGGAGAGATTGTTATTTTTTTTGATATTTTGGCAGTCTCTAGGCACACCGTGGACGCATGGATATGTTGGAACACATTTAAAAAGTGCATTTAGCATAATATGGGACCTTTAAGTTGACAGCAAGAAAATTTACTTTTACATGCAAAATACCTATTTTGGTGAAAAAAACATGCTTACCACAGCACCATGAGGTCCTCTCTTTCAGGGCCATGGGGAAATGAGAGGGGCTTGAAAACATATATCTCACATGACCACAAATGTTTTCCGTTGCCTCGATACAGGGGGTGGCTCACATTACCCGATGCCTCAGATTCCCCCGTTCTCCCTTAAATGTGAAAAATTAAGAAGAAAAACTTCAACAGAAATTGCTTAAAAGCTGACTCTCCAGGGACACAGTAGTGGTTTCATACGGTTCTTGAAATGTAGTTGATGAAAAAATTTACCTTCCTGCTGGCAGTTAAAGGAAATATTTTGTTACGGAAAAGTGGATGATTTATATGAAACCGAATGCAAAACAAAAAACCTTTTTTTTTAACTTGTTTATTTAATTGTGTGATGTTTCTTTGTCAGGCACGATTCTCCGGTGGAAGTATGAACCCTGCACGATCTCTTGGTCCAGCCATCATCACTGGCTTCTGGGAAAACCACTGGGTAAGAGAGAAAGCTGCAAAATCATACTCTGTCGGGGGCGCCCTTAGCTCAGTTGGTAGGGTGTCCCCCCCCATGGGCCTCGGCCAGCAGCAGACCCGGGTTCGATTCCAGCCCGCGGTCGTTCTCTGCATGTCACTCCCCTCTCTGCCCCATTTCAACTCTGTCTCTACACTATCAATAAAGCATAAAAATGCCCAAAAAGAAAATCTAAAAAAAAAAAAAAATCATACTCTATCTCCACTGAAACCATTTGTCAACATTCACATAATAATAAGAATCTAAACAACAGCACTAAATCAAAATTAATGTTTTATTTATTGTTGATTGAATAAAGTAAAATGGTGGAGTTTTGATGCAGTTGTACTTTACTTGAATATTTCCACTCTGTGCCACTTTATACCTCACCTCAGGGGGAAATATTATAATTTTTACTCCACTACATTAAACCAGTTGTTTAATGTCTACTCTTGGCTCCTTGTCACATTTCAAAATGTCTATGAGTTGTTCCAACAAAGACTGATTCATCATCTAAACTTCTGACATAGTTTCATTTGAATCTTGGAACTTTTAAAGGCCTGAATCGGCCCGAATGGGTAAAATTATGCAAAATAAAAAGACACAAACATTAAAATACTGTGTTGCAGAAATTAGTTTCCTCTTCTTTTCACTCCCATTAATTATCTCATAACATCTCAGGGCATGACCCGTAGGTTGGTAACCAACTAAACCATATACGGTAACTGTATATAAAATAGATCAGACTAAATCCAGCGATTCTGGAGAATGCTTGTTGTCAAAATAATTTTTTGTCAAAATAAATTTTTAGAAACAACCCAGGATCTGTAAAGGGGCATTAGGCAAACCATGTTGTGCCCCCTTTGTTTACATACCAGTTTACAGAGCCTAGGCTGTGTATTTACACCAGGTTTATTTC